>NW_017728907.1:19785761-19806800 GCF_001723895.1 Crocodylus porosus
GGGCGCAGCCATTCCACCCAGCTCCCCAAAGCATGGGGCCCAGGGCGATTGCCCCGATTTGCACCCCTCACAGGACAGTTCTGGAGCTGGGTTAGGGTGAGACCAGTTTTGGGGCATCCCTCAGCTGGTCAAGAATGCCTTGCCTTGGAAAGCTTGTCTGGCTCTGCCCCGGTCACTTACTAGAGCAATAAAAGACAGCAGCACCCTGCGAAATCTTGCCCTATGGTCTAGCTGGGGCATGGTTCACATCTAGAGACTCTCACTGGCAGAACTGCTTGGATTAGGGCTTTTTAGGCAAAAGAGTTCAGAAGGCAGGTGGGAGGCATCTTGTAGCCTGGGGTGGCCAACCCAGGGCATGGACCAACCCACAGGTGGCACAGGCAGCACAGTGGCCAGCGGGGCAGAGAAGATGAAACAAAGCAACAGACCAGGCAGGGAGCACAGCACAGCATATTGGGCTGGGGAAGGGGATCAGAGTGGTGCCTGGAGAGAGTGTAGGTCTAATTTGTGGCATGCCTGTCAAAAAGAGTTGGCCCCCACTAACTAGCTCTTTCTGCTCAAGGTTGAATCAGTAAAACTCGCACACTGCCATAAAGGTGTCTTACTTGGTAGACTTTATTCCTTTTTCCATACAAAAAGAACTATGCCTGTAAAAGTCTGTCCATTCAAGGAGGAATCTCTCTGCTATAATCATGCCCATATGGCCAAAACCAGATTAATGTTTATTGTGGAACCCTGAGCAAGTGTCTTTAACATGCATGGGGAAAAAAATAACAATTTTGGTGTTACTCAACTTTTCCCCCTCACTCCAAACACCCACTGTTCTACCAAGCTGTTTATTCCAGGTAAACCTAAAGGAGATTGCCTTTGTTTGTTTCAGACGTAAAACCCAAGTGTTTTAACTGATGAAATGAAAAATGTCTTTGACTTGATGAAGAATGTCTTGCGTGTCTAACTCTATCCCAGATACACAGTTGGTCCAGTAAAAGTTATCACGCTAAAAAATCCTTGCCTCTTGCATAGTTCCTGGACCATCACAGCTACACCATCACTCTAACGGTACCATGAAAAATAAGACATTTTAAATGTCCTAAGAGAAGCTCCTGGGATAACACCATAGCAGTCCTAATAAAGCTCCCTTGGTGATCTGAAAAGTTTTCTTCCTTTAAGGAACAAAACATGTCTTGGAGTATGGGTGGGCAGCTGTTTGGGGGCCATTTTCATAACTATATGATACAATCACTGGACCTGTCAAAATCCAGGACCTTGACTTTTTTTAGAGTGGAGAAACAAATCATGAGGCATATTGATTCACATGTCTTTTAAAATGTCCTGGGTAGGCTTTTGGATTCATTCATTCATTCAAGTAATATGTCAATTTTAGTGTTGCCAGATCTGAAAAATAAAAATTTCCATGGGAATCTTAATATTATTGTATATCATGAAAAAGTAATCATACACGGCCAAAATTTAAGGCTATGCAAATGTAAATAAATGTTTTCTCCATCTTCAATACATGATTATATTGCAACAGAACACATAACAAATATTTTGATCATTTCACTCACCATCACTTTGTAGAACTTTATCTCAGTTGATTCCTTCCTCTATTGCTAGGCCCATGCTTTGAAGAAGCACGGTCACAAATGAAGCTATAAGCATGAGGAACAATGCTGAAGTAATTGAAGGTTGTTTAAAAATCAGATGAATTTAAACATTTACACATTTTCTTTCAAATGCAAGTTTCTGCAAATATTGGAGCTTGGAAATTTACTGTGTGGTTGTTAGTTACCTAAACCTAACAACACTGTTTCTATTCCCTGTTTGAGTGACTCAACCTAGCTCAGCATGTGATGTGAACTTAGAGATCAAATGTGCAGTTTTGCAGTTTGATTTCAAGCCTGAATGGGTAACTATTCAGTTTCAGGTAATCATGGTAATTAACAGGCCTGATCTTTCAAACGTTTTTGGAAGGTAGTCCAAAATATTTCCACAACACAATCGAGCTAAAATAGATAATCACTATTTTTCCCCATGACTTGCTAATCTGGACTTCTTACTTTTAGCTAAACCAGGGGTAGGCAACCCCCAGCACAGGTGCCACTGTGGTACTCAAAGACTTTTGCTTGGCACGCATGGCGGGGAAAGGGCCTGGGCTACATGGCCACAACAAGGATCAAGCCCTTTGTGACTCTCCCACCATCCACCCTGGCATGCCAACATCTTACAAATTGAAGCTGTGGGTGTCTTTGGCACTCTGCCCAAAAACATTGCCAACCCCTGATTCTAAACAAGCACTGTGTTCCCTAATGCCACACTGGAAAGTGGTGCTTTGATCAAGAATACCTAAATTAGAAAGACAAATCCTTTTAACGGTGCCCTGTTATGTCATACTGGGATGGGAGGATCAATATACAGATGTAACCTGCAGAAGTACAAGTCAGTCTTGACATCCAAGTCAGATATTGTAAGATTTTCCAGGTATCTAGGTTGTAGCTGCATCGGTCTAGAGGCAAAAGGAATCAGAACTCGTGGTAGAGGTGATATCTTTTATTAGACCAATTAGATTTTTGTGAAAAAGGTCTTTAACTGCAAGTTTTCAGACATAAGCACCCTTCTTTAGGCATAGTAGAAAAGATTGTCAAAGTTCTCCTGTCTAGAAATGAAACTTCATGTTTCAGGAGCGTTTCATCTTCTATTGTCTCACAGTGTTATTGACAAGAGGAGCGTGATGTTAATTGAGAATGCCCATGTTATAAAGGACCATATTTCCTAACCCTAGACTGGGGTGTTGCTATATGGTGTTTACCCTCATTATAAGGGACAACACCTCATACTATTTGTATATGTAGTGTGAGGTCCCTCCTCAATGCAGGATCTTCTCTGACTAAACCATCCCAGCCAAGTGTCTGTCTAATTTGCTGTTGAAAATTTCCAGGAATGGAGATTCCACAATAGCTCTAAGTAGTCTGTTCCAATGCTTCATCATCCTCATATTCAGAAAGTTCTTATGATAAGGTAGTGGAGAAATGAGGTCACAGCCAGAATATGAAAAATGGCAACATTATACTTCCCTAGAAGTTGCGTGGTTGACAGGTGAAGTATATTTAGATTATGAATGAGAGAAACTTTAGCAGTACAATTGATACCACTCAGTGACCGCATCTACATGAGATGCTGACTGCAGTAGCCTGTGACTACTGTGCAGTAGCATCACGTGGCAGGAAGCGTGTTGTGATGCTATGGTGCAGTAGTCACATGCTACTGCACAGTCAACATCATGAAAAAGCTACCCCATTTGTTTATACGAGTACTAAATGACTGCACAGTCACTTAATGGCTTGTGTAGGTGCAGCCAGTAAGTCTGTTCTTATTGGGACAACATAACTGCATGGCTTTACAGATTCCCCATTCCTTCCTAACCTGAAGTGCATGCCGTAGCATTGATAAAATCTCACATGGAAAATCACGCATCCCAATCAACATCCTCTTTGACAGGTATTACATGAAACTAGATCTTGTGTCCCTGACCTTGTACACTAGAAATGTTGTAATTAGAGAATTATTTGCTTTCCCAGAGGGATGGAACTGCACTGAACTTGAATGTTGGTAGTTTGAATCCTAACGCTAGAATGACAGAACATAGTCTTCGTAACTGATGGCTAGGCCAGTGGAAGCCAAACATTTTAGTAGCCATGCCACAAATTAACCTCGCAGCCTCCCTGGGCGCATCCACACATGCAGGCACATGCGCTTGCAGCAACGCAAATAGGAGTGGCACAAATTTGAGCCAGGGATTTTTGCCTCAGCGCATGTGCCCAGACATGTACTTTTGTGTGAGGCAAGTTGTACCACTTGGGGCAAAATAACCCTGCCCAGTTCCTCCTGGATCTGCAGCCAGGGGGGAGCTAGAGCCTGGGGTCAGCACCTGTACTGGCCCCAGCAATATAAAAACCTGCCCTGGCAAGCAGCTCTGGGCTACTTACCTTCCGGAGTTTCTAAGGCCTGGCCACTTGGTATCTGGAGACACTACCCCTTGTGCCAGATGGACTGCTGAAGCAGCCCTAATTTGGAGTAGCCCCTGCCCACTGTACCCACTGCAGCAGTCTGGCAGTGGGGGCTGCTGCCTAGTTATGACCTGTTGCCACCTGTGACAGCATCCACCCCCTTGGACCTGCAGCCCCATGGCTGCAAGCCTGCCAGACCTGGATGGGGTGCCCCCGCCCTGTCATCTGGGCACCTATTGCCCAGAAGATGTGCTCCTCGTGGTGGCCCACTTTGAACTGTCAAAGCATGTCCTCTTGGCCCCAGATGGCCAAGAGGTCAGCCACTTCATCTGCCCTTTGCTTTCCATAGATACAACTCTGAAGTTTGGCAAAGTAGGATGCTGCCTCATCACATTACTTGCTCAAAATTCCTGTTGATGAAAGTTGAGAGCCACTGGACTAGGTTGTGTAGTTCTGCAAAATTGGTTTGCAAATGCTATAAAGGGACGGTTGTTGACTAAGCAGGTGGTGACATGGCAAAGCCTGAAATAATACTTTTTGATTAAGAAGGTTGGGAGCTCTCTTCACTCCTGAGGATTTTCCTGAGGGGATCCTCAGACTGGGCTGTATGAAACAATTTTGTTACTTGGGTGGGAGCCAGTTTGGTTTCCTCATTTTTTTTATTCTGAAAATGTCAAATTTCTCTCTCCATATTCTGGGAAGGGCCATCTTACTGCTTACCATGTCTAATACAATGGGTAGCCATTGCACTAGGGCAGTAACAGTAATAAGTAACAGTGGACACATCTACACATGCATTAATGTGCCATAGTTATGGTGCTTTAAATTCAGTACCTATAAGAACAGGTACTAACATAATGTGGTGTAATCGGCACTATTACGCAGTAGTGCTGGCACATATCTTTTAGGTGACACTAATGTGTAGTAGACTAATTCTATTGCACATTAGCACATTAGCATGGCTTTTGCTGTGACATGCTAAGGCACTAGTATGCTAATGTAGATGCACCCAGTGAGGTCAAACTCAGTTTCAGAGTCACTTTTTACTCAGAACATGCCAAGTTTCAAGGAAAAAAACTGTTAAAAATGAGGACTTTGACAGAATGAGGGCAATTTGAGTTCATACTGAAAGGCCAGGCACCCTACTGCAAATTCACAGTATTTCTCCCTTTGTTAGAAATGTTTTATGGGTTTGCTTTAGGGCATGACAGTGCTAAATGCATGTGGGACACAGGATTGCAGGTTTTATATACATTTCAGAATAGAAACTAATGTTGTAGTTTATTTAGGTCTTTTTGTTTTGGTTTTGATCGGTTGGTTGGTTTGTTGGGGTTTTTTGGTTTTTGTTTGTTTTTGTTTGATTGTTATTGCTTTTTACAAAAATCTTTTTGCCCTTTCTGCCATTAACTGCCTAGGAGATGACTGCCCCCCACCCCAAACAGAATCAGTACTCTGGATCTTTCCCCTTTCCTCTTTCAGATCAACTAATGCAGTAACAGAACTCATTGCTTGGTCACATTATTTCAGGCTGTTCAAGATTCTGCTGTCTCTTCTCGCCTCTATTCGGAAGCAGCATTACTCTTTAAATACACTGTAAACTAGTTCGGCCCAACAATTATTTCCAGCTAAAAAACCCCACTCAGCAGACAGTGACCATATTTTATAAGCATGTTTAAAATGATGGTTTCTACAGTGAACCCAGTCATATTTCTGCTAAGGTAAACTCCAGAAGTAGCTAAATCTCCCTAATGAGTAATTGTCATCAGCATAATATACTCAGTATATTCGGTAGTATAATGTAAAGAAAATACAGTCCTTAACCACATCATGAAGTTGCATATTTCTCTCTTAGGGACTCTTTTGGGAATTCTGCTACCAAGTTGGAGAGTGTTTGTGGTAACAGAGCCACTACTATGCTCCTTTTAGTTTTCATATTCTTGTCCCCAATCTGTCCTGTCCCCATTTGCAGGTTGCTGTGACATGAGACATGGACTGAAAGCTAAGGCAGTGCAAAATGGAACCAGGTGTCCCTGAGCAGGCAGAGGGGCTTGGTGTGAAGGCTGGGTCTGCGTGCCAGATGTGACATAATTAGTGTGGGAAGCTGATCTGAGCCTCAGCATTTCTCCCCCACTGAGGGTCTTGGCCTTAGGACAGACAGAGTAAAGAAAAACCACTGAGGGATGTCAGCTGGGATCCTATGTTGAGGGAGGAGGTACTGAGAACCACTGATCAAAGCAGCGTGCTGGATGAGTGGGAAGACAAGGGACACTAGGTTCATATTCTACCCTGAGAAAAACAGAGAGGACTGGTTATTTCATTAATTAATATCTACAATGGCAGAGAGAGGGAGAGTGCTTTAAATCAGAAATACACTGAGAGCACAATGAAGCACAGACAAAAATGCAGCCCAGGCTTAGCACTCATCTATTTTATTAATTAGTCCAAGGAAGGAAAATGTGAATTAATCATGGATACATTCAGTTTTGTTCAGGAAATTCTTTCTTTTCCTACTACTTTAGGGCAAGGCATGGTGCCCATATAAAGCAAATTCTCTGTCTTAAAGCAAGGCAAAATCAGCAAAGCTATGACACTGTATTACATTCTAAGTGTATCTAAATCTATCTCAACCATACAGTTGGTTCAATAAAAAATATCACCCACAACAATCCTTGCATCAAAACTGAGTGAAGTATAAAGGATAAAGAAGGAAAAGGGAATTTTCATTTGGGCAAAAATAAGTGGTAAGAAAATGGCCCCCCAAAATATGTTCATGCACCTGACTCTTTCAAAGAACATCTCTAAGAGAAAGAACGAAAAATCAACCTTGGTGGAATGATTGGAGGAAGTAAAAACAAACAGGCTGTGAATGGTGTTTTGTAAAGGGAAGAGATTTGGAAAGGTTTATGCTTGTGTGCTTCAAGGAACATGCAGACTGGTAAGAATCAGACATAGAAAGTCCAGGTGACATGCAACGTTTTCCCTACATGCACTTTCTGTTTACATGCTCCTTATTCATGACTTGCAATACCCCTTGCCATTCCATCTCTGATGCCCTTAGTTGCTTTTCCAGTACAGTCATGACCTGCAGCTCCTGGGCCTCTCCTGAGATGGGGCAGAACTGAAGTGCTCATGGATGGATAGAAACACTTTAAGTAGTTTGGGTCCCAACTTTAGGTTGGGGGAAGAGAGGGCTTAAAGGGTTTATAAAACCTTGTATAAAATGGGTTCATGAGTTAAAAAAAATGTTTTTTTTAAGATTCCCCTGCTATGTTTGGAGGCCCACTTAAAACTAATGCATAAGAATATGAAAATAAAATTGAACAGTTTATTCAGTAAATAAACCACCAAGTCAAGTCAGAGTCACCAAACCTAGTTCCTGAATTTTGTAATTGTACCTCTTGTGCTATTCTGCCTCTCTCAGCTTCCTTTTGTTGAGTGTTTTTTCGTCTTATCTTATCTCTATATGAAATGTAAAGCTGAGATTTTTTTACAACTACCTAATGGTTTCAGATGCCCAGTTAATAAGATTTGGGTGTTCAAGTTCTTCAACCCTATACTCTTAGGGCTTTTGTCTGTTGATAAAGAGGCTATGTGGATGCTGCTTGATTAATCATGAGATGATAAATGATGCATTAAGGATTCTGAAATCTGTCAGTATTGATAACAATGATTTAAGACAAACAAGAAGCTTTATATTATGTGACTGTCATCTTAACAATATCCCATTAGTTACAGCTTAGCTAGGACTACCATAATCACTACTTTGCTGACACGGGACACATTCAGATCTCTGGCTGCTTGAGGTAAAAGGATTCTGCATTAATCCACAGTCTCTGGAAGGCCACAAGATGTATATATATATACTATTGACTTGTGAAATGGAACACCCAGCTGGCTTTCTCATAAAAACCAAGGAGTTAAGTAAGCCTTCCAAAGAGTCATCAAGGGAATACAACCACAAGGTGCATTACCTGTGTATTTGACAACATTGGGACAATATTTATGGTTGCCATCACAGTAGGTCCAATGGGAGTGGAAGGAAGCATCCTGAGATCTGATGGAATTTCCTTTTCTCCCAACCCACCCGCAAATTCAGGGATAGAAACAGTCTTCAAAAGGCAAAGTCCTGGGATCATAATGAAAAGGGCTGTGGCCTCAGAATACTTCACAAGAGAATTCAAACATGATCTAGATTATAACATTTCTCTGAGTGCTTCTTTCTATGCTTTCAAAGTATCAGTCTCCAACTAAACACACCACTGAAGAGAAAAATCTGTCTGGAAAATAATACAACTTTCTGTTCCTCCCTGCCTTGCAGTTACTGTTACTTTTTGCTTGCTATTTCCTTTTGGACAGGTGTTCCAAAGTCATAATCCATGCTGTGTCATGCGGGACCAAGGCAGCCTCCATTCTACAGCAGGTGGGGTCAAGGGCAGAGGTAGACCGTAATGGCTAAAAACTAGTAGGTAAAGAACAGCCCAGGTAGGGGGGAGAAAGAGGCTGAATCTGGCATGTTGGCACATTGAAACATACCGGCTAGGGACAGACATTACACATAAATCAGTTAGTGACCAGAAACTGGTTTAAACCTGTAGCAGAACAGATGTTCAGTGCACATAAACCAGTTTGAAAATGCCTGAAACTGGTTTGTGATAAACCTGATTGAATGTAGTATCAGACTTAACTGATTTGGCTCAAACCTGTTTATGCAATGCCTGTCCCAGACCCCTTGCTGGTTTAAGTTAAATCAGAGTCCCCCAGCATCCCTGCATGCCCTCTGGGCTTGGCTCTCTGCTCCATAGCAGGGGCTAGCCCCTCCCCTCTGCTCCCTGGCTGGAGCTCAGCACAAACTTGCAGGCACAGCAGGGTCTGTTGGCTTCCTGTGCTCCCCCCGCCCGCTTTAGCAGAGATCCCTTCCTCCTCTCTGCTACAGCAGGGACTGTAGCCAGTATCTGGTATGCTAGCTAATGCTGAGAAGTGCCTGTGTATGTCTCTCTCTCCAGTGTCACTGGGATAGGCAGGCCCATCCCAGCTAATCAACAGGTCAGCCTGTAAGCTGTTTAAGAAGTTTGAAGTAAGGTGAAGAGAGACTGTTGTTTTGCTAATCAGGTGATAAAGACTGTTATCAGCCCCCCCTTGCCTGTCAGTTTGCTGCAGACAATATGACAAAGCAGGGAGGGAGATTGAAAAGCTCTGTATCATCAACAGATGCATGCACTGTACACCCCCCTTGCCTCAGAGTGTTATCCTGGGGCTGGGGGTGGCAACACTCCTGCCCCTTGAGCAGCCACTGGGAAAAAGCCTGGGACCATGCAGACAGACCTCCCTAATGAGAGTCCTGCTGGGGCCTGGCCATGTCCCCCTCAGATCAGCTCCCTGCAGAAGGGAAGGGAGGGCTGCTCTAGCGCCCCCTGGCTTCTAGCCTGAACCGCTCTGTGCTTGTGCCTGAATTTCCTCAGTCCAGAGAGAATGCCTGTCCAGTTTGAAACCAGTTCAGCAAGTCAGGTAAAATAACCTGCAAAGATTGAATCAATTCAGGCTCAGGCTTTTTGAATGTCTGTCCCTAGCCGCCAAATCCACACCAAACTGACACTCTCCTATGCTGTGGGACATAGGTAATAGGTTCAGAGCCTGTCTAGAGGAGCTGAAGGAGAGGCATGTTATCAATAATTTATTGGTAAAATCAACAGAGGAAGGAGGCCTGATTCAAACCCAGATGAAGACAATGGGAGCCTTTCCACCAACTTCTCCAAGTTTTGGATCAAGTTCTTATATTCACACCAGGTATAACTTAATCGAATTTGTTCATCAGAAACTCAGTCCCATCACTAAGGCTGGTTGAAAAATATTACCATTATTTTAAACAAGAAATGTTTGTGGTTTTCTTGTTTTCTGAAAAAAAGTAATGAAAAACTAGACAACTTCTGTTCTCAATAATAAAAATTGGTTTTAAAATGGCCTTAAATGTACATTCTGGTTTTGGTTCAAAAACTAAAAATATTCATCAAAAATAGTTTTCCATGTTGGGGTATTCTTTGAAAACTATAACATTTCAATGCAACTAGAAACTCTATAAACATGTGCATCTAAGTAAAAATTTTGTTTTCACTGAAAAAAAAATCTCAGTGCAAAAAATCTGATCCCCTCTAGAAACCAACTTATTTTCCCCTTTGGGAGAAATCCACTCACCTCTTCTCATCAGCAATGCTGCACCTTGATGAAGGGGCATATTTAATCAATATAGGGCATGTCCACATGTGACACTATGTTGCTGTAGCAACATGCTACAGCAATGTAGCATCCATGAGTGTCTACTTGTGATGTGCCCATAGTTCCCTGGATGTGAATGTATTTCCTTCACAGCTTCTCACATCCCTAGAGAGCAGAAGGGGATAATTTGGCCTGTCTAGTAGTCAACTTGGCCTGTTGAAGCCATACTTTTCATAGGAATATAGTAACTGGAATTGTTAGATACAAATCATGGGGCATCCATGTCAATAGGTGGTTTCTGATGGTGAGCAGCATTCTGTTCCTCAGAGAAAGGTATAAGAATCTCTTCTATAGATATTGGATAATCTATCCTCAGAAAAGTATTTGCCCTCTTCCTGACTCCTGTTACCATCAGGTTTCATACCCCTTAATTCCCTTAGACTTAAGTATTACCACCCTGGATTCTAATATCCATAAAAATCATCTGGTCTTTCTCTGAACTTTACTAAGTTCTCAGCCTCAACAACATCCTATGGCAATGAATGTAATTGTCTAATTATAGCTTGTGTGAAAAAAAGTATTTTCTTTATAGCAACACAGAAGCTCAACCTTTTAATTTCATTTAATGACTCCTTGTGTTTTGTGTTCTGTCAGTTTATCACTTGCAGGATGTGACATAGCCTGACAGTCCCTCTGATTTGTGCCCTACTGGCAGGCTATTACAAAGGCACTGCTATCCGCACAGGTGGACTTTCACAGAAATTCTTTATTTGCAACAGACTATTTGAATTTGGGTTGTACAGGTTCTATGTTCAAATTTTATAATCTATTCATACTAGCCTCTTTGGGTGTGTCCCCAAGAGCGTGCATGTGCGTTTCCCTGGGGACAAACAGCAGCAGCATGTAGTTGTGCTGCTACTACTTGTTCCTGGGGAATGCACTTGCATGTGCACTCTGGCACAAGGCAAATTGCTCTGGGTGGTGTAAGGGAAGTTGGGGCTAGCACCTGGGCTGGCCCCAACAGCCTTCCTTGGGGTCCTGAGGGCCTCCCGGGGCTGCAGAGGCAGTGATCTGGGCATGCGGAGCCTGGTCAGCAGCTGGAGTGAGGCTCTGGCTGTCCAGACTCTGGTTTTGGGTGGCACACGCTAAAGCCACATGCACAACTCTGCCTTTTTTTGAGCACCTTTTTTTTAGATACCAGGATTTCCTGGTAGTTAATTTTGGCTCTGTGCTGCAAATATGCAGCACAGCGAACCTTTTGACATGTGTGGCGCAGCACCTTTGGGGGTGCTCGCCACTTGAGGGCTTTCACAGGCTTTGAGGGGAGCCTGCTTTGGAGGAGCAGCAGGGGAAACCTCCCCCAGGAACTATTTTAAGGGGGAAGGTGTGTGGTAGGGCACTGTTGGTGCCTGCCACTTTAAGAGCAGAGACAAGCAGCCAGCAGGTGCTTGAGTGCTGTGGCCATTTTAGACCTCTAGCCACCTATAGAAAGAGAGCAGTTTGCTGCTGGCAGGCTAAGCAGTATGCAGCATCCTGGAGGTAAGGGAAGGAGCTGTAGGGGATGGTTTGGAGGCTCCTGGTCCTGGGCATGACTTAAAACTGCACCCTGCTAGGGGTGGGTGGCCTGGTGGGGCTCCCAGTGGTGCAGGAGCCCCCAGGAAATGCCAGGCCGGTTATCACCCCTGTGAAAGGTGGGTAGGGGTGCCTTAACCCCAGCTCTCACCTTGGGTGGGGTCACATAACATTGGAAGTAGCTGGGGGGCCAGGCATGGCAATGGCCACCTGAGCCCACTAGGGAAGGAAGCCCTGGGGCCCCAGTGAGGGGGGCAGTGTGAGATGTGGGGCCCCAGTATTGTCAGAGTGTACAGAGTTGCCCTGGGAAGGGGCCAGGGCAAGCTTAGACCCAGTTGGGTAACTGGCTGCCACTACCCTGGTGAGGGTTGTGGGAGAGGCCCAAAAGATGGTACGTCTGCCACCCAAGGTATGAGCTAGCTGAAGTCTATGGCCTAAGGGGCCCGCTCCAAGCGGGAGCAAGGCAGTACATGTTTTCAAGGTATGAAAGAAACTGTGTGAGAGGTCCTAGTGAGAGGAGGGTGGTATGAATGTGTGTTTGTGACTGAGGCCTGACAATGAGGCCTAAGCGTGGTCTGGCTGTAAGCCAGGAGCACTGTCATCTGGATGCCATCTGTGAGGCTTGGGCTGCAGTGTAGGGGAGGAATAGAGCTGCAGATAGTGCCCCCTGCATCTGGGCAAGAATGGGCAGCCTCCTGCCTTAATTAACAACAGGGTGAGGCCCAAAGGCAGGTGCGGAAACTAGCACTGTGGCTAGTTGGGGACCCCCACTTTGCCACAATGTACCACATGTGTTTTGCAGAGCTTCGAAAGCCCTTGAGGTGCTGCAAATGGCAAGTTCCTGCTCATCTGGACTCGCCCTTTGAGCCTTACTGACCAAATGGCTAGTGATTCTGGGTTTCTTTTGTTTTGGGACCCAACCCTGACATGCCTTGTTAGGGGCCTGACTTTCAGGAAGTCGTATCAACTTATCTTCTAAACAGTGAACCTTCCAGGTATCTCAAGTTGGGCAAAAAATGGCAGCACCCAAAGTCACTTCTGAACTATGAGGTAATATTTGTTACCTCAGTTATTAAGAGAACAAATGAAACAAAGTTAACTTCAGTTGCAAATGAATAACAATACTAACTAGGCATGTTCAAACTTACTTTGCCTAATTTTGGCATCTAGTGTCGAACATTTGCAATTAAAGACCTTTATTCCCTGTGGAATTTGCCTTCCACTTAGGATATATATTCAGATAATTGAATTGCCACTATTTTATTCATTAACTGCACTGCATTTTTATTGCTTTCACAAGGTGCATAAAAAATGTAGTTTACCATGGGTCCATTATTTACAGTCTTCAATGAAGTATAGTGGCTGAGTTTGAGATGAAGAACAACTATCTTGAGCTTTTATTACATGGCCTCTTTAGGTCAAAGTACAGGAGTTTAGTAAGAATGAATATTTATAACATGGATAACTGCACAAATTTCAATATAGTATTCCTAAGTATTCCCTTACTGCTGTTTTTTTTGTCTATGGAAACTAATTTGTTGCTATATAGCAAGACTGTCCAAGTGGTGGCTTGAGGGCTGTGTGCAGCTTGTGGGCTCCTGCCCAGCCACCACTGCCAGCCTGGAGCTGAGGATGAGGCCACAGTACGTGGTGCAATGCAACTGGGAAGATGGAGAGGGAGAGGAGCGGTAGGAGCATGGCAGGCAGCCTGGGGGAGCCACTGCTTATGTTGGTGAAGCTCTTATGGCATGTTACCCCTGCTAGTGTAACCTGCAGGGTGTGTGGCCTCTAGCCCCTTAGAAGTCGCACAGCCCTGTTAAACTGTAGAACATTCAAATGATCTAACTTATAATTGCAAACTACTGGATAGTACATCTATATGCAATCGTGAAGGTAATTATGTTGTAAGCCACTGGGTGTGTCTATGCAAGCATTAGATCTGGGAGCAGTTTACTTGCCAGCTGGGGGCTTGCTACTAGATGCCCCACCCATGGATCAGGGCAGGGGCCTGAGACCTGCCCTACCCCTGGAGCTCTTTCCAAGCCCTGTGCCTGGATTGCCCAGCTGGGGTGTGGGGCTGGGACAGTTCTTAGCACCCACTCCACAATTGCCGGGCAGGGTCTGGAAGGCTTGTTCCCTGCTCAGCTCAGTGATAATGGAACTGGGTGGGGAACAGGCTGGTGCTGCAGCTGCACAGGGTTAAGTGAAAGCCATGGTTTGAAGACTTGGGGAAGAAATGGTTTTGGGGAATGGGGGAGGACTGGTGATCCCTGTGGGGCTAAGTGAAGAACAATGTGTGTCTGCACATGTAGCTGGAGAGGAGGTGGTGTGAGATGGCAGTGGATGAGGTTGGTGGTTTAGGGACTGTTGAGGTTAAAGGGATGGTCATGGTGGTAGTGAATGTGTGGGCATGGGACAGTTGGGATATAAGGTGCTGAGTGTGGGATTACTGTACCCAGCCAATAGGCTACTGGCCTAGCCCCAAATTGAACACCCAAAGGCTGGTCAGGGCTGGACTCTGGTGCTTATTAGAGACAGCACTGAAGTCCAGGGTACACAGAGCTGGTGCAGGCTGAAGGGACACTCAACTCAAATAAACCCCAGGAACTGTAGAGGGAATACTCCTGGGGTGTAACTGGATTTAAGCACCCACCTGCATGCAGACACTTTCCGTCCACAAAGCATGTAGCCCTTCCATCCAACACTCGCACCAAACCTCCTGCTCCCAACCTCATCCCATCTCACTATGTCCCCAATCATTACAATAGATACTGCATCTGTACACGTTTTCATTTATAACTCTGAATACATGCCATAGGCAAAATGATGCATGTGGGGTGTACATGGTGGTGGGGGCGGTACTAGAAGGGGCAGCGGCAGGCTGGTAGTGTTGTGTGCAGTTACAAACCGAGGCTGCACCCTTGCATCAGAGTCATTCTTAGGACCAGCCTTGGCATTACAGGAAGTTCTAGAAAGGGAGGATCCTTCAATATCCTCCATCCCAGGCAGAACTGGCTCCAACACAAGGGTTTCCTCAGTCTCAAAAGAAAGGCAGTAATCAGTACATGAGTGCTGACACTTAAAAGGGAAGGTTAAGGACGTGGAGAAAACCCCCTGATTGACTCTTGCACAGGTGTGCAGGACTTATAATGAAGTAGGGCTGAGGCCTGAGGAGCTGTTCCATTTCCAGGGACTCTATCTTTTTGTCCTTACTGAGGCTAAATCATGTCCTCTACAATGAGGGGGAGAAAAAAGTGTGGGAGTTCATACTGGAGCCAGGAAACTCAAGGAGTGTCGGTTTGTCTGAAGTCTGAACCCAGCAGCTGGTCAGGAGGTTGTGTTCCCTGCCTTTCACAACCATGTGGTCACAAAGCAAGTAGGAGACGACAAGGAAGAACAGATGTCTGGACTCCCACATCTACTGCTTGTTGGCAAGGTAAGGCTACTGGGACAAGTGTGAGTGCAGGGAAGGTACTGGAGGTAATTGTGCTGCCTGGGCCACGGGCACCAGGGACCCTAAAGACTTTGGGAACAGCTTAGAGCAACTGCAGACCGCCTACTGCTTCTTTCCCATGGAGATCAGCACAAGTTAGTGCTGACATAATCAGAATTATGTGCTATTTAGTTAGTAGCGTATTTTATGCAACTTTGCCTGGGGATGATGTTGCATAAAACAGGTCTCCCCTAGTCCTGTCCCTTCCCCACCCAACCACACGCCCTGACCAACCACAGAGGCTCCAGTACAGAGAGATCACGTAGAGGGGCTTTCAAAGGGAGAGTCAGAGAGAAATGACAATGCTTAAGCTCAGCCTGTCTCCTCTTCCCCTATCTACTGCTTTCATGATCTTTGCACTTTAGTGCCAGTTTTAAATCCCTATCCTTGCTCCAGCAAAATTCGCAGTGAAAAGAACTTGCCTTGAAGTCACTGGAAGGTGTGCTGGTAGGAAGACTCAGTTAGAACTATGGAAACAACCCTATATTGAACCTGGAGAAAGTATATCTCTAAGTTCATTTCCCCATTGCATTAGAGTTTCCACTCCTTCAGGTGAAGGAACTGTAAAACAGACAGCATTATCCACAAAGGGATAACATTGGTACAAGGGGATTCTCTGGTTGATATACAGCTGGCATGATGAATCTACATAGTTTCTTTCCCAACTTCTGATATAGGGGATTTTGGTCTGAGCACTTTCATGATGCAGCTATTCTCATAGGTGACTGTGGCAGGCAAGATTCTTTGAGCAGATGTGAGATCTTTTATTAGACCAGCTGAGTAGTTGGAAAAAAATTCTTGGCAAGTTTTCAGGCACAGTCACCCTTCTTCAGGTATGGGGAGTCTCTGCTGTTTTGAGGCTCCAAGAAATTAAAGAAACTTTTAGCCCTACGTGACTAGAGATAGTACAGTACCCACCCCTTAGCCAAGCAGCTTTCCCAGTCCTTAAGATATCTCCCAGATAGGAAGTGATACAAGGATGGTTTAAGATCATTTATACCTTCCTAATTCCTACTCTGAGCTGAATGGAAATAAGACCTCAACCTGCCATCAACAGCAAAGGACAGTGAAAGAACTATGTTGGTTCATTGCATTCTTCAGTGAATATATCAGTTTGAAACATGGGGATTGCTAATTCTCTCTTCCACTGAACCGAGAAGCTGCAAAGTCTTAGCTCTGTGTATATAGGAAGCCTTACCATAGTTTGCCTTGTGTTTACAATATTGTAAAAGAGGGTTCTGCTCCTGTGTGGTGATTTCCATAATCTAATCCTGTTTATAGGAAACATTGCTTTAGCTGCTCATGGCTTTCAGGAAAAGAGACAAATAAAAAGTTTAACAATCCATTTGTAGCAGCTTTAATACTTTTAATGCAAAGCAAAGAATATGTCTTGAATCTGTACTGTGAAAATAAAATCATGATGGCTCCCCATGAGTGGATCCAGAGTGGGGGCAACAAGATGCAACATTCCTTCAACTGTGCGGGGCCTGCATTTCAGTAATGTAGGTGGTGAACGGAGGGAAACCTCCCCTTCCCTTGCTGTCTAATCTGATGTGCAGTGAGCTTGCAGTTTACCAGCTGATCTCAGCACAGACTCTGGCTAGAGCCACTGCTTTCAAGTGGTTTGCACATTCAGCCACAGGCTGGAGAGGAGGGGGTACAGTGGCTCCACCCCCCACTTGTTGAATTCAGTGGCAGGGGCAAAGAGGAAGTAAACAGCAGCATTCAGCCCCTGGGTACTAGAACTATGTGAGAATTTTTTTCTGTGGCCTAATCCAGTATATATATCTGGTCTGCAGGTTTGACCCCATATACAAGCCTTGCACATGGATCCAATTGTAGCAATTAACACTGCCACCGTTTCCCCCACCACAAAATTTCCAGACTTCTGTTGAAACCTGCAGACAAGGTGAGACAGCTTTGCATACCACAGGTTGAGCACCACTGGCATAGCGTGATGGATCTTTATATTTGTACCTCCAAATATAGAGTGGCTGAAACACTGGGACTTGAACCATAGACATCTGGATCTAAAAGTATGTGCTACTATTGTTTGAACTGAGGAGCCTGAACCTGTATCCACAGCAGATTTCTCATCTCTGGACTGGGCACAAAAGGGAGGGGAGTGGGGCTCACCAGGCCATTATAGTCCTTATGAAAAGGTATCACAAATATATTATCAAACCTTCAATGGTTTGATACAGTACCCTGGTATGAAATGAAGTGTGTGTTCCTAGGTTATGTAGAGTCTGACATATTTAAAGCTCAAATATTCATACCAGTTCCTCTCTCAGGAGGTGTGTGCACTACAGTTGGTGGAGGAGTGCTGGCAGTATATCAAGTTAGACTCTATACTTGTAGCAATGAGTGTAGCCTACCTGAGACTCTGGCTACTTAGTTGGTTGCCCTGTGCTGCTGTAGTTCTCCTGCTCTTGGTATCTGAACTAGCTAAATTAATGCTATATCAAGTACACTTACCTCTTCTGTCATTATACCTCAAATTCCAGGGTAAATGCAGCCTCAGTGTTGTGGGGGTTGAGGATCAGGTGCTGAGAGTCTGTGCTTGAGCCCTGAGGGATGAACTGCAATCTCTGCTTTTGAGGGTATGATATGCTGAGAGGGCTGGAGATACGACTGCAGTCTCCCAAGTTCAGAGGATGCTGAGGGCAAAAAAGAAAGAAGAGTCTTAGAACTTAACAAAACTAGATTTCAGTATCAAATTTTTAAATGCCAGTTAGCCAGTAACAATGGATTCTTTGTTGGCTTGGCTCAAAATGGAAATAGGCCCATAAGAAAAACTAGTTAACAGTCTGCCCTTCACAGATGAGGAAAACATATTTTCGAAAAGCACTGTTGTCTTTCAAGCTTTTCCACTGAAACCCCTTTGCTCCCTACCCACCACTTACCCTTTAGGAAAAAAAAAAAAAGTAGAGGCCCAAGTACTTTCTCTGTGCCTAGTGGATGAATATCTTGACAACCCATCTTCTAGGGGAACTAACACACAAAAAACCTAAGAAATGCATGGCAGCATCTTTGTTACAGAGGGTTTAACTCTAGAGAGTAGTAGCAAAAATTTGTAATCCTCTCCCTTCTTCAATCTAGCAACCAAGCTCATGCTGAATTTTTGCTCCTCTGTTAAGGAGGGTTCAGAAGAACCAGGCTCTTATTCCTGTTGAGTTTGCAAAGGGTGTCAACCTAGACCTTTTGGGAAGAGATTTATCTTTGCATGTGCTTTGGATGAAATCTTGTCATGTCACCCACAGTCCAAAATAGCAGCTGGAAAAATCGTTATCGGATAAAATGGCTAACCTGCAGAGGTTGATTGGTTCGGCATGTGTGGTCCAGGAAACCATCCCTAATGCAAAACAAAACTCATATGGTGGCATGAACTATGTCTTCTTAAAAGCATGCCAGGGCATCCCAGGTCATTGTAATGTGCCCACTCTTGCCACATCCTCTTTTTCCTATTGCCTGATGCTATGAGCAGTTATTGCCTATCAATGTCTACCTTACCATCCGGGAGAATGCTGTTACTGAGGCTTCATTGGGAGGGAGGAAACTAAAAAGAAACAACTAAACTGGCTTGTGCTCTCAAAATATGTAGTCCCTTCCTTATCCCCTTGAGAAAAAATAAATCCAAACCCCATAGCTTTAAAAGGGAAGAATGATTCCCCATTAGCATGGACTCAAGTTCAGGGGGCACTTTCATAATTTCATAGCGTTTAAGGGACCACATTTCTGGTTCCTCCCCCTGCCACCAGTTCAGCCCTGCTTGGATGCTGAAGAGTAGAGAAGATACCAGAGATTTATTTTTTCTTTAGCCCCACACTACACTCTCTAGATCTGCTCTGAGTAAGGTTAAGTGACCCACTGGTGCAATCCTCAGTGTCCTGTCTACATAAGGGCTCCTATTTCTTGCTATCACTGGTGGAAGTGTCAGCTGTGGAGAGTGAAGCGTAGCTTTCTTTTCTGCTCTTCTCCAGCTTGGGAAAAGTCTGTCCTGTAAGCAGACTCTTGCCCTGCCCTCAGACATGCGAACGCAACTCCAGATGATATCAATAGCTGACATGCCCTTGTTCCCATCAGTTCGACTCAGACTTTTAAACAAGTTCAAAGCAGGCATTCTTTCTCCCTCTCTCATTCCCTCTCTGTACATTTGTGGTTTTATGTTGTTCAGGTCAGATGCTTACTTAGTGACCAGTTTAGATGAATCTTTGTCTCCAGTCCTCAAGAAATGTCCCTCATCCACTTTCTAAGACAGTAATGGAATGGCAGAAAGAGATCATCCAGGGCATATTAAACCTACTTCAACTTTCTTTTGTTGTTTTCCCAAAAGATGGACTTCCAGTGCCTCCAAGAGCCTCTGTTGTCAGTGCCTGGCATTAGAAAGAGTCCCAGAATGCCCAGTCAGGTCCATAACAACGGCCATGTCTACAAGAGATGCCGACTGAGCTGTAGCCCATGACATCTGCACAGTAGCGTCATGTGGCAGGAACCATGATATGATGCCATTGTGCAGTAGTCATAAGCTCCTTCTTAGTCAGCATCATGTAAAAGCTGTTCCTTGGCATGACTGTGTAGTAAATCTGTGTTGACTTTGGCTACTGTGCAGTCATTTAGCACTTGTTTATATGCAGTCAGCATCTTGTGTAGACATGGCCAGAGTGTAGAAGAGTTTGTGCCTTTCCCAGTGCTGTCTTGGGAGCGATAGTCTTTTGGTTCTAGAGGTAATACTAGATTACTCCTGTGTCCTTACACAACCTGGTCATCAAGTGAAGCACAGGTCCTGCCATAAAAAACTGCAGCTGTGTGGTTTGGCTAGTATATCTTGATTTTTGTAGCAAGGATCTGCTGATTCCTTCACAGTGGCCTTGCACGACTCTGACAGCCAATCAGCTGATTTTCCTAGTTCCCATCTGCATTCTTTGTGTTTGATTTCAGAGCCCTATTTTGAACCGAGACACATTCTAAATGAATTGTTGGTTGCTATCCTGTATTGGGTCACCAATAGAAGGAAATCCTTTCTCTGGTCTTCAGCTACCTAGCCATTGAGTTCCACGTGAAGAGAATATTTCTGGCAGTGATTTTCAAATGTTTCTGGACATGGTTAATTCAATGCTGCCACATAATCAGCAGATGATATGCCTGGTCAATAGCCAGGGATCCAAAGCCTATTGAAGCCCCATTGACGTTAATGTGGTTTGTATCAGACTCAGAGGGTGTGTCTACATGAGATGCTTTGCTGCACGGTAAACTAATCTACTGCACAGTAAAGCATCACCATCTACATGTGTGTACCATTTACTATGAAATAAATTAGTCTGTTGTGCAGTTAGCTACTACCCAGTTCACGTATAGGTGCTGATAAGGGAGCAAATTTGTTCCTGGTCAGCCCCAACGCCAGGGGGTCACAGGAACTGGGGAACTCCCCTGGTTCTGGCACTGCTCAGCTCCTGGCTCCTTTTAGAAGCTGGGAGCTGAGCAGCACTGGGTAACTCTCGGCTTCCCCCGGTCCTGGCATTGATCAGCTCCTGGCCCCCCACAGGAGCCTGGAGCTGAGCAGAGTCAGGACTGGGGAGCTCTCTGCTTCCCCATGCCCAGCTGGGACTGGCTGGGAGCTGTCCTGCTTCTGAGGCAGCTCCCAGCCAGCCTCTAGCTGGCCAGGGAAATCCCCATGCAGCCAGGGACTGCAGAACTACTATGTAAGTCCTGGCCAGCCCCTGGCTGTACTGGGAAGCCCTGCTGGGCACAGAGCTT
>NW_017728907.1:19806900-19811210 GCF_001723895.1 Crocodylus porosus
CAAAGCCCCCTCCCGCTCCCCCAGCCAGCACGCATCACCAGCACCCTGCACCGCCATGGACCCATGCAGCCAGTTACAGGGCATAAGCAGTTGTGCAGTGGAAGCTGTTGCATGCAAGCACCCCCACTTTCTACCCCCCAGCCGGGCAACACGTATGTGGCCCACACATGATGGTTGCTACTACACTGCCACTGCTGCGCCCTGTACTACTTGCCCGCAAAGCTGTACAGGTAGCCATGGGATGGTAGCACAGCGTTCAGCGGCAGAGTTGTGGTAGGGAGCACTGCCTGTCAGGGGGTGCACCAGCGCTCTTAGGGGTTGCACGTGCACCCCTGTACACCCCCTATGCATTGCCACTGGGAGCAGCCCTGTACCAGGCTGCTCCCATTGGGAGCAGATTTGCTCCCAACAGAGCACATGTAGACGTACTCCCAGGGAAGGCCTACTGCACAGTATTGTACTGTGCAGTAATCCTTTATAGCATTAATAGTATGTGTAGACATGCCAAGAATAATGTGTTGGTAATGGAAGTAGGAATATATTTGAAGGGTAGAGGCTATGAGATCAAGTGTAAATGCTAGTTCAGCATAATGTATATCATAGACAGAAAACACTATCATGCCAATCTGATTCTGGAGAAGAAATTGTGGCGAGAGAGTAAAAAAAAATACATGCAAACAAGCAGCTTCTGTTTTATCTATTCATGATGGATGTAGGTGCATGGTCAAGTGCCCAGTATGGCTGTTAGCTCCAGATTCCTTAGGCAAATAAGCTCATTTGGGAAAACACTGCAGTAACATTAGGAAATTATATCCTTCCCCTCACCTCCAAGAAGAGAGACTATTCGATGGTCCTTGAGCAATAGGTTGGTATTCCCGTGTAAAGCAGCAGGGAATCTTCTACAAGCTGGGTCTTCTATATACTATGCCTAGTTTGCTGTGATTGGACAAAAAATGCCTTGCATTCAAAAGCTTGTTTAACTTTATCCCAACTATGTAGTTGGTCCAATAAAAGACAGCACCCTAAGAAATCCTTGCCCTCTCACATAAGGTGAGAAAACAGTCAGCCTGAGCCATTGTGGGAATTCTGGCATCACTTGAGCTAGGGCTTCCTGCCAGCAAAGCTAAGATGCTCCTAATATACTGGGTAGCATTTTTTCTGTAGCATTTCAGATGTTTATCTGAAATTCTAGGGGTGTAGGTTGTAGCCATGTTGGTCTAAGGACATAGGCAGACAAGGTTTCTTGGGTGAATCTGATATCTTTTATTAGACCAACTTAAATAGTTGGAAAGAGTTTTAGCAAGCTTTTGGGTTTAAAAACCCTTCATCAGGATCCAGACCATGCCATGACAAAAATTGCAAAACTGCTAATGCATCTCCACAGCCCCACAATTACTACACCTCACAACAGAGCCATAAGCGTTCCTGCATCTTACAGCCGCACCTCCAGAAATGTAATATAGCTCATCCAATGCACCAAATGCCCTGATGGAAAATATGCAGGAGAGACCAAACAGCAACTGCGCACCAGAATGAATGCACACCAGAAATCTATCAAAGACAAGAATACCCAATTACCTGTGGGAAGCACATTTCTTACAAAAAAACCACTCTCTCTCCAGTCTCTCAGTTTTAATCCTCAAAGGGAATTTACAAAACACTTCTCAGAGACGAGCCTATGAACTTCACTTCATCAGCCTCCTGGATATAAAAAAACATGGACTAAATGTAGACACTGGATTTATGACACATTATAACCTGCCTGACATCTGACTCCCCAGGTACCTCTCCACTATTTAACTGCTACATTCATCCCCCTTTTCTCTCCCTACCCCCCGCCTGTCTCTCACCCACTGACTCCTCAATTTACATCTTCACTGATTGCCTGTCTTGCATGCAGCCCAGCCTCTGGCTTCTTTACTACTCATTCCATCCAGGAAGAGCACACACCAACTGTGGAGGCTTCCTCAGCCTGAGGAAGGGTTTTTAAACCCGAAAGCCTGCTAAATTTTTTTCCCCAACAATTTAAGTTGGTCTAATAAAAGATATCAGATTCACCCAAAGAACCTTGTCTTGATTCTATTATATTATAATATTATATTATATTATATTCTATAGAATATTGATTCTATTAAGTTTTGACCCAATGGTGATTTCCATGTTAATTTAATTAGCTGGTGAGGCAATTTGACATGAGCAATAGATGCCAGTACAGAGGAAGGATCAGTTTAGGAGTAAATGGATCAAATTCTTTCCATGCTGAACACTAAGAGGGACTCATGCATCTTCAGCTGGAACAAAGATATTCCATGAGAATGACTGCAAATTCCTAGTCAGGGTCCTCCTCTGCCTCCCAGATGTTTAACTTTTCTTATCACAGAAAATTTGTAAACTGTAGTCTTCATGTTCCTATTTCCGCTTTATTTCACTGACGGTTTCATAGGTTCCAGTCTCAGGAGGGTGTTATTTCCTTCTCTCCAGAGAGAGAATGAGAACTACTAGAGTTTCTCTTTCAAGTGCAGAATAATCTTAAATGCTTCCCTCACTCTGAGGATTAGAACAAACAAAAGAAGAAAATAGACTAGATTAAAAAAAACAACAACCTCAAATACCCTCCCCCAAAGCCTAGGAAAACAGAACAGCTATTTTTTTAAAAATTATATTGATTAAAACCAAAAACTAGTTCTTTATATATAGAGCAGCATTTACAGGCCCCAGCCAAAATCACAGTACCAGACACAGACATAACAATAGAGGGTTTTAGCCCAAAAGAGATTACAAGCTAACAAAGGGAAAGAGAAAAGAAAGATCATTATCCCAAGTTTATAAATACCCCCCTTCATAGATAAATCCCCAGTGTTTAACAAAACTAAGTACTGGCTAGGGAGGGGAACAATTTACACTAACATCCGCCCTGTGCCAACCATCTCCCTACCTGACTGCTTTGGTTGTATCCTGGTTTAATTTCCCCTACATTTCATCTGTAGTATAAGCTCTTTGCTATTAGGGCTATACTTCTACACGGCTATGTACAGGACCTCATATATTTTGGATGTTACCATAAAAAATAATTGTAGCTTGCAGTATGTTTTAAAAAAGAAAAGAATACTTCCTCTGGAGTTACTAAGAATGTGTTACCTCTTCATTCAACTTGAGTTGACCAAGGTTTTCTTTTTTTTTGTCAGTGATTTTCAGTCTGTGGACCCCTGGAGGTGTCTAAGGGGTCTGTGAAAGATGACTATGATCAATCAAAAGTATGTGAATACCCACACTTACAATTCAAAGGGGTCTGTACCTCCATTTGAAATTTCCAAAGGGGTCTGCACATCCATTCAAAATGTTTTAGGGGTCTGCAAATGAAAAAAACAGTTGAAAACCACTGCTTTAGGTCACAAAACAGAATTCTCTTCTAGCAAGGATGGTCCCCTTCACTATTACTCCACAAGAGCAGTGTGTTTTATACATGTCTAAAGGCTACTTTACTGAAGGAGGCTTGCACTGCTCTCTAGTGGTGAAACTGTTTTTAATGAGCCAGAATTTGAATCCTTATCAGCACAATCACAATATTTGGAACAAAAACTAAATTAGGAAACACCATAATTGTATCTCCCTTTCTTCAGTTTATCTTCTCTATGTTGCATTGTTCTGAATCATCTCCATTCTGCCATGTCTTCACTGAACACCTTGTGCCACATAGCCACAGTGTCAGAGCCTTTGCTTTGAAGCTAGGAGAGTTTAAATTTTATTTGCTGCTGTCAATCTACAATGGACCTGGATTTTGAGACTTGTTGATGGATATTTAATACATATTAATGTGGGGCATTGTTGACAGCTTTAATTCTATGTCAGGACTTCTCTGACTAAAAAAAAGTAAATAAGGAACATGTGTTTTTATTAATTTTCTCCTAGTCCTGTCCAGGGCAAAAAGGGTCTTACTAAATGTTAATCCAAGCTCTCATGCTCTCCTTTTAAAGGCTAGGCACTAGGTATAATGGAGGTACCTACTATCACCATTGCCGATTGAACTGCTCATCAGTGTAGCATATCAGGAAAACCTAATTTTACTACTCAGGAGCTGGGCATGTAGGGAAGCGAATCCATTACTTTTACTGAAAGTAAGTAAATCCTATGAATGACAGTGGAAAGAATCCCACTGACTGCAAAGGATGTTCAATCAGTCATTAAAATATGAATGAATGAATGAATGAAAGATTAAACTGATTTTCATAGATTTCATAGACATTAGGGCTGGAAGGGACCTCAGAAGATCATCGAGTCCAGCCCCTTGCCCCAGGGGCAGGAAGTCAGCA
>NW_017728907.1:19811310-19832254 GCF_001723895.1 Crocodylus porosus
GCCTTCACAAGGGAAGGCTGAGGGGGGACCTGGTGACTGTCTATAAACTCACTAGGGGGGACCAGAAGGGTTTGGGGGAGACACTGTTTCCCCTAGTGCCCCCTGGCATGACAAGGAATAATGGACACAAATTATTGAAGAGTGGGTTTAGATTAGACATCTGCAAGAACTACTTCACAGTTAGGGCGGCTAAGAGCTGGAACCAACTTCCAAGGGAAGTGGTGCTGGCTCCTACTCTGGGGGTCTTTAAGAAGAGGCTTGATGCCTACCTGGCTGGACTCATTTGAGTCCAGTTTTTCTCCCACCCAGGCGTGGGATTGGTCTTGAAGATCTACAAGGTCCCTTCCGACCCTACTGCTATGCTTCTAAGCCACCAGAGCAGAGACATCTTGACTTGGTTGAGTTTAGTTACAAGGTCCATGAGGGTTGTAGTGATGCACTGCCCATGAACAGTGAAGAATTTGACTACAGAATACAGCATTTCAATCACAGGACATGGTGACACAGAGTGAAGGTAATTTCTAGAAACAGGATGTTTTCCTTGTCAATTTTTAAAATCTAAATAGATCTAAGATGGTGATTAACTATTGATGCTTACAGATACCTCTTCCTTGAAAAATGCTGAAAATTAATTTTATCAAATGTCTGTGAACCCAATTCAAAATCCACTGATGTTCATGGTAGTCATTCCATTGATTTTAAGGCTTTAAATCTGGCCATATATACATCTTCTTTTTCTTATGTCCTTAGCATAAATTAGATGTATTTCCAGAATTGTGCACAACCTATGAATCTTTCCATTGCTGCAGTGAGGACCTCCTTCATATAGGTCTCTTGTTGGTAAAAGAAAACAGCTGGCGCTGCATAGTTTGCATTTCACCACATTTGCATGTATTTGTGTCATTAGAGTAGCCCCATTTGATCATGTTTGTTTTTGATCTTCCAGTTTGCATGTGCAGGTGATTCAGGCATTGCCATGTTGGCAAGTCTAGATCAGCCCTTCTGAGAAGGTCCTCCTGGGGTTACAGTTCCATTCCAGAGCACCTGATTGCACATAATCTTTCCTTCTATAATCTCTGTTGCGTTCTGTCAGCCATTGTGTCCAACGGCACAACACTGGTGACAAAACTCTTTGTGCTTTAAACCATTTAGTTACTTCTAGTGTGAATGCCTGGGGTCTTCCATCTGCTGTGATCTTTTTTCTTGGCTTGCTACCTTTCTTCTGATATCAGGTGGTGTAGTGTTGGCCAGTAAATACAAACTATCCTTTGGTGTTGGCTTTAGACATCCTGTTATTTCACAACAGCTGGTGTTCAGAACTGGGTCTATTTTCTTGGCATGAACTGATCATTCCCATGCTGGACACACATACTCTGCAGTCAAGTAAAACAAGGCAATAGCAGTGGTTTGTAATGTAGTTAGTCACTTCGAGGTGACCAACTTTCAAAGTGTGTTGTTGTGGGCACTGACCTTCCCTTTTATCTTTATATGTGCTTTGGCAGTAAGTAAAGTCTCAGCTTTTTGTGTGAAAGTTGCTTGCATATCCCACTTAGTTCTAGCTAGCACAGTGTAGTACTCGCATTTGTAAAACTCATGGATAATCATCAGACACTCTGTTCAAAATGCAAAGCTGACACTATCTTTGGTGGGTAGAATAAATCAGTGTAGACCAATGGTGCTCAAAACTTTGGCCCCGCAGGCCAGATGAGTAGTTGAATCAGGCCCTGGCTGCGGGGTTGCCCACTTCCCTGCCCTGTGTGCCAGGATTGTGTCCTGGCATCCCTGTCCTGCCTCCTGTATGCTGGGACAAAGCCCTGAACTCCCTCTTCACACTCCCCATGCGCTGGGATTGGCTCCTGGGGGATTGGCACTGCCCCCTCCCAGCTCCCACACTGGGATTAGGCCTTGAGGCCCAGCACTGCCCCCACCTGGTCCTGCACGCTGAGATCAGGCACTAGATTTCAGCGCACAGGTCCTGGGGCCAAAATTCTGTGATAAGAATGCAAATTTTTCTGACTAAAAAACCCAAAATCTGTCTTTTTCTGCAATTAAAGTGAAATGCCACTACATAAATATAGGTATCAGTTGAACACAATGTTTTATTAATATATTTATAATTTGAAAGCAATTTGGAAGTCTACCAGTGCCTCAAGCATTATAATAAAATAAATTCTAAATACCTACATACTTTGGCATTTGATTTTGGTTATTTTATTGTGGAAAAAGAGCTCACCCTGCCCCCTTCACTCACAATAACGTGGGTCCAGCTGCGGCTGTTCTTCTTCCCCCCCTGCCCACACACACATATTTTGTGGTGCTGAGCAGCTCTGATGCACCAGTGTCCTGCCCCTACTCATGCCATTGCCCCTCACTCCTGACCCACAGTCCTTGCCCACCCCCACTGGCTCTGCTGGTTCTCCCTTATTCCCAAACCACAGTCTTTTGTCCCCACCAGTGTCCCTTACTGCTGACCCACAGACCCCTTTCCCCACTGGTGCCCCGTACTCCTGACCAGTCTCCACCCCCCCCAGCCATGCTACTGCCCCTTACTCCTGGCCCTCCACCCCTGAAGCCCAGCCCCCCAGCATGTGGGGAACATGCATGTGGCACCCCCTGTGCCCTGCTCCCCACAGACCCTTGTAGGCTGGAACTCTGCTAGCCTGCAAGGGGAAACCTTTCGTTTCCCAGGTTTTTCTTCTTTAAAGGAGACAATCCATGTTTTGCCATGTTTTTCCGTGGCAAACAGAAAACCTGGATCCCTGGTGATGAAACAAATACAAACTCTTGTGGGGTTCTGTAGGCTTGCTGTGTTCAGCAGCTTCCACTGATGCCTCAGTGAAAAGGAATCCTTTCATTTCAAACAGCATAAGGTCAGGTCCAATTTGAACCCAAGTTCTCATCTTCAGCCATTTGTATCTTCTCTCTTTGTTTCTGGGTCTTTGGTAGGGGTGCTGCTGAATCCCCTTTGCGTATCATATGACTACATAAAATGACCAACATTTATTTTGGGAAATCATCTGCAAAGCAAGGAATAAGGCATATTCTTCAGAATTCACAATAAACAAATACAAAATCTTCAAATGTATAGTTTTCAAAGGTAGTAGAATGACCTGGGGGAGGTGAGCAGGGTACCAGCCCTGGGCTTCCACTTAGAGTCACCAGGATGGTGGTTCCCTGGGGAGTCTGTGGTGCTCCAGTGGCAGCAGCCCCATGCTGTGGCTATAGTGGCAGCAGCCAGGTGCTGGGACTCCATGCCACTGTTGTAGCAGCAGTAACAGCAACAGCTGGATCCAAACAGACTGTCCACACCAGCAGCAGCTAGGGACTTTGAGTTCCTGGGGGAAGGTAACACTTACAGATGGCAAAGTGGACCACTGCTACAAGCATAAAAACAAAAGCCAGGGCAATGTGTATTAAGGGTATAACACTGAAGTGCAGGTGTCAGATTGGGCTGGATTTACCCATCTACCTGCATGAAATCTCACTGAATTGGTGGAGCTCTACATGGGTACAGACCTCCACCATTCCTGTGTAGGCGAAGGATGAGCCTTTACACCTTGATCCAAAGTCATCTGGAATCAGTGGAAAGGGTGGTGTCTTTGTTTAGGTTTTGGATTTGGCTTTTATATAAGAATCTGAAACATCATGAAAGTGTGTGTTAAATTACTGAAACATTTCCACTGAAGAAAATAATAGGCAAAACATTTCATTTCAACAGTGATTTAAAAAACAGACATGTAGGTCTTGCATTTTTAAATATTTCATTATGACATTTTCTTCAATTAAATATTAAATAAATCACAGAAACAACACATTTAACTTTGGGTCATATAAAAACATCTTATTTGAGCCTAAACTTTTTTTTCAACTTTTTGTTTTGTTGGAAAAATAGAAAATAGTGTTTTGAAGGTGATGCAAAACCAGTATTTTTCCTGGGTTCCATAAAGAAAATATTTGCATGTCTGTAGTCCTAAGCTAAGCATAGATCCATCCAGTACAAATGATTCCATTTTTGTATATGCACTAAAACACACCAGAAATATACCACAGTATAAAAAGGATCCAGCTCAACTCTTAAAGCTTTTTTGGTGTTTATCAAAATCTTATTTGTTTAATTTTTTTCCCTTAAACCAATATTTAAGAAGCAACAGAATTTTTTCCATTATAAAAAAGCATAAAAATCTCTATACTGGAACAACTCTGCTGGTTACGGTGTGCCATATTTCCATGATGGCTTATGTGCCTGACTAATTCTTCTTTATCACTTAATTTGACTTTGCATTAGAAACAGAATAGATAAATGTTAATTATTTCCCTAAGCCATTGCAATCATATGATGGACTAATCTTTTGCCAATTTTTATGCCAGAGCTAATACCAAACCATGCATAGAACAAGACAAAAGTATTTCCTTGTTTAACAGCGATATTACTTAAAAATAAAAATAGCAGCCAAGTTCCATCTTCCCCCCATATTTTGTAGTAAAATGCATCTTGATCTGACCCTTTGGTTTGCTGAATTATAGCAAGGAGAATTTTTACAAGCAATATCATTATTCTGCTTTTATATAATTCAATGTTACAGCTATAATAGGCTAAAAACGCTTTGAAACAGTGGCTAACATTCTGCATTAACAATAGATTTTCATTTCCACATGGGAGAGAAAAAAAATCCCCGTGGTTTATCTTCAGAATTAGATGGCATGTAAAATATATAACCACTTCGGAAAAAATGTCTAACATTCCTGAGCTATGTTTTGAATTAAGGGTGTGTGCTGAAAGGCAAAACGGCCTCGGTTTTCTCCAAAAATCTGGACAAGCATGATAAAAAGTTACCTTATTTGTTCAGATGATCTTAGCCTATAAAAGGCCGAGAAGCGATTCACCTTTTCCCTAAAAATTAGTGACTGAAAATTGGGGTGCATGTCTTTAAATAAGAAAACTGATTTTAAACAGTCTGGTTCATTCTGCCTTCTTAAATCAGGGGGTATGTCTTATTTGGGGTGCATGATATGTGAATAGATATGGTAGTTGTTACAACTCTTCTGAGATTAGAAATTGTGAGTGGTGCGGAGCCTGGTATCATTCACCTCTATGGTTTGGCTAGGGAAGAGCAGCCGTTGTCCTCTATGACTTTGACTGGATGGATGGGCAAGACCAGGTGGGATATGCGGCTCCACAACCCACTCAGCTTGTCTGTGTCCATGTGATTGTAGGAGCTGGGAGTATTGGTGTTGGTGAATTTGGCCCAGAGGAAGTCACGTACTTTTTCCTCAGTCTTCCGTGGGTTAATGTTGACCTCTAGTTTCTCTTCCTCCAGCAGAACAGTTAACAGTAGTGCTACGTCTTTGAAGGCTGCACTTTCATGGTCACAGTACTTGTAAAAGATCAAGGTGGAGCCAGCTGGCAGCGACTCAAACCGATGCACCACAGCTGCCTTCCCACCTTCCCTGAACCCAGAGCTCAGCTCATTATCCACTTGTAGTTTTGCTTTGTCGCTATCAAGCCTGGATTTACTAGCCCCATAAATATGGATTGTGCTAGCACCAAGTGAGTTGGAGTAGGCATCGGCAATTTGGTTGCTCAGGCACTCCAAGGTTTGCTCTCCTTCACGGGCAGCAGTAAAGATTAAAATGGCTGGCTCTGTGTGATGGGAAGAATTGATGTGTCTCTGCAGGAACTTGCGTCCTCTAAGCCACAGGGCAGGGTTCTGCCCTGGAAAGCTGAGTTTCAGCTGATCCAAAGCTGAAGAGAAGGCCTTCAACACCATATTTTCTTGCATATGTGAGGGCTGGGAAGTATAGTAACCACTGGAAAATATGCAGAAGAAAACCAGTAGTATGACTCCCAGTAAAAGTGCATGGGAATCAAATCCTGTTGAGCAGAGAGACAAGAGAATGAAAGAATGAGTCAGAAATGAGTGCAGTTAGAGGCTAACATAAGGCTAGCACATAGGGTTTTTTTCATGCCCCAGCCCCCCAGTACCTGCTTTCTAATGGCAAGTGGCTGATTTGCTCCAGTAGCTACTGATGTCTCGGAAACATTTTATGTAGCAATGGCAGGGGGAACTCTTACTCAAGATTCTAGGATTTTTTCTGCTCACAAAAGGCACATATTTTTCTCCCACAAACTGAGTTAGGGCTGCAGCTTTGGAAACACTGCATAGAAGTCCTTGTGTGGCTCTTGTGGAACTTTCAACCAACTGCAGGTTTCATTCTCTTTTATCCTAGCACTTAGTTAATATACTGTACCCCAGTGCAAGAGCAAGTTTTTTCTTTTATGTTTTGGTGATATTTGTAGATATTTGTAAAGCAATCTTTTGAGTCAGGGAGAGCTGTTGAGTGCCTGGCACTTTGAAACTCAGCCTTATCTATTTCAACTACTTATTCCGCCCCTGTGACTAGGGTCTGAGCACCTCAGGGCACAGCTACGCATTGCCCTATGGCAATGTAGCAACACACTATGTCACTACAGTGTGCTACAGAAACACTGCAATCACATGGCTGTACACGTGATTGCCAGCTACATTGCCAATAGTGGCACAATCCCCCAGGTACAGTGCACTCCTACAGTGATATAGTGGCAAAATCTAACCATGTGCCACACGCACAGTGCAGTAACTGCCCATACTGCACCATGTTTTACTACTTTCAGAAGGAAGTACTAAAGCATGGCACCATAGCAACATCACCACATAGCAATGTGTAGATGCGCCCTCATTTTTTAATGGATTTTTTCCTGCAACAACCTGTGAAGTATGACAATGCTGTTATGCCTATGTTATGGAAGGGAAACTGAGGAACAAGGAGGCAACAGATTCAGTGCTAACTCAGCACCTAAATACATTTGAGGATCTGGGTCCCAGGGCATGATGCTAGAAGAGCCTCTGCCACTTAAAACAGTAAGGTTGTAACAGCACAGCCCCCTTGCAGAGACAGTGTTGAATATCCAAAAAGAAGGCTTTTTTCCTGTTAGCAGAACTACACAGACAACAGCGCTCTTCCATCAGACCAGCTATGTCACCATGTAGGGTTTTGATAACCTAGCTCTATGTCCATGGAGGATTTCCAAGCTAGTATGCCAGAAAACTTCATAGTGTAAACCTTGCCCAGGGGCATACAGGAAGTGGCAGAGTATATTTTTGAAGCTAAGACCTTGTCTGTCCTCTCTTGTCTCTTTTGTCAGAAGTTCTGACATTAGGCAGCTGCTGTCACCACCCAGACCCCAGAGCACTTGCACATCCATGTGCTTCTAGAAGCCCCTCACAGCTCCAGCACAACAGCTGTGCTGCCTGAGCATGAAGGGCTGGATCAGCCAGCTAATGGTGCAGGAATATCTACAACACCTTCCACTGGCTGTCAGATGGTGAGAGAAGACTTACTCGCACAACAGAGGTGTCCTGGCCTTCACCACAGTCTTCCTGACAGACCTCAAATGTAGTAGTGGATTAGGCCTTAGTCTCTCAAGAAAGACACACAAGCCGGTGGCACAACATCATAACCTCCCTGAATACTATATCATTGACCTAAGGGTGGCTGTTCTAAGGCAGCAAACTTAAAAAAAAGTTCAAACCAGAAATTGCAGAACAAGAAAGCATCCACAGACTGGATTATGTTAAACATGGTTTAAACAGGGACTATAGATTCTTATCCTAGTACCTGGATTAATCTGTATGACTCCTTTGTTCCTATGGGTTTATTGCTTGCTTGTTTATCTCTCTAACATTGCCTCACTTTCCTCTCCTTCCTCTCTCTCTTTCTCTCCCCCTCCCTTGTCTTCTGTATTTAAATATCTCTTTCCATCTTATATACTGTTTTTGTATACATCCTTTCACAGCACCAAATGAGGAAGTTTCAGACCATGAAAGCTTCTGCTACATATATCTGTCTACTTCAGTTAGTTTATAAGGTGCAAATCTACTTTGTCTTCTACTTGACTTCCCACTAACATGGCTAACTATCTCTCTCAATCTCTCAAGAAACAGGCCAACACCTCACCTAAAGGGGCATTCTTCTTTTAGTTGAAATCTTAAATAAAAATGTAGGTGTTTTACTTCAGTTATCTTTCCTTTAAAAAAAAAATTCCTGGCCAGCAGTGTACCTTGTATATTTATTTTAGTAAATACATGAGGCCTCATCACCATCTACAAGAGGGAAAAGACTACTTGGAAAGTCCCATAGTGCTGAAGGTCTCCCAAGGAATAATACTGTGTGATCCAGGTGCAATGAGGAAATTTGTCATAGTATCTCAGCATGTGCTTGGATGTTGAGAACTGGAGGGAAATCCCATGTATTATGTGTGGGACTCAAGGAGACGTGACTTAATTTAGGGTTACCATACATCCAGGATTCCCTGGACATGTCCTCTTTTTAGATCCTTCAATCCCGATCCAGACAGTTTTTTTAAATATGATCAAATGTCTGGGATTTGGTCAGCTCAGCTTCAAAGTTTTTCCCAGCACTTCCGACTTGCCCTAGCAAGGAGCTGCTTGGGGGTGGGGAGAAGGTGATGGTGGCAGGGCACACACACACATGGTGGTCAGCTTGTAGACAGACAGGGAGTTGTGGGGAGCCTAGCAGCTGGATACAGGTAAGTCTGTGGGAAGCGGGGGTTGGAGGACCAGGGCTTGGGCACTGTGGGGGTGGGTGTGTGTGTGTGTGGTAGGTGGACAGGTCTGGGGCTGCAACTGAGTGAGGGAGGTGCCTGCCCCTCCCGTAGGGGAAGGGGGCTGGGGGGCCCTTCAGGGGCACTAGGGAGCATAGGCAAAGGGAGAAAATATTATTTGAAGGGCTGAGTAAAACTTAAACTTAAATACTTCTACACACAGACACACAGCCCAGCAAGTAAGTCTGTGAAGTGCAAGGGGTGTGGAGGAGGGAAGAGGTGGTGGGGGACACACGCCCCTTGGATTTGTGCATAGGGCGTCACAAAGGCAGCCTGCTGCTGCGTGCTAGGCTCTGGAGCCGCGTGATGCCATGTGCCTTCCCTGCAGGTACATGGTGTCACACAGCTCCTGGGCAATGGCAGCGGGGCACAGAGCCCAGCACAAAGCAGCAGCTTACCTCCATGATGCCCCGCACACAAATCCTGGGGGCACATGCTTCCCGTGCCTCCCCTGGGTACATGCAATGGCAGAAGCTTCCCCATGTCCCTAGATGAGCTGTCTGTGGATAAGACTGTTCCACAACTTACCCTGGCTTTAGGGTCCTATTCACCCCAGACCCTGCCTCTGCCCCATTCCCTCCCTCACTGTGGGGGCCTCGATATGCTCCCTGCATGCCCCTTCCCCTTCACAGACTTACCTTCTGGGCACTGCATTCCTGGCAGCTTCTACAGGCTGTGGCTGCACGTCTCTGTGCACACCCCTCCCACGCCCCACCTGCAGCCACCCAGAGCCCACATCTGGGCTGCCCTGTAGTCCTCTGTGCTGTCACTGCTGGCACTGGAAGTGAGGGTCACCAGCATAGCCCAGGAGGACAGGGGACTGCAGTTTGGGAATGAGGGGCTCTGGCAGGGCTGGGTTCTGTGGGTTGGGAATGAAGGGCAGCAGCAGGGCTGGGGGGTGGACTGTGGCTTGGGAGGGAGAGGCAGGCAACAAAATGGGCAGAGGCAGGGCACAAGCACATCACTGCCCTGCCTCCCCATAGTCATATACCCTACTCTCTCCCTGCATGACAAGTGTCCTCTTTTCTGAAACTGGAAATAAGGTAACCCTAAATTAAAGAAGTGACTTGCTTTCTATGTGAAACCTGCTTCTCCCCTGTAATTTATTAATTTCCTCAAATCCCCTGGCAAGAGTTATAAGCACTAAACAAAAGTGTAATTAAACAATTCGACTGTGTTTCATTATCAGATCCTTGAACAGATTACATTGAGAGAAGCATAATCTACAAGGGAACCTTCCCATTCTCACCACTGCATGAATAGGACTTTTCCTTCTTCAGTAGTGCTTCTGGTACAATCTGTTTACTTATTGACTCCACAGTGGGATTGACTGTATCTTGTTGTTGGCCTCCAGCATCTGACTTCACAGCTGTGTAATCTGTATAAAAAAAGAAAGAAGGAATTTGCCACTCATTAAAGAAAAAAGTTTCTGATACACAACAAAGTGAAGACATATCCAGGCTGCAGCAGCAGAAGGAGGGAAATGGAAAAAACAAACACATTTAAGAGCTTCAAGCTACAGACACTTTTGACTTCAGAGACTATAATCACAAAGAAAAGAGTGGCAGGGGACATGTGGTTCTTTAAAATCAAACATAATCTACTTTTTTACCAAGCAGAAGAGAATCCCACTCAGGGACAAGGAGATAAGGAAGTCTGTGCTGAGTTGGACACGGCCCTTCTACCTACTCAGCTCTTTGGAAAACTTAACTACAGTCACCAATTGAGAGTGAAGCCACACGATGCCATCTTTACAAGGTGTCTTTTCCAAGTGGGGGTTCTGCATTATCTTGAAGGTAAAGGCTCTCCATAAACCATAAAAGCAGCAACACAGTAATTTTGACTTGCCTTCGTTGCTGTGCCTCTTCCTCAAACCAGATTTGGATCCTTCTATGTCCTGGGTTTCCTGCGTGATAGGATCCAGTGACTTTCCTTCCAGAGCGAGTCCGATGTTTTCCTCTTTTCTCAGGGGTTGCCCTGTGATGTTCGTTGGTGCTTCAAATAGACTTGCATCTTCCATCAGAACTGTGCCATCAGAACTCAGTGGTTTTCCCTCTGAAGAATCCTCTTCAGTTCTTTTGAGGGGGCTCCCACAGATATTCTTTGAATCTGGGGGATCTAACATTACCTGTCCTGGGGAGGTTTCCAGGTACACAAGATGATTTTGGCCCTGAGAAGTTGTCTCCATTTCTGTTGTTACCTGCTCTTGTGCTGGATAGCCTGTAGGAACAAAAAATCATAACTCTAGTTTCTTGAATGCAATAAACAAGAATATGGAGTAGTTCCCTATTTATTTACATACTCCTAACATAACTACTAGTCCTACTACCTCCAAAAGTGATGCAAAAATCAGACAGGGAGGAGAGAGTCTTTCAACCTGCTACTGCCATAGATGAACTGTATTAGGACAATTGTTCAGAACAGTCTGAAATGTCCAGACCAAGATTCCTGGGTCCAGAAGGAATAGGCCTTGGAGCTATATAAATTGGGCTCCAGAGCACAATGAACTCGCAAGCTATTGTGAGCTGAAACTGTCTTCATCAGATGCCGTGAAGGACATGCAAATAAAGAGAAAAGCAGAGAAAAAGACAGAGAGAGAAAACAGAATACAAAAGACAATGGATGGGGAGAGGGGGCAGATAGGGCCAGTGCTGGGAGAGGCAAAGAGGCAAGCAGTATAAACCCATAGGAACTACATTCTAACTATTTGCTAACTATGTCTTTCTTTAGTATCAGTGTCGACTGGTTGTCTTTAATTACCTGGAATTCTCTGGGGCAGAGATTGTTCTTTATTCTTTGTCTAGCAGGGAATTGCCTGATGCAATGGGGCCCATCTCAATTATGGTTCTCCACTCATCGGGAAAGAGGTTGCTGGAATTTGCGCTAATTTAAAGAACTGCTTTGCACAATCGCTTCTCTGAGGCAACTTACGGTGATAGTAGCAGTTTCAGACCCTTCTTCCCCAGTATTGCTACAGTCCCCTCAGAGCGTTTGGTGAGTGCAGGAGCTAAATTTGCAGGGTGGAACCTTGGTTTTTCTCTGGTCAGCTTACTCTCCACATCTTGGATGGTTCTCTACCAGAAGCCTCAGTCAGAGGCAGGGAAGGTGTATCTGATGAAAATTGGACATGCTCATCTTAGGACAACAAATGTGTAGTTCTCAAAGGGAAAATACCAGGGTACAGAAAGCATCCCATCAGGATGATTCTGACTACCAAGAACACTTCAGGAATTCAATGGCATCCTCTCACGTTAGTAGCAGGACACAGCTGACCGGTTGCACAGGTGTCACTGAAGTCATTTTGCCTAGCAGGACCTGTGTTGCTGGTGACAATACACCAAAAGAAAATAAACAGGACTGAGTGGACATTTTCCATGAAGATTCCCTATAATGGAATACTGGGTTTTTAATTCAGTGCAGCCTAATGCTTGGTAAGACAAAGTTTCCAATGCTTGAAAAAAAAGCCTTACACTGTCCAGGGGCAGGAGGAGGGGGAAACAAATATAAAAAACAACTTCTCGACTTTGACAAAGAAAAGAAGGAATTTTCCTAAGAAAATCAGTACATTTTCTGCTCTGCTCTCAAAATAATGTGTCCTGACCCTCTGAGGTCAGTGTGAGTTTGCATGGCTCTCAATCTGGAGGAAATGTCTCACTTGTCAACCAGACCATTTGATCTGTAAAAATGGCATTTGGGGGTATGTCCCTTTGCAGACTATCACCATAAAGCGGAAGGAAAAGGACCTGCTGGAACAATAAGAGGAGCAGCACCACACTATGCAAAGTACTGTTTGACTCACCTTCACCTGAGTCGTCTTTCCTTTTGGTTTCCTTGAGGCTTTCTAAAGGAGTCTCTTTCATTGCATCTGTAGATTCTGTAGATGAAAGCTTAATTTTGTTGGAATCCAGGGCTTTGCTTTCCAAGGCAGATGCACTGGTTTTCTCTTCTTTCCCAGGATCTTCTGTACCGCACTCTATATGGGGAGAGGATTCATGGTTACTGGGGTCAGTAAAGTTTGGGTACCAGAACTAGATCAGGTCTTGCTCATATGCAACTCTCAAATCTCCCACCAGACCAAACTCCACTGTGCTCATTTCACAAACATAACCCTATCCCCAGGGAAGAATTCCCCTCTGTCTCGTGTATCAAACTAGAATCAAGCAATAGGGTTGTATTCATATGCTCTGGGTGCAGGGAAGAAGATTTTTCTGAAGTGCTCATTATTGAGCTTCATGATGCATACCTAGCATCCTAGATACAAGTCTAGTGTATGTTGTCACAAGGACTCCAAAATGAAAAGCAATATTGTTTACTTAAGTATAAAAGTGACTATTGGGAGCTTCCTTTTATTGACCTGGATCTACAGAAATAAAATATGCATTTCCTTTAATTTCCTCCTAAGATTTAGGTTTCATTGTAGACATCTTTACATGGGGTCATTTTCTTTAATGCAATAAACAGGAATAAGGAGTAGTTTCCTACTTATTTACAAACTTCTAACAAAACTACTAGTCGTACTACTTCCAAAAGTGATGCAAAAATCAGACGGGAAGGAGAGAATCTTTCAACCTGCTATTGCCATTGATGAACTGTATTAGGACAATTGTTCAGACCAGTCTGAAATATTCAGACAGAGAATGCCGGGTTCAGAAGGAATGGGCCTTGGAGCCATAGAAACTGGGCTCCAGAGCACAGCAAAGGAGTCTGGCCCAGGCAGCAGGAGAGGAAGTTGCTTCTTACAGCAGTGTGAGACTGGTGACTGAGAGGAGAGCCTGGGGAGGGAGCTTCCTGACACAGAGTAGGTGGGGAGGCCTGAGGAAAGGCACCCTGGAAGGACTATAGTGTATTTCTTGGAGTTTGTGTTTTCCTTTGCCTGTTTGTGATTTGGGGCAAAAGAAGGCTGTGAGGTAGGGAACAGCTGGAAGGGGAGAAGGGAGATTGCTAAGGACACTCTGAGAAGAATGCTGCATGGTCTGCTTTGGGACAGACAGTGAACAGCCTAAGGTCCTGCAGCTGCAGAGGATAGCTGTATTGCCCTTGAACTGTAGACAGTACCGTTGACTGGACCAGAAAGATGTACACTGTGAGTGGGGCAGAGAAAGTCGCCTGAGGTTTCACTCTGATCTGAGGGCTGCCTTAGATTTTTGTTCAATGCATCTGAAAATGTGATTTCTAATGGCTACACCCAACATACCCCCATGTGGATCCTGGTCTGTGTTCTCCTCCATTTTCTTGCGTTGATGTGGTCTTGATTAGTTTGTTTCACTTTCTGGTTTGATCATAAAATTGCCTTCTGTCCTCTTTCTTTTCTAAAGTGCTTGATGAGTCCCAGCCAGCTCATGCGTACCATTCCCTTGTTCCTCAAGAATCACATATTGGGATAACTAAATGCCAACAAGAAAGACAAATATAAAATAAGGAAGCAATAATTCATAATTAAAAAAACTTGAGAGCTCCTCCCCTTCTCCTTCCTCCCTGCAAAGAGAACACTTTAAGGTTATCTAAATTGGTGTGATGCTGTTAACTTTATGATGGAATGTACTAAAATGCAACTCAGATAATGAAGTACGTGAAGACTTTGGTCTAGGTGCTATTAGCTGCCTGCAACCTTTAACAGGACCAAAAACATGTAAAACTGACTACAGCTATGTTAAGGGGGATCTGCAACTGTATTACACTTATTTAATGGGTTAAAAAGGTATCTTTTGTGTTCATATATAGAGAGCATCAGCCCTTATGGCTGAGCCACAGGGGCACGATAGGATGGTGATTTGGTAAATTACACCATGCCAAGTAGGGCTGTGCAAAATTTTGGCAGCCATTTCATTTTGGAGGTGTTTGGGCCTGTTTCAGTGCCTGAAACGCTTAATACAAAATGAAATGGAAGGCTCCAAAACATCTTCGAAACTAAACAAAACCATCTGAAATGTTTCGCAAATGTTCCAGATGTTTCGGAATGTTTCAGAGGTGCCGCCGGGAATAGTCTAGTCAGATTTAGTATGTTTTTCCTGGCTGTTAATCAGTTTCTTGATATGTTTCAAACTGGATAAACTCTTGTTACCGAAGAAGGTAACTCATTCAAATTAAAAATTAAAATTAAAAATTTCTGATAACCTGTAATGAGCAGGTTTTTCCTGTCAATTACTGCTTGGGATTCTTTCTTGATTTACACAACTAAACGAATGCTTTGAAGATGCTTAACTAAGGGTATAAAAAGGCAGTAAAACAGCAAACAGCACGCGTGCTTCAAGAGTGAGAAATCTCTCTGATACCAGTTGCTGATGCACCCAACTTACTCGAACTTGAAGAGAAACAGACCGCCTCTTCATTGCCTGTTTGGTGAGAAATCATCACCTTATAGCTAATTACTGGACTTTGATTTGGTTTGGGCTCACTTGACTTGATCTTAAATACTTGTAGTAAATAAAGCCTTTCTGTCACTTATCAAATGAGGTGTTGGGTCAATCCCTGGGCTAGTCTGGAATCCTAAGTTTTTATTGCTAACAGTCAGGCAGGGCAGTCATGGAGGCATCTCTTGCAGCTCCCCACTCTGGGTCAGAGGCAGGCAGAGCTGGAGAAGCTGTGGGAGAACCTGCAGCCACCCGGCTGTGCCTGCCTCTCCCTGGCTGATCTGAATCAGCGCCAAGACAGTTGAAACTCTGAAACAGATTCAGCCAAATTGAAACGGAACAGGGATCTGAAACACCAAAATGAATCCCTGTCCTCCAAAACTGCCAAATCCAAAACTGAAATGAAACACAGCCATTTTGCACAGCCCTAATGCCTACCTTTGCTGTGTTGTCTCTGTGATCAAGGGGCTTCTGTCTCACTCCATTCAAATCCTTTGGATTACACAATTATACACAGAATACAAATAAAGGGAAGAAGGAGCACTTGGATAGAGAAAGAATAGATGCCCAAAAAATTACTACAATGGCTTTTTAACAAGTCCCAAAGACTTTACCTGAGGGTAGGACAGCAAGAATAGAGGATAGCAATATGGAATTCCATTTCTTTAACAAATATAAAATCTTCTCTAATGCAGTTCACTGTGCAGCCAGATAGCTGTCATAAGCACTGAAGGTTCTTGTCCTCACACATAAGTTATGAGGTATGCGAAAGTACGTGGTAAAAGTTAAGAGAAACTTTCCCTGCTGGAGGTTGGGTCACATCTATGATGTGCTGTAGTACAAAGTCTCTGTGTCTAGTTCCAGCAGTTTTTGCTCTCTGTACTTGATGTAAAAAGAGACCCGCAGCAGTTGGTATGGTGCCTCTATGTCCATGCTGTCTAACAGAACATAGTACCGTATTTGGAATTACACAAACAGTGGTCCCTTACAGGGCAAGCGCCCAGACTTACAGCTCTCTCCCTGCAGCTCCCAGGAATTTCAGCTCTCTCCTAGTTCCCAGTGCCCGATTCCTGCGTTGTGCTTTTTAGAAAAAACCGGAAGTCAGAAATAAAAAGTAACTCTACTGTGTAAAAAGTTCAAAACTTACTTGTCTAGATGCAGCAATTTGGAGCGATTTCTCAGCAGAGGGTTGTTACACACACACCTGCACTTAACTGCACTGCCAGCTTCCCAGAGACACTTTAGTTTTGACGTGAGAAATGTAAAGTAGTCCTCTCAAATGCACACACCCGCCGATTCTGAATCCTTCCACTGTCAACGTGACAAGGAACTTTGTACCGGCTCGGGTTGCCCGAGTGGAATGCTGGGATGTGTAGTCCCTTTCACCCTCTCTGAATGCAGCTGCATTTCCCTTCATGAATAGATCAGCCAGTGGCATTGTTTCCCATGGTAAACATGTATTTTTAGGAAACAATAGCAGAGCAGAGTGGACCTATTTATAGCACTCTAGAATTTTTATAAAGCATTGTTCAATCAGTGTGTTCTAAACATGTCCATAAGTAAAAAAAAACAACTACAGCAGAAGGAAAGCTTAAGAGATGTAAAAGAAAGGAGAAAAGAAGATGATTTATGACCAAAGACTACAAATGCAAAATCTGTCACACCTCAGAGTGTGGACTATGCATGTCATGGACACTGTCCCTCTGGGCTGTGAACCTGCTGAATCACTGCAACATTATGGTAGCACCCCTTGCCTTCTGCCTCCTGACCTGCCTCAGTCAGCTGTGAGCAGTGTTGCTGTTAAAAAGTCTTAAGAGACTGCCAAAAGGCAGATTGCTAGGCCACCATCCACTGAAGATCTGGTCATGTTCCTGAGCACTTGGTTGGAGGGAGGTTTCAGGTGAGATGGCGGGGACCTTGCCTCGCTGTGGACCATGCCTGTAATGGCATGTCATGCTTTGGGAAGTGTATCTGCTGCTGCTGGTCATGGATCAACAATCAGTGGGAGCTGGAGGTTTTGGCACTCCAAGCCGCAACCTCCAACCAGATCATGGTCAGTGCCTTCACAGTGAGGACCAGCCTAGAGGGGTTCCTGGAACAGGCCATGGGGTGAAGTACATCAACAACTGGAAGGGGAAACTAAACCATGGCAAAGTCTTCAAGGTTACCTTCAAGTGGGATGCCAGCAACCACTTTCTGCCTCAAGGAAACTTGGCTCACTTTACAGACAGGTGCTTCACTCATTCAGCCTACTTCAACTACTTCCATAACAGCACCTTTCATGGCAACTGGGACGAGATGCTGGACAAGCCTCTGCTCCATGTCCCATGTTGCTGCAAATCACACACAAAAATATGGCAACTTTGCAACAAGGCCAAACAGGACTGGCTGGTCCTGGTCATCTTGGTGTCAGTAGGGACAAAAACCACATGGTCCCAGGCTGCAGCAGCCCACTGAGACTGGACATTGTCTTGTCATCACTAATGAAGACAGTTAAGAAAATCCTGATTGTCGATGTGACCAGGCCCTTTAAAAACCAGTGCCAGGCTTTTGCTAAAACCTGGCAGTGAAAGCTGATGAAGTACAGCCTGAGACACTGAGGAGAAAGGGGTACAATATTATGGTGCAGGCATTGAACATCAGTGTGTTTGGTGCATGGGATCCAAGCAATGATAGTATCCTGAGTGCCTGCAGAATACCTGGCACTACTTCAAGATGATGAGGCACTTTGTGGTCACCACCATCAGATGGTCAACAGCTGCCCATCATTGGTAGAAAGAGAACCAACCAAGGACATCAGCCAGAAGCAAAAGTGGGGAGCAGACTGCAAGAGACACCCCCACCATACTGTATAGATTCTAATAAAACCCAAACACATTTCTGTTTGTACTTCATCCTGGGCAAATGTAGACTGCATGTTAAATGCAATGCATCAGACTCTTCTGCCATCCTTCAACAGTGTGCACCATTGTGTAGGGTCCTGTATTTCTCGTAGGTATACTGTACCGTGTAAAAGTTTCAGTTAACATTTTCTCTGCCATTGGGGGACTGGAAAAGGAAAAGAAGTGTTTCTCCCATTGAACTGGTGGAGATTGAAACAGGTGGGAAATCACTGATCTCTCTGCACAGTGGGATCCTGATCTTAGCTAGAGTGTTTTGTTGCTACCATAATACAAATAATCATCTGCTGTTATTTGCTATGTTGGAAGCACGCCAGAAAGATTTTTTTCTTAACTCAATGTCCATTTAGGAAATACAGGTTCTAGCCCTTTTCCTGTTGGCCTTTTTGATCACTTCATTAAATAAGCTTTGCTTATTAAAAAAAATAGTTTAGAAACTGGTTTGAAAATTAGTTCCTATAAATGAAAATAGCAACATTCAACATACCACCTGTCCCTATAATAGTGATGTTGACAGAATTAGCCATGAGAACAAGCTACTTACGAGACACGGGAACTAAAAGGCTGACGTAAAATTCCCAACCCCCTCTTAGCAAAAGGATCAGAGATGTGATCTGATATGGTCTAGAAAACTGGAAGTATACTGCACAGGGTGAGCCATATTTAAGGAAATGTTTAAGTTCTTATAAGTTTCTTCTTCAAAGTTACTGAAACATGTCATCTAGTTCCTACTGTGTGAACATTCCCTTAATCCATGTTCACTAACAGAATATAAATGCTGCAGGACACACAATGATGATAAAGCCAGAAGGAATCATTATGATTAGTGAGACTAATCCCCACGCATAATGCAGGCCAAAGGATTTTATACTAGCAAGTACTTCACTGCTGGGACTTATTCCTCTCTGCACTCATTCCTGGCCTGGCTAGAAGGTGCACACTAGGGCTGTGTGAAATTTCGCTGCCCGTTTTGTTTCAACGCTGTTTTGAGCTGTTTCGACCTTGAAACAGCAAAGTCGGAACAGAACAGGGAGGGTTGAAACAGGGTCGAAATAAGGGCAGGTCGAAACGTCTGGAAAAATTCGAAACGTTTCGAGTTTGGACCAGGAAACTGGGCTATGGGCTTACCTTCAATGGCTTGGCTTGCTTCCCTGCAGGGAAAGAGAAAGTAAAGTAAGGGGATGGAGGGGGAGGAGAGGGGAAGGTAAGTGGGAAGGAGTGCTCTCATTATTGACGTGTAGCTGGCCAGTGCCTGTCACCCTTCTCTGAGGTCCTTTCCAACCCCAGTGCTTTGGGGGAGGGACAGAAAAACTGCATAAAAAACAGCAGTTTTTGAACTGCTTCTGCTTTCTGCCTTGAGTGACTTACTGAGCTGTCTGTTCTAGCAGCTCACGTCAGACCACTACAGCTAGCAGCACTGATTTTCTAAAGGGTTCCATGCTTGTTACCATAGCGAGAGGGATTTCAGAATACCTTTTTCTTGTAGGTGCTTTTATTATTATATTAATTGATTTATTCTTCTGAATGTTATACTTATATTGGATAGGGTTACTACAGAATTTACTCTATATAGGAATTTACTATATATATTTGTTTTTATACGTTTATTCTTTGCACTATAGCAACGCTATTGAATTTATATCCACAGACACATATATTTCTACCGAGTTCATAAATCTCTTGCCTGCACCAGTAGTACGGATCTGAGTTTATATAGGAACACAAATACATTTATATATTTCTTGAAAAGGAAGACCTGAAACACCTTATGAAGAGTGGTGGAAAGGCAAGTGGCAACACTGGCCAGCCTTCAGGGGGGAGTGGAAGAGGGAGTAGAGGGAGAGCTGTAAGTCCCCCTTACCCCCCACCAAACGGAGATGCAGCTTCTTTCCTCCAGCTAAAAGGGATGAGGCTGCTAAAAGCAGCAAGGGAAGGGGAGCACTGCCACTGCCACTGCCCGAGACTGCATCCCCTCCATGCTCAGTGGCTATAACCCCCCCTCCATAATGATAACCTCAACCAGCAGCACCAGCACCATTGCAGCAGTCTACTCCACCCTATGTCACTTCCCATGCTGAGCCTTCCAGTGCCAGAAGAAGAGCTGGCTCTGGATCTGGATCTGATTGCCCTAGCAAGGGAAATTCTGGGAAAGGAGGGGGAATTAGCTGAGTTTGTGCTTGACACCCCTCAAGTTTCCCTTTGAGCTAGGTCTTCCTCCCCAGAAGGCACTTTGGAAGACGCTGACGTAGAGGTGGAGGCAAGTGGCTCAGCAGAGTCCACTCCTCCTCTTGCTGTGCCTCTGCCTGCTGAGGAGGAGGAAAGTGCAGCAGCATCTACAGATGCACCTGCATCTGAGGAGCAAGCGGATAGTGTGGTGTGGGATCATTTTGAGCTGGCAGATGATCCCACGTACACTATCTGCCTGCACTGCTGAGCCAAAAATCAGTTGAGGCAAGGGAACAAAACATATGAGCACCACAGGCATACTGATGCATCTCTGCAGGCATCAACCCATTGCCTTTGCTCCTCCTCAGCTTGGCACCAGTGGGAACATGCCCAAAGGGAAGTCCCCCGCTCACCCCAAAGTCCCCGTCCCCACAAAGCAGAGGCAGGCCATGCTGGAACAGTGGGGGAAAGGCAAACAGAAAGGGGGGCATGTTCCAAAGGCGAGCAAGCTTACCCAGAGCAGTGTGGAGATGTTTGCTGTTGATGGCCAGCCCTTCTCCTTCATTAAGCAGCCAGCGTTCAGGCGGCTCATGGCGCTCACAGTCCCATCATACCAACTGTCCGCAAGCACCACCTTCAGTAGGACAGTGGTGCCATCTCTGTATGAAGCATGCGCAGAGTATTTGAGGGAGGAGTTGCACAAGGCAGGTGGCCTTACACTTCACCTTGGACATCTGGAGCAGCCATGGTGGAGATTTCATAGATTTCATAGCCATTAGGGCTGGAAGGGACCTCGGGAGATCATCGAGTCCAGCCCCCTGCCCAAAGGGCAGGAAGTCAGCTGGGGTCATAGGATCCCAGCAAGA
>NW_017728907.1:19832265-19840744 GCF_001723895.1 Crocodylus porosus
GCAGAGATCATGGGGGCCATGAACCACTTGGTGCAGGGGTGGCTCGCTGGGCAGGGTAAGCTCACCCTCGGGTTCATGGTCACTGACAATGGGGCCAATATGGTCAAGATGGTCCGTGATGCCAGCTTTGTTGGCATCTGCTGTATGGCACACAAGTTGCACCTTGTCAGGGATGCCTTGGAGGGGGACAGGGCTGCCAGTGATGGTGCTGCCACTACCAGCAAGCTAATTTCAAAATGCAGGAAGGTGGCAGGCTACTTCCACCGGTGCATCAAGGGGGGCAAGATGCTGCAGGATAAACAAAAAGAGCTGAACATCCCTCAGCACAAAATCATGCAGGATGTGGAGACTCAGTGGAACTTCACATACCTGATGCTTGAGAGGCTGGTGGAGAAACAGAAGGCCATCCATGAGATGGCCTTGCTCAGGGAAATTGGGATCAGCAGCCCCCTGAACAAAGCTGAGTGGGATACCATCCCCCAGATCTTGGTGGTTCTCAAGCCCTTCCTCGAGGCCACAGAGAATCTCAATGCTGCTGCCATCTTTAGCCAGGTGATCCCCATAGTGAGGGAACTTCAGAGCCAAATGGAGAGCTTCCAGAGGATCAGTGTTCCTGGCTGGGGCATGCTGCTGTCACCAGACATGCAGGCACTGGTGAGGCAGCTGAAGGAGGGCATCAGGAAACAGCCTGATCCCTTGCGGTGCAGTTCAGTCCACGTGCTGGCTGCCGTGTGTAACCCAAGGGTGAAGAGCACCATATGTGGCAGCCAAACACTGAATCAGTGGAAGGAGGTGCTGGTTAAGAGAGTCAGGGAGGCAGAATGGCAGAGGCGGGGGAATGTGGAACAGGGGGATCCACTGTCTCATGCTAGCACACCATCCACAAGCCAGTCTTGTCCTCCACCACAGGCACTGCCAATATGGGTTAAGGGCATGGCTTCTATGGTGGGGTCCAGAGTCACTAGACCCCAGCATCAGGCAGGTAGCACTCACACCTTGTTGGCTGCCCATCTTGCTGAAGATGTAGAGCTGCTGCTGTGAGACCCCTTAGCCTACTGGGCAAGCCGCAGCCCGGTGTGGCCAGATCTGGCCAGTTGCCTAGGAACACCTGTCTTACTCCACTGACCAGTGTGCCGAGCAAGAAGATGTTCAGTATTGCTGGGGATCTAGTGATACCCCATCACACCTGCTTGGATGCTGGTTTGGTGGAGCAACTGATGTTCCTGAAGGTGAACCTCCTGCTGCTGGGGATCCCCAAGCTCCAGGTGCAGATGGACTGAATGCCACCCTCCTCACTCTGTCCACACCTATTTCCTTTTTTGATATTTTAAAAACCAGGTAGTGCCCCGCTCTCATCTGGAGGGGGCACTAACTGCATCACCAGCCAGCAGGGGAAGAACATGTCCCTGCTGAGCTCATTCCCCTGCCAGGACAAACTTGGAGGTATGGGATGGGGCTATGGGGAAGGAGAAGGCTCCAGGTCCTAGGCATGACCATTAAAACTGTACCCTGCCAGGGTAGGGAGGCCTGGTGGGACTGCTGGCAGTACGGCAGCCCCGTAAATGCCAGGATCAACGATCCCCTGGTGAAAGGCGGGTAGGAGGCGCCATAACCTCCAGCTAACGCCTGCATGCACACATTCCTGGCTGAGGAAAGCCCAGACCTGTCATGTCTTTGACATGCCTGACACTTGCTGGTTGCAATGCAGTTGTGAGACTCCTGGTGTGCTTGTCTTAGCTGCGTGGGATGCCAGCTTTCAGGTTGAAAAACTCTTTGTTGGGCTGAGGAAGTACCTGCAGTTGGTGTCTCCTGGTCCTGGATGGAAGGAATAGTGAAGAAGCCAGAGGCTGGCTTGGCCCGCAATGCAGGCAAGAAAGCTAGTCAGTGAAAATGACAGTGGAGGTGTCAGGAGAGGGGGGAAAGGGGGATGTAAGAGCGCAGGTAAAAGTGCAGAGGTACCTGGGGAGTCAGATGTCTGGCAGGTTGCAGTGTCAGAATTTCACTGTCTAATCTATATTGGGTCCATGAGTTTCTGTACCTAGGAGACTGAAGAAGTGAAGTTCATAGGCCTGGCTGTGAAAAGTGGTTTGTAATTTGTTCCGTCTCAGGATCAGGCCTGAGAGACTGGAGGCAGAGTGTTTTTTTGGTGTGGAATGTGCCCCCACAGATAGTTGGGTATCATTGTGTTTGATAGATTCTGGTGTGCATTTTGTGGGGGTGCTAAAGTTAGTTGGCAGGTTTTGTATTTTGAGCTGCAGGAAGTTGGCTTCAGTTCTGGTGATGTTAGGTGCTTGTTTGAATGTACAAACCACTTTTCAGAGCTGGGCCTATGAAATGTACTTCATCAGCCTCCTAGGTAGTAGGTACAGAAATTCATGGACTCAGTATACACAGTGGAATTCTGGCACACTGCAACCTGCTGGACATCTGACACCCTAGGTACATCTGCACTTTTACCTACGCTGTTACATCCCCCTTTCCACCCCACCCTTTCCCTCACCCCCTGACACCACCATTTCCATTTTCACTGACTGCCTTTCTTGCCTGCATTGGATGCCAGGCCAGCCTCTGGCTTCTTTACTATTCCTTCCATCCAGGACCAGGAGACATATCAAATGCAGGTACTTCCTCAGCCTGACAAAGGGTTTTTCAACCTGAAAGCTTCCAAAGAAATATTTCTCTATTCCTTTTTTTTCATAACGAACATACAAACATAAAAACACAGGATAAGGCATCACACACGAGTAACATATATCCAACACAACATCTTTACTTCTTGCTGTCAATTCCTTTATAACAAGAAAGGCTCTGTGATAGTTCCGTTTGGCTACTTTAGATGCTGCTGGTGCCATTGCTGTTGAGCCAGCTACATTATTTTCACCTGCCGTTGTTTACAGTGGTGGACTGGACTGAGGCTGTAGGGGAGGAGGAGCCTCAGTGGAGCACACCACTGTGTTGTGCAGAGGCTCCAGTGCCAGGAAGGGTGCACCTGAACACACACAGTGTCACCCACCCATGTCACGAGTTTTGCCTGTCACCAGCCAGAGGTGCAGGGCCCCAGAACTCAGAGTCCCACTGCACCTATCCCACTGAGACCTGCCAGGCTTCATTACCTCAGCAGGGGCTAGCAAGCCTGCAGTTTAACCCCACTGTGGTTTCAAGTGACAGGAATTTTGCTCTCAAGACTTTGGGATACAGTTTCTCTGAACCCCCTGCACCTATCTCCTTGAAGCTTGACAGGTTTCAGGCCCTCATAAGGGGCTACCATTCCTGCAAGTTTCATCTAACTCAGGCCAGAAATGACAATGTTATAGCCTGTTTCAACCTTCCCCATTATATCTTAGGGGTGAAATGTCAAAACAGGCTCAAAAGGTGGAAATGTTTCCACAGAACGATATGGAACAGCCGTTTCGACTTGAAACAAAACGCTTTTCTGTCGAACCGTCGGTCGAAACAGAACACTTCCGTTTCACACAGCCCTAGTGCACACTGCTCCTTTATCTTCAATTTGCTACCAAAGGTGATGAGCAATATTGTGCTGCTTGTCTCCAGCAGAGCCGGGTGGGGGAAGAGTTAGGGCCAGATCCAAGTACTGCCTGTAAAACATCTCTAAATGGTAGGAGGGCACTCTAAAGGAGATCCTTTTTCCGACCTTCTTGAGTCCATGAAAAATTGTTACCGTCAGAGAGAGCTTGCTTCTTTTTGTGACTTTGTTTCTCCAATTTAGGCTTAAAACTTAAGCACATTGCTGCTTTTTTCAGGAACTTGAGCTGGCTGGAATAAGATCATGCTTAGCCTCTTGGAAACCACGGGGCAACATGGTGAGGGCAGAGGCGGCACAACCTCGTTCTGCCGCCTCTGAGGCGAAAGCCCGTCCGGCCCCCGCCGCCCAGCCGGTCCGGTGGGACCTGCCCCATGCCGGGGGTCCGCTCTGGGCTGCTCCACACAGCGCCCGGGAGGCTCTTTTCACTGCGCCCGCTGGAGGGCGGCCTAGTCCAGGCCGGGCTCTCCCAGGCCTGCTCCTCGCTGCTCCGAGCCGGGGGCGGCGCCGCAGCCGCTGTCCGTCACAAGCGGCGCCGGGGAGCAACGGCTGCAGACGCGGCGCCGGCCCGGCCTCCGCGCATCCCTGCGGCCGCAGGGACGGGAGAGGGAGGCGGGACCGGATTCGACTGGGGAAGGTCCGAAGCCATGTCACTCGCCCACGCTACGCCGCGGGCCCCGCTGAGGCCGCGCAGCGCCCCCGTCGCCGAGCCGAGCGCCCCACAAGATGGCGGCCCCGAGCCGGGCGCGGCTGAGTCGGAGGCTGCCGACACTTCCAGCCCCCAGCACAACGGAGCGGAAGTGCGTGTTCTGGCCCCGCCCTCGGCGGAGCGAGCAGGGCGGGACTACAGCGCCACGGAAACGGAGAAAGCGACGATGGCGGCCGGCGCGGGCTACGACCTGCGCTCTCGGCAGCGGCCCCCGGTGGGGGAGACGGCGGCGGGGCGCTGGGCGGAAGACGGGGCCTCGGGCAGGGCGAGGCTGCCGAACACTGCGCCCCGGCGCGCGATGCCTGACGCGCCGGCAGGTGAGCGGGCGGGCCCCGGTCCGGCCCCTCGCTGCGGGTACCCTCAGCCCCGTGCCCGGGGCAGGTGGCTGTGACTGCCCTTACCTTCCTTTTCTCGTTGAGGCGGCACCAGCCCCTCCGCCAGCAGGGAAGGGCCCGAGGCGCACCCGCCCCGAGCCCTGGGAGCCATTGTAATGGCAGGGGGCGGACTAGATGATCTGCTCAGATCCCTTCCGACCCTACAAACTATGAAACTATCTGCCCCGCTGCTGCCGCTCCGCTCCCCCCCCCCCGCGCGGCCGGTGCTGCTCGGAGCTTCCTGTGGGGTGGCTGCTAAAAATCTCTAGGGAGGTTTCAGGGACTGGAAACTCCTGAACTAGGGTAGCTCCCCCCCCACCCCGTGGGGTATTCCCAACTGTGTTAGGTGGTAGTCCACCCAGCGAGGTGGCAGAGCGGGTACTGCATCTGTAAAGGTGCAAATTGGGGCTTGGCAGAGCTGCAAATGGTTTCCCAGCCATGGGGGGCAGGGAGTCAGCAGCAGGCAGGTATGAAGGGAATCATCCCCTTGCTCTCTTTTCTTATCAGTCACACACAGAGCTGGTGCACCACAATTGATTAGCCCCCACCACATCCCTCCCTCCCTCCTCCCCCTTGCACCACAACAGACTTACCAGCTGCACACAGCTCTCCTCCTTGCTTACCTTTATCTGCCACAGTATCAGGGACATCAGGCTGGTTTCTGATAGTCCATTTTCTTTATATCGGTGCTGATCCAATATTGGACCAATATACTGTGCACGTGCATCCGCACCTCTAGCCAGGAGCGTTCTGGGACTCATTGCTTTCTGCAAAAACAGTGCCTTCCTCCAAGCTTCTATGTAGAGAGACCTTTGGTTTCACAGTCCTTTGAAGTTTAGTTGTTGCCTGATGGTTAGGATAGTTTCATCTGTGCTTGGTAGAGTGGAGTTACCCTGGGGTTTGTCGTCTTTTTTTTTTTTTAATTCCTGTTCTCTCACAAGATTGGGGATTTTGCAAGGAATTTGCGTGCAAGGAAACGAATTTCTTAATCCACTAATGATGTAAAGGGAAATTGACAATCCACAGATTGTGATTGCTGGTGCTTTAGGATTGAGATGGGGGCAAATTTGGTGTATGATTAAACATGGCACATTCACAGAAGTCACTTGCACATGGTGAACAAAAGGATAGGATTTGGAGTTTTTCTTGGATCATATTGCTCATTCAGGATTGAATCTTGTCTGTTTTTTTGTTTTTTTTTTTCACTTTAGGCAAAGTCTTGTTTTGACTTCTACATCCACAGTACAGACCTCTAGCACTTGAATTAATGGGCATCCTCTTTGTTGAATATCCATTACAGAGGGATGAGGGATGCTTTGCCAATGGCATTCAAACTTACTTCCCAGAAAGCTGGGAAACTTTGGGACCTGGGGATCCTGGGATCATTTCCAGGGTCTAGATTGGATTGTGTCATAGTAGTTATAGATGCCCGTGCTCCTGTCCACCGTACCTGTTTGCCTTTTTTTATACGTAACCTATTCTATTTCCACTCCCCTTTTGGCTTCTGCTGGTACCGTGTTCCTTTGCCCTAGATATACCATTCACTTTATGTCCTCCCCATCCCACAAATCTAAAGCATGTGAACAAACTTCTCAAGGGTCTGGTGTGCCTGTAGTTGGGGAGGGAGGGGAGGAGTAGTTTAATAGTATTCTTGAAGGAATGGAATGGAGGGTTGAGGTGTTTGGGAGAAAGAAATGACAGCATGGTGCTTGGGCTTGTTATGCATTTAACATACTCTTTGCTTTAGGGAGTGAATATGCCTTCGTCAAATTGACTCGACCCAGCATAAGACATTTTCAAAGGGAAGGTAAGTAGTGATTTCTACACCCAGTAGAGGAGCTTTTCACTCCTTGCAGTCTAATACTATTGAAACACAGATTTATAGGGAGTAGGAACTGGGGGATGGCCTTGGTTCCCTTTCCAGTTTTACCATTGATTTGTTGTATAATCTTGCACCTCATATGTTTACCTTTCAAAAGGGAAACAGCAGTCTCCTATCTTGTAAGGATTTGTGAAGATTGATTGATTCTCCCAGCAAGGGTGCTGTTGGGGGTGTCATGCAGTGTTAGCACTGTTAAGTGTACAAACAAGGTTTTCAAGATAAACCCATAGATTTCAATAGGAATGCATGGATTTACAAACCTTCTGACCTGTTGCAAGCTTGCTGAGTTTTTTGCAACAGAAAAATTACTCTTATTTTTCTATAGTCAAGTAAACAAGTGAAAACTAAGAGCTGACATTTTTAGAGGGGTGTCTTGAGTCTTAAAAGGAGTATCTTAAGTTTAATGAGGGGTGCTACTGGTACATAGCACTTTGAAATTAACAAATAAAGGAGTCTGTAGAAGTGCATATGTTCTATTAAGTGCATGAGATTGTAGCAGGACTTGGCTGAAGGTATGAAAGAAGGGTTGTGAGTGAATCTGCTTGTGTTTCTTGATTTCGGAGGAAAGGTACGGTGACTAAATATGATGACAATATCTAAACAAACTAGGAAAAATGAAGTTGGAAACCCACTTACCTGGCATGAACTGAATCACATGTGGAGCTTGTGAAAAGACTACTTCCACTCTATTCATTGTATGCAGTTACATTTTCTGTGATAGGATTGCCTTCTCTGCATCATAAAGTATAGACTTCTACTAGTTGCATGATACTGAATGTGATGTATTAGTGTTTTTACTTCATTTGCCACATCCCTTGTTTCTTTCCAAAAAGACGTATTGCAAAACTACCCGTTGTTGGAGAGTTGGAAAGGAAACTATGTCTAGTGTATAAGTGGTTGTGGATTCATAGCTTTTGTCCTGAGAAATGTATTGGTCACTGCAGTAGAGAGAACTGCACGTGTGAGTGTAACTACTTAATTTCCTTCCTTTTTTTCTGGCTGTGTTTAATCATTTTAGTGTTCCTTGCCTTACAGAATATTCTCTCTTCAGCGAAAACAGAGATTCCAAAATGTGTGAATCAGGTTGGTTTAAGTTTAACACATTCTAGTTTACTTACTACTGAATCTTGCTTGTTACTGCGATAGTGTCAGGCCTTGAGAACAAAATGTTGCTGCTGGCTGGACTTTGGCTGCTGCGTGAAGAATGCCAAGAGGTTGGTTGTTCCAAGTGGATACTGTTGATGATGTTAGTAGAATGACTTCTCTATTGTTTCTTACAAAATACAGAAAGAAATGGACCTCTCTGCAAGCTTCGGGGGAGGGAGTGTGGCTTGTATGAGAGGATGTCCATTTTCAGAGCTGTGTTTAAGATTCCCCTGTGAGCAAAATCGAAACTCAAAAAAACCACCCAGTTTCTCAAGTTGAGCTTGGTTTCTGCTTAACCGCAAACATTGCAAAGGCTGCAGGAAGAAGATGCTAGAAATCTGATTAAAGCTGAGAGTGCTGGCAAAATCTTACAAGTGCATATATTAGTCCTAAATTAAGGTGTTGGCTATATTTAAACTAGTGTTCAAAATATGTGAGAGCAAGAAAATGTTAAGACTCAAACATTACATTGAAGTGTATTTTCTTGATCAAAGAACAGTTTTGCTCTACAGTAGAATTGTTCTATAAATATCTGACCAGTTTCTAGTCAGAGTATTAACCTTTTTTTGGTTCAGTGTTAACATGGCAATGATCTTATATTCTACACATCACTGGCATATTCTGAATAGTTCCCTTTCTCCCCTGGTGCCAAATTCTGTTGCTGATTTAGGGTGGATGTCACTCTTATCTGTTTCTAACACAGTTAGATTTCATAGACATCATCATCAGGGCTGGAAGGAACCTCGGGAGATCATCGAGTCCAGCCCCCTGCCCAAAGGGCAGGAAGTCAGCTGGGGTCATAGGATCCCAGCAAGATAAGCATCCAA
>NW_017728907.1:19843079-19870301 GCF_001723895.1 Crocodylus porosus
TTGGCTTTTTCCTGGGTGTCAGTTGTCAGTTGCCCCATCTGGTTTAGCAGGGGTCCAACGTTGCCCTTGCTTTTCCTCCAGCTCCCGACATATCTGAATAAGGACTTTTTGTTGTCCTTGATGCTTGAAGCTAGTTGGAGTTCAGTTGCAGCCTAGGAGTGGTTCTGTACAGTAGGTTCTGGAGTCTGGGGTAGATGAGGTATTGCTAGGAATAGCCAAGCATATAGAAACAGTTTGGGTTGGAATTTGCTTCCTTTTTTGACAAAGTAATATCCTATTTTTTGAAAAGCAAAATGTTGCCCCTCCTGGGGGAACATGATACTTGCTCACACTGATGAGTTTTTCCTCTCTCAGGCAGATTGTGTTATTACTTAGTAAAATGAGATGGTAGTCAAATCCATATTTGGTTCCACAAAGCAAATAAATTTGCAGATGTCTGCATCTTCCCTTTCTTTCTTGTCTTACCTTATGTATTAGGAATATAGCAATAACTGACTAACAAATAGCAGCTTGAAGTGGCAAATAACTTCTTTTGTTTGAACCTTTAAAGGGCATCCTTGTTGTTTCTTAAAATGCATGATGCCAAATTTAAAAAATGGAGGGAGCTGTTACTATGCTGTGCCTTTATATAAGTAGTCTTTCTTAGAGATTTATGTTTGCCCAAATTTACCCCCTCGTGACCTCATAAGTCTATTTGACCTGAGTCCAAGGAGATTTCGCCATCAGCTGTTTAATGTTATAAAGTCCTATGAATTTTTAAGCTTTGATTCATGTTGCTATTGATGTTGAATCTTTCTTGCCACACTTCAGTGTGCGCTAAAAGTAAATTGGATTTTTATTAATCAAACCATCAGGCCAACTCTGTGTAGCTGTAACTTTTAATATCATAGAATTTCACATGTTTTGGCATGTTCTTGTAATGAGCGTATGTAAAACAAGAAATCTTCTAGCGTTGGTGCAAATTGTTATAAATGATGTTTTCTTTTTATTTCCTTTTTTAAAAGAAAAACAAGAAGAGCCACATGATACACACACAGGTATGCTGTGAAAACTTATGCGTGAATTATTTTTTAAGAAGTGTAAGAATTTTAGAACAATATTAACAGATAGGGAAGGCCCAAAAAGTACAACTCCCCTCCTGCCCCCCCTTCAAAACCATAAATATTCAGGACTTAATTCACATACACCTTCATGTAGATAATTTTAATTATATAAGCACATTTTAACTCTATAAATATGCTCAAAAAGAGAGGCTGCATGAATATACCTAATAGTGGTGTTCTGTTTTGGGGTTTTTTGGGTACCAGTTCAAATATGAAAACAAATCCCTGGTGCACAGTAGTATCTTCATGAAACTTCATTAAAAAATCAGTAAAAAACACTTGCTTTTATTAATTGAAATACTCCCTAGCACTGCTAGATTTCCCCAATGAAAGTCAAACACAGTTGCCTTGTTTCAGGAGAGCCAAGAAGTAAAACTGACTGCTACAGTTGCTCCGAACATGGTGAGTATAGCACAAAATAGGCCACATAAATTCAGTTTAAAAAAACATGAATACATGAGCAGTTTACTTTAACTTCCTCCTAGACTACTCAGTTTTAAAAAGTGATTTTCTCATGGCATTTTTCTGGAAGGTTGTGCATTTGGCCTATGATACCTAATGTTTTAAAGTGGATAGACAAAATACAAAAGGCTGATCAGTCGCTTTTTAATAAAGTTTTGATAGGACTGACTGATACAGTGGCTGTTAATTCTGGATGTTTAAATTGATGGAGCTGTAAACTAATAACTAATTATTACAGTCATTTTCTTACAGATAATTGGGGGAGAGCCATCCAACTTCTTTTTCAACTCGCAAGATTTTTAAAGTTAACTAATGTAGCTAACTTATTTTTAATGCAAACTTACTTTGCACTGGCTATAGTCTAGGTGTGATTTTGGAAGCCTTAATATATTTAAACAGGATGTGTGGAACACTGTAGAAATAATGACAATCTCTCTTCTTAGTAACTTTGTTAAAAAATCTGGACTAGGGTCCCCTGGACAAAGCAAAATTATATTGTCTGTTTTCTTTTTTTTTGGTAATTTTAACTGCCTATTTAAATCACTGATGCTTTTCCAATGGGAACAGTCTTTCAGTAATTTAAAATGTTTGAAGTGCAAAGAGGAAGTGAGCAGTACACATCTCAGTGTGCAGCCATCTAGCAAATTGTATATGAATTCCCTTGGTTTTTGAGCTTTTAACATTGTGAGGGCTCAGACTTTTGAAAGTTGTACCTTTTTTCTGCATGCTAATAAGTTATTGAGTAGCAGTCTTAACCTAAACTGGCTCTGGTGGCATCAGTAAGCCAAGGAGGTTGCACTGTATAGGGAGTTTATCTGTTAACTACATCTATGCTAGGAAGCTGTGTGATTACTTTTATTTTTAAAAAAAAGCTTAACTGAGTGTTGAAAGGCAAAAATGAGTAATTTGAGAGCAAGTGATTATGGATAGCTATGTCAGCTATTGTATTTGAATCTGAATTTTCTAGTATGGTTTGAGATTTAAAAAAAGCCCCAAACCATCAGTTACCAAACAAAACAATAATTGGTTGGGGAAGGGATATTAAACTTGTTGCTTAAGGACTTGATCCCATCTTTATCTCTAACAAAGATGGGCTCAAGTGTGGGAATTGGTTTATCATCAGCCTGACAGCTGTTTGAGTTTTGTACATTTTCTTGAAGCATCTGTCACTGGCCACTCCTGGACACAGGATACTTTGCACAATTCAGATTTTTTTAAAATCTGAATCAGTATGGTGATTCCTGTATTCCTGTCAGATTTTGTTCACTTAGTCTGTAAACTTTGTCTAGACTAAGTTTCATGGAGTTGAAAGCCCATGGGTTCAGTAATAGGTTGTAACTTTTTTGTAAAGTATCTTTTAATATAAACCACATCTTAGCATTTTAGAGTTTAATATAAATGGGGGTTGGGAGTGAATTAACTGGCAGATGAGAAGGAACTCAGATGTTCATTTAAGTTCTACAATGGAAAGAAGTAATGCCAAAAAGCTCTTCTAGATGGTGGCTGCAAAATTGACTGAAATTCTTTGAGAGGATGGTGAGAAGGCTGGTAGATAAGCTCTGCCATTCTATTTGACACTTCCCTCTTCTGTTTGAGGTTATTGAGCATGGTATAAAATGTGCCTGCTCACCCCATGACTTCCTCTTGTAACTTGCTCTGTGTTTATCATGCTAGCCCTCTCACTGCACTTTAGGGGTCTGCTCCTCGTAGTGGTACATGGCTCTTTCAGATCACTTCTTTTGGCTTGCTCTTCTTGATTGGCATTACAGCATTGAACTTGGCTGTACCCTTACTGCTGAACTTTGCTGCTTCTGGCAGTTAACTAAGGAGAAGTGCAGTATTCAAATAGTCACATAACTTGGCAAAAGACAAATACTCTAGTGAATCTTCTACAAGCTTTTTACTTCTGTAACCCTTGTCCCCTGGTGTCCCATGGTTAGTTTAGGCCATAACAATTTTGGGTCAGGAACCCATATTATTAATTCTGTAACGACAAGCACACTGATAGCTCTGTAAATAAAAATAATGAGCTCTGTGACAGACATTTCTTTGTCTTTACGTAACGCATTGTTTTCACAAAAGATTCGATGGAAGGAGTTGCAGAGGAGGAAATAGAAGAAGAGGTTGACATTGATGGCTATAATGCTGAGTGTCCAAAGACTGACACACATTCACTACTGAAAGGTAATAGCAATATATTTTCTGATGCCTTTTCTTCCATACAGGACTCATTTCTAGTGGTTGCTAGTTAATTATATTTCTTTAAACTTTGGGCTAGTGCAAGATAAATATAAAATAATATTAAAATAGGTCAAGGACCTTAGGAGATCATCTAGTTCATTGGGGGCCAACCTTTTTGGGCAAGTATGTTACACATTAAGCCCCACATCCTCCTCAAGTGCCGCTTCTATCCCCTTCCTCTACCCAATCTGCTGCTGTGCTACTTGCCTCCTGACTTGCCACGTACCGTACAGAGGCTGCCCGTGCCACTTGTGGAGCGTGCGTTGCAGGTTGGCAAACCGTGGCTTAGTCCAACTTCTTGCTCAAGAAAAGTTTATCTAGTCTAAACCATCACAGACAAGTGTCCAATCAGCTCTTAAAAACATAGTAACAGAGATTTAACATCTTCCCTAAGCAATGTCTTCAAGTGCTTAACCATCCTCACAGTTGGGAAGTTTTTCCTAATATCCAATTTAAATTCCCTTGTCTCAGTTTAAACCTGTTACTTCTTGTTCCATCTTCTGTACACACAGAAAATAATTTATTGCAATCCTTTGTATTCTTTGTATTTGAAGGCCTGTTATTCCATTTCCCCTTTCCTCATCTCTAGACTAATCAAGTATTATTAGATGGTTGACTCATCCAAAGTGTCTGCAACTCCATCCAGTGGTATTATCTGCATATTTACTAAGTGTACTGTCAGTTCCATCCTCCAAGTTATTAACTAGAGTACTGGTTCAGTACTGGACCCAGTTGCACACCCCTGAGAACCTCACTGTTGCTTCCTCCTGGTTTGGCATTGAACTGTTAATGACTGTTCTTTGAACACAATTGTCCAACTAGTTATGCTCCTTACCTTATGGTAGTTTCCTCTAGGTCAGGGGCCCAAAACCACCTGGTGGGCCAAAGTAATGCAGCTGAGGCTGAAGGCTGCCATTCGTGACCCAGTCACCACCATTGGTGTTCTCATCTCATCTTTTTGAGGTTCATGGTTCAACTGCCCTCCCCCCAATATGACAAATGTTATTTCAGGCAGAAACCTGCTGTAAGTCCTTCCTCTTCCACTGTGGCCAAATTGCTGCCAACAGCCCACCATTGTGCTAGGTCAGCATGTTCACCTTTTATTTGTTTACCAGTCACCGCTCCTCATACCTTCTTCACTTGTCCTTTTTTGAAGTTTCCCACCGGCACCATCCTGTCCGTCTCGCTTACCACTTTTACCAATTTCTTATGATCCTTCAGGGCCTCCAGCCTTACCTTCCCTATTTTATACCTGTGCATGAATCCTTCCATCCTGATGTAATGAATTGCTGGTTGCTATGCCCATAGGCTCTTCGAAGAGGTCTGATATACTTCCCATTTCCTCAAAATTGTAGGTGCTTGGGCTTAAGTGATGCATGCTGCTTTCCCGTTTCCCACCATTACTGCCTTGCATATCACACTTGGATATTTTGTATAGACATAGAATCCCAAGTCTGGCAGCCCCTAACTCCCCCCACCCCCCCAATCTCTCTTGCTTTGTACAGTTTATCTGTAGCCAATTTTTCTCTCTTTGCATTCCAGAAGAACAGACACATTTCCCTCTGCCACCACGTCAGCAGAAATACAATTCCCATATATAGAATAATCAGCAGTAGCACAGCTTTAAAATTGCTGCTTTTCCAGCAAAGGACAGTTCCTTCCAGACTATAACCAAAGTATTTACCCTATCCTTGCGATCACCTTTTCCCATGCTGTGTTACCTTTTCCTTTGGGATCCATTGGGATCCCTAGCACTCTGATTTTTCTCTTATTTGAAGGCCCAACTTCTCCCAAGTCCTTCTAGTTCCCCTCTGTAATGGGCAAAGGGGATACCTGGCTCCCCAATTTATTTTTAGTGTTCTAGCATTAGGAGAGGGATATTTTTCAAGGCAAACCTCCAATAATTAGATTCTATATATGGTAAATTATGCTAAATCTTCCATGTATAGAATTTAACTATTAGGGGACTGTTTTATACTTGGAGTTGTCTTGTGTTCAGACAAATATGTTATTTCAGGCAGTAAACCTACCTTTAAGCCCCTTGTCAGTTTTATGGTTTTACAATCATATTTGCTTATCTTTTCTGGCCCAGAAGTTGAAAATTATAAGCCTAAATTTATTGTAGGCCTCTATCTTGCAGAACTTTAACATGCTTAACATTTCCTGCAAATATGCCTACGAGTAGGGGCCTGCCTTGATTTTTTTTTTAGATTCATTGAACAGTTGCAGTTTCCATTCCCTTCAAAAAGGGCAATTTGACTGGATACCAAGTGCTATCAAGTAATAGTAACATTTCTTCTATCACTTGATCAGTTATTAAGGGATTTGACTATCCTAGGTAGATACACTGGGGGACTGGATGATTTAAGAGGTCTAGTAAAGGACTGTGGAGCTGTTTACTGGTTTGAATCCAGTCTGAGTCAGTAATGATCCAAATGAGCTTGCTGTATAACTAAGGGAGAGGCCATGGCAGGGCAGAAGTTTACCAACCTGATATAACCTAGAGCTGAGCAGGTGAGTTAGGAGAAGTGTATGAAAATTCGAGCCGGGCTGGCTTTACTTCAGGGTTAGGGAAGTACATAAAAAAGAAATACTGCCTGTACAATGAGTACGCTGCAGACTACCCATGTTCAGATGCATGATAGAGAGGATTAGCTGAAATCTGTCCTACTGTTTTGTGGACATTGTTGCTAAAGAAATTATTTTGATTTTTTTTTTTTTTTTAATTACTGATTCTGATGATACTTTTTGTGAGGACTAAATGACTAATAACTTTTGTCCTCCATTTAGAACCCCAATGACAGAGTATATCTACCACTGTGAAATCTTGGTGCTGAAAAGGTCATGGCTTAATGGTTTTTATATCGGATGCTTTTCTCTTTATAGACAGAGGGCCTGTTACTGGAGGATAGTGGCAGGCCTTACAAATGTGACACCTTCACAGCTGGTGTTTTGGATCTGACAGCTTATATGGCTTATTCTTCTTACCTTAGAGAATCTGATCCAATATTGTAGCTCTCTAATTCTCTTCTTTGCATGGTCTGTTTCAGAAAGCAACATCATAGCTGAGGAACACTGGAAAAGCCAACCACAGATATCGCAAAGTAGGTTAATAAGCAAGTATCTTATGTTTACTTGCGTGTAAGAGAAGAGCATTGCTTTTCTTTTCTTCTTCCGGCTTGTGTTTGTGTGGTGTGTATATGTGTTCATGCATATGATTTAGTCTTCTCCGCTTCCTAGTACACAACCTGGGAAGGCAGGAAAGGACCTGGAGGCCAGGTACTAATGGTAGAACAGGTCTCCACATTCTTTGCAGCAATTGACTTTTCTTATGGGTGCCTACTTAACTCTGGACTTCAAGTGTTGCAGAAACTGGCATTTCTGTAGCAGCATCTCCACTCCTTTTGGCTCACCTTTCTTTTTATAAATGGCTTAGGGGTTGACTAGCTGACCCAGAATAAGGAAGTATTAAGGCCATGGGGAGCTTATGTCAATGCCAGTGGCTCAGATCAAGACTGACATACCAGAAACTGCATTACATGTTTTAGTGTACTTCCTTCCTTAAGATGGCAATGGCATTTTTGGGGATGAAGTAAATTCTTGCTTGCCTGTTTGACTACAGCTCCATATGCTTTCTTCCCTGTGCTGAGTCCTTGAAGTTCTGAGTTAGAGGTGAAATTTCTTTTAAACATCTGAAGTCCTATCTGTTGGCTGGCTAACAACTGTCATAGCTTCTCCCTTTAGTGCAGGCCTTAAAATGGAAGCAAATTCTGGAAACACATTCAGTTTAGGATATCAAAATCTAAAAATACAAATTAAACAAAGCCTACTTTGAAACTTGCTTATAGTAGAATTTTAAAGGCTTGTAGAACTGAGTGGTGAGAGCCTAAAAATGAAGTATGGAGGAGAATTCTCGTTCTCTTGGCATCATCTCTGTCAATACACGTGGAGAGGAATGTATATATTATGGGCTGGTAATATGCAAATCATTGGATGAGCAGCTTTGAGAGAATACTTGAGACCTCAGTTCCCAAAGGTTTTGCAAAAAGTGCAGCTTTAAAGTTAGGAATTGTGCATTAACTGTCAGAACCCAGCAGCTTATTTGGACTATAGCATAAATGCAGAGGATGTATCCCTAGGGGTGCACTGATAAAGAATTTTTGAGCCAATACTGATGTCTGATTATTAATGAGCCATATTGGCTAATACCCATCTGACTGCCAATATGCAGCCCACAGCTTGGAAAACAGGGTGTGGCTGGTAAGTCAGGGGGGTGGGAAGGGAAGGGGCGTGGGTAGGGGCTGATCCAGACCCCCACAGTGAGGGAGCAGTGGGGCTGGGGCAAGGGCAGGCATTGCACAGATGGGGCGAGATGTGGGATAGAGCTGTGAGCGGCTCGTCTGGGGGGTGCAGGGAGATGTGGTGGTGGGGGAGCTCCCACCACTCCATGGACCCCTGGGGGAGCATGTGCCCCGCAGATCTATGCGGGCAGTGAGCGTGGGCTGCTGTTGCAGGCAGAGGCTGGCTGCAGGCTCTTCCCAGTGCGGGGGTTGGGGTGGGGCAGGATGGGATGGGATGGGCGGCGCTGGTGCTGGGAGGGAGGTTCTGGGGAGCTATGGTGAATTTTGGGGTGGCTGCAAAATTCCTGTAGCGCCCCTCCCAGCGCTGCTGTTGCTGCCTATCCTGAGCGCAGCTCTGGCTCAATCCCTGCACCAGGAAGAGCCCAGTGTTGCCCCCAGCGACAGCCTTCCCTTGCCTTGCATGCAGATCTGGGGGGCAGGCACCCCCCATGCCTCCCCTTGGGGTGTGCCAAGTGGTGGAAGATGCCCCCCTGCATCCCCTGGATGAGCTGCTCATGGCTCTGTCCTGCACCCCGTCCTGCACCCCATCCTGCCATGCCCAACTTGGCAGCGCCTACCCCTGCCCCACTTCCTCCTTTACCATGATGGCCTTGATCTGCTCCCTCTCCCCCATGCCCCTTTCCCTATCGGACTTGCCAGCTGGATGCTGTATGTATGCCGTGGCTGCTTGCATGTACATGGCATTTATCGGCAATGTTATCGGCCACAGCTAAAAAAAAGTCAGTTGCCAATAATGTAAATATTGCTTTTATTGGTGCTGATATGATATGGACCAATGTATCATTGCACCTCTGTAAGTTCTTTAAAGAAAATATGTTGTCACCTAAGAAGAGAACTGTATTCCATAATGTTTCAGAACTTGGGATTTTTCTTAACCTCCTAAATAGAAAATTATTCTATGTTCATATACAGTAAGAAACCCAGTAGCTTTACTGTTTTTGGAGTAATAAATGGCTTGGATCACAGCACACAATTTTAAGGAAGTAAAAATGAAATTGAATGATGTGTCATTTCATTATGTTTTAATTCTGAGCTTCCTTTGCTATTATCATGCTGTAAGTTCATGGATATACTTTAGTTCAATAGATAAAGAGTCAGAAAAGGAAGTTATAGCTGTTTATTTCTACAGCATAGAAATATAATGCACTTATTAACTACAAGCATAATTCTCATCTAAATGAGCTATTGCCCTGATATTACTGTAGAGCAGGGGTAGGCAGTGTTTTTTTGGCCAGAGTGCTGAAAAACATCTCAATGCCTACCTTGGAAGGTGCTGGAGTGCCAACATACCAGAAAAACAAAATGAGGGCAGGGGGTACAAGGCAGGATGCCCTACTTGTGCCCCTGCCCCCCAGCCCAGGCTCTGTGACTGTCAGCAGCTACCCTGGCTCTAAGTAGCTGCTGGAGCTTGGGCTGTTGCCAGCAGGGCTTGCAGCATCCCAGCTGCCTGCTGGGAGCAGCCCAGGCTCACGGCTGGCGGCAGCTACCCAGAGCTGGGGCCGGCTGCAGCCAGGAGGCTGCAAGCAGCTGTGTCAGGCTCCGGAGCCCTGACATCAGCTCTGTACTGGTACTGGCAGCGCAACCCCAGTCTCTCCCTGGCTTCCAGCACAGATCTGGTGACTGGGCTCCAGAGCCCAGCGCAGCTGTTTGTAGCCTGCCTGGGCTCTGGGAAGCTGCAGCAAGCAAGCAGCGGGCAGGATGCAAACAGCTGTGCCGGGTTCCACAGCTCTGGCATCAGCTCCGTGCTGGTGGCGACTGCACGCTCATTCCCAAATAGAAATGTGCTCTGAAAACATTAAAATATAATTTGCTTATAGTAAATAATTTGCTTACAAGCTTCAATGGATTTGGAGTGGCTGCTAGCATATTAATATGCTCTGAACCAAATCCAAAGGTCTATACCTGGAACTGGAAAACAAGCTAAATGATTTATTTTCTTTAAATGGGTTGTTAAATTTTATTAAGATTTATTATAAGTCTGAATTGATTCTCTAGGCAAATTTGCCCTTGGGCTCCTCCCCTACCTCCTCACACTTTGAGGCTCAGGGCCCTCAATCCAGTGCTAACAAAGGAATAAAGGTGGGGAATGGAAAATGAGACTTCAGGAGAAAAACTACTTCTCTGTGTGCCTCAAATGCTAGGATGTCCTTTGGCAGAAATTTGAAGACTAATATATAGACATAATGTTCCAACACTGGTCAGTATTTGTTAATGTTATCTCTGCTTACTGCAGTACCAGCTTCTATGATTTTAGTGTTTGTGCTGAATTTCTAATAATATAAGCATCCATCAGTGAAAACGATATGATAGCTTCGTGTTACATGCCACGTGCCTGTATATTTGCAACCTTTCTTGTCAAACCTGTCCTCAGCCTTAATTCTTTACTTCTTTCTCCTGGTTTCTGAGCTGCAGTCTCATTATCCATTCATCTTTCTCGCTCAGACTCTACATTTACCTTTTACACTATCAACTGCTTCTGCCTATCTGTAGTTGTAACAGATTTTTGTCCTTTGCTGCGATTACAAGCAACTTTGACTCTTGAGGATCCATTTACGTATGTGCTTTTACAAGGATTGTGTAAGCATGGACCGATGGTATGCACGAACTATTCAGACTGATAACTGCGCTGTGTGTACCTTCATGCCTTTCTGCTGGGAAAATGGAAGGCACTTATGCTGTCATTTCCTGCAATAGTATTTTTGGCATGTTGTTAGAAATTATATGAGTGCAAGACAAAATATTTTTCTATGAAAAGTTACTTTTTTGCATTATAAACTACTGTCTATGTGATGGTGTTAGAAGGCAGGCAGCTGGCTAGAACTAGTTAAGGAGGGGATGAGACTACCTTAAAACATTGGTTTTCTTTCTCTTTTTGACTCTAACCATTGTAATAATTATATATCTTATTTTACAATGTTCCAGGTCTCCAGAGTTCTTTTATACAGACGCAACCAGGCTTTGATCAAAAGACAGCTGTTAGGTCCAGGAAGTCAAGTATGTGGATACTTTTCTGCCTCTTTGTTTACCTGTATACAAAATGTATGCTATCTCTTTCTGGTTGAACAAAATTCTGGGCTCCTGAACATCTTTGAGCATATTTTCATTACTCGCGCTCTTATGAAAAACTGCTAAGACAGTAAAGGATTCATGATTTACACTGTGAAGAAAATGAATAAGAAAGAATTCAGACATGTTTGAACAGTTGAATGGGATGTTTGTTGGCCTGAAAGAGTGCATCCAGACGAGTGTAGATGTTTGGTTTCCTGGGGACACCCATGACACGCACGCTTTGGCGCACAGCAAGTTACCCTGGGGGTGGTAGGGGAGGCTGGGGCCAGCATTGGGCTGGCCCCAGCAGGCTTACCTGGGGGCCTCCTGGGGCTGCAGCTGTGGCGATCCTGCCGGGCAGGACTTGGCTGCCAGCCACAGCACAGCTTCAGGTGGCCTGGTGTCTCTCTTCAGAAGTGCAAGCTGTCCGAGCATGTGCTGCTCCAGTTTTTTTTTTTGGACTCCTGGATATCCAGGGGACAAAAAAAAACCCAGAGCAGTGCATACACGGGGAGTGTGCCCATGGACCATGGGGAATGCCTGGCTGTGGTATGTGGCACTACAGACGTGTTTGCGGCACCATGTACCACATGGCCATGCACGTCTGGATACGCCTAAAGAATTGTGAAAATCTCATGCGAAATTGTGAATTGTGAAAATCTCATCTTTGAAGTCAATTTAGGCCTGACCTTGAACTTTGATGAAACACAAAGAGAAATTCTGAATAACAATTTTGCTACCTTAGTGATTGGACTGGGGTTATAGCAACTTCCTCATGCCTCTCTAGTGAGACCGTTCTGACTCAGCAGTGTTCTTAGTGAGGCAAGTGTGTTAGATTTTTAGTCTTGCTGCATGCTTTACTTGTAAAATGTGTTCCTACGACAACAAGAAACCAGACTGAGTTTAGAGCTAAAATCAGTTCATTTCTGTGACTTGCCTTCCTTTCACTAATAAACATCATGAGTCTGTCATTAATTTTCTTTCAATCTTTTCAACAGATGAAGCTGAATATAGATATTCATCCAGTGTACACAAGCAGGTTCAATCTGCAACTAAAAGTAAGATTTCTACCTCAGATCTGTTGAATGTTTGTTTGTATTTAATCATTTTCATAACCCTGCTAGAACTAGATCTTGAAGAACCTAAACCTGGGGGAAAATCTGATTTGTTTTAAGATTTATCTTTTTGACTTGTGTGCTTATTTGATTAGAATATGGGAGTCATTGTTCTTCCTTTCTTTTTTTTTTTAGAATTGCATATGTCTTATTACACTAGTTTTTAATAAAATAAGTAAAATGGAAGTATAAAATTCTTTTTCAACAGTTAACTTTATCCATACTGCAGAAATAACTCTTCTCTCTCCACCTCCTTTCCCACTGTCCTTTTTTTGTGCAGTGCCTGGTGGACAGTTGAGTAACCAGTGGTCTTGGATGTGGATTCTGGTAGTTGTGGCTTTATTCGCTATTGGCCTGTGTTCTATGTGGGTGACTCAATCCTCCAAGATTTTGCCAATTAAAGATTCTCCAATTCTGCGAATGTTCCAGGATGAGATGAAAAAAATTAAGAATGTCTACCAAAATCAGGATGAAAAGCTGTGGAAGAGGATACAACTGTTCCTTGAGAAACGTCTCAATAATTCCCATTCCCATTCGGAGCCTGCAATCTTATTGCTTACAGCTGCCCAAGAAGCTAAAAGTGCTCTGAAGTGTTTAAGTAACAAGATTGCAGAAGCCTACTCCTCCTCCCTGAGCACTGATACAATTGAGATTGATTGTGCAAGTACAGTGTCACAGGACAGCGATACGGCAAAGCTGGATGTAGATAACCTGCTGAGTTCTGGTTTTGAGAGTGGCAAGAAGGCAGCAGTGGTGCATCAGTTTGAATTGCTGCCTGCAGGATCCACCCTGATCTTTTATAAGTACTGTGACCATGAAAATGCAGCCTTTAAGGATGTGACTCTTCTGTTAACTGTCCTTTTGGATGAGGAGTCACTAGGAAAGAATCTCAGCCTGCGGGATGTTGAGGAGAAAGTGCGTGACTTTCTCTGGGCCAAATTCACCAATTCAGATTCTCCCAGCTCCTATAAACACATGGACACAGATAAGCTGAGTGGACTGTGGAGTCGTATATCCCACTTGGTTCTACCTGTTTGGCCAGAAAGTGCTCTCTCTCAGAGCTGCTGATCTTAAGTAAAATCAGGTGTGGAGAAAAAAGGAGCCGAAAACAATTGTGGTTGCTGGGCAGGGTAGAACTTGTGCAGCTGCTGAGCTAAGGCAGTACAACAGTGTTTGAGCACAGACCAGTAAAATATTCTTTTTAAAAGAACTCGGGCTCCTGTAGGTAAGTGGAGAGTCTAATGGTGGAACATAGTTTTTGATAAATTGGACTACAGGTGATTTATTGGGGGTTGGTGCTCTGTAGATGGAAGTTTTTTTTAACTGTATATGGCAATCTTGGTATAGTAGACTAATTACACTCTGGGAAGTCTTCTATGCTAGGAAGTAGTATTGACATTGATTATGACAACGTAATGGAACTAATGAATTTGCAGACTCATTGACCAAAATAAATTTCCGTTGTCCTTCAGGCCAAATCTTACTATAGTGTTTAATGAGGCTGTATCCAAGCATAGGCTTTTTGTTCCAGCTAACTATGGCTTGGGTATCAGTTACCTTCTGTGGTTCTACCATTCTAAAAAGATCTAAAAAATTTTCTGGTTCAGAGCAGACTTCTCAAAATGGAGATGTAAAAGGCTTACTTAAACAATTACAAAACAATTCTAGAGAGTTAGAGAAGCTGAGATGAAGTGATTGCTCCAAACATCCATCAACAGGTCAGTTCAGAAATAACTCATCAGTGTATCTGTAGTGCATCTCAAATCACAATTTTTAAGGCTCAGAACGTGATACAGATCATAGGAGAAATTATAAATGCTGGTCCAGTGCATGCTAAAGCCCTGCTGGATCTGTTCTAAAATGCCTAAGAAGTGCAAATTGTGAATAAGTTATTTTGGACAAGTCAAGAGGTTTTATTAGAAAGTTGAGAGTATTTTTTCAATGACAAAATGTGCATTTATTACTGTTTGTTAATGTGATATCACGGTTCTGTAAAGATACCTCTTCCAGATGTGTCCAGAAAACCTGTTGTTTCCTATTTATGTTTTTGCAGGAAAAAAAAATATTTTGCTTTGTTTAGCACATTGTATAGAGTGCCTCATGTAAAAAATCCCTGAAATCTACCACATACTAAAACTATATTAATATACTTGTATTGTAAATACAGAGAGGAACTGCCATACTTTCTCTCTGCTGTTAGTTTCCTTGACTCTGCCAGATTATTTATCATTCCTTATGTTTGAAGAATGCACAAAGAGACGCTCCAAATTTATGGCATACTTTCTTATAATGGCTGCCAAGTTTGTGGTACTTTTAAAATTGCATCCTTTACTTGTGAGTTTCCCTATGCTCCCCTGTTATACAAATATATCTGGCTTTATAAATAGGAAAACATCCTATAGGAGGCTTCAGGGCCACTAGGTATCTGTTTTGAGACTAAGAACACAAAAGGTTCCATTTGTGATCTGGAATGGGCTGAATTCACCATGAATGTAAATGTAGTTCCATGGACTTGGAATTATGTTTCCTATTTTTGTAAGAACTGGAAGCTGACAGCTAGTTTGTTTTATGTGGAGGTACTTAACAAGTAAAGAGGTATGGAAGTGCTACAATTTTAAATGCATAAAATAGCTCAGGAAGAAGAGACTTTTTAAATTTTACAAACATTTCACTGTCTGAATGCTTCTTTTAAACTGATGTGAATTATTATATTGCTTTGAAATAATGACTGCAAATGATTAAACTATATTTTAGTAATTGTTAAAAAAATAAATCTGCTTATTTGTTTTATAAATCTTATTTGCATTATCATTTGCTCTAAGCTTGATTTTCTTTTTTTTAAACCTAACATGATTGGATTTTGTTTGTACTTAGAGATTTGGAAAATGTTGTCCTTTACCTCCTGAACATCTGTTTGAAATCCATCCTGATTCTGAAACTTAAATTTTGGCAATGGTTTTAAAATATACCTAACTCCAGAGGATGGACTGCTGCATAAGTTCCTGGACTGAATCTATTTGGTGAACTTTTTTTTGCTGCTCCTGCTCTGTTCCTTTTGAAGATGGTGAATTGTGCTGTCTTGACCTGAGTCGCAGCTAAAGGCTAGATCCTTTTCTCCCTATTTGGTACCCTACTTGAGTACCTTGAAGGAGGGTAGGGGGGCAGTGCAACTAATACAAAAAGGGGTGAGTTGTCCTCTTTACTGCTTTTTGGTGACTTATTTTTAAGGTGGAGATGGCAGTAAGTTAGAAATGTAGACTGATTTAACAGCTTTTTTTATTTTGTTTATCTTTTTTTTAAAGAGACCTTGACCTTGATGGAATAGGATCTGGACTGTCACATCTTAGACTTTTAACTTCTTATACTGTCCTCTTCATTTCTCCAGTTGGATAGCCAGTTGACACCTCAGGTCAGGAAGACGAAACTTATTACCTGTTTTTAGTAAAGATGATGTCTATAATCACAGCTAGGTTAACTGACTGGAGAGAAATTAAAACATCAAGCTTTAGTGCAGGGGTGTTTTGGGGCAGAGTGCCATAAACACTCACAGCCTTGACTTGTAGGATGCTGGTACACCAGAGATGGACAGCAGGGGAGCCATGAGGGGGCCCAATCCTTCTGGCAGTGCAGCCCCAGCCCCTTCCCCACCATCTGCCCTTAGGTGTGTGTGCCAAGCAAAATGCCTTCATGTGCCACACGCTGGCACCAGTGCTGGGGATTGCCTAACCCCTGCTTTAGTGTATGATTCTTTCTTGTCTGTGCTGCCACTTCAATTTAGTCTCTTTAGCTCTTGGTACAGTAGAAGTAATTCATGGAAGTGATTATTTCTTACCTGTGTAAGCAGTTTAAGGCTGTCTTAGGTAGAAGACCAAGTGATGTTTGCTTTCCAGGGCATGTTTATTGGAGGGTATCAATAGGTTTACAAACTGTAAAGTTGTAAAGTTTACAACTGAGGTTGTAAAGTTTAATACATTAAACTCAGTTTAATTACTCTTTCCCTCTTAATTTGTGAGAACTTGGTAGCTTATGCTGCATTCAAATGTTACATTTTGACCAGGAGAATTGCTGTTCTCCCAGTAGAAATAAAAGTGTACAAGGGTTTGTTCAATTTTCCTTTGGGGCAGTGGGGGGGACACAGCATATCCCTTCTGGAAGATCTCCCTTACAAGAGAGTTTGTCTCACAAGAATGAATATTTGTATGCTCTTTTCTTCTCAGGGACTGGTCTGAAAGTAGTGGGGGAGCAGGGGGCAATGCTCCCCATCTCTTCTCCAGACTAGGGTATGCATGGGGTGTCAGGTACAGCCTTTGAAGTGCCCTGCAGAGGGAGAAGCACCCCCTACAGGGCACTTTAAGCTCTACTACTCCAGTGCCCCCAGGAATGGGAGGGGTGGAACAGCGTTTGCTTCCCACATATATCCTTGGTCAGGGTAAGGCAGGGAGAACACAGGCTGAATGTCTATGCTGATCACTGTCGTGGAACAATTTCTGAGAAATTTCCAGTGCCAAAAATTAACAGCTATACACCACTCTAGTCTCATGACCTTCATTGGCGTCTGAAACTTGTAGACAAGTGAAAATGTAGAAAAGTGTTCCTACAAGCTACTGAACACTAGCAGAGGGCAGCACTTTCTTCTGGTAGATGGTGACAGACCTTTTAATCATTTGAACAATCCAGCTCCTTTGGCAGGAGCCTCCATAAGGACTAAATTTGAAAAAAGCAGTTTCCTGTTTGAAAAGTAAACCAAGACTTAATACATGGTTTTCTAAAGATTTTAGTAGTATATAAAAACATATGACTAACGAGAATACTGACTTAAATTGTTAAATGCATGCAAAAGCTGAGAGAGGTTCCGGAAGACTTGAAGAGGGTCAATGTGGTGCCGATTGTCAAGAAAGGAAGGAAGATTCAGGGAACTATAGGTCGATCTGTTTGACCTCAGTCCCTGCAAAGATCTTGGAAAAAATCATCAAAGAAACCAACAACAGGCTAATGGAAGGCTACTTTCTGAGAGCAGGCCAACATGGCTTTATTGCAGGTAGGTCTTGCCTGACCAACCTCATTTCCTTCTATGACTAGGTGATGCGTCACCTGGACAAAGGAGGAAGAGGTTGATGTCATATTTAGATTTTAAAAAAGCTTTTGACATGGTCTCCCATGATGTCGTCATGGTAAAATTGGGGAACTGTGGCCTTGACAACCTTATGGACTGATGGCTGTGAAACTGGTTCCATGGTTGGACCCAGGAAGTGATAGTTGATGGAACTGAGTCAACATGGTGCATGGTGATGGGTGGCAACCCCCAGAGCTCAGTACTCGGACCACTACTCTTTAATATTCATAAATTATCTGGATTTGGATGCCAGAAGTGGACTGGCTAAATTCACAGACAACAAATTATGGGGAAGTACAGTCACGCTAGAGGACAGGATGGTGATTCAGGCTGACCTAGACAGGCTTGCAAAGCAGGCAGAGGATCAAAACCTGATGACATTCAACAGAAACATGCATGTCACGAGCACCATGACCAAAAGAGACTTGGGGATCATGATTGACCACAAAATGAACATGAGCCAACAATGCAATGCTGCAGCCAGCGAAGCAAATAACACTCTAGCTTGCACCTACTGATACATCTCAAGCAAGACTGAAGCAATCATCCTTCTGGTTTACTAGGCCTTGTGAGGCTGCAGTTGGAGTACTGCATCCAGTTCTGGGCTCCACACTTTAGACAGGATGTGGAGAAGCTTGAGAGAGTCCAGAGGAGAGCCATGCACATGATTAGAGGTCAAGAGAACATGCCTTATGATGAGAGGCTGAGAGACATGTGACTATTCAGCCTGGAGAAGCAGAGGCTCAGGGGTTACTTGGTGGCAGCCTATCAGTACATAAGGCAGGGGTGGGCCAAATGCAGCCTGTGGAGCCCCTAAGAAATTTAGAAAATTAATATTTATCTGTCCCTGGCTGCCTGTCCTATGGCCCTCCAAGGCTTACCAAAACTCAGTAAGTGGCCCTCTGCCTGAAATAATTGCCACCGCTGGCATAAGGGGTGTGCATCAGGAACTGGGAGAACATCTGTTCACCAGGGCACCCCAAAGGAAGACGAGGTCTAACGGTCATAAACTGCTGGAAGAGTGTTTTAGACTGGACATAAGGAAAATCTTCTTTACCATCCAAGTCCCCAGAGTCTGTAATAGACTCCCCCAGAAGTAGTGCAAGCACCTACTCTTGATACCTTTAAGAAATGCTTGGATGTTTATCTTGCTGGGGTGATCTGACCCCAGCTGACTTACTGCCCCTTGGGCAGGCACTGGACCTGATGATCTCACGAGGTCCCTTCTAGCCCTAATGTCTATGAATCTGTTAAACAACGCATTTCTAGACTTAGGATGCATTTATTAGGGTTTGGAAGTAAATTAAAAGCAAGTAGCTAACTGGTTTCTGTTTGAAAGAGCAATAAGATAACTAATCATTAACTAATGATTAAAATGCTTTCTGTTAGACATGGTGTGGGGCCAGTTATAAGGAAGCTTGGGTTCATGCAATTAAAAAGTACAGTCTTTGCATTCCCTTTCTTGGATTTGTTGCTGTATATAATGAGTGCAACTGAGACCATTCACCTACCACCTCATCAATCAAGGAAGAATAATTACATGTAATAAAATATCATTCATGTGGAGGCTGCAGACCATTATTCTCTTTAAGTCTATTTACTTTTATTACAGAATTGCTATTGCCACTACACATGTTTCGAAGGTCTGCAAGCCTTTTTGCATCTTAGAGAAACTTCCTTGCGTTGTGAAGTTGAGCTGTATCTGATTGCCACCATCCAGTGAACCAAGTATAGGGAATAACAAATTAAAAGTGTGTGCTTACAACTATTGCAGCATGTAGGACTGGTTGAATGAAAATAAAGCTCTATTTGGTGTTCAGCAGGCTTATTTTAGGGTAATATATTTGCTAAGCTTTGGATTGGGACACTATATTTGGGGTTTAGAGATAGGTGGGGGGGACATGAATCAGTTACAAGCATAAAGCACAAATATTTAAAAGTGTTGTACAGATCAATTAAAACAGACTGCCTCTAAGTATCAAAAGCTCAGTGAGCAGGAGCATCTGAGGGGGTGGTGGGTAGAAGTACTACGGAAGAAAGTTCTCTGTAAAAGGATAAATAATCTAGAGTAAACTTCAGAGGGTACCAGGATCAGTTTAACAGATAAAACAATTGATCCTTAAATACCTGCACAAGGCAAAAAATAGAATAAACCACACAGAGGAGGAAATCATCATCTTATATAGAAGCAAACTTTACACTGAGTCTTGAAAAGAGAAGTCTTGAAAAGAGAAGACTTCTAGATCTGAAGTGCAATATTACAAATAAAAATTTTGGAAAAGAAAAGGAATCATGACAACAAGAAAGGCAGGGACGGATCAATCCTGGATGTTTCTAAACTAGAATGCATGTGGCATTGGACATTGTAAATTGCTAATTTCAGGGTGGCATGTCTAGCCTATCTCCCTGTTGATAGCTTACTATTTTCATCCAGACTTTGAACTCCTTATTCCTCTTGCTTGTTATTGATCTTCCTGACCTTGAGGTTGGAACTGGGGCAAGATCTTAATGGGCAAGATTTCTGAGAGCAAGCAGCTGGAACTTTGTGGTGACAGTGATCCACTCCCTTGCTGCTATCAGAAGAGTTCCTCGCAGGGGGACTCTGAAGCAGCTTTTCTTCTTACACTTGCTTAGCCTGAATATGACAATATGTAACTTGACTTTGGTAGTAAATGACATCATAAGTGCTTAAGACAGTGATCTCAACCAGGGTGCTATATTACCTGGGGGTGCCATGAGATCCTTTCAGGGATACCACATCTTGCACAGTAAGGTGTGCAAATATGATTCACAAAATAAACCCACAGATTTCAAATGGGAATTCAAAATGTTAAAACATTCTGACCTGTTATAGTCTTTCTGAGTTCTCTCCAACAGAAGAGTTGCTCTATTACTGTATTCCCCTGAATCCAAAACTCCTTTGAATTCAAGACAACCCCCCAGTAATTAGATTCTATATATGGAATATGTATCAATTTATTATAATTTTCCAGGTATAGAATCTAAATATTAGAGGGTTGTCTTAAATTTGTCCCCTCTCCACTGTTTCAGCAGGGAAACCAGCTGTACAGAAGCTGGCCCCTCGTTACCCCCCACCCCCTTTCTACCTGTGCCACTTGCAGCCTCTGCCCCACTGTCTGTTCCCCAAAGCCTCTGCTCTTCCACCTGGAGCCTCTGCCTTCTCCCAACCCTGCTTACTATCAGATGTGGCTCTGGCTTCAGCTCCACTTCCTCCTGGGCATGGAGCACATGCAAACTCCAGCCCATGCCCAGCCACACAGCAGCACCCCAGGGCTGGAGCTGATGGTGCCATTGCTGTGTAGCTGGGCAGGAGCCAGGGCTTGCATGTGCTCTATGACTGGAAGGGATGGAGCTGGAAACAAAGCTGTGTCTGACCATTGGCATTGGCAGGGGTGCTTTGCATCTAAAAAGTTGAGAACCACTGACTTAAAATAGTGCACAAACCAAATATACATTTTTCACACCTGCTCTGATTGACTACTGTCCTCTTGTAATCTTGGCCAAGATGCATCTTGAACTTGATTAGGTGATTAGTAAAAAGTTGTATATGGTGGTGGGGGAAAGGTTTCTATACTTGAACAAATAAAAATGTATGCATTCTGTGTCAGAGAGGGGTTTTTTTTAGATTTATTTTTTTTCAGGCAGACAGCTGCATGGATTTCTTGTTAGGTATGCAAGCCAAGATGTGCATAGGTATGATATAGATAAACAGGTAAATGTTAGCCATAGTTAATATGCTGTTTGAATACTGTGTTGTATGCCATTTGGGATGTAGTCATATTTATAGTAGACACCTTTTTGGTGTTACATTCAGAAGTATATGCATTCACAGTAGTACCATTATATATAAACAGGTAATCAAATTATATACTAAGGTGTGTAGATGACTGGGAGGCTCATTGTAGTATAGAGATCAGTTGTAATTCACAGTACAGATATGAGGAGCATCTATCTAAATGCACTAGAGTGAGGCTATTTAAAAGTATGCTTTATAATCCTAAATCATACATATGAAACAATTTTCATTTTTTGCATAAACTTTCCAGTCCTGCCCAACCTTCTCCCGAATGCTGCTCTGCACCTGCCCATGGCCCCATCCCGTTGGCCTGGCTGAGCATGCCCTGCATGTAGGAGTCCTAGACTGGTGTCTGTGGAGACCCCTTCCACTTGCCCATTCCATCCAGTGCCACTGGTGGTGGGTGCGGGGTGGGCAGCCCAAGGCCAGATAGGATCAATGGCCCCCTCCCCACCATGCCAAGTCAAGTCAGCACCCCTCCCTCTGTCTTCCACAACAGCTTACTGAAACTCCTTAAGTGGCTCTCCAGCCCAAATAATTGCCCACCTCTGTTCTAGGATAAATGCTGTATTTTTCTGCAGTTTATATACCCACCATTTCACAGCTATTGAACTCTGTCTTATTGCTTAGATGTTGACAGTTGGATTTATAATTGAATGCCTGAATAACCCTATTCCATGTTCAACAGGTGGAGACTATCTTCCCAAAATTCCTAGGAGGTATGTTAGTCGAAGAAGGAGCAGGGGGAGAAATCCACTGGGTTGTCTTTCAGGCATAATAGCCAGCTGCCTTCTAATTTTAGAAGGGGTGTGCAAGAGTATTATGGAGTGGAAAACTTTCCACAGCCTATCTGTGAAAGCTGTGATAATCTACTCTGTGTAAAATGAGATTGTGCTGCTTTACATTTAGCCCTCTTTCCCTGCCACTGCTTTTTACTGCTTGGACTGGGTGTCTACAATTATTCAGTAACGCCACACAGTTTTCCTACCGGTCTGTCTAAGCCTTATTGGAACTTCAGTCCACTTGTTCCTTTCTCTGCCAGACATGGCTATTTCCAGGTAAAGGGTTTACTTTATTTCTAAAAGGCTAAAGTTTAATAGCAAAATTCACTGGAAAGAGCACTTAGTTTGAGATTGTTGGAAAATCAAGGCCATTTTTGTACAGAATGTTACTATTTCAATGTATTTTCCTTCGGTGTTAAATCTGACTGTGGAAACATGTTCTTTGATCACTTGTTTAAGATTCCATACAGAAGAGTTTTTGTACTTAAGTTCCACTGTGAGACAGAGAACTTCTGACACATTGAGAATAGGTGGGGATAATGTGAAACAAAGTTTAGAGTTGGGGGAAAAGTCTTGCTTTTAACTTTTTTACATTGACTGAACGTAAAGGAGACTTAATGATTTTCATATCTGAAAATTCTGATACACTCAGTGTGTGGGAATGAAGGGAGGAGTAAGAAGCTAGATTTACCTTTGAGCAAAATAAAAGGAGCAACGCTTCAAAAAAATTATAGAAGTAATGAGCAAGTGAAATAGGCTGCCAGTCCCATAGTATATTACAGTAAGTGCTGAGTAACTGTAGCATGTACTAATTAAGGTGTGTCAATCCACAACTAAGACTACTCATGACTGTGGTAATACTTCTACAAGTACTGGGACTACTATTACTATAACTAGTTTCTTGTTTGGGGATTGTTGGCTTCCTTTCATAGAAGGCAGGAGGGAACTATTCACAGCTTTTGCTGTTGACAATGCATTTGCTTGTTTAGTTGGGTTTTTTTAGCCTTCTCCCACTATTAATACATATTTTTAATTTTAAAAGTAACTGACCTCCATCTTAAAATGTTCCATGCATGGAATGGTTGATCCTGTACACTGAGATAGATGAGAGCCCCCTGAAAAATACAGATTACAATTACATATTGCATTATACATACTGCATCATAATACTTATAAGGAGCAGAAATAAAGTTGGATGGACAGACTCTAATTCTGATGTTTTTCTAAGTTTCAGGTGCTTGGCTTTGCAATCTTAATGATCTCTTAACATAAGCGTATTATATTTCATTTAATGTTGTAGGCAGGGGTGGTTAACCTTTTCCATTATAAGAATTTGGTGTGAGGTGCTTTTAACTTCATTCAGTGTCAACTATTTGCATCAGGATAACTTTCAGGCCAGATACATGTCTTGTAAAAAAACTTTATTTGTAAAATTTCCACCAAAATGTGTCAACTATGTATGAGTGTGCGTGCTTAGGGAAACGTTTTTGCCTGTCTGTAGGGTGGGTGGAGGAAGACTAGTTAAATTATAAACAGAAACACACACATGCACACATTCTGACTGTTTTGGGAGAGAAACTCTACTTGTCCCCTTCCACCTCAAAAAAACCTCAAAAAACTATTAGAATTATTCTAAAAGGTACAGAAGGTAAATGTGTACCTCCTTCTTCCCACATACTGCCAAAACACAGAACACCTTTTGGACTTGTACCTGGGCTCTGATGTATCAAGCAATAAAAATACCTATGGGAATTACATGAGATAGGAACATTTATGCCAAAACACTATTAATAAGTGATAACATTGAGAAAGTAAATTGGAACTTGGTCTCTTCCACATTTCTTATTGCTGTTAATCAAGAATGGATTTGAAAGCAGAAAGCTTGGTTTTAAAATTATACAAAACTAGGAGTGAGAAGGGCCTGGGTCAAGTTGTAGGTAAAATTCCTTCACAGAAGCAGATTAGATACTGTTTTCCCAATTCTATTACTTTTTCTTGTTCAGTTTTGGAAGAAAGTAACTCTCCTTGTAATATTCTACCATAGTCATGCATTTGGCTCAACAGGGAAGTCATGGACCTCCTACATCTAAAAAAAAAAAAGGCTTATAAAGGATGGAGAGAAGCAGTGAACTGCTGGGAAGGGATGGCCTCCACCTCTCTCCGTTGGGGACGAGGCGTCTTCTCAGCCAGACTGGCTGACCTGCTCTACCCGGCTTTAAACTGAGCCCGCTGGGGGATGGGGGGACTACTGCCACTGCTGGTCCACTCAGCAACTCTTGCAAAGCCAGCAGGCCAAGGCACTTGAGGGATCCCACCCTTGCCCCAGCCCTGGAACAAGCTGTGGGGAAGGCAGGGGCCCCAAAAGAGACACTTCCCTGCCTGTACATGAATGCCAGGAGCTTGGGAAATAAACAGGAGAAACTTGTCCTCCTGCTTAACACAAATAATATTGATGTCATAGGGATAACGGAGACCTGGTGGGACTCCACCCATGACTGGGCCACAGGTATAGATGGCTATACCCTGTACAGGAGAGATCATGTAGACAAAAGGAGTGGGGGTGTAGCTCTCTATGTCAAGGAAAGCTATGCATCCCTGCAAGCTGACATTGGTGCCCAGGGTGGATGACTGGAGACCCTCTAAGTTAAAATCTGTGGGGAACATGGCACAGGGGACACAATGGTGGGAGTCTATTACAGACCTCCTACCCAGGATCAAGAGCTTGACCAGGAGTTCATCAGGGAATTTGCTGAGCCTGCACGCTCCCGGTGTATGGTTGTCATGGGAGACTTTAACTACCCTGACATCTCGTTGGAAAAGTGCTCGGCTAAATCCGAGCGGTCGCAAAGCTTTCTCTTATGCGTGGATGAGCTCTATCTGATGCAAGAAGTCTACAGGCCGACGAGAGGCAAAACATTGCTTAACCTGGTACTGGCAGCAGGGGATGACCTAATCAGCGACCTAATTATCAAAGGGAAGCTGGGTGACTGTGACCAGGAGCTGATCACCTTCACCATCCACTGTAAAGCTAGTAAGTCAGTCAGCAATACAGAAATCCTTAACTTCTGGAAAACTGACTTTGACAAGCTCAGGAGGTTTATCAGAGAGGCCCTAAGGGACCATGACACAAAGGGGAGGGGAGTTCAGGAAAAGTGGCTGCTCCTCAAGGGAGCAATCCTGGAGGCACAAGCAAAGTCTATTCCATCTCGGAGGAAAGGCAGCAAAAGGGCACAGCAGCCCCCTTGGCTCTGCAGGGATCTAGCAGACCTCCTGCATCTAAAAAGAAAGACCTACAAGGATGGAGGACTGGATCCATCTCCAAGGAGGAATATTTTGCACTGGTCCGGACCTGCAGGGAGCAAACCAGGAAAGCCAAGGCTGTGACAGAACTCCAACTAGCTACAAGTATCAAAGACAATAAAAAGTCCTTTTTTAGATATGTGGGGAGCCAGAGGAAAAGCAAGGGCAACATTGGACCCCTGCTAAACCAGATGGGACAACTGACAACTGATGCCCAGGAAAAAGCCAACTTACTAAATGGGTACTTTGCATTGTTTTTTTACCAGTCCATTATGGGATGTGAAGGCCTGGGTGAGGGTGATTCCTTACCCTCCATCAATGCTGACCTTGTGAAGGAACACCTTGAGAGGCTGGACACCTTCAAGTCTTTCAGCCCTGGCAGTTTACACCTCAGGGTACTCAAGGAGCTGGCTAGCATTGTAGTTCTGCCCCTGGCACAGATCTTCGAGAACTTCAGGTGCTCTGGTGCAGTGCCCAAAGACTGGAAGAAGGCCAATGTTGTGTCTATCTTCAAGAAAGGGAGAAAAGTGGATCCGGCAAACTACAGGCCCATCAGCCTGAGCTCTATCCTGGGGAAGGTCTTAGAAAAGATTATCAAAGAGGCCATTCTTAACAGACTGGCCAATGGCAGCATCCTGTGGGATAGCCAGTACGGGTTTGTTGCGGGTAGGTCTTGCTTATTTCATGACGAAGTGACCTATCACCTGGACAAGGGAGAAGAGATTGATGTCGTATATCTTGACTTCAAAAAAGCCTTCCATCTGGTATCCCATGACCACCTCTTGGCAAAACTGGCCAACTGCAGCCTCGGCTTCACCACAATCCACTGGCTGAGGAATTTGCTCCGTGGTTGGACCCAGAGCGTTTGATAGAAGTCAATCGCCGTGGTGCCCTGTGACCAGTGGGGCCCCCATAAGCTCTGTCCTTGGGCCAACGCTATTCAACATCTTCATTAATGATGTGGACATTGGTGTCAGAAGCGGACTGGCCAAGTTCACTGATGACACCAAACTTTGGGGTAAAGCATCCACACCTGAGGACAGGCAGGTGAGCCAGGCTGACCTTGACAGGCTCAGGAAATGGGTGGACGAGAACCTGATGGTGTTTAACACCAAAATATACAAGGTTCTCCATCCTGGGAGGAAAAACCTGCAGCATCCTTATAGGCTTGGCAGTGCTACACTGGTTAGCGCTACAGATGAAAGGGACTTGGGGGTCATGATTGACCCACAAGATGAACATAAACCATCAATGTGATGCTGCAGCTAGTAAAGTGAGCAAAACGCTGGCTTGCATCCATAGATGTTTCTTGAACAAATCCCAGGATGTCATTTTCCCATTGTACTTGGGCTTGGTGAGGCTGCAGCTGGAGTACTGCGACCAGCTTTGGGCTCCACAATTCAAAAAGGATGCGGAGAAGCTTGAGAGAGCGCAGAGGAGAGCCACGCGCATTATCAGAGGTCAGGAAAACAGACCTTATGATGAGAGGCTGAGAGCAATGAGGCTATTCAGCCTGGAAAAGTGCAGGCTCGGGGTGATCTGGTGGCTGCCTGTAAGTTTATCAGGGGTGCTCATCAGGATCTGAGGGAACATCTCTTCACCAGAGCGCCCCCAAGGGGTGAATAGGTCAAATGATCACAAACTCCTCCATGACCATTTCAGGCTGGACATAAGGAAGAACTTCTTTACTGTCCGAGTCCCCAAGGCCTGGAATAGACTGCTGTTGGAGGTGGTTCAAGCACCTACCTTGAACGCCTTCAAGAGAAATGTGGATGTTTATCTTGCTGGGATCCTATGACATCAGCTGACTTCCTACCCTTGGGGCAGATGGCTGGACTCGATGATTTTCTGAGGTTCCTTCCAGCCCAAATGTCTATGAA
>NW_017728907.1:19873370-19878623 GCF_001723895.1 Crocodylus porosus
TTGGACCCCTGCTAAACCAGATGGGACAACTGACAACTGATGCCCAGGAAAAAGCCAACTTACTAAATGGGTACTTTGCATTGTTTTTTTACCAGTCCATTATGGGATGTGAAGGCCTGGGTGAGGGTGATTCCTTACCCTCCATCAATGCTGACCTTGTGAAGGAACACCTTGAGAGGCTGGACACCTTCAAGTCTTTCAGCCCTGGCAGTTTACACCTCAGGGTACTCAAGGAGCTGGCTAGCATTGTAGTTCTGCCCCTGGCACAGATCTTCGAGAACTTCAGGTGCTCTGGTGCAGTGCCCAAAGACTGGAAGAAGGCCAATGTTGTGTCTATCTTCAAGAAAGGGAGAAAAGTGGATCCGGCAAACTACAGGCCCATCAGCCTGAGCTCTATCCTGGGGAAGGTCTTAGAAAAGATTATCAAAGAGGCCATTCTTAACAGACTGGCCAATGGCAGCATCCTGTGGGATAGCCAGTACGGGTTTGTTGCGGGTAGGTCTTGCTTATTTCATGACGAAGTGACCTATCACCTGGACAAGGGAGAAGAGATTGATGTCGTATATCTTGACTTCAAAAAAGCCTTCCATCTGGTATCCCATGACCACCTCTTGGCAAAACTGGCCAACTGCAGCCTCGGCTTCACCACAATCCACTGGCTGAGGAATTTGCTCCGTGGTTGGACCCAGAGCGTTTGATAGAAGTCAATCGCCGTGGTGCCCTGTGACCAGTGGGGCCCCCATAAGCTCTGTCCTTGGGCCAACGCTATTCAACATCTTCATTAATGATGTGGACATTGGTGTCAGAAGCGGACTGGCCAAGTTCACTGATGACACCAAACTTTGGGGTAAAGCATCCACACCTGAGGACAGGCAGGTGAGCCAGGCTGACCTTGACAGGCTCAGGAAATGGGTGGACGAGAACCTGATGGTGTTTAACACCAAAATATACAAGGTTCTCCATCCTGGGAGGAAAAACCTGCAGCATCCTTATAGGCTTGGCAGTGCTACACTGGTTAGCGCTACAGATGAAAGGGACTTGGGGGTCATGATTGACCCACAAGATGAACATAAACCATCAATGTGATGCTGCAGCTAGTAAAGTGAGCAAAACGCTGGCTTGCATCCATAGATGTTTCTTGAACAAATCCCAGGATGTCATTTTCCCATTGTACTTGGGCTTGGTGAGGGTGCAGCTGGAGTACTGCGACCAGCTTTGGGCTCCACAATTCAAAAAGGATGCGGAGAAGCTTGAGAGAGCGCAGAGGAGAGCCACGCGCATTATCAGAGGTCAGGAAAACAGACCTTATGATGAGAGGCTGAGAGCAATGAGGCTATTCAGCCTGGAAAAGTGCAGGCTCGGGGTGATCTGGTGGCTGCCTGTAAGTTTATCAGGGGTGCTCATCAGGATCTGAGGGAACATCTCTTCACCAGAGCGCCCCCAAGGGGTGAATAGGTCAAATGATCACAAACTCCTCCATGACCATTTCAGGCTGGACATAAGGAAGAACTTCTTTACTGTCCGAGTCCCCAAGGCCTGGAATAGACTGCTGTTGGAGGTGGTTCAAGCACCTACCTTGAACGCCTTCAAGAGAAATGTGGATGTTTATCTTGCTGGGATCCTATGACATCAGCTGACTTCCTACCCTTGGGGCAGATGGCTGGACTCGATGATTTTCTGAGGTTCCTTCCAGCCCAAATGTCTATGAATCTATGAAAAAAAAAATCAACTTTTAACTTTTTAATCTTAATTTTAAACTGTTCACTTATTTTTTACTTGTCAACAAATTTAAATTAATTTTGAAATATTCTAATGGAAATAAACTTGCATATTTTCAAATGGCTACTCGCTAAGGTTTGTAAATCTTTCCCTTCATTATGTCTTTAAACAATATCCAAAGAAGTAAATAGAGATGAATTCTCGTTCTGAATTGAGAAGGCTGGGACAAAGAGCTAAGAATCAGCTTTGGCAGAGTTTCTACAGTCTCAGGCTTTTATAAACCTTACACAGTCTTTTGGGGTACCAAATATAATTTTAAAACTTTATATTCAGGCAGTTTTCTGTCTTGATGAGACTTTAATAGATAAATAATTTTTCCAGTGTGTTAGATGTGTCAAGACTAAAAATGGTCAAAAGTATGGAGTTGGGGGAGGGAAGTTGTTTGTATGGAGGGGACAACTACATTTCAAAATACTGGTAACGTATCCTGTGGGTTTAAAATTGACTACAATTTTTAACTTGTTCAACATTTTTCAAATTGAAGAATTATAGACTAATTCAGAGATTCATAAGGTTTTATAAGCTTGTCAGAGGGTATGAAAAGATTGCTTTATGTGCAAGGACTTTCATGGCCTCAGAAAAAGCAAGCTGCTGCTTACAAAAACTTAAGTCCCTGAATTAGTTTACATGGTGCCAGTTAAGACTTTTGCCTTAGTTTAGCCTAACACAGCCAACCACCTCTGAAAAATTCCGAATTGGTTTCAGGCAAACAAAACTTGTGTGGCAGAGGTGGTATCTTTTATTAGACCAACTAAATAGTAGGAAGAAAATTTATTTGCAAACTTTTGGTCCCAAATGCCCTCTCTCAGGCAGAGGAGAATTCAAAGATTGTAAAAGTTTTGCTAGGTAGAAATGAAACTTCATCTTGCATAGAGGAGTTAAAAGATGGTAGGGGTCTCCTGAGTACAACAGTCCATTTTGAAAAAGGTTGCTCTGTGAGCATGCAAAAGGCACAGGCAATAGGCAGAAGTTAGTTTCACAAGTGTGTCATTTTTGTTTCCCTTTTGTTCTGCATTTGCCACTGAAAAACCAAGGGGAAGGGAAACATAAATCTACTTGGGGGAGGAGAGGGGGTTGTCTTGGTGGAAGACTCTTGTTTAAGAAGTATGATTGGAAAACCCGCCTGGTCATGAACAAGAACGGAGGTGGATGAAATGCTGGTCTACAGAGGCACTGGTAGGAGCAGGAGCAGTAGCAGTTCTTGGGAGCCTTGGCTGGGCTGGGTCTGCACTGACTGAGCCCAGGCGCCTGGAAAGAATCACCCCCCTTCGTGACTCTGATGCCTTCACAATGCATCTGTACATAAACAGCGGTAAAAGTAGGCAGAGTGCAGCTAATGCCAGCATCCTTCCCTCTGCTTTCTGAGCAGCGTCCTAGCCCCCACTGGTGCTTGGGCACTTCACGGGCCTGTGCGCCAGAGCAGGCCCTTGCTGCAGTGCTGCCCCCCCCCCGCACCGCACGTGGGATGAGTGCACCGGACCCAGCAGGCTGTCTTAATGTACAAAGTACCGACAGCTCTTGTTCAGCAGTCTGCCGTAACCCCAACTCCCGGGCTCAGCCGGGCCGGCCCCGCCCCACCCGCCCCGCCCCATTCAGACTCTCTTTCCGCCACAGCCCTCGCCAGCAAAGCGAGACGCTCCATCTTGCCACTCCCAACATGGCCGATCCCGCGGGTAAAGCAGCGCCGCCATGTTGGGAAGGTCGCGCCAGTTCTCGCGAGGCTTTGCCAGCCGCTCCCGCCGTGCCCTGCGACGCTGGTGCTGCTGCCGCTGTTGCCGCCGCCGCCGCCGCTCCGTGTCAGTTGTTGGCCGGTAATGGCGGCGGGCTGGTGCCGCTGAAGGACAGGAGGCTCGGTCGGGCGCAGCGTGCGACTCCGGCCGTCAGCTGCCACGGGCCCCCGAGCCCCGCGGGATGCGCTGGGAGTTGCCGCCGCGGCGGGAGGCGGCAGCGGCCACCAGGTGAGGAGCCGGCGGGCTGGGCCGGGGCCGGGACGAACTGGGGCCAGTTCTGGGACGCGGCCATGTCTTCCCCAGCCGGCCGGGCCGCGGGCGCTCGTGGGCTGACGGTCCCGTTTCTGTTCTATTTTCCTCAGCTAAAAAGCAGGAAACAATTCTAGTCCCAGCCTCGTCTTGCCCGTTTTGTTTAAACGTGGCGCCTGCTCCAGCCTACGGGCCTCCTTCATGTTTCCCTTTAAAAAAACAAAACAAATCTGGACTGCTTTGCCGCGATGAGGGTTGTGGGGATGGTCGCCACCTGCCTACAAAAGCTGCCCGAGGTCCTTGCCTGCTGCGTGTTGTGCTGGTGTGACTTAGGCCATGTGGGTTTGGGTGCCCATGTCCGGTGCCTCTGCCATGTCAGTGTGCAGAGGGGAGCAGGGCTGGTACAGATGTGGTTCCAGGGATGTTGTGTATCCACGTGAGAAGGCAAATGCCGCAGGTCTGACAGAAGCACAGGTTCTCGGATGAAGAGTAATTTCTCCTGTCAGCAAGCTCTGCTGTCCCTGGGAGCGTGGGATCATTCACTCAGATGTTGTGAACTTGTCAGGTCTACAGCTGGACAGATCTGTTTTCTCTTTTGTTTCTCTTGTGCTCTTTGCCACCCAACATCTTTGAAAGTTAGCTAAAAGCTGTTCTGAGGAAAAGTGAAGGGCAGTTTGGGGTAGGTTGGACACCTCAGAATTTACCTGGACTCTTGTGTTTGTAAAGCAGGCTCCATCGGTCCTTCTGTGCTGCTGTGTAGACTTGCTCAGAGCAGGTGAAACCAGCTGTTTTTTACAGTCTTTGGTTACTTGCAACAGTTTCATTATGCCCTTACCTGCAGTGTCTAATCACACTAGCATTGCAAACTGTTGAGGGCTTCAGTTTCCAAGGGAGACGCTATGGAAAACATGCCTTCGAATAAAGCACAGCGTTCTTTGGCTACAGATACGCTACAGACCTACTCCAGGAACTCAGTGGTATAAAGAGGTGAGATCCTGACTGTTTCAGCTGTGCTGGCTGAAGCCCCTGATGTAGATGCCAGTTTTACTTGCAAAGCTAGGCTTTTACCAGTATAGGTTTTGCTGCTGCTGCTGCTGTTGTTGTTGTTGTTGTTGTTGTTGTTTTACTTTGTAAACCATGGCTTTACTATACAGATACATAGTCCAGTTTTGTCAGTATATAACTTCCCCTGAACCAGAAATATTACTGACATACTGCACCTAGTATAGAAATATTACTGTGTTTACAGGGCATATAGTTAGACAGAAACTAACAATATTCTGCAAATTGTGCTTTGTACTGGTGTACTGAAGTCACCTATCCACAAGAAAATCAAAGTTAAACTGGTAAAACCATAACTGGTCATCACTATATCTTTACTAAGTGTTTCTGCTAGCACAGCTGCATTTGTCAGATCACAGATTTCCTGCTTCTCAAAGACCTAACTATGCTGGCAGAAATATATGGGATAGACATGCCAAAAAACCCCCAATGA
>NW_017728907.1:19878723-19887006 GCF_001723895.1 Crocodylus porosus
GGTTCCAGGGATGTTGTGTATCCACGTGAGAAGGCAAATGCCGCAGGTCTGACAGAAGCACAGGTTCTCGGATGAAGAGTAATTTCTCCTGTCAGCAAGCTCTGCTGTCCCTGGGAGCGTGGGATCATTCACTCAGATGTTGTGAACTTGTCAGGTCTACAGCTGGACAGATCTGTTTTCTCTTTTGTTTCTCTTGTGCTCTTTGCCACCCAACATCTTTGAAAGTTAGCTAAAAGCTGTTCTGAGGAAAAGTGAAGGGCAGTTTGGGGTAGGTTGGACACCTCAGAATTTACCTGGACTCTTGTGTTTGTAAAGCAGGCTCCATCGGTCCTTCTGTGCTGCTGTGTAGACTTGCTCAGAGCAGGTGAAACCAGCTGTTTTTTACAGTCTTTGGTTACTTGCAACAGTTTCATTATGCCCTTACCTGCAGTGTCTAATCACACTAGCATTGCAAACTGTTGAGGGCTTCAGTTTCCAAGGGAGACGCTATGGAAAACATGCCTTCGAATAAAGCACAGCGTTCTTTGGCTACAGATACGCTACAGACCTACTCCAGGAACTCAGTGGTATAAAGAGGTGAGATCCTGACTGTTTCAGCTGTGCTGGCTGAAGCCCCTGATGTAGATGCCAGTTTTACTTGCAAAGCTAGGCTTTTACCAGTATAGGTTTTGCTGCTGCTGCTGTTGTTGTTGTTGTTGTTGTTGTTGTTGTTTTACTTGTAAACCATGGCTTTACTATACAGATACATAGTCCAGTTTTGTCAGTATATAACTTCCCCTGAACCAGAAATATTACTGACATACTGCACCTAGTATAGAAATATTACTGTGTTTACAGGGCATATAGTTAGACAGAAACTAACAATATTCTGCAAATTGTGCTTTGTACTGGTGTACTGAAGTCACCTATCCACAAGAAAATCAAAGTTAAACTGGTAAAACCATAACTGGTCATCACTATATCTTTACTAAGTGTTTCTGCTAGCACAGCTGCATTTGTCAGATCACAGATTTCCTGCTTCTCAAAGACCTAACTATGCTGGCAGAAATATATGGGATAGACATGCCAAAAAACCCCCAATGAGTAAAGTTACCCACATGAATAGTCCTGTTGACTTCAGTAGAACTGTTCTGGGCCTAAAGAAGCACTATCTAGGTACCTGCCTAACTTTAGTAAAATTGAAATCAGTATGTATAATCTCATGCTTATTCTCGGTCTTTAAATTAGTCCTTCTCTGCACGTAAGTTTCATGCTGGTTTAATTAGAAGGTCACTTTTTTTTTTACTGCAGTATCTTTGCCAGTATAACCCCTAGTGTAGCTGCAGTTACAGTGGTGGAGCTTATTCCATTCAAATATGCATAAACTATAGTGATAAAATCATGTATATATTGATATGGTAGTGACTGCATTAGGATGGTTTTGACATTTAACTGTGTTGTTATAATTATACTGCCAGAATGCTCTGAACATAGGTCAGATTTTTCAGGCATCTGCTGAGGTCCTTTGAATCAGAGTGTGAGAGCGGAGTTGTGGGGCCATATAACACAAGTTATGCAGGTGGTGTTTGTTTGACATGCAAATAATTTTCGTCTCGAGTGACTTCAGTAGGACTTTGTAGGTATCCGTCAATCCTTCTGGATCATGGTATATGTGTGAGAAGTCACCTGGACCTTTGATGCATAGGTAGAAGTACAGAGGCGTGGAGGCTGCCCAGACCTTTCATTCCTCCTTTAGACCTTTGAGACAGAACTCAAAGGCCAAACTAAGTCCAGACATTCAATGTCTTGATAGCTGTAGTTATGTGCCTGTCTGGAAATCGAACCCAGGTCTCCTGTGTGGCAGACATGGATATTACTCACAGACATAAGTATACAAGACCAGCTTGGTGAAAAGAATTGTGTGAAAGATTAATTAAAAAAAACAAAAACAAAAAGCAAAACCAAGTTAAAGAATTGACTATACCAGGTCAAATGAAACTGATCGATACAGCATGTAATCCCAGCCACCTTAAAGGATCTTTATAAACAGACAAATTACAGCCCCGACAGGGGACAGGGACTTACTATACAGTAAATGTCCATATGTTCACTGCAAGCCTCTGTGAAACGAGTCTAAGCCGCCACAGTTTAGCTTGAAGTTACAGTGAGGAAAGTGCAGGCAAACAGACAATTATGGTAGAGCAGCTGACACCTGGTAAATCCCTGCTCCCTTTTTAACTTGTTGTAATACACTTGAGTCTGAGACAAAGCTCTCTGACTTCAGTAAGGCTAGAATTACCCCCTAAAGTGGTATCATCTGCAAAAGTGAACGCGTTGGGGGGAAAAAAAAAAGTATTATTATTTTCCCCTAGTTTTTTTCAGTTGTGGACACATATTAGCAAAACTTAAATGTGTCAGGGAGAAATGTGCTTTTTTCCCCCTTGGATTGATTATCGTGTATTGCTCTAGACAGGTGATATTTTTTCCTCATGAACTGGTGTGAACAAAGAATGTAACTGTGTTTCTTCTGTGTATCCCCACTCTTGAGATGCTGGCACGTGCTCTGCAAATATCTGGAACATTATTTACTGATGTTTGTTGGAAGCTACAGCTACATAGCACTAAATGTTCAAGACCTAAGTTAATGGTGATTGAGTCTGAACTTTTTTCAGTTCCTATCACATTGTCATAATTCACAGATACAGGAATATATCTGAATTTGACCCAGTCAAATGTTTCTCTTTTATGCAGTGTGGTAGGTAGTTTTCAGGTATTTTAGTTGACATGTGTGATACTTAGTCATTCTTGTTCCAATATAACTATGGCAGAGTTAAGAATAGGCTTTAAGATGAGTATCACCTTTTCCCTGGAATTTTTTTCCCCAGATTGCTTACTTACTGTGACGTGTCTTTTGAAGGGAATATCATCCTGTCTGTCTCTCTGTGGAGAAGAGTAATAATAATAATAAAGGAATTGATTGGCGTTTGGAAATGCCTCTAAACAGTTGTGTTCGGTCAACCCAGTTTGCATTAGCCACTAAGGCTGTGTCCCATGAGCGGGAACATGCGGTTTAAAGTGCCTCAGAGTCTTTTGAGGTGCCACAAAACATGAAGCACTCGTTATTCTGTTTGCTGCACTGCATACTTGCAGCATGGTGGCAAAATTACATACCAGAAAATCCCAATGTCAAAGAAACCCACTCTGGCTGTTGGCCAGGCTTCATGCCTCTGGATCACTGATGAAGCCCTGGGTGCTGGCCCCAGCCTCCCCTCCCCTACCTGAGACTATTTGCTGTGCACCAAAGTATGCATGCAGAGGTGTGCCTGGGGCCAGCTAGCAGCACAACTGTGTGCTACTGCTATTTCCCCTCGGGGGAACACACGTTTCTAGTTGTGGGAACACGCCCTCGGATTTTTTTTATTAATATAGTTCATGCTCCGGGTCAAATCGGCCAAATCCATTCCAAATCATATTGATTGCGTAGAGCTCAATCATTCCAAAAACCAATATCAACTGAGCAGGGAGAACTTAATCATTCTAAACACCATGTATGGTGCTACAACTGGCGAGCATCCTCCATTCCAGCCTCTCACGCTTGGAACTTCAGATGCTCCCAAATCCAATGACAGGCATCCTACAGGCAGGCCCAAGCTTGGAGGTCTTGGGATTTGGATGCCCCCAGATACTATAGACAAGCATCTTTTATCCCAGACTGTTTAGTCTGGGGCTTCAGATATTTCCTTCACTTGTTCTTAGCCCACATGAAGCTGAGGGTCATGCCCTCTAACGCTACTGTTGTGAGGACGGTGTAAGCACCTAATGAATGGATAGTATCCTTTCAGTTTTAGAGTAGTGTTTTTTTGGTGCAGTTTGCACAAAGTGCATGTGATAATGTTTTGTAAAAGAAAATGCAGTATGAAAGTGGAACGTGAACAGAAACATTTTGACAAAGCAGATTAAGAATGTACCTCAACAGATGATTAAAATGGAAAATGACAGCTTGCCAAAGGTGAATTCAATAACTTTGCATGTTATTCAGATTGAAGGGGAAAAGTTATTTAGAATTAAATTTGTTCCCTTCTAAACTAGCATATAGTTTTCTGTTTGGTTATCTAAGTAACTGTGCATTAAGGGAGGAAGTGTTTTGTGGAATAATCTATAAATTAAGTAAATATGTTGATATTAAAACACAATGTATGCCTATTATTATGTTTAAGTTTTTTGCCTATTTTAACAATTAAAGATATTAACATCCTGGAGCCTGTGTGTCCTGAGGCTCCTTTCTGCTACCAGTGCCTAGCAGCAGCTGAGTGCACAGCTGCAGCCTACCCTGCACCCACGCCAGATGTGACCCAACTGGACTGGACCAGCTCCAGAACAGCTGGGACCCATGTACATAGCCCTGACCTTGGCCCACCCTGTGCTTGCTCTGGACTGGCCTGTCCATGATGAGCAGAGGCAGCACTGGTGGCAGCTGGGCAGAAGCTGCTGCTGGGCGAGGGGGAAAAGCAGCCACTCTCCCTCAAGGCTGCTGGGACCTTCTTGCTGCAGCCACACAGGGCCTGTGCCCAGGCTGCCCTGTGGCTCCTCTCCACTGCCACCACTGCCGCACTAGGCAACCCAAAGGTAGTGCTGGTGGTGGCGGAGAGGAGCCACAGGGCAGCTTTTCCTCTGTGCTCAGCAGCAGCTTCTGCCTGGCCACTGCTGCCACTCATCATAGGCAAGCAGGTCCGGAGCTGGCACGGGGCACTCTGGGGCCAGGGCTGTGTGTGCTGGTCTACAGCTGGTCCGCTCTGGTTTGGGCAGGACTGGAATGTGCACGGTGCAGGCTGGGCCAGGGCCGGGGCCAGAGTAGTGTGCACAGGTCCCTGCCAGTCCCCTTGGGGCCTGGGCTAGGACCAGAGTCCAGCTGTGGAGCCACCCCAATCCCACTGCACACCTGGGGGTGGCAGGATGCAGCCTGGGCAAGATAGTACCTGGACTAAGTGGGACAGAGGGACCTGCTACAGGTTGGACAAAGTCCCTTCATGGGCCACATCCGGCTCAGGGGCTGTGTTTTGCCTGCCCCGGTCTAAGGCATGCTTGCATCAATTAATGATAACAGCAACAATTTTTTTTATTGTAACATCATTATATAAAATTGGTGTTACTGGTATTTTATTATGAAGCATAAAATTGAAAGATGGTTGCTATATATATGAAGGGATTATTAAGGTGAACATGTTTTTATTGTTTCAGAAAAGGGTTTGGAAATATTCGTAGACTAAAGACCATGTATGCATAACAATATGTAACCTCCACATTTTTTAATCCTTTCAGTTTATGCAAGACTATGCCTATCTTAATGTGTGTAGAATTTCTATTTAAATTGAGAGAGAAGAAGGATATACTTGGTACACCTAGCCGCACTGAGAAGCATTTTTGGCTATAGACGTTAAGCCTTAAAGAAAGACAGAGCTATGTTGATGATTGTTTAATTACTTCTAGTTAAAATTTCTGAATCTGTTTAAATTCTTTTTGTTAATGTTTTAATAGAGCAAAAGCTTTGTATAGCATACCTTGATTTGTATTACATAACTGCTATTATCTAAGCTTCCTGTCTTTCTTTCTTTTTTTTTTTTGGATAATGTTGAAGCCTCTAACCCTCTTGATGCAGGGGAATCTTGCAGAGAAATTTGCCTGGGCCCCTGGGTTGGATCCAGACCTGCATGTGGCAGCGGGGCTAACAACTGTGTCAACTTGGGGAGCTGCAGAGATTAATGCAACCATTGCTCGCTCTCTTTGCCACTGTAACGTGACCCCAAAGTGACTCCGTAGGCTGGATTTTGGTGGCAAGCCCCATCCCCTGTATTTCTGGCCTCAACAATAGCAGCTCTGTGGATTGGATTAGGCTGCAGGTCATATCTTTGACATCCCTGTCTAAATGGAAAGACTGAATTCTCAGCTATCATTAGGAGCAATAGTTTACTGAAATTATTAACAATGATCCTTGAAGTAGCAAATTCACATCCATTCTGTATAGCCCCTTAACTGGCATACTTATACTTTCCTTTTACTGTGTATCTACAGAAAGGGAGATATAACATTTTAGGGATGTAAACAAGATTCTGGGTTTAAATACTAAGGCAGTCTAACACTTTTTTTAGTGATAGATATGTCCTGTCAGATGGTTTTTATCTGTGTTGTGTACTCAGTTCTATGAGCTTTAGTTCTCATAGAGTGAATCAAATACTGTTTTGGGATAATTCAGATAGTGTCTCAACGTACTGAATCTGCTTTAGATTGTAAGATTTACTGTATTTACCTGGCAAGGGGGGTAAGTGGTGGGGAAAGCAGCGGTATGGGGTTAGATGCCCTATCCTCTGTCCCTTGCCCCCTGTTCTTCTTCATCATGTGTCTTCCCAAGCCACCACTTATCCTGAGTGGTTGCTTTGGCTCTGACTCTGGCATGAATTATACAAGAGCCCCTATCTTATTCCAAGGTAGGTGGCAGTGGCAGGAGCCCTGGCCCAGGGGAGCTAGCAGCTGGCCCTGACTCAGGCTGGTACTCAAATCAAAGATAAGGCTCTCCTCCTTCCCCCCTAACCTTAAATAGTTGGAAAAAAACTACATCTTGGATATGAGTAAATATGGCACTTTAAAATGCCTACTGTATCATTCTGCTGAACAAAACTTTCAGATACTTTTTGCTAAAATTGCATCAAATGTAAAACAACTTTATTTTGATATACTTTGCTTTGGTTTGGTACCATTTATGTGCTCCCAAGGAAGTATAATGTAGAAGAATAAAGTCCCTCTAAATATTATTCTTAGAACCATTAAATGTTAATGTACAGGGAGAAACTGCCCTACATTCTCTACCCTTTTTAAAATACCATTCAACTTTTCCTTTCATTCCTTTTTCCTCATTATCTGTATTATAAGCCCTTTTTCCCCTTTGTATCAATTTTATTTCCACAAATTGGGGGGGTGGGGGGGAATGGACCTCCAGTTCTTGAGAAAACTTACTGGTAAAGTTGCATCTGTTCTTTTCTTCCATCTTTCTCTTTTTTCTGTCTCACTTTTTATAATCTCTTCCCCCCTTTTTTTATTTGTATTCTCTTTCTTAATTTTTTGTCCTTTTTATCACTTTCTGTGCGTCTCTGTGCCTTTTTATTCACCCATTTTTTGTTTCTCTCAAAATCTTACGGAGGGTTGGGGGTAGAGGTGCACCAACATATCTGTCTGTATCGCCTCAGCACTGATAAAAGGAAAATTGACATCATTGTCGATTGGCTGTTTTTGGTCAGTGTAGTCTGTAATGTCACTGCTAAATGCTGCGTGTATGCGCGTGGTCAGGAATGCACCCTGGCAACTTGCAGAGCAGTGTCTGGCCAGTAAGTTTGTGTGGGGGGGGAAGCAGTGTGAGGTGGTGGGGAGCAGATTGAGGCCCCCACAGTGAGGGAGGGAATGGGGCTGGGGCAGAGGCAGGCACTGTCTGGCTGGGATGGAGCCATGAACAGCATGTCAAGAGAGCGTGGGGGGGGGAGGCGGCACACCCTCAGGGGAGGCATGGGGAGTATGTGGCCCCTGGATTTGTGCATGGGGTGAAGGTGGGCTGCCTTCTATGGGCTAGGGGCCAGGGGCTGCGCTGGCCTCTTCCCGGTGTGGGGGGCTGTGCTCGGGGCAGGGTGGGTGATGGTGCTAGCATGGGGGGCCTACAGGATAGGCTATAGCCACCTCAAAATTCACCATAGCCGCTCGCAACCCGTGTGGGGCTATCTGGCACAGGCAGACCCAGGTGGGCTGCAAGTGGCTGCAGCATGGGGTGCCAGGCACAGAGTGGGCAAGGGGCCACTCCCCCTCCACCCCCCCACCCCCCCCAGTTTGTAACCCAATTCTGGGCTCTCCTGTTGGGGCTGTACACAGCAGCTGCAGCCCTCCCACTTGCCGAGCTGGGCAGTGTTTGCCACTGCTGTCTCTGGGCTGTCTGGTGCATGAGCTCCAGGTGGGCAGCGGCAGCAGGTAACACTACCCATCACAGCAAGAGGCGGGACCAGAGCTGCTGCCGCCATGCACAGCCCTGATGGGCGAGCCTGGAGCTGGCGCGGGGCCCAGGCTGGTAGCAGGGGCAGATTTCAAGCTGGTTCTAAGTGCGGGGGAGAAGTGGCTCCTTGCCCACCCTGTGGCCAGTGCTCCCTGCTGCAGCTGCTCGCAGCCCACCTGGGGCTGTCTATGCCTGCTCAGGACAGCTCCACATGGGCTGCGAGCAGCTGCAGCAGGGAGCGTGGGCCATGGGGTGGGCGAGGGGCCACTTTTCCCTGC
>NW_017728907.1:19887195-19891061 GCF_001723895.1 Crocodylus porosus
TCTATGGAGCTGGGCCAGCTCTCCCCTCTCCCTGCTGGTGCAGCCCAGCCTGATTCCACAGATCCCTGCCAGGCTGTGCTGCGCTTTGGATCCCACCGGTGCTGGTCCTGGGACATTGGTCCCAAGACATTGCGACGTTGGTGCCAAGATGGTGACCAGGGTGCGGGGCACCTTTCAAGGGGTGGGGCTACCCATGTGGCCCTCGATAGCCTGCCAGAACTGGGTAAGTGGCCCTCCACCTGAAATAATTGCCCACCCCTGCTATAGCAGGTTCTCTTGTTTACAAAGTGAGCATTTCAGTTCTTGTCCAGCTTCTTGTGATTGGCCAGTAACTTCTCTGCTGAGCTGCTTCTCTCTGATGATCAGTATCAGATTCAGCATATAGGGAGTGGAGCTGTTTGCTGGTGGCCAATAATCATCATAGGCAGTCACGTGGTTTCCAAACAGGAGGTGAGTTTTGTTTGGACATCCAGGTATGCACACCCTAATTTGGTCTCATATTCTACAATTAGTCCTCACCTTGGAAAACTTACGTGACATCTACTAGTCTGAAAAAGGTGAATTCCCAGTACAAAAACTGTGTAAAGCTGCTGGATAATTTTCCCATCATTTGCCATTTCATATTTTCCTTGATAGGCAATATATTTAAGTATTTTCTCTCTTCTTTTTGTTGGAACTAAACAGTGGTGGCACTTATTTCCACAATTCAGACTCTGAAAAGTTCAGACTCTAAAACAGAGTCTGGCAATTATTTTGGGCAGAGGGCTGTTTACTTAGTTTTGGCAAGCCATTGAGGGCCGCATGACAGGCAGCCCAGGGCAGATTAATACTAATTTTTTTAAATTTTAGGGGCCCCGTGGGCCGGATAGAATGGCGGAGGGCCGCATCCGGCCCCCGGGCTGCATTTTGCCCACCTCTGCTCTAAAACGAGACAAGTCATCAGGTTTTATAGGTCTTATTTCTGTCATTTGATTTTCTTACATATTTTGCATACATTAGGGGTGTCGTCTTTTTTTTGTGTGCTTTGTTCAACTATGAAAAAGCTAATAATGTTCTGCACTTCTATCTTGGATACCACTAACTGTGGATATCTGTGGAACTGTCTTCTACTGTACCTGATCTAAGCAGTTTCCAAGTGGCCTTAAATATTCTTATTACCAATAAGGATATTCTTAAGTTATATTAAATATTAATAGAGTGTTAGACTGCCTATAGCTTTTTCTGATAAATTTCCTTATTAGGTTTTATAAATTTGATGTCTGATTTTAATAATTAAAATGACACATCATTGTAATGGTAACATAATAACTCCTTGTGGCAAGGAGACACCTTCCCACTTAATTAGCTTCCAAGATCAGCTTGATTTTTTTTTTCCAGGAGGATTTCAGATGTATATTGCTATGCTTACAGATCATTGCAAAACTGATATTTATCAATTTGTAGAGCTCTTGAAAAAATTGATATTTATATTCAAATCCTTTATTAAATACCCACAGAACTAGGAAAGTAAGTTTTTATCATTTTGTGTGGGCATACACATGTTGGGGATTTCCTTGCATATCTGTTTGTGTGCGCATTTGGTGGCATAATTTTTCTCTCATATACCTTTACTGAAAACAAGGCCTGATTTTACGAGTAAAATTCTATCATATTAAATATGTCTAGAAAATAAATTGACATAGAGCATTTAGTTGTACATAAAGAAATTTCTATTGCTTTTCCTAAGAAGTCTTTCCAGAACTTTATTTTTAGAATCCCTATTGTCCTGATAGTATTCTGGAATTTTGACATATGTATGCATATCGGCACAGTATTTGTTTAAAGTTTTTAGTGTGTCAAGCTATTCTATAAAATATTTCCTAATTTTTGTTCATGTCAAATATTAGTATTCAGTTGATGCTTTCCTGGGTGGTAAGTCTTAAAGTAGACATAACAGCCGTATTTTGGCTTGCAGGCATATATATGCAGCATTATACTTCTGCTCTGACTGTCTGCTTCATTTTGAGCAGGCAGGGTATTGATATATTGATCTTGCTTTTATAGGGTTAGGTCCTCTGCTTACGGTGAGTTGAAAAAACAGAAAAGTTGTCATGATGCTCATTCCCATAAACCAGAGGAGCCCATCAGTATCACTGTTGACAGCTTGAAAATCATTGTGTTGTGAAGGTTACTTTTTATGCATAATGAAATAATGCATTGGTAATGTCCTGGATCCATAGATATCTTCAGTGTCCCTGATTCCAGGATGCTTTTCTCAGACAGCAGTAACATGAGATTAACGTAACTAGTTAGTTGCGTTGCTCTTCAGATCTTCATAAGCAGAAGCAAAACTGACGAAAACAGCATACTGAAAGGCAGAGAAGAACACTGGTGTTATAGAGCAGAGTTTCTCAACCCGTGAGTCGCAAGAGTATTTGAAAGGGTTGCAAGCAGGTCCCCAGAAAAACCTGTGAAAGCACAGGTTTCCCCTTGCAGGCTAGCAGTGTTCCAGCCTGCAAGCAGCTGCTTAGGATGAGTGGAGGCAGCGGGTGCATGTGTGTCTGCACATGCAGATGCACGTGGCCAGCATAGAGTGAGACTGGGTCATAAACAGCCCCAGCTGCTGGATACAGGTAAGTATGGGGAGGAGGATGGAGGTCCAGGGGACTGTCCAGAGGGCTGGGGATGTGTGTGTGTTTCTGTGCACGCCTGCCTGCTGATGCTAAGGACGGTGGCTGGGGTGGGCAGGGGATGATAAGGCACCTGGCCAGTCAGCCAGAGAAGGAGGCAGGGGCAGCCCTTCACAGTGGGGAGCTGCATGCCTGGGCTGGAGCCCGTATATGCAGGGGCCTGCACTTGCTGTTTGCGCTCTGGCTCGAGCGGGATAGAAGCAGTTGGGGGGGCCCCCTTCAACAGGGCTGGGGGGAGTGGAACAGGGGACTTGGATTGGGAGTGAGGGGCACCAGCATGGGCAGGGAGCTGTGGCTTGTGGTGAGGGGCACCAGCAGGACCAGGGCACTGTGGCTTGGGGGTGAGAGGTGCCAGCAAGGCCAGGGGGCTGTGGCTTGGGTTTCAGGGGTGCTAACAGGCCCTGGGAAGGGGGCAGGGGATTGTGGGCTGAGTACTAGCAGGGCCAGGGGGGTATGGGTTGGGACAAGTCATTGATCTTGACAAATGGGTCCCAGTACGAAAAAGGTTGAGAACCACTTTTATTGAAGGAGCTAGGCACATCTGTCTCTTATTGCAGACACTAGGAGCAGTAATCCAGAGGCCGAGGTGTACTTCTATACTCAGTGTTGTCATGTCCTTAATTATTAGCAATCATCTGCAGTTGAAAATGTAAAGCACAAGTAACAATTTCAAAGATTTTGTTTTAATCTGCTGTTTATAAAAGGATTTAAAAATGCATACATCAGTGGGAGTCATACATTAAACCCTTTACCCTCCTCAGGAGCCACTCCAATCCCCTTCCTGTGCTTGATCTACTGCTCTGCGTTCTGCTCCCTGGCCTGTCTGCCACTGTGCTTGCTGCCTGCCCCATCCTACCCCATCTCTGATCTGCTGCATGCCACATACAGAGGTTTCCTGTACCACATTTTGCACTCAAGCTACAGGTTGGCAACCTATGGCATACATGATTATCAGGGATCCTGGTTTTCTCTGTTTTTAAAAATTGCAGATTCTCTGATTTTTAAACCCTCCCAAATCTGCAATTAAAATGAAATGCCACTGTATCGGTATCAATTGAGCACAATGTTTTATTGATATATTTACAATGTTAAAACAGTTGGGAAGCCTACCAGTCCCTCAATCACTTTAACAATATAAATTCTAAGTGCTTGTAAATGTTGGTATTTGATTTTGGGTTTTTTATCATGGAAAATCCG
>NW_017728907.1:19893315-19906481 GCF_001723895.1 Crocodylus porosus
TTTTATTTTAACACTTACAAGCTGTATTCATTTTTGTGGCTTACTGTTGTCTTTTTGATGACTCTCATTGTCACCTGTTGTCATTCAGTGACACTCTTGTTATTTTGGTGTTGTAAATGTTGTCAAACTGGCATTTTAAAATAATTCTTCATTTCATAATGATCATGATATTGCCTGTGATCTGGAGAGGAAGTATGTTTGCTCTCATTTGTTACAAAGAATAATTTTTACTTGAATGCTTTTTTTTTGTTTGTAGGTAAATTGACAGGATGTGGAGCAGCAAATCAAAGGAGGTGCCTTTACAAAATCCAAGGCATTCTCAGAACAGGGACTCTACAAGAGGTATGGATTTACTTTGTTGCATTATTTTATTGAAAAAAAGATTTGAAATATTGTATTGTTAAATTTGTATATATAATTAGTAGATACAATTTTTCAACTAGGGATCAAAGGAGAAAACCATATTGTGTTTAATTTGCTTTTCTATAGAAGAGCACATTTGCAGAGCATTTGTTGATAGTGCTTAAATATCAAATAGTTTTAATTGCATTTCATAGATTTGGGTTCTTGATTTCAGGCTTTATTTCCCCCCAAAGGGCAAAAGATCTATATTAAAAATTATACAAAATCTGTATTAAAATGTGGTCTAGGCAGTATAAGAAACTTGAGGACTACAGGTTAATTAAAAATAGTAGCAGGTAGTAGGAGCATGCCTTGCCTCTCAAAATCAGGTATATGCTATAGTGTGGTAATTGGAATGCCTCATAGTTGACTGTGACTGTTCTCTAAAAATGTATTGTCAGATTGTTGTCAGATTTGATAAATATATAATGAATAAAATGTAGTTGCAGGTTTTCAGTGCTTCTGAAAAGGTGTTGTTGAGGTACCATTTCTCAGTAAATGTATTCTTGTTGCTATTTCCCTTATTTCCTTCCCACTTCCCCCCAAGCTGTTTACATCATAAATTAGATTGACTTCTTTCTGCTAGAGCATAGTGTGGCTCTTATCCTGACTGAGGATTTTGGATAGTATGGTAACAGGCAATTAATTGCAGATCTTTTTTTTAGTGCTGATTAAAATATTTTTGTAGAAAAAGGGATTCGTAAATACTGTTTCAGTAATATTGGCGACATTACTAGATTTGTGAAAATAGCTGACTCGTCTGTTTAGTTTATGGGATTGAAGTAAGTAAAGTTTATATACCTGTTGGGCCTCTGGAAACATTTTTTGCATATGTTTGGCCTGCAAAACTGAAACACATAAATTGACGCTTGAAATGCATTTCCACATGTGGTGGTCTTATAGTCCAGGTGGCATCTTCTTTGACATTATATTCATAGTTTCTTTATTTAAAAAAAGAGAGAGAGAAGAGAAGAAAACTCCCCAGAAACTTATGTGTGTAACTGGTTTTATATACGTTTTTAAAATACATGGAAGAGCTAACTTCAAGTAGTATAAGGAACTCTCAAAACTATACTAAACAAACAAATTTAATAAAAGTCAGATAATAAAATCTTTTGATATTCTTCACTTTTTGGATGAGGTTATCATTAGGCTGTATTCATCTGAACAGGAGTTTCACAGGCTGGGATGACCTTGTTTAAAAGAAATTGGCAATGAGCCATGCAAAACTGTTTTAAAATGCTTTGTTTCATTGTGTTGTTTGAACTAATAGGAAACCTGTTTTTATTCTTTTATTTTTGTTTTTTGAGATCAAACTGCAGTATGGGATACTTTTTCTCAAACTAAAGCTGCTGTAAGTATTATTTCTTTTGGTTTAAACTCAATTCATGGCTACTGCAGTTTTAGTGGAAGTTGGGTCCTAGAAGTTACTAGTCATTTCTGAAAGTCATTTTCTGAATTCCTGCTCGTGTAAGTTGCACAGAGTTCTGCTAGTAATTCTGAAGAAACTGTCTGTCCCCTTTTTATCTAAAAGGATTCACATATCAGGGGTTTGAGCCAGTAGCCCAATATATTATTTCATTGCTGCATGCAGGAATGGATCCAGCGGAAGTGCAGTTGCACCCCCTTTGATTCTTGCTTTACCTGATATTTACAATCAGCCATCTGGCATGGCAGTAACACTTCTATTTAGGCAACAGTGAGGGAGTTACTTGACTTCATGACTTACTATATTCTACCTGATTCCTTCTAAGCTCTCTATTTCATGGGTGTTAATGACCCTCTCTCCTTTTTAAATTGTTCCACTAAGTAACTTATCCTTTGTTCTGCTTGTTAGCTGCTCTTGGTAACGTAGCTTCTATTTCACAGCCCTGCAGACTGCTTTTAACTCTAACTAGAAACATTAACTCAGGTGTGGAAATGTTAACTCAGATGAAGGTTAACTTAGGTCTTGAAATAACTTTCAGTGAAGCATTGGATGCACTGTCAAGATGCTCAAGAAGGCTTGATTTTGTTTTGTGGAGCTGAAAGAGATGCACATTTCATGACAACAGGACTAATGAAACAACATATTGTTTAGTATAGTTTGTTGTGTTTTTTTATAAATACTGTATGATATAACAAATTAATGCACATTCCAGTAAAGTTATATTTGTTTTTGTTCACTAATATTGCCCTTAGCCCATAGCTTATTAGTAGAGCTTCTAGTTTATTTTTATTGTATGTGATGATGCAGTGCACTCTTTGCATTTCCCCTCCAGCCTCCCCTTTCGAAATCCTAGATTTTGCCCATGGTTGCATATGTTTAGTGCCAAGCAATAAAATGCTGTCCTGCTGTGGGAACTTAAAATGAATACTCAAGCTGCTGCATTACATTTTCTGTAACTAGGTTTGATTATGCCCAAACTGTTTCCCTTTCAATTTGAAGACCTGGATTAGATTTGTGGGGGCTAACTTTTTTGGCAGCTGTGCCACAAATTAGCTTTGCATTCTTCTGAAGTCCCTCTACAATCCCTTTCCCCTGCCTGCTCTGCTTTCTGCTTCGTTCCCTGTGCTGCCTGCCCAATTTGCTGGTGTGCTTTCTGCTTCATGCCCTATTTTATGTGTGTCATTTGTGGCACCAGTGCTTCAGGTTGGCCGCCCCTGAATTAGGAGATGTATTTTTATATGGGAAATCTTGTTTCACTCTCCATCTATAGAAGAATATAATCAAATGTAGTTTCAAGTCACAAAATCAATCAGTTTTGTACTATTGGAGTTTAAAGTTGTTTTTGCATCTAGCTTTCCAGTTTTGAAAGTGAGAGAGCTTTTTCTTTTTCTTTTTTTTTTTTTAAAGAAAATACAAGAAAGAAAACTATAGTCTTATTGTTCAAACCACTGAAACTGAATATTGTTTTATGTGTTGAAATCCTAGCTGCGTCACATTGAGAACAAATTGGAAGTCGTTCCCACCAGTACTGCTGTGTTTGATTCTGTCATGGATGCCAAGAAGTCTTCTGCCAATGCTAGCAGGAAAATAAGTAGAAAGGGTATGTATTACCATGTAGAGCTGGGAAGGATCGGTTTTATTTTTGTAATCTCTTCTCTTCCACCCCCCTAATTCCTCTATTTGTGAATTAATTCAGGGAAACAAACATTCTTCCAACCTAAATAGCATTAGCATAGCACTGTGTGTATGCACATGCACACATCCTTCTCCCTATGTCCTGGTGGCGTCTGAAACTTGCTAGGAAGTTGCTGTGGGGCAGTTATTGTTCAGCATAACCTATTAGCTTCTTCTCGTGGCATTCAAGTTGACGACTACATGTGTGTGGCTACGTTGGAGTGACTATATATAATTCTTGACACTAACAACAATATAACTTTATTTTAGTAGGTTTACAAAACGAGAATACTGGCCCACTAGGGTAACTCCTTATAACATTTGAGTTTTAGATGGATGATCTTGGCATTGGAGACATTGAAAAGTGCAGAAGGACATATAATGTCTGTTGCTTAGAACAGGGGTTGGTAACTCCTGGCACACATCTTGGAGCATGGCATCAAAGGCCATTTTGCTTAGTGCACCACAGCCAACCTGGGCCCTGGGCAGCTGCCACTGGCCATGGAGCTAGAGCTGCTCACAGCAGGCAGCGGGGAGGCTGCAAGTTCTGCTGCAAGCAGACCGAGCTCTGTGGCAGGCAGCAGTTGCCCAGATAGGGTGGCCATTGATTCTGTTTTATACCAGACTGTCTTGTTTTTAAACTCTGTCCCCTGTCCATTTCTCAATGAGGACCTGACTTTTTCAGTTCGTTGATGGAAATACATGTCAGTCCCTTGCAGTTCCATTGGCTGTGCCTAGACTAGACCTTGGGCAGTGCACAGCCAGGAAGACCGGGGCTCCCAGCCAAGGGGGGAGGGAGGTGGCCATTTTTATGGTGGCCCAGCCTCTTGCTCCTGATTGGCTAAGGCGGTGGCCCCACCCCTCACTGCTGATAGCCTGAGGGGGCCTGCTTCTTACCAAGGGGATGTCTTGTATTCTGGGGTTGCACCAATGGCCCACCCTATGCTCAGAGCCCAGGATGGTTGTGACAGGCAGCTGGGAGGCTGCGAACAACTGCATTGGGCTTTGGAGCCCTGGTTGGGCTCCACGGTGGCAGTGGGTGCACACGTGCCTCGGGGTGTGCGGCAGGGAAGGTGCTGGGGCAATGCAGTCTTGTCTCCGCACCTGCTGCCAGCAACAAGGATGGGACTGCCCTGTTGTCTGCCTCTGGCACACCAAGTCAAGGCATCGGTCAAGGTTGGGGTGTTGTGACACTCTGGCCAAAAACATTGCTGACCTTTGGCTTAGAGCTTAAGCTAACTATGAAAATGTAGTCGTACAAAAAATAGTGTTCGCCTTGCTTGATTTATGTGGTTCAGATAATCTGCTGACAGGTCAGAATAACAAGAAAACTGATTTTGGATTGCATCTTTGAGCCAGAGCAACATAACTTTTTTAGGTTCAGTCATTCTCAGTTAAGGTTTTTAAAAATATCCTTTTACAGATTTGAGATAAAGAACAAGTGCAGTGATTTGCTTTGAGTGTTCACTACTTTCTCCCTGTAGCTTAAAACACCTGTTGAAGAAGCAAAGGTGATCATTTAACTTATGTCCTGGTGGGTTAATTGAGCTCAGAGAAAATTGCATTCTAAACCATTCATCCTTATAAACTTACCCTTCTTGCAGATGGTAGTATCTAAAGAATTCCTTTGTTTCTGCTTCAGCCTTCAGATCCTCCAGTCAAAATAAGTCACGCAAGGAGAAGGCCTCTCGTAGTCCTCTTCGTGCAACCACTCTCGAGAGCAATGTGAAAAAAAGTAGTCGTGTAGAATTTCGTGAACCGTTGGCTTCATACAGGTTAGTGCCAGAGAGAACTGACTTTTACAGAAGAAAATGCTGTTACAGAGCAAATGCTAATGTTTTTGGTAACTTCTCGGAATTGGGATTAATTTCTTTTTCCTGCCAAATTGCGGAGGTTTACAAAAATCTCTTTTGGTTTTGCCTCAGTAAGTGTTAATCTTAGATGGCTTGCAAAGGGACTTTATCTTGTTGACAGGCAGATGGATCCAGTGGTTTGCTGGGTTTCTTATATCTTTAACTTGAATGGTGATGAATAACAAAAATTATGCTTCCTGATGCTCTTTATCAGCTTTGTGTCTTTGTCCTGGCTGTTCTCTCCCAAGTCAGTGATCAGTGGAGGTATAACATTCTAAAAAGGCATTTATACAATGCTAGTCCTTGGAAAGAAATAGCTGTTTCTTATGGTTTTTATCACAAGAGATGCTTTAAAAGGATAATTTTCCAGTTTTTATTTGCCTTCAGGTATGTAATATTGACGATGTAGAAAGGATAGTATATTTCTTGATATGGTTATTTTCCCCTTTTGATGAACGGATGCAAGTTTCATTGAGGTTCAGCCCTTTTATTAATGTAATAGAAAAAACACATTACTTTTTTAAGTATCATGAATAATGAGAAGTTTATTGTACTTCCTTGACATTTTACTTACAGACTATTTACATCCTAACAGGATGCTTTTACATGCTGACTGATCAGTGAACAAGATGGTAAACTATTGCATAAACTTGTTCTTTTATAGGATTGTGCTAGAGAGCCAGGAATTGCTGGCCACACTGTAGGGGATGCTAAAGATTCATTTAACTTACTATATGTATGTGTGTGTGGAAGGCGTAAGTACAAGGTCAGCAATGACATAGATGGATGAAGGGAAAGTGGAACGGAACATCTTTCAGGCTTTGCAGTATTGGAGGTTAAGAAGAAATAGGAAATCTTAGCTAAGAGGCCAGTTACCAAATTTATTAGAAGATGCCTCAAAATCTAAACAAAGATAAGTAAGAGAGAATTCATGCTAAGCTCATTGCTGCAGAGTTAGTTTGGTTACAGCTTGACATCATTTTTGAGGCTTGCAACATTACCATGACTTCTCCATAATTTTTTTCCTTCAGCTTGTGGCAACCTTAGATATGCTAACCATAATGGATGGTTTGTAAAAATTGGTTATTGTGCAGATTTTTAAAATAAACTCAGTATTGGCTTAACTTTGTTACCACCGGAAAGCTTGCTAAGATGAATTTTTGCAACTATTTGAGTTGGTGAAATAAAAGATATTGGATTTACCCGAAGAACCTTGTCTGCCCACTGAACTCGCACTTATGTTGACTTCAAGAGAGAGAATTTAACAGTCCCGCCTGCAGCACTATTTATAAGCTAATTATCAACAGAAAGAAAACTTTAAATCTTTGATCCTCCCACCAAATTAACCACCCTAGTTAACTGAATTGCTTTGGATTCTAGTTCCTCATCTGTAATAACTTTTTTCTTGATATCAGTCTACTGTAAAAACAATTAATACCTCAAATAATTTTACTTGAGGAGGAGGGAAAAGAGAACTGGAACAGAGGAACTCTTTCTAGTTGATGATCAAGTTCTCATGAGGATGTACCTATATAAGAAACGTTGTCCATTAAAATTTCCAAAATTATCTAAATTCTTGTAATTTCCTTGCTTCTACTTGGTTGATACTGCAGACTTTTTTAATACTCTATTAGCAGTTGTTGGGTTTAGAAAAGAAGAGGATGTAGAATCACTGCTGGGAAGAAAGAAGTCCAGAGTTGTTTAGCTTGCTCAGCTTGTGAGTTGTATTAACAAACTTCCAAGGGACCTTTACATTTTGTTCTCAACAGTTGATAGAGTTCATATCACAGATGCAACTTTTTTTTGGTGCAACTTAAAAGCCTTGCTGTCTTTTCCTTTTTTCCCCCTGGGTTATCAACTAAGTGATTGTGTGCACGTGCACAACTTCTGTGTTAGAGATCTACATTGGGAATTATGCTTAATATTATAAGTTTTCCTTTTTAAATGGCTCCAAAAGTCCATCACAAAGACGTTAATATTCGTTGGTTTTTTTTCTCTGCCTATTTTCAGGTTTAAAACATCAGTCATTTCTTTGCATAGCTTTGTTGGTGTGGAAAATGCTTAGCAAACTTTAAATGGCAAGTTTTACATTCAAACTAAATAGAAGTTACTAAAGGGGTTTGGCTTGATTCAAAAACCAAGTCAACTTCAAGGTACAGAACTTGTATAGGTAACTTAGAGAAAATTTGAGCTTTTAGAAATGGGAATATCTTTGTAAACGCTTGCCACTTTAGCTCTAGTAGGCAATAGTAAACACCTGTTATGAAGTTTGCATTTTTAATTCTTTCCATGCTGCATCAGTAGTTATTTCTATTTGGTATGTAAACAGTAACCACTGAAAATCACTATTGTCTGTGAAGTGTGAAGGCTCGTTTATTTGGACAGATGCTGAAACCATTATGTTTGTTGCCATGGCTTACATAGTGTTCAGTAGGGCTGTGTGAAGCTTCAGTCCTTGATTTGATTCAGTGGAGGTTCGGCCCGATTCAGTGGAGGTTCGGCCCAATTCAGTGACTGAATCTCTGAATCCAAATAGAATCAAAGGACCCTTTAACCTCTCCGAATTGATTCGGAACCCTCCAAATTGATTTGGAGAGATTCAGACAGATTCGGTGATTCCAATGTAGATACAGCTTTAAATGCTTTTTCTACATAGCTCTAGGTAGCAGGGGCTTTGAATGTTGCAGCGCTGGGACAGATGCAGCGTCCCACAGGAGCGCAGGGGCCTCTCAAGTGTGCCAGGTAACAGACCTGGAAGTGGACCAGAAGCACTTCCAGTTCACTTCCCGGTCCATGAGGGAGTGCTTGGGGGGACCCCCCCCCGGCACCTCGGCTCGGTGACTGGTGCCTCCTGGGTCTGGGGCGGGGCACCTGGGGTCCCCCTGCAGCAGATCACTGAGCCGGGAGGACATGGGGGGACCCGGGAGTGGACCAGAAGTACTTTCGGTCCACCTCTGGGTTCGCTGCCAAGCATGCTGGAGATCCCACCCCCACCCCATCCTGGGGGACGCTCCATGTGCCCAAGCACTGCAGCGATCATGAGCAGTGCTGCTACCTCAAGGTATGTAGAAAAAACTTTTAAAGCTCTACCTGTGTCCAAATTGCTGATTCGCCATGTCAGTGTTCAGTCATCAGATTTGGATTCAGGTGAATTGAATCGGGGACAGTGACCTGAATCAACAGATCGAACCACTGTCCCTGTTTCTGGCCGAATCCGAATTGAACAGGGCCCATTTTGCACAGCCCTAGTGTTCAGTAGCGACAAATTTTACATTTTAAATGCAAGGGTTTTTTGTAGCTTTTATGCACAATAAAAATACCTTTTCATTAAAACATACTGGCTGCGTCTACACAAGATGTTTATTGTGGAGTTGCCTAATTAACTTCGTGGTAAAACATTACTGTCTACACATGTGGTGCTATTAAAACACAGTAAACTAATTTACTCTGACATAGGATAGTACTTCCAGACATGCGTACTATCGTATGGCAGAGTTATTTACTCTGCCGCAATGCATGTGTAGATGCTGACAGAGCTGGCTGGGACACAAAGGTGCTCCAGTGCAGGGAGGGTCCCTGACAGCTGGGGCTGCACTGCCTTGGCTCCACATGTTGCTGTCCCAGTTGCATGTGCAAACAGCATGCCTGGGAGCAATGAACCCTGGCACGCTAGTTGTACATATAAATATGCCCACTGTGTATTTAATGTTAAATGGTAATAACTGCGAAGTTGCTTGAAACCCACTTTGAGTAGTTTTTACTGTTCTTGTACTTATTTTTTTTTTCAACATTAGGGAAACATATGGTTCCCCATCTTATCACAGTTCTAGCCAGCTGGAGGCCAAGCATTTGCTATCTAGCTTGGAAGGTAGTGAAGCAGAGGGAAAGATTGAAGGAACAAACCACGTGATATATAACAGAGATGAACGGGACCCACACATCAGAGATTTTGAAAGCCCGCATTCTTCTGCTGCAGATGAGACAGTTGTCAGGTATTTGAATGACCGTCCAGCAATTGATGCCTTGCAGAGCAATGAGGTTCTTTTTAAAGCTGTAACACCTACAAGATCAGAGGAGGAAACTAATGGATCCAGAGGAGATGAGAGCGGCACTAAAACTCTGAGTACCACAGCCCAGGATCCTGAACTAAAAGGGGTACGGCTGTCAGAATCTTCCCCTTCCTCCACTAGTACTTCCAGTGCCCACAGACTAGAAATCTTAAAGCGGAGACAGCATGATAATAAATTGGAGAAGTTGAAGGAGCGGATTAGAAAACAGTGGGAGCATTCTGAAGAATTAAGCAGCAGAGGACAGCTTCAGGGTTATGCGGAGCAACCAGTGGTAGTAACAAACGTGGAGAGTGCAGTGACTCCGAAAGTCAGAAAAGTAGCAGTTGCACCTCCTGCTCCAGCATACAAAGGTATGTCAACCTTCAATCTTGCTTTGATTTATATGCAAAGAGAGAAGAGAGTTTGCTTTGTAGAGCAGCCTAACTCATGATGTTCACTTATTTGGGAACTGCAGGAGAGGACAGGAATATTTTAAATATGATCACAAATCAGGAATTGTCATCTAATAGTAAAATCCTACAGAAAATCTACTGTATTTCCCTGAACTCAAGATGACTTTCAGGTTAAGATGACCCTTAGATAAGATTCACTAATTTTTCTATAATGTTACAAGTTTCCATGTGTAGAATGTAATTAGTAGAAGGTTGTCTTAAATTCTTCCACCCCACTGCTGTGGCAGAGAAAGCAGCAGCAGAGGGTGAGAGGCCAGACCATGCCCCTTGCTTCAATGCCCCTTGCTCCAGTGCCTTCCATCTCTCCTGCACCCTTCCTCTTCCCCTCCCTGTTCTCTGCTCACTGTTCGCCCTCTATCCCGTTACCTTTTACTGCAGCTCTGGTCTGGCTCTGGGGCAGTCAGCAGCAACAGTGGTCCAACCTGGCCCCAGCCCACCAGGTCAGGGAGAGACAGCAGCATCTCCTGACCAGGCTGGATGGCAGTTGGAGAGACTGGAGCCTGAGCAGAAAATAAGGGAGGGTGGGTGCAGGTAGAGGGGAGCAAGGGGTGGGGGAGGCAGGGGATGGACAAAGGCATGGAGGGCAAGGATAGTGGGGCTGGCTGCAGGTCACCTCCTGTCCTTCCCATGTCCACATGCCCCCTTCCCTGCCAAATAAACCATTCTGGCCTGGGGCAGATGTCATTTCAGCTCTGGCTTCCGCCTTAAGCCCAGGTGCAACACCTGAGCTGAGGTACCTATTGCCCCAGGCCAGTACTCAAATCCAAGATGAAGCTCCTTCCATGCTGATTTGGGGGTGGGGGGGTGGGCACATCTTGGATTTGAATAAATATGATACATTCTTTTGCAATTCTTCCTGCCCCTTCTAGATTACCAAAGAATGAATAAATATATTAGAAAACACTCCTTAGAAGCACATTTTTGGCATGTAGTATAGCTCTTTTTTGAAACATTAATGTCTTCATATAGTTTTTTTGAAGTCTTAAAATTATTACTACTGTGTACTCTGAATTTGAAGTGTGAGAGAGCAATGATTTTCCCATAAAAAAGAGGCTGGGAAAATTGTCTCTTATCTGCACCATTTATAATATTCTGCTTTATATAGTGCAGTGGTTCTCAATGTTTTTAGACTCAAAGTACCCCTCAGGAAATGCCAGCTCTTAACTTTTTCAATTGTTTTTTGACTACAGGAAAAAATAGGAGCAGTTCTATTGCAGAGAACTCAGAAAGACCACAGTATATCAGAATTGTTTTTGACCCTCTGGATTCCTTTTTGAAATCTGTTTTTTCTTGGGACTCAGGTGTGGGTGTTTGCACACCCATCAGTTCTAATATTGCATGGCAGCCCTAAAAGGCTCTCACAGCACCTGGGCTGAGAAGCACTAGATTACTGAGTGGGAGTTGTTAGCAGTATATTATTTTTCCTAATATAATTTACCTTTAATTACATTAGAGATGTAATGGAGATATCTTTTTCCATAGGGGTTTATGGAAGCTATTTTTTAAAGTTTTTGAAGAATTCTGTGAAATCTAGACAACTTGTTGTTCTTTATACTTTAGGTTTTAATCCTGCCGAGACAAAGATTCGTACTCCTGATGGAAAGGTCTGGCATGAAGATGAATTTCACAGTATCAGCAGGGAATTATATCGAGATATAGCACTACAGTTAGCAGGTAAGAAGCAGCCATAGTTTTATTAATCCACATAGCCCCCTAAATTGCTTCACAATATAATCTATGTACAGCTTATTTGACACAAATCCATACAGCTTTGAAAAGTGGACTATATAATGGTACGTATCTTGTACTTCTACTGGTAGTAGAACTGACTGAATTTAAGAAATTCTCCTACCCTCTTTTTTTTGATACAGCAGAAAACTTTGAAACTATTTGTATGATTATTTCACTTAGAAATTTCCCATTAAAGATATCACTAACATTTTTCTGTGAAAAATCATTTTTATGGGTTCTTGTTTGTGGTTGAAAATCTTCAGTTGGCTCTAAATATCTTACCATTACCAAAGCAAGCAGATAGTACAGACCATGTATCCTTAACTCTGTTCTGTTTCAAGTATTTCTTTACCAGACTTTCTCACCAGATTAGTTGTGAATGTGCTTTGTACAGTATGGTGATGCACTGAGAGGGTGTAGTTACATAGAGGAGTGGTGAAAAGCTGGGAATCCTAAGAAGTTTTATTTTGTGTGTGGAATGTGGTGTCATGTATGGTATCTGTGGTTATGCCCGTGGCAGGAGAAGATAGAGGGTATATACTGTTAAGTAACTTATTTTCTTCCAAACTGCTGATGTTTTATGGTCATGTCATATGCTAATTGGAAGATCACTGGATAATAGAGTTTCCATGGTCAACAAAGAGACTTTTTCTGTCTTGAAATCTCTCACAGAATTATAGAAAATTAGGGTTGGAAGGGACCTCAGGAAGTCACCTAGTCCAATTTCCTGCTCAAAGCAGAACCATCCCCAATTAGGTCATTCCAGCCAGGCCTTAAAAACCTCCGAGGATGGAGATTCCACCACCTCTCTAGGTAACTTGTTCCAGTGCTTCACCACCCATCTAGTGGAGAGTCTTTTTTCCTAATATCCAACCTAAACCTCTGTTGCTGCAACTTGGGACCATTGCTCCTTGTTCTGTCTTTTGCCACCACTGAGTGCAGTCAAGTTCCATCCTCTTTGGAACCACCCTTCAGGTAGTTGAAGGCTGCTATCAAATCCCCTCTGTTTTCTCTTCTCCAAACTAAATAAGCTCAGTTCCCTCAGCCTCTCCTCATAAGTTGTGTGCCCCAACCCTCGAGCCATTTTCATTGCTCTCCTCTTTAGACTCTCCAGCTTGTCCACATTCTTTATATAGTGGGGGGCCTAAAACTGCACACACTACTTCAGCTGTGGCTTCACTAGTGCAGAGTACAGCGATATAATTACTTCTCTCGATCTACTGGCAACGCTCCTACTAATACAGCCCAGTATGCTGTTGGCCTTGTTAGGAACAAGGGCGCACTGTTGGCTCATATTCAGCATATTGTCCACTGTAACCTCCAGGTCCTTTTCTGCAGCGCTGCTGCTTAGCCAGTCACCCCCAGCCTGTACTGGTGCATGGGATTGTTCCATCCTAAGTGCAGGACTTTGCGCTTGTCCTTGGACATATGCTTATAGCATTCTGATAATTTAAAGGCGGCTGTAAACCTGCTATATGCAGCCCTGCTGCTGGTTTTTTTGTTTTGTTTTGTTTTGTTTTTTTCCCCCCTTCTTTTTTTTTTTTAATTTATTTAT
>NW_017728907.1:19906991-19914926 GCF_001723895.1 Crocodylus porosus
CCCCCCCCCCAAATCTTCTATCAGTAAGAGAACTGAGCAATAAATAGGCAGGTTTGGCCATATGTCTCTCTTAATACCATGTGTAGGGCAGCTGTCTGCAATGTGTCTCTTGCAAAAGTTGAAAAAAATCATATCAAGTTGCTGATTCCAAGTAAACAATCTATAGCAGCATACTGTAAATATATATTTAGGTTGTTATATTATCTGTCCATATGTTAATGTTTAATTTTACTGCCATCTAGAAATACACAGCAAGGCTCCATGCACTATACAGTCAGCTGGACTGAAATGTTATTGCAAGGCTCTATGGTACAAAATTTTCAGCTGAAAATTTCACCTGCATCTTCAGAAACATTTTTAAATGATCTTTTTCTATAATTATAGAAATTAATACAAACCATGCAGAATCTCTCAGTATTTTTATATTTTGTTTGTTTAATGTTTTGCTAGCTCTAGATTTTCAGCTCAATTTTCAGTATAAGCAGGCTTTATTTTGCCAGTTTAAATATTATAAAACATCTGTTAGATGGGTGGGAGTGGGGTTGGAATTTTCTGTCATTAGGTAGCGGCTTTTCCTCCCCTTTGTTGTCAGGGGGAAACATCACTGGAAGAATATTTGTGGGGTATAGAGAGAAAAAACTGAGCCCTTAATACCTCATCCCAACAACCTTCAGAGCAACTCACTATTCTCATTCAAATGTTTTATTCATTAGGGGTGAATAATCACATGAATGGTATGTTGTTGTTAAAATGATTAGCTGTGAAATAATTAACAGATTTTTCATCTAAATACTTTTACTTAGAATTCAGAATCACCTCATTGCGGTAAAAATGAAATTGTTCACACCTGCCCTAGAACTAGTTTGTGTACACTCTTTGCAATAATCTCTGGAAGACTGACATTCATACCATAGTGACAGTGGCCATACACGGCTTGTATATAAAAGGTGTATCTGCAAAACATGTTAATAAATGCATGAATGTAGTGCTTTAAAACTCTAGGGTAACTAGGGCACATAGCGTATTCAAAATCAATATTCCATTGAGTTAGGGCCCAGTTCCTAGATTGAATCCTACTCTGTGGGATGTTGTTTCTGAATCTCATTCTAGCATTTGCCTCAGTTAACTAAAAGTGTTAAGAATAACTTCATCTTCTCCAGAGTTTTAAAACAATGCTTTAACACTTTCAGCTAAAACATAGGTTTAAGAATACCCTTCTTAGCTTTAAGACAAGCTCATAGATAATATTGCATTAGTACATGTTTCGTTCTTTTTTTTATTAAGCATATGAGCTAATTCTCAATTCTGTTGTAAATGATAACGTATGCAGAATAATTCTCTAACAGTTGATGCAGGCTGTGGTAAATTCAGCAGTCATACACTTGCAGAAAAGAGAATGACCTGATATTCAGTTTGTCACATTTTGGTTTAGAGCCAAGGGATAAATGTGCTATCATGCACAATGTAAAGTAGGGGGATGATGTATTTCAGTAATGGAGGAGCTGATAGTTCAGACAAAGCATTACTATCAGCTTTATAAAATGTAATATCATTTAGTGAAATCCAAAAGCAATGTTAGTTCAGATGTGCCAGATTATTAAAACCACTTTTAATACCTGAAATGAGTTTCTGACGATGGCTGTAGTTTTCAGGGTATGCTTATGCTTATGGCATTACCATTTTCCAGCATTTATATAAGCAATATTTGATTTGAAAATGTTCATTTGTGGAGTATTTCACTCAAAGCCTCAAGGATAACTTGGCTTAAACAGCACATTAATGGGGTCTAAGCTGTTGTCTTCAGAGTCCCAATAGAATACAATTTAGCTGGTTTTGTATAAAGGAATTAGAACTGCCCGATATGGATGTAATCATTACTGGTATAGAACATAGTGAGATCTTTGCCATCATTCTCTGGCATCCTCTTTATCATGGTAAATCTGAAGCGAGTTTGCTTCTGTGTATTCTGCCTTTCCTATGAAGTGGTAGTTAACTCTTTATGCGCTGCTTTTCAGAGGATTCAACAATGAAAGAGACAGCTACTGAAAAGAGTAAGGAGAAAAAAAGCACCAGGCCAATGCGCAAGGTCCAAAAATTGGCACGGTCATCAAGCCCAGATTCCAAACCAGGTAACTGATACTACATGTGACACAGGCTTCTCTCTGTAGATGTGTGTGTTCATAGCCCCGTTTTGTCCAGAGTTGGGATAAAGATGGAAGTGTCACTGTCAGCCTGAAATCTGGTCAGTTGCACAAAATGTTCTAAAAGGAGTTTTATATACTATATGTAGCCCCATATTGTCCTGCCATTCATTTTTTCTGTTTACTTCATTTGGAAATTTAATAATTAGTGTTGACCCACTATAATAACAGGTTAAAAAAAAAAATACACAGAGTCTTAACCTTGCTATTAATCCTTCATTATTGTATGTTTCTCTTCATTATATGTATTGATATGTGGTTAGTGAACTTTTTCCCTCCCTTTTAATTAGTCTTGGAGATACAGGTACAAATTCATTATTCTAAGACACTTTGCAAATAAAGTTAATGTGGCATAATATAGCATTTGTGCACTCAATATGCTTTATTCAGGGAAGCTGGGTGTCAGTACTCTATGATAGTGATTGCTAGCATTTGAAAATTTTGAACGTATTTAATAGTATCTTGAAATAGTTGCTAGGAAGCTAGTCTTCTGCTAGTCTGTTCTGGTCTGCTGAATCCATGTGCAGGAATTGGGAAGGGGGTAAACTTGCTTACAGAGAAAGTAGAATTATCAAAACTCCTCTAATGCATGCTTTGCATTTTGGATCCTTTAAAAACTAGTTTCAAACTTCTCTTAGAAGAGTTTTAACAATGGAACAGTATGCCTCATTAAATATTTGTGTCATCATTAGGTCTAAAAGAAGGAATAGCACAGAGACAATTGCAATCAGTAATCTCACTGATGTATTATCCAGCTGTAGATATTTCTGTGCTGAACTACAGAATGCTCCTTATTCTTTAGCTGAAATTCTAGGCACCAGGGCTGGCTCAATGGCATATCTGTAGTGATGTTCCCTTCCCCCTATGGTCACTGCAGTAACAGATTGTTCAGCACAGCCAAATACTATAAATAACTGCAGCTCATATTCTGCTTTGTTAGCTTCTTTTAGTTCAGACAGCTGACCTGAAATGGAAAGATAAACCCTTGCCCTGTCTATCTGAAGGGGCATAGAAGTAATTGAGAGTGGCAAGTTGGACAAGAGAACCTCCTTTGCTGTTGCATCTGTTTTAAAATGTTGATAGTAACCTGTTTTAGGTTTAGATGACAAGTCTATGAAGGACTACTTTAGCTTACACTTGAACTTCCAAATATTTTACTTCAGGTCGGCATCTAGAGTTTTCAGTCACATAGAGTAGCTAGGGTGCAATTTCTATTTATTTATCCATTTAGCTTGTATATTCTGCTTATGCTGTAGTATGCTGGTGCTCAACCTTTTTTTTACAAACAGGCCAAATCTTAGAGTGAAAAATGGGCCAAGGGCCAAATAGAAAAGTATTGCTGGACCTTTTAGTGCACAGTGACCTCTCTGAGCTCACCAGTTGTCAGCACAAGCTCTACCTGCAGTCACTGCTTTTGTGCAGCTTTGGAGCCCAGGGGGTGAATGCCATGGCTGTGTATCCCCTCTTTTCCCTTGGGCTGAATTCAGCAGGCTACAGAGTTTCAGGAAAGCAGTGAGTCCAGCCAGAGCCTGTGCAAGTATAAGTACAGCAAGCTCTCTGAGCTCCCTAACCCGTGAAGCTCTAGCAGAAGCCATGCTAACATGCTGGTGAGCTCATGCCAGTGATGGCCTGTTCACACAGGCTTTGTGGATTGCATTCAGCCCATTGGCCATAGGTTCAACACTACTGCTGTGCTAAATGAGCATGTCTGGTTAGGAAATTCTGGCTAAAGTAGGGAGCCTGAAATTGACCCAATTTTAAATTTCCATTAGAATCTAAAGTGACAAAACCCCCCAAACATCCAGTGTTGCAGTTCTTATTTTTTGTGTAGGTGGAAGCCATGTGATAAATGCATCATCTTGGCGGGATGGACAAAAGCTAGTAAAAAAGATACTGGGTCCAGCACCCAAATTGGAGCAACAGGACAGAAGAGCAACGTCCAGTGACAGGACTGGAAGGGAAAGAGCTACTAAATCTTGTAAGTTGGGGTGTACTTAACACTAAGTCTTCCTTTGGTTTTGATGTATTTACCAGCTTTGTGTGTTTGAGTTATGCATGTACTAAGCAGGTTTGTGCTGTATTATGGACATGCAGCTCAACCAGATTCTGTTACAAAACCTTATAGGAGTGCACCAATAAAGATTTTCTTGGGTGATGATTAACTAACGATATTGGCCAATCCCTATCTGGTAATGGATTTGTAGTAATAGGGCAAGGCATTTTAAAGTACTGACATAAATAAACCTTTCTTTTGTTTGTTATGCATTTATAGCACATGTGCGCTCCTTCCGCCCCCTGCTTCTTGTGCGGACAGCTGCACCGGGCGCATTTAGAGCCCCAAAGTACACTGCTACCTCAGCGCCAGTGGGCCCCACACAGCCAGGCTTCCGCAGTCACTGGGGGGAAGCCGCTTTTGCAAGGGTGCCTCATACCTGGCAGAGTGGAAGGTCCCTCACTCACTGCCTTACTGTGTCCACACACAGCTCAACATCTCCACAGCAGCCCTGGTGCTCAGACCTCTGCTGTGCACACAGCGTTGCCATGGCAGTGGCAGCAGGAGCCAGTAGTGGTCCTTTTGTTGCTGTGTTGTGCCCTGTGCCCCCTTCCCCTCCTGCTGTTCACCCGCACTTGTAGTCTGTTGCGACCTAAGGCCAGCAGTGGGATGTGGGGACTGTACTGTGTTTGCTAGGGTGCTCTGTGTAAGTGGCTGTAATTATTGGATACAACAACCAAAAAAAGCTGATAGCCAATAATGTCATTTCTCCTTTTATTGGTGCCAATCCGATAGCCAACTGATATGTCAGTGCCCCCCTAAAACCTTATTTTTATCCCCTATAACTTTTTTATTTTCTGAATTTGGCTTGAAAATTGCTATTCTTAGATTGTGTTCTTGTGAATTCCACTGACCATGTACTTGAGGTTCATGTGAAGCAGGTCAGCCATTTGAACAGCATTTTTTGTGAGGGTTGTACTTGCATCTTCCACGTGCTTTTATCTCCTGCTCAAGAACCTGAGGGGCAATATGGCTACATCTGTTTTCACCCAAAGCAGCAAGACTTTTGTTTAGTGTTCTGTCTCCTTTAGCATTTTTCTCTTCTAACTCAGTTGGGCCTAAAATTGCCTCCTACCATTTTTTTCCCCCCTGTTTTATTTTCCCCAATCTAGACTGTTTTTTAAAAAGGGGGGGAAAAAGAAAAAAAACTCCACAACTTTATTTTGCCCCTTTACTTTGCACCTCTACTTGCACCAAAATGGGGGCATGTCTACTTGTGCATCTAAGCATGACTACATTTAATGCACATGGAGTGATTTTTTTTTTTTGGAAGGTGTCTACACATGCAGAGACTTGGACCTGAAGTTATTGCCAAGTCCCTGCAGCCCTGCCATGTGCCCCTAGTGGCTGGGCAGACTTGACACTAAAGTTAGTGCCAGGTTGCATCTACACATGTATTAATGTGCTTTAACTAATTGCACCTAAATTTGATACCTGCACTAACAGGTATGAAATTTAGGTATGATTAGCCTAATTTCGCCATCTTTAATGCATATTAAGGGTGCCCATGTGTAGACATGCACCTTAATGTTCATTAAATTAGGCTAATGCTCATTAACGCGTCTTGTGTAGATGTACCCTTGGAGTCTTCAGGTTTCAAATCATGCCCAAGTTGTAGTTTCCTTTCTTATTCAGGATGCCAGATAGGAGTTGGAAGCCTTCATTAAAGAGAAGGCCAGTTCTTAGACAAAACATTACTATAAGCCTACACAGTCATCTTGAGCATTACACAGGGCTTCATAGCTATGAGCCTGAAATATCCGTAAGGAGTTGCAAAACAGTACTGAGGACTTTTCCTTCAGAGGACTAGAACAAAGATACCAATACCACATTGCATTCCTTCAAAGTTGCTATGCTACTTTCCTTGGGCATCAAACAGGAAATAGCAAGCCATTTTGAGTTTTAGGCAGAAAATGACTATATCTCCAAAATGCACCTTTGAATATCCATCTGGGAAGAATCCTAGACTGGTCAGAAGTCTGTCATCTTCCTGTACCCACATTTGTTTCCAGGCAGCAAGTTTTGACATGAGGATGAAGAGCCTTACTTTGATTCAAGACAACTCTTACTTTTGCATGCTTTAGTGCCCTGTTCCATGTGGCCTGGTCTGCAGTAACAGTGGAAGATGAATGTATATTATAATTCATGGATGTCCCATCCAACTTCAGTTCTTGTAAACATCTTTCCTATTCTTCTGTTTATGACTTGCCTCACCATGGTTGGCTATCCAGAAATTATGGATGTGTATGGAGTATAGAAAAGGACACTTCTATACATATTTCCTTATCTAAAAAATAAAAATAAAAAAAGAAGGGAAAGGGGAGCAGAACTTTGTCCTATCCTAGACCTGAGAAGACTGAACAAATGCTTACTTTGCTTTAGAATCAAGATAGTAATGTTTTTCTTTATCCATTCCTTTCAGGCTCAATATTGTTTAGTCATGGCTTTAAGTTTAGAGGACAAATATACTTCCTTAATGTTATTTATGTGACCTGTAGAAAGCATCTGTAATTCACAATTGGCCAAGTCACTGGCAGCACAAGAACTATTCAGTTTATCCACTCCACTGAGCGTCTTGCAAAATGCACCTACTCAGCACGCCTGAACAGATGAACCACCTATATCTAGAAGGCTGGCAAGAGATTACCACAGCCTTATTCTGTTTCTTTTTCTTATTCATGCTGGTCATTTCGGTGAGCTATGAGAGAGTCTCATCCAATTACTGATGATTGAATTCATAGGATCCATAACTGCTGCCAAACTGATGAAGACCTATCTTCTCAAACAGATTTCTTCGGTTGATAGTTGCTAGTATCAAGTTTAATCCAGCAGGCAGAATACAGAGCTGTCTCAGACATCTAGGTCACAAGACAAGGTATACTTGTAAGATGCTGCTTGCCAGACTTCAGTTGTGCCCATTACAGGTCTGGTTAATGTTTGTGTGGTGTTTCAAGTGGCATTAAGTTAACATGAGAATTGTAACCCTATCACTTCCTGTATGAGCACTGAATGGGTTGATATACCCCTCAGAACATTTGAAGAGGCTACCCTTCTCAACTTTTCCCTTGAAGTCACAAATGCATTTGAAATGCTAGATGCTATCAGAAGGACTTGATTTTTTTCACATAAATGTCCTTATAAGTGATCACCTGCTTCCCAGTCTGTTTTTTGGAATTCCATGCTATAGGTTCTAACCAATAATATATTTGCCATATAACATGTTTGCAATGTACTTTATATGCAGGCCAGGAGGCATCAGCCCTCTCTGGTTGTGCCATGTTTTAATCCTCAACAAGATTTTATTTTTAGCAGTGTAGAGCTGACAAACCTTTATGCAGATGTCTGTTCAGACCCTCTGACAGTCTGGATCTGGTCTGCTTCAGCACTTATGACAGAAAGTGCTCCCTACAGGTGGAAGAATTTCTGTTCTAAAGAAGGAATCGCTCTGTGAGGAAAGCTTACTCTTCTAAACAGAAAAGATTTTCAGTTTGGGCAACTCATTGCAATATCAACCTGGCAAAGGCTTCTATATCCAAGATCTTTGACTAGGTCCTGCTTTTGAAACGTTCTGGACTTTCATCCTGTACCTTGCTGCAGTCTGTGAATATCACTTCTGCTCCAGTGATGTTCAGTTTTTTCCTCTAAGAAAGCTGGATTCTGAAGGCTACCTGGGTTACTGCA
>NW_017728907.1:19915596-19918449 GCF_001723895.1 Crocodylus porosus
AAAAAAAAAAATGGTTAAATTTTTTTTACATAAAACTGTATAAATTGTTTTAAAATGAAATCTCCTCTTCTCCAGTCAAAATTCTTAAATGCAATACCTCTGTTCTTTAGCAGGCTGTATTGGAAGGACAAGCTCAGATCCCAGGCTGGATGTTACCAATAAAACCTGTTCGAGAAGTTCAGAACGGTCAAGGAGTAAAGTGCGGTCTGAGAATAACCTCAAGAAATTGGAAAATACTCTTCCAGAGAGTAAACAAGATGATCACAGCTCATTAAATAAGGATTTTCTACCTGTGGAGATACGTGGAATTCTTGATGACCTGCAGTTGGACTCCATGACTCAGAATACAAAGCAGGAGAAAGATGGTGAAAAGCAGAGCCAGAAATTTGTTTTACCTACTCAAGGTGCCAGGAGCCACAGTCCAACCAAAAGAAAACCAGACAAGCTAGCTTCCTGTGAAGAGCCTCAAGTTATCTCCAAAAAGCGTCACTATGATACAGATGAGGTTCGCCAGTACATTATTAGACAGCAAGAAGAGAGGAAGAGACGGCAGAATGAAGAAAAGAAGGCACAGAAGGAAGCAACAGAACAGAAGAACAAAAGACTTCAAGAGCTTTACAGGAAACAGAGGGAGGCTTTTGCTAAAGCAAAGAATGTGCCACCTCCTGAACCTTCAGCAGCTAGGCGATTACAAGAAACCTATTCTAAATTGTTGCTGGAACAGACTTTGTTAGAGGAGCCATCTAAGCTTGCTGCTGTTCAGGAAATGCAGGTATGGGTGTTTCACTGTCTCAGTACTTTGAAATCAAACATAACAGAGGGTAGAATATTTTAAGAATGCTCTGACTTGTCCTTTTCAGCTTGTTGTTAGAGGAAGAAATCAAATCTGTGAAAATAGTGGTGTATACTAAAAGCTGTACCTTTGGTTTGTTCACTAGCTGGATGTGGTGGAGGTAGGTCCTACAACAACAGAACTTCCTTGCAAGAGACTGCTGTCCAGCACAGGAAGACCCACTGTAAAGGTTAATGGAAAACAAGTGTCTCGGTTATAAACAGTAGCTGTTGCGTTACTTATACATTGACTAGAGAAATGCATTTAACAAACCTCAGCATCTGAATGAAGAAGGGCTTTGACTCAGACTTCTGTCAACTAAGGGGTTATCTGTGACCACTGAGAATATTTAATTGGTGGTAGTCAGAGGCTGAGTATTTAAAAATGGTCATAGCAGACAACATCAGTGTTAATTTGGTTTCTATTTGTCTATGAACAAAGCTTATTTCTAGTCTGTTTTGTTGAGAGAGAAACCTGAAAAATTCTTTTCTCGTTATGCATATTAGTAAAGAATTCCTTGGAGTATAATACTAAAGCAAGTCCCTTTTGACTTTTAATGAGACTTAAGCTTCCAAGTTGCTTGAACACTTTAATAAAGTTCAACTTTTGGTGGTGTTTTCATTTCTAGGCCAGACCAGGATATCAGCCATCTGGGGAATCGGACAAAGAAAACAAAGCACAAGAACGTCCTCCTAGTGCATCCTCCAGTAGCGATATGTCCCTGTCAGAACCGTCGCAGCCTCTTGTAAGGTAAGTAGGTAGGGACACTTGGAAAAATACAAAAATAGTGTCTTTGACTTGTAGAAGTTCATTATTTTCTATAGAGAACCATTACCTTTATAGCGATTGTAAAATTGTTTTATGTAAGTAGGATTATTTAAAATGGAGAATTACCATTTTGTTTTGTGGTATTATAGAAGCTGATGCACTAAAGGTTATGTAGATATTAGTTGCCAATCTGCCTCCATCATGTAATCTATAAATAGCATTTTGAAAGATAATTGACAGCTGCCATTGATCTTCTGAATATGTTGGAGAGATGCAGTCCTTTTTTTCTATATAAGAATAAATAGTCATCTACACACATCTGCTGCTTAGTCATTCTCTTGTTTTCTTCTTACCTTTGTTTTGGGTTTAGACTTGTTGTTTTATTTTATTTTGGTTTTTTTTTTGGAACTCCATACAATTCTGCTTCGTCTTACGTCCCTGGTCTAGCTTTTTCTTACCTCCCATCTTACGTTTTTTTTTTTTCTACCTGCTTCCTACGAAATGCTCAGTTTATATCTTTCCAGCATTGTCTCTATATTTGGAATTCTTTCTCTTCCTGTTGTGTAACAAGCAGTCTTCTATTGCTTTTCAGATACTCTCCTTAAAACATTGTTCTTCCCTGAAGCTGTTTTGATAATCTGCTAACATTTAAAAGCAGCAAAAGGAAGACTGCAGTGTTTTAAACCTGGCCTTTGTCTGGTCATTTGTTATATAGTATGTCTAGTTTAGATTGTGAGCTCTTCTTTTCTGGATGCTTAAACTAATACATATCACTTTTAATAAATCAGACTTATAATAAGAATGTTCTAGATGCATAATTAAATATGCAAAAATGAGAAAATTATCATTAAGGCTGCTTAGCCCATCCTTAACTTTGTCCCCTTATTCACAGGAACTATAATTTGGTCTTTAATTTCATATGATATTTCTTATGGAGCAGGAATTGGCAAGCGACAGCTTCTGGGCTGGATCTGGCCTGTGAAGGCTTTGTATCCGGCTTACAGGGCTGGAGTTTTTATGACATTCAGAAGTGGGGGCCTCTACTTCTGCTGCTTGGCAATGACCTGCCTAGGGTTCTGCAGAAGTGGGCTCTCCCTGTATTGCACCTCAGTCAGCTTCCTGGGACTCTGGCAGTGGGATAGCTCTGTCTTTGGCAGCACGGACTATGGAAGTAGGGGGCTTTTGCAGCACCACACTGCAGCTGAGTGTCAGGGAGAAGCCATGGCAGTAGCTGGGTCCTAATGTTTGACTCG
>NW_017728907.1:19918549-19925077 GCF_001723895.1 Crocodylus porosus
TTATGCATATTAGTAAAGAATTCCTTGGAGTATAATACTAAAGCAAGTCCCTTTTGACTTTTAATGAGACTTAAGCTTCCAAGTTGCTTGAACACTTTAATAAAGTTCAACTTTTGGTGGTGTTTTCATTTCTAGGCCAGACCAGGATATCAGCCATCTGGGGAATCGGACAAAGAAAACAAAGCACAAGAACGTCCTCCTAGTGCATCCTCCAGTAGCGATATGTCCCTGTCAGAACCGTCGCAGCCTCTTGTAAGGTAAGTAGGTAGGGACACTTGGAAAAATACAAAAATAGTGTCTTTGACTTGTAGAAGTTCATTATTTTCTATAGAGAACCATTACCTTTATAGCGATTGTAAAATTGTTTTATGTAAGTAGGATTATTTAAAATGGAGAATTACCATTTTGTTTTGTGGTATTATAGAAGCTGATGCACTAAAGGTTATGTAGATATTAGTTGCCAATCTGCCTCCATCATGTAATCTATAAATAGCATTTTGAAAGATAATTGACAGCTGCCATTGATCTTCTGAATATGTTGGAGAGATGCAGTCCTTTTTTTCTATATAAGAATAAATAGTCATCTACACACATCTGCTGCTTAGTCATTCTCTTGTTTTCTTCTTACCTTTGTTTTGGGTTTAGACTTGTTGTTTTATTTTATTTTGGTTTTTTTTTTGGAACTCCATACAATTCTGCTTCGTCTTACGTCCCTGGTCTAGCTTTTTCTTACCTCCCATCTTACGTTTTTTTTTTTTCTACCTGCTTCCTACGAAATGCTCAGTTTATATCTTTCCAGCATTGTCTCTATATTTGGAATTCTTTCTCTTCCTGTTGTGTAACAAGCAGTCTTCTATTGCTTTTCAGATACTCTCCTTAAAACATTGTTCTTCCCTGAAGCTGTTTTGATAATCTGCTAACATTTAAAAGCAGCAAAAGGAAGACTGCAGTGTTTTAAACCTGGCCTTTGTCTGGTCATTTGTTATATAGTATGTCTAGTTTAGATTGTGAGCTCTTCTTTTCTGGATGCTTAAACTAATACATATCACTTTTAATAAATCAGACTTATAATAAGAATGTTCTAGATGCATAATTAAATATGCAAAAATGAGAAAATTATCATTAAGGCTGCTTAGCCCATCCTTAACTTTGTCCCCTTATTCACAGGAACTATAATTTGGTCTTTAATTTCATATGATATTTCTTATGGAGCAGGAATTGGCAAGCGACAGCTTCTGGGCTGGATCTGGCCTGTGAAGGCTTTGTATCCGGCTTACAGGGCTGGAGTTTTTATGACATTCAGAAGTGGGGGCCTCTACTTCTGCTGCTTGGCAATGACCTGCCTAGGGTTCTGCAGAAGTGGGCTCTCCCTGTATTGCACCTCAGTCAGCTTCCTGGGACTCTGGCAGTGGGATAGCTCTGTCTTTGGCAGCACGGACTATGGAAGTAGGGGGCTTTTGCAGCACCACACTGCAGCTGAGTGTCAGGGAGAAGCCATGGCAGTAGCTGGGTCCTAATGTTTGACTCGCTCTGAACTGCATTGGGTCATTCTGGTCACACAATTCCCCCTTCCCCTGCTCTCACCCTTGTTGAAAACATTGCTGACCTGTGTTACATTGTATAACGTAGGTTAGTATCTTGGGTTTAACTTGGTCAGATTAAAATTCAGTTTCTCTAGGCAGGAAAAAATTTAGTTTATAATGTTAGGAAGATCAAGTTGTAATAGTTTGGATAGTACACTAATATTGCTGCAAAGGACTGGATAAAATAACAATTCCTGTACTACCACAATGTGTACATTAGTCATACCAAAGGCAAAAATAAGCATGAATGTTAATAACAGGAGAGAACTGAGGCTAAAATGGCTCCATAAATCAGGGGTTGGCAGCCTGCAGCCCACGTGCTTGATCCAGCCCCTAAAGAACTTGGATTCCCCTGTGGTTGGTGGCTGGATCACTGACACAATTCCAGGGGCTACAGAGGGAGCATCCACAGGGTTCTGCTGTATGCCATTGGTACTGGTGCACACCTGTGCTGTTGTCCACTTTTTTCCTATGCTATCCCTGCTGAGACAGTAGTTGTACCTGTTCTCTGCTTTTGTCCCTGACTATGAGAATCTGCAGCACTAGGTGAAGATTGTATGTTTTGGGGGAGAGGAGTGGTGAGGGGGTCACAAGAGAGCAGGGAGTACTGGGGCATTTTTGGGAGATTGTAACCCAACTGTTACTGTGGGCTGTCAAGTTGTAGCCTGCCATTTGTAAAGATTGCTGACCCTTGCTATCAATTCTTTGGAGAGCTATGTAGTATGTTGAGAAACAGGACTGTGCTGGTGGCTTTCTTTGATATCCTGACACTCAGCTATGTACCAGTAACGTTAGTGAAAGCAGTTCTAAAAGAACATTTGAAAGAGAATCATCATAATTGGGTATATCTATTAAGAAATTTCATACATTTATGAGTGTGCTGCTAGTTTCCTCTAAAATGTATCTGCTTCTTGTCCTGAGTTATGGTTACCATGACCTGTAGGGAAGAGTAATGCAAGCAAGTGCAGCGTTTCTCAGCCTGTGGGTCACGACCCAGAAGAGGGTTGCGAGGATATATGAAAGGGTCATGAACAAATGTTTAAAAATTAATTCTCCTTTAAAGGAGAAAAACACAGGAAAACACTGCTTTTACTTTTGAAGGCTGGTAGAGTTCCAGCCTGCAAGGGGCCACTTGGGGTCCCCATACACCCACCCCTTCTCCCACACACTGGAGGGCTGGGAGCAGGGCAGGAGTGAGAGGTACTGGGTCAGAACTGGCCATCTATGTTTACAAATAGGTCCTAATATAAAAAGGTTGAGAACGACTGCTGTAGAGTATTCTCTGGGCAGGGTAGAATTGATCACAGGACTTGCAAAGAAAGTATAAATAATGTCTGAAAGGCTCCCTGAAGCCTTAGGGAAAAGCGTGTTTTTCTTACTAAGATATGTTGCTTGGTACAACACAATAGAATTTAGGAAAGCATCTTAATTTAATAAGTATGTAGTGTATAGTTTATATGAGTATAGTACTTTTTTCTTATTTTGGTATGTTTAGCATTTATTTCCAAAAGACTAAACATTGTGTCTGGTGTTTTTTTTTTTTTAATTGGCTGTTATAAAGATATATGTTCACATCAGCTGTTAGTAATTGTAAATTACAGATAGATAAGTTGTCTTTTTTAATTTCAGAAATGATTTGATGGACCCTACTTGGATACAACCAGACAGATTGAGCCCACGAGTCCAGTTTTCGCAACCACAGCCTTTTGCAGGCTCGAGTGGAGGTCTGTTCTCCCAGCTTTTGAGCTTGGAGCAGATGGGCCTTTTGCAAAAGGACTTTGACACAGCACCATCACCCAGGAGGAATCATAATTCTGCTATGGGATCCCTGACACTGACATCTCAGCCTTACCTGAGTTCATCTTCTGCACAGCAAGATCTCTTAGCAAAACCAGCCAGTAGTCAATACAGGAGTAAATTGGAACGCATTGAAGCTCTGAAGGCTACGGCTGCTTCCCTCTCTAGTAGGATTGAAAGTGAAACCAAGAAGTTAGCTGGGGCTGGCATTAATTATGGCTCTGTCTGGAACACTGAGCATGAACTCCTTCACCAAGGCAATCTGGATGATGGGCGGTGGGCTAAAGTTGTGAGTCCTCCTGTGAGAGAGGATAATGAAGATGTTTTCTCAGCCAGAATTCAGAAAATGTTGGGTACCTGTGTGTCTCATACAAGCTTTGATGATAACCTTCCTGGAGTGGGCAACCTAAGTGAATTTAAAAAGCTTCCTGAAACTATCAGGCCTCATACAGCCGCAGTCAGCCTTGGGATGAGGTCCCCAGCCAATCAAAGACCTGAAGGAATCCTAGGACATTTATCAAAGAGGTCAACTGACTCCCCTGGTTGTGAAAAACAGCCTTATGGTCAAAACAAAGTCATAATTCCTCGTGATTCTAGCATAGATTCAATCAGTGAAGGACCTCTTCTAAGTGAAGGGAGTCTTTCTGAGGAGGATGGAGGCCAGAGTAGACAATCTCCCTTGAAGACAGCTGAGGTGTTAAAAGAAAAGGAATTTTGTGTGTGGGAAAAAAATGCTTTTGAGCCCATAAAAGAATTTCAGAAGGAGGCTGAAAAGTATATGCCGCTTTTTACACAGACAAGTAGCACTCAGAGTAAGGGACCATGGGAAGAACTAGCAAAAGGAAGTCCGCATAGTGTCATCAACATCTTTGCAAAATCTTACCAGCTACATGGAAAAGGTAAGGGAAAATAGTAATAATATAGGGAATCTTGAGTGCATAGTTGCAGTTTCCATGTTGATTTCTTTTTTTTAGTTGTGTTCCCTAGCAAAGAGTCAGTTTTCAAGCATCTTAGACATTTAATATGAAGATGCAGCATTTCTATTTAAAACTTTCTCTGCACTTCTTAAGTGATTTACTGTTTTTTAAATCCAAGAAGATAAGTGATTTTGTTGTTGTTTCTTAAAAAAAATTAACTATTCAATGTAATTCATCCTAATTTGGGCCATGAATAGTATTTTGCTCTCTTTAATGCATGGTAATTTCCATTCTTAAATATACCTTTAGATTTGTAAGGTGTGCTCAGATACTTCATCACATCCAAAGTTCTGTTGGACCTGACTAACTCAGGTTGGGTTTGTGAATCAGACTGAGGGCTCACTTCACTTCGTGCAGTTCCGAATCGTTTCTCTGTAGAAGTCTCCCCAACTTCTTGTTTGGCAAGCCACTTACCTTTCTCTCTTCCTCCCAGTTCCTTTCACCTTCATGTTATAAGTGTGCCTATTGGCTCAGAGCATTGCCACTTTAAAATTTACTTCAAATGCCACTGTATTTGCATTGCTAACCATTTTGTCAGCTTTTGGCTATTTATTTTTTTGTCAATTTTATTTTAATTTAATTTTTTAAATATATATTTTTGGCAATTTAAATGTACAAGAAGGGCCTTGTTGGTGAGGAAAAGGTAAGTCCTGCCCCTTTTCTTTCTTTTCAGGTTTCTTTAATGTAGTGGGGCAAATGGAGCCACCAGGGAGAACTGAGCCAGTGGTTGGGAGTATGCATCCTCCTACCACAGCTCCATTCCAAATCTACCCTCCAGCCCCGCAGATGTGATTTCTTAAGTGAGTTTTTTCTGACAAAAGGATCTAGCTTTGCACCAAAGTTCTAATAGCATATCATCCCATTCCCTTCTTGTTGCAATTTAGCCAAAAAGATGGAATGCATACTATATGCACAATTTGCTTAATATAAAAAATGTTAGTGACTTTATATATGCCAGATTCTCTCTACTTGTGAAAATAGTGCTATATAGTCAGGGGCAGGTTACTTGGAGTGGGTAAATCTTTATTTGTAACCTCAATTATTCATATGCTTTATTCAACAGTGGCTCTGCAAAATAATGTGGTAGGCAAGGCAGTTAATAAACCAAGACCTCTGTGGCAATCTTTTGTTCTCTAGCAGATACGATTCTGATACATCAATAAATATTGAACAGATTGTATGTCTTGCTTAAGTGACCAAGTTAATTGGTCAGCTTGACCTGTAAGTTTTAGACGTTTCTCATGCAAAACACTTCTGTCCATTTGTGTGCATAGCTATTCTTTCTTTATACAAGTGCAATTACATCTATTCTGTTGCACCCCTTTGCCCTCTGAGTCATTTGATGCTGACTGTTGTTCAGGAAGGTACCCTACATTCTGTTCTCTTGGTCTTTTTTTTTTCATTTTTCAAGTTGATGGCATTTGCTACATTTATTTTGAGAGAGAAATAGAATAGAGACGGCTCCATTTTCAAGCATCATGCTATCCAGAAAATGTGTTTTCTAAGTGGAATCAATATCAGTATAGATGATGTGATGATTATTGGTGGAATCATTTAAATCTTACAGAAAACATTCCCTGTGAAGTGGACAACATGGAGTTTACTGTTAACTGTCTCGTTTCCCCATTCCCATCCCTTCTTTTTTTTTTTCACAGGACTTGAAGAAAGGTCAAATGGTGGGTCTCCAATCCTGCGACCTTTACTTCCTGCCATGAGCCCTCCAGATAGTGTTGTTTCATATGAAGATGACTTTGTTTCATCACAGGGGAGTGGAACTCTGACAGACAAAAAGAATGGTCTTGAGCCTAGGTAATTGTATCTTAAGTATTTGAAGAAAAGCTTTCTTAAATGATACTGAATTTCTGAGAGAATTTATGAAGACTTCCTTTTTACATCAAGTAATATGTGGACACCCTGTTTCATCTTATCCATGAAAGAGAAATAATATTTCACTATAGAGCTTGATGAAATATTTATTTGTGATCTTGCACAACTGACATATCAAGAAGAATGTTTTAGAGCAGTGGTTCTCAACCTCTTTTTACATTTGAGGCTCCCTTTGTTAGACTAGAGGCATACTTTGGAAAATGCTAGCTAGCTCTTACTTCTCTGTAGTCAAAAAAAAAAAAAAAAAGTAAAAAGTAATACAGCAGTTCTTATACTGCAAAGAA
>NW_017728907.1:19925177-19932146 GCF_001723895.1 Crocodylus porosus
AGAGCTTGATGAAATATTTATTTGTGATCTTGCACAACTGACATATCAAGAAGAATGTTTTAGAGCAGTGGTTCTCAACCTCTTTTTACATTTGATACTCCCTTTGTTAGAAGAGAGGCGTACTTTGGAAAATGCTAGCTAGCTCTTACTTCTCTGTAGAAAAAAAAAAAAAAAAAAAGTGAAAAGTAATACAGCAGTTCTTATACTGCAAAGAACTCAGACTACAACAGGTCAGTATGTTTTTACACTATGGATTCCTATTTGGAATCTCTGGGTTTGTCTTGTGAATCATGTTTGCGCCTCTAACAGTGCTACCATTTTGTGGCACCCCGCAGCATCCTTGAATGGAGTTCAAGGCACTCTGGTTGATAATTGCTGGTTTAGGGACAAATGTGGGGAGAGTTGACTGGTTCTGGGGCCTAATCCCAGTTCTGCTATCGCTTGGTGTGTGGCCAAAAAAGTCTTTTAACTCTTCCAGGTTTGTTGCCCCTCCTGTAAACTGGTGAAAAGTTTACAGTTCTCAACTGTTCATAGCTGTTATGATGCTTAACTGCTTCATATTTGTAAAGTACCATCTTTTTTGTAGTAGTTTAGTAAAGAGTCTAAAATGTTTTCAAGGTTCCAGTGAGATTTAGCAAAACTATTTCTTTAAAAACTTTCTTAGATTTTAAGATCTCTGTATTTGTTTAGAATTCCAAAACCATGACATTCTAGTGTCTAATTTTTATTATGAAAATAGTTGAATTCAGTGAATTGACTGAACTTTTCAATGTGAATATGTAATTCATTAATTTTAAGCATTAGATTTAGGGTTTTCCTAGCTATAAAAATGCTCAGAAATACCTTGCTGAGGAAGGGAGATACTCTGATTAGGCACCTACCTAAATCATGGCAGAATTTTGCGGTACAGTGGCACCTTTAATCTCACTTTTTTTGCTGCCTCCCCCTCCCCCTGTTGCTGAATGGATAAGGGGCCGAAACCAGGACATCAATTGCCTTTCAGCTACTCGGTGGCTGTGGGGAAGGCAGGGAATAAATCCTGGGGGGGCATGTGGTGAAACGGGCAAAGTTAAAGGTGCTGCTGTGCCACAAACTTCCACTGTGGTTTAGGTAGGCCCCTAACTGTGATTTAGCTTTTTATGTTGTAACAACTTAATACCTTTAACTTTAATACTTGATTTTCTGTTTACTGTGGCGGAGGGGGGGATATTATATCAGAAAAATGGTTATGTTATGTCCACATTTGTAGCTGAATTCCCATTAAAATTTTTATTTGGAATGATGCAAGTAATCATCTTTTAGTTTTCCACATCTGGGTTAGAATTCATGTGTTTTACGTATCTTGGCAACTTACAAACATCTTCTAATACTTTTTATTTTTTAATTTTTTTTTTTTTTTTTTTAGTATTTCTCAACATGTTTTTTTAATGAAGCAACATTATTTACCCTGCCGTCTACTCGCTAGGGCTATGCGGAACTTCGGTCCCTGATTCGATTTTGCTTGATTCAGTGGCCGAATCTCCGAATCCGAATGGAATCACGAGACCCTTTGATCTGTCCGAATCTAATTGGAACCCTCTGAATTGATTCGGATAGATTTGGCAATTCAGATATAGACTCAGCTTTTAAATGTTTCTTTTACATATCACAAGGTACCAGGTGGCTTGTGAATGCTGAGATGCTGGGGTGGATGGAGTGTCCCATAGGAGCGTGGGGGACTCCCCAGCGTGCTTGTGAGCAGACCCGGAAGTGGACCAGAAGCACTTCCAGGTCCGCAGGCCCCCCCCCCACTCCCCCAGACCATCCCTGGCATGGGAACTGGTGCCTCCTGGGTCTGGGGAGGGGGCACCCTAGGTCCCCCTGTGGCTGATCACCAGGGTGGGGGAGGGGCCTGCATGCTCAGCAGCGGACCTGGAAGTACTTCTGGTCTACTTCCGGGTTTGCTGCCAAGGGCCCTCCTGCGCTCCTGTGGGACACTCCATCCACCCCACCATCGCAGTGTTCACGAGCTGCACCTGGTACCCTGAGGTATGTAGAAAAAGCATTTAAAGCTATGTCTATGGCCAAATCACTGATACTCTGAATCGGCGTCGAATCTTCAGATTCGGATTCAGCTGAATTGAACATGGAACAGTGATCCAAATCAACTAATCGAATCACTGTCCCTGATTTGGGCCATATCCAAATAGAATACGGCCCATTTCACACACCCTTACTAGTCACTTGTCACCTCAAAAAGCATTTGTGCTTTTGTTGTGATGTGGAGTGGAGGTCTTTCAAGTCTTTAGCTGGTATTTTCATTCCATGACAGTATCAGTGCCAGCAGCATTGCCAGTATTCAGGAAGAACTTCGCAGCAGGAGGTCTCCTCACGAGCCTTGGTCTGTAGAACTTGGCTCTCCGCATTCATCTGGGCACCGTTCTGCAGCATCTTCTCGCTCATCTACTTCTTCTAAAAGAATTGGGAGGAAGGAAAGTAAGTGTAATGCTGACTGTATCCTTCCTTTTTACATATGCTTATATTGGTACACTCAGACTTCTAAGGATATTTCTAGGATTTTTTGTTGTTATAATTAGGTTTTTGTCATTTGGGGGTTAATAGCATGCACCTCTAATCCAGTGCAGATAGTAACATATCTTATTGATTCTTAATGAAAAATATCTGCTTCTATCATATTATTTTTCTAAAGAGAATGGCAAATATTTGTCTTTGGTAGTTGTATTTTCTCTTCTCCATCTATGTAAATTACTCATTTATAATTCTATTTGTCCTCTGCATGGTGGAAGAGAATTGGCTATTACATGTGCATAGTTGCTTTGGCTTGCAGTGATAACGGATACTCTCTAGTAAATTTAGCTCCTTTATGAAACTCCTCTATATAAGAACTTGCAGTATTTACATAATTGTGTTTTTCTTGAATTCAAGAATTCTTTAGACTACACAAGGCCTGTGTGTGGCAGGGGGAGTTACCCCAATTGTTAGTTAGCAGTTACTAGCTACAGAAACAATTGGAATTAACTTTGCCAGTATTGTGTTTTTGTAGAGCTAGAATCTTTTAATGGAAGTTCACTTCAGTTTCCCATGGAAGAAGACAAAATGCTGTTGGAGTCAGAGCATGGATCCCAACAGGCAAAGAAGTCTTTACCTAGTAGCAGAATTTCCAACAGAGATCATGAGCAGAGTCCAGATACTGATAGTACTTTGGAAGAAGTGTCTGGGCGCTCAGTGAGGTAAAATGGTCTTTTATAAGATCCCATGCACATATTACTAGCATTTGATGTTGAGTTATAGCACAATACTCAAAAAGTTGGAGTTTTGTTTTGTCACTTTTCAACCTCAAGAAATTTTTGTTGAATTTTACGAAGTATAACAGCCTCGTGCAGTTATCCCATTTCTTTGTTCAGTGTCTGACCCCATTCAGGTACCTAACTTCAGGCATCTTATTTTTAAAATGTTGGCCATAAACCTTGATTTTACTTATGGAAGAAGCTGACAATAAAGAATTCCTTTAGACCTAAGAAATGCTATCTCTCCAAGCAATCCATTAGTCATGGCAGGGCCACTATCTCTAATTGTAATATCCTTTTTCAAAAGAGGGGGAGCAACAAAAAGATTAGAGGTCTAGGAAACATGGTTTACAAGAAAAAGTTAAAAGAATTTGGATTATTTAATCTTCAGAAGGGAAGACAGGGTGGAATTGACAAGTTTTTCAAATACATGAGCGATGATTTATAAAGAGCATGGTGATAGACTAATTTCTGCAAAAGGGAAAATTAAGTTGACTTTTAGAAAGAACTTTTTAACTATTGAAGTGATTTAACCACTGCAATAGATTACCTAGCAAGGGTGTAGAATCTCCAACCTTGGAAGTTATTAAGAGCTAGTTAGACAAATACTTTGGGATGAGATGATTTAGATAGGTATGGTCTTGTCTTGAGCAGGGGGTTGGCTTAAATGACCTCCTGAGGTTTCTTCTAGCCCTTCTTTTTGTGTTTCTGTGACCCAAAGTCCTCACCATAGCTTGTTCAAATGTGGGTAGACAGGAAATCTAAATTACGGCTCTATAAACTGTTAGCTTATAGGTAAAATGGCTTGGCTTGGGGAAAATGCTAACTCTCTTCTTTTTTTCTGGTTTAACTTTTTTTTTCTTTTTTCCTCTCAGTTTCTCTGACAAGGGAAGATCCTTGAAAACTCCAACTTCTCCCCCGTCTCCAGGTTCCCAGAAACTATTACAATTTGACTCTGTAGGCAATACAGCAGAAAGGGCCAGATCTCCTGGAGGCTTTTCTTTGGGTACAATATCAGGCTTCAAGTCCAATGTACCCTTCCCTGACTTGAGCATGGGAATCAACAGAACCACAGCAGGAGCACCTTCAGTGACCGGTGAGCTGTCCAAGAAAGCCCAACTAAGCCTATATTACTTTTTAACTTTTCATATTATTTTCTGAAAGACTAAGTCCTGTAAATGTTTAAACAGTGCATATTGTCCCATAGGATCTATGCACCTCTCCCCCGCTGGTCTCCAGCATCGTTTGTCAGCAGAGCTTAATTACCTGAATGTCATTGAAGAGTCTGTGCGACAGCTTTCAGATGTAGAACGAGTACGGGGCATATCACTTGCCCAGCAGGAAAGTGTTTCCCTGGCTCAGATCCTAAAGGTAACTGGAAAAGTTATTTTCCTTGCTTTAATTTCCCTAATTTGTTCTCTGTGAAGAAAAATTAACAAAAGTACTGTGGTTAAATTAACCAGCAGAAACTTTTTAACTAATCTTCAGCCAAGGTGATGGAGTCTCTTCAGACAGTACATTTTCAGATTAGTTATTTGCAACTTCTTCCCTGTTTGTATACTATATCTTGGTTGAAGTCTTTTTCTTTTGATAAGATTAGCTACTACTTAAAGTAAAGCAAACAAATTTCTGGATTTATTCATCTTGTACTCGGGGCTGAAAGAGGGTAGTTTATGCTGTTAACACTCCTCAATAAGATGGTAAAGCCAAAAAGAGTTGGGGGAGGTAAAAGTTTGACTTTTAACAAATGAATGTGTCATTAGAGCAGCATTGTTAATCTAACCTTTGAATTTCAGTTAACTTTAAAAAAAAACTCTTTTGTCATTAAAACTGAATGTTCTTAATTTTTAGGCACAACAACAACGACATGAGCGGGATTTGGCTCTCTTGAAGCTCAAGGCAGAACAAGAGGCTTTAGAAAGTCAGAGACAGCTGGATGAAGCCAGGCAGAAGGCAGCTCAGGTATGCTGCTCTTCAAAAAATGTGAAATGTGTAATATATGCAGTATTTTGTCTGTAAACTTGTGTCCAGAAATATTCTAAATTGAGTTCTTTAAACGTATAGGAAAGATGTGGGACTGACACGTGACCAAAACAGTTCAGAGAGAAATATTTATTTCAAACTCTATTTTTTTCCCCTGTAACTTAAAAACAAATATAACTTCTTGTAAAAATTCTCTGAAGAGCAGATATAGCTGTCTTTTCCGTAAAGGTCCATGCAGAATCTCTCCAGCATCTGGTCCAGTCACGTCAGGATGCAGTAGAAGCACTACAGGAAACTACGTGCAAAATTGCAGCCAAACAGGTGGAAGCTGCTTTATTGACCACAGATGCAGCTCGTCAGATCCGTGAGGTAAGATGCTATATGAAAGGGTTTGATTTTCTAGGTTTAATTTATTGGAATGTTGTCTTTGGTACTAACCCATTCACTTTTTTGGGCAGCCTTTTTGTCTTGTAGCCCGCAAGTGTTGGGAAAATTTTCAGTAGCTATTCTAACGCTGCTACTTATGGGAGGTGAGGGGAGAGAATGAGTGTCTGCTCTAAAATCTCCTTGGGGCAGCTTGTTAATTAAAAGAATCCTCAGTGTGATATTTTTGTTTTTCAATTTCAGAATAAAATGATGCCAAGAATAATGTGTATGGTCCCATAACTTTTATACCTTTCATCTGGAATTAATTTGTAGGTCTCAGGTGAAAATGACTTGTTAAAGAAAAAACAAAGTGTACGGTTAATTTATTTGGGAAAAGATCAGAATTGGATTATTTTTTTCCCCAACTAAAGTGTTAAACTCAGCCCTCATCACCTGCCCACTGTCTATAGATTTCAGATGTCTGTCTAAATTTAGATTGTTTTAATTGAGCAGAGTTCAGGTAAGATGGCCGGAGTGCCACACAACAAATACAGTTTAGATTAGAACGTGGCTTTTGCAATTTGACTACTTTGTGTAAATAAAAATTAAATATGCAGATCCGTGTTGTACTTCTTCCTTCATCCTGATTGACTCGTCTTTAAGAGTGTATTATCCCATCTTTATCCAGTTCTTGTGGTGACGCGTGTCTCAGGCTCCCTCTACATGTTAAGCTTAAGGCATAATTAACCAGTTAATCACGACTTAAGTTGTGACCTAGCAACACATTCAACCAATTAATGGTATGAAAAAACAAGCAAAAATATGGAATAACTTTGTAGGTTGTTCTAATCATGCTGTTAATGGAATGTATGGCCATTATACACCTCTGTTTCTGGAAGCCCCATTAACTGAGGGGCTCCCAGCCACAGGAATGCACCACCTGCTTCCAGCCCCACAGCTGAGAAGCTTCACAATGGTGGCAACGTTCCCAGCACTACCTGCTGTGAGCCTTGTCAGCTGCAGGACTTGCAGCAGGAAGAACATTACTCTCCTTTTCCTACCCACTTCTTCCCTCCCCCAAGTTGCAAGCTTCAGGGCACAGGGTTAGGAGAGGGAGGCATGGATAAGAATGATGCCTCTGTTGCAAGCATTGTTGGCTGCAGGGCTCACAGCTGTTGGTCACTGCACTGGCAGTAAGGTGCAGTGGGATCTAATGTGCAATTTGCATGAATTTTACATTATATCCCATTGTGCCTTTACCTGCCTCTGTAGAGAGGTCCTTACTGAAACAATCTGATCCATTTCCTATAGGAAAGGTAGCTATATATCTCCC
>NW_017728907.1:19932246-19938854 GCF_001723895.1 Crocodylus porosus
TTTTTTTTTTTTTTTTTAGTATTTCTCAACATGTTTTTTTAATGAAGCAACATTATTTACCCTGCCGTCTACTCGCTAGGGCTATGCGGAACTTCGGTCCCTGATTCGATTTTGCTTGATTCAGTGGCCGAATCTCCGAATCCGAATGGAATCACGAGACCCTTTGATCTGTCCGAATCTAATTGGAACCCTCTGAATTGATTCGGATAGATTTGGCAATTCAGATATAGACTCAGCTTTTAAATGTTTCTTTTACATATCACAAGGTACCAGGTGGCTTGTGAATGCTGAGATGCTGGGGTGGATGGAGTGTCCCATAGGAGCGTGGGGGACTCCCCAGCGTGCTTGTGAGCAGACCCGGAAGTGGACCAGAAGCACTTCCAGGTCCGCAGGCCCCCCCCCCACTCCCCCAGACCATCCCTGGCATGGGAACTGGTGCCTCCTGGGTCTGGGGAGGGGGCACCCTAGGTCCCCCTGTGGCTGATCACCAGGGTGGGGGAGGGGCCTGCATGCTCAGCAGCGGACCTGGAAGTACTTCTGGTCTACTTCCGGGTTTGCTGCCAAGGGCCCTCCTGCGCTCCTGTGGGACACTCCATCCACCCCACCATCGCAGTGTTCACGAGCTGCACCTGGTACCCTGAGGTATGTAGAAAAAGCATTTAAAGCTATGTCTATGGCCAAATCACTGATACTCTGAATCGGCGTCGAATCTTCAGATTCGGATTCAGCTGAATTGAACATGGAACAGTGATCCAAATCAACTAATCGAATCACTGTCCCTGATTTGGGCCATATCCAAATAGAATACGGCCCATTTCACACACCCTTACTAGTCACTTGTCACCTCAAAAAGCATTTGTGCTTTTGTTGTGATGTGGAGTGGAGGTCTTTCAAGTCTTTAGCTGGTATTTTCATTCCATGACAGTATCAGTGCCAGCAGCATTGCCAGTATTCAGGAAGAACTTCGCAGCAGGAGGTCTCCTCACGAGCCTTGGTCTGTAGAACTTGGCTCTCCGCATTCATCTGGGCACCGTTCTGCAGCATCTTCTCGCTCATCTACTTCTTCTAAAAGAATTGGGAGGAAGGAAAGTAAGTGTAATGCTGACTGTATCCTTCCTTTTTACATATGCTTATATTGGTACACTCAGACTTCTAAGGATATTTCTAGGATTTTTTGTTGTTATAATTAGGTTTTTGTCATTTGGGGGTTAATAGCATGCACCTCTAATCCAGTGCAGATAGTAACATATCTTATTGATTCTTAATGAAAAATATCTGCTTCTATCATATTATTTTTCTAAAGAGAATGGCAAATATTTGTCTTTGGTAGTTGTATTTTCTCTTCTCCATCTATGTAAATTACTCATTTATAATTCTATTTGTCCTCTGCATGGTGGAAGAGAATTGGCTATTACATGTGCATAGTTGCTTTGGCTTGCAGTGATAACGGATACTCTCTAGTAAATTTAGCTCCTTTATGAAACTCCTCTATATAAGAACTTGCAGTATTTACATAATTGTGTTTTTCTTGAATTCAAGAATTCTTTAGACTACACAAGGCCTGTGTGTGGCAGGGGGAGTTACCCCAATTGTTAGTTAGCAGTTACTAGCTACAGAAACAATTGGAATTAACTTTGCCAGTATTGTGTTTTTGTAGAGCTAGAATCTTTTAATGGAAGTTCACTTCAGTTTCCCATGGAAGAAGACAAAATGCTGTTGGAGTCAGAGCATGGATCCCAACAGGCAAAGAAGTCTTTACCTAGTAGCAGAATTTCCAACAGAGATCATGAGCAGAGTCCAGATACTGATAGTACTTTGGAAGAAGTGTCTGGGCGCTCAGTGAGGTAAAATGGTCTTTTATAAGATCCCATGCACATATTACTAGCATTTGATGTTGAGTTATAGCACAATACTCAAAAAGTTGGAGTTTTGTTTTGTCACTTTTCAACCTCAAGAAATTTTTGTTGAATTTTACGAAGTATAACAGCCTCGTGCAGTTATCCCATTTCTTTGTTCAGTGTCTGACCCCATTCAGGTACCTAACTTCAGGCATCTTATTTTTAAAATGTTGGCCATAAACCTTGATTTTACTTATGGAAGAAGCTGACAATAAAGAATTCCTTTAGACCTAAGAAATGCTATCTCTCCAAGCAATCCATTAGTCATGGCAGGGCCACTATCTCTAATTGTAATATCCTTTTTCAAAAGAGGGGGAGCAACAAAAAGATTAGAGGTCTAGGAAACATGGTTTACAAGAAAAAGTTAAAAGAATTTGGATTATTTAATCTTCAGAAGGGAAGACAGGGTGGAATTGACAAGTTTTTCAAATACATGAGCGATGATTTATAAAGAGCATGGTGATAGACTAATTTCTGCAAAAGGGAAAATTAAGTTGACTTTTAGAAAGAACTTTTTAACTATTGAAGTGATTTAACCACTGCAATAGATTACCTAGCAAGGGTGTAGAATCTCCAACCTTGGAAGTTATTAAGAGCTAGTTAGACAAATACTTTGGGATGAGATGATTTAGATAGGTATGGTCTTGTCTTGAGCAGGGGGTTGGCTTAAATGACCTCCTGAGGTTTCTTCTAGCCCTTCTTTTTGTGTTTCTGTGACCCAAAGTCCTCACCATAGCTTGTTCAAATGTGGGTAGACAGGAAATCTAAATTACGGCTCTATAAACTGTTAGCTTATAGGTAAAATGGCTTGGCTTGGGGAAAATGCTAACTCTCTTCTTTTTTTCTGGTTTAACTTTTTTTTTCTTTTTTCCTCTCAGTTTCTCTGACAAGGGAAGATCCTTGAAAACTCCAACTTCTCCCCCGTCTCCAGGTTCCCAGAAACTATTACAATTTGACTCTGTAGGCAATACAGCAGAAAGGGCCAGATCTCCTGGAGGCTTTTCTTTGGGTACAATATCAGGCTTCAAGTCCAATGTACCCTTCCCTGACTTGAGCATGGGAATCAACAGAACCACAGCAGGAGCACCTTCAGTGACCGGTGAGCTGTCCAAGAAAGCCCAACTAAGCCTATATTACTTTTTAACTTTTCATATTATTTTCTGAAAGACTAAGTCCTGTAAATGTTTAAACAGTGCATATTGTCCCATAGGATCTATGCACCTCTCCCCCGCTGGTCTCCAGCATCGTTTGTCAGCAGAGCTTAATTACCTGAATGTCATTGAAGAGTCTGTGCGACAGCTTTCAGATGTAGAACGAGTACGGGGCATATCACTTGCCCAGCAGGAAAGTGTTTCCCTGGCTCAGATCCTAAAGGTAACTGGAAAAGTTATTTTCCTTGCTTTAATTTCCCTAATTTGTTCTCTGTGAAGAAAAATTAACAAAAGTACTGTGGTTAAATTAACCAGCAGAAACTTTTTAACTAATCTTCAGCCAAGGTGATGGAGTCTCTTCAGACAGTACATTTTCAGATTAGTTATTTGCAACTTCTTCCCTGTTTGTATACTATATCTTGGTTGAAGTCTTTTTCTTTTGATAAGATTAGCTACTACTTAAAGTAAAGCAAACAAATTTCTGGATTTATTCATCTTGTACTCGGGGCTGAAAGAGGGTAGTTTATGCTGTTAACACTCCTCAATAAGATGGTAAAGCCAAAAAGAGTTGGGGGAGGTAAAAGTTTGACTTTTAACAAATGAATGTGTCATTAGAGCAGCATTGTTAATCTAACCTTTGAATTTCAGTTAACTTTAAAAAAAAACTCTTTTGTCATTAAAACTGAATGTTCTTAATTTTTAGGCACAACAACAACGACATGAGCGGGATTTGGCTCTCTTGAAGCTCAAGGCAGAACAAGAGGCTTTAGAAAGTCAGAGACAGCTGGATGAAGCCAGGCAGAAGGCAGCTCAGGTATGCTGCTCTTCAAAAAATGTGAAATGTGTAATATATGCAGTATTTTGTCTGTAAACTTGTGTCCAGAAATATTCTAAATTGAGTTCTTTAAACGTATAGGAAAGATGTGGGACTGACACGTGACCAAAACAGTTCAGAGAGAAATATTTATTTCAAACTCTATTTTTTTCCCCTGTAACTTAAAAACAAATATAACTTCTTGTAAAAATTCTCTGAAGAGCAGATATAGCTGTCTTTTCCGTAAAGGTCCATGCAGAATCTCTCCAGCATCTGGTCCAGTCACGTCAGGATGCAGTAGAAGCACTACAGGAAACTACGTGCAAAATTGCAGCCAAACAGGTGGAAGCTGCTTTATTGACCACAGATGCAGCTCGTCAGATCCGTGAGGTAAGATGCTATATGAAAGGGTTTGATTTTCTAGGTTTAATTTATTGGAATGTTGTCTTTGGTACTAACCCATTCACTTTTTTGGGCAGCCTTTTTGTCTTGTAGCCCGCAAGTGTTGGGAAAATTTTCAGTAGCTATTCTAACGCTGCTACTTATGGGAGGTGAGGGGAGAGAATGAGTGTCTGCTCTAAAATCTCCTTGGGGCAGCTTGTTAATTAAAAGAATCCTCAGTGTGATATTTTTGTTTTTCAATTTCAGAATAAAATGATGCCAAGAATAATGTGTATGGTCCCATAACTTTTATACCTTTCATCTGGAATTAATTTGTAGGTCTCAGGTGAAAATGACTTGTTAAAGAAAAAACAAAGTGTACGGTTAATTTATTTGGGAAAAGATCAGAATTGGATTATTTTTTTCCCCAACTAAAGTGTTAAACTCAGCCCTCATCACCTGCCCACTGTCTATAGATTTCAGATGTCTGTCTAAATTTAGATTGTTTTAATTGAGCAGAGTTCAGGTAAGATGGCCGGAGTGCCACACAACAAATACAGTTTAGATTAGAACGTGGCTTTTGCAATTTGACTACTTTGTGTAAATAAAAATTAAATATGCAGATCCGTGTTGTACTTCTTCCTTCATCCTGATTGACTCGTCTTTAAGAGTGTATTATCCCATCTTTATCCAGTTCTTGTGGTGACGCGTGTCTCAGGCTCCCTCTACATGTTAAGCTTAAGGCATAATTAACCAGTTAATCACGACTTAAGTTGTGACCTAGCAACACATTCAACCAATTAATGGTATGAAAAAACAAGCAAAAATATGGAATAACTTTGTAGGTTGTTCTAATCATGCTGTTAATGGAATGTATGGCCATTATACACCTCTGTTTCTGGAAGCCCCATTAACTGAGGGGCTCCCAGCCACAGGAATGCACCACCTGCTTCCAGCCCCACAGCTGAGAAGCTTCACAATGGTGGCAACGTTCCCAGCACTACCTGCTGTGAGCCTTGTCAGCTGCAGGACTTGCAGCAGGAAGAACATTACTCTCCTTTTCCTACCCACTTCTTCCCTCCCCCAAGTTGCAAGCTTCAGGGCACAGGGTTAGGAGAGGGAGGCATGGATAAGAATGATGCCTCTGTTGCAAGCATTGTTGGCTGCAGGGCTCACAGCTGTTGGTCACTGCACTGGCAGTAAGGTGCAGTGGGATCTAATGTGCAATTTGCATGAATTTTACATTATATCCCATTGTGCCTTTACCTGCCTCTGTAGAGGGGTCCTTACTGAAACAATCTGATCCATTTCCTATAGGAAAGGTAGCTATATATCTCCCTGTGCAATACAAGAATAAATGCCTTTATTTAGCACACAGTTTCTCAGGTTCTCTTTTTTATAAGGAATGCCTTGATTATATTGGACTCAGTTTAGTTCTGGGTTTTTCATAGATGTTAAGGTCAGAAGGGACCTCAGTAGGTCATTGAGTCTGACTTCCTTGCCCAGGGCAGGAGGAGCGCTGGGGTCAGACGACCCCAGGTAGGTTGTCCAGTCTTCTCTTGAAGACCCTCAGGGTAGGGGGGGCACCACCTCCCTTGAAAGCCCATTCTAGAGTCTGGCAACCCTTACTGTGAAGTTCTTTTTAATGCCCAACCTAAGTCTGCTCTCCATCAATTTGTGGCCATCATTCCTAGTTGCTCTGTTTGCTAGGGCACCCTCTAGAGCATCTTCTATTCCCTGCTGCCCTCCCCTGATGAATTTATAAGCAGTCACAAGATACTCTCGGCCTTCTTTTTCGAAGGCTGAAGAGATCTAAGTCCCTCAGTCTTTCCTTGTAGGACATTTCCGGCAGGCCTGTGACCATACAAACAGCCCTCCTCTGAACCCTCTCAAGATTCTCTGCATCCCCTCCCTGGACCTGTTAGTTATGCATCTGCTAATGCATGATAAAGTGTAATTATTCTTGTTGATCACTTCATCACATTGACAAGTCATGTTCATCTTGGAGTCAGCTATGACTCCAAGATCCCTTTCTACTGCCATGCTGCTGAGAAGGTAATCCCCCAGCCTGTAAGTGTGTTGGTGGTTCTTTTTGCCCCAGTGCAGCACTTTAGGTAGAGGCTGCTTCCACACTTGGCATGAGTGAGTTCTGAGACAACTGCTAGAGTTGGGTTACAGGGGAGAGCAACAGAGGTCCAAGGAACTGCAACTCCTACTTGCAGACACTAGGGGCTTGTGGGAATGCATGGCCAAAGGTTCCTAGCAGGCTGGGATCAGGGAGGGCAGCTTCCCTGGAGAATTTCCCAATAGCCCTTCTTATATAAAGCATAAGTGTTACACCAAGTCTCAAAAGCACCCCTCCCC
>NW_017728907.1:19939969-19978787 GCF_001723895.1 Crocodylus porosus
AACAAAGCCGTATTTCTCATAACTGATTTTGTGTGTGTAGGAAGGAAGGGACCTTTTTCTTAGATCTTGCTATTCAAATTCACCCAAAACATTTTCCTTTTCTTAGGAAAAGTGAATCTGTTGCCCCTCCACAGTCTAAAGAGGATACAACTGACTCAAAACAGATGTACTCACCATCATTTGACAGCTACTCAGAATCCTCACGATCCAAGAATCGTGATAGGAGGTAAGAAGAGGCGATGCAATCAATTTGTGTTTTGAATACCTAGTAAAGTATAAACATACGTAAAAATGAATACCATGGGAAACCAGTTTCTACTAGAATTTTAATCTTTTTCCCGAAGAAAAGTTTCTGCCTAATCTTGTCTATAGTTGCAGGTTGGCTTATGTTCCAAAGTTGAAAATATATATTTCTTCTAAAATTCATTTTTCTTTGGTTGTTTTTAAAAGTGATTATTCTGCATATTAATGCTTTTTGACTCCTGCTAAGCCCTTGACTTTAATGAGGTCTAGTAACAATGTATTACACAGTCTGTTAGGTGAAAAATATGTTCTGTGGCTTTGAATTTGTAGTCTCTTAATTTTATTGACCACCCCCTCTTTTGCAACACAAGAATAGAAGCTCTGCAACTGCTTTCTCTATACCATGTGTTGGCAAGGTTTTGCTGTACCAGGAAGCTCTAACGGAACTTAGCTTTGCGCATGGGCTGCTTCTAGCCTGGCCTGCACTGTTGGAGCTGGAGCCAGAGCTATCATTCCTCTCTCCAGTGCTGCCACTGGTGTTTCTCTGTGATGTGCAGGCAGTATTCCCCCTGCTCAAACACCACAGACACCGCCCAGCAGTGGGCTGGATAAAATGTCTCTTGTGTGCTGAATTCAGTCTTTGGGCTGTTAGTTGTTGACCCCTATTCTATACCATTGATCAATTTTTATATTATTTTTATTGTGTCTCCTTTCTAGGATAAATAGTCGCAATCTTTTCAGGTTGATACGAAATTATTTCCATGTTCCTAGTCACACTTTTGATGTCTTCATTTTAAACTGTTTTAATTCTGCTATAGCCTCTCTTGTGATGGAGTGACTAGAATAATATTCATCTTTATTGATTGTGATGTTGATTGTACAATTGTTATGTCTTAATTTTGGTAGCAAAAATAAGCAATATAGTATGTCCTTTAAAAAATGTTTGTTTCTTGGTGAAACAGCAGTAGTAGTAGCCGCCAGGAGAGTCCTTCAGTTCCGTCTTCCAAGGAGAACGAAAAGAAAGAGAAGAAACCCTCCCGGCGTGAAAAGATGACCAGCTCCATTGAAGATCATGCTCCAACTGTTGTGGATGATTCCTTGCGGAGTGATAGTATTCCATCACTACCAGATGAGAAAGGTTTAGGTACATTTTTATTCTTGATAAAGCTGGAAGTAGTTATGGGTAGAAGGGAGATATTGCCCAAGTCTTTAGTGTTTGAAATGAATGAAAGGGGAACATGGATAATAACCGATGAGACCCTGAGTTAAAATAGTGGTGGGGAAAAAGGAATTTCATGATGGAAAGAGAACATTTAAAACTCTCAAGTTAGAGAAAGGGTGATTGACTTCTTAGGTTCTAATTTCTTTTCCAACTATTCTGGGGTGTTCATTTAATGTTAAAGCAGAATACATGCTGTGTGTGCAGGCTGAAGGCCAGATGTTAAGCTAAAATAGCATTTGTACCTTAAACTGTGGAATGGTATGAGACAATCTCAGCTTGGAGTCTTTTTTTTTAGCCAGGTAATACTATTTGTAACAACTCACTCTAATACTATGCTTCATTTATGTCCTGTCAAAAAATGATTGCACAATTATTAAATTTTTACTTTAGGATATTAAGTACAGGTCAAACTACTGTTGTTCTTTTGCCCATCTTTTTTTACCCAGTTTTAGCAGTCATTCCTTGTGGTTGCATTTAAGACCCTTATTTGGCAGAATAAGTCAATATGAATCTCTCTGATATTTCATACTTTTGGGAGGCAAAATCCATTTCAACCTCCCTTTTGAGAGAGTCTTCATTTATGCACACCTAATGATGAAACCTTTTTTCTGATTTCTTACTCAGATTCAGCTTCCATTGCAACAGAATATTCCCTGAAATTTGATGAGTCCATGACAGAAGATGAGATTGAGGAAAAATCTTTCAGATCTTTACTGCCTTCTGAGAGCCATCGCAGGATCAACATGGAGAAGAAGCGAGGTCATCGGGATGATTCTGATGAGGAGGCTTCCCCAGAAAAGACAGCCCTGTCATCTATCAAGGTATATTAAATAAACAGACTATATTAAATTGCAGGCAGTGTTGCAAATGGTGATACATTTCTCCTCCTCCTCCCCTTCTGTTTTAAAAGCAGGGAAGAGCACCAACTGAACTGATAATTGTCTTGCCTTTCTGCTCCTGAATGGTTATTTTATGCCTTGCTGGAGCATGGATTGGTGCAGCAATTATTTAGTGCATATAGAAGTCATAGAGGCCTGTTGGCATCATGACCCAAAATAGCATCTTAGTAACAGTTTGAGCCATAGACCTCGGTGACTAGAAAATAAACCATATGTAACCTATGCAGAATTTGTATGGGAAAGTTAGGAGTATTAATTTCCAGGAACCTCAGAAGGCCAACGGATGAAAAACAAGGCGTAAGTTAGGTACAAAACACTAAAATAAATTTCCAAGTGTCCTGGTAAACAGGTTCCCCTATTGGTAGGAAGGCCACAATAGCTGGTAAAAATTTGATGTGAATTATATAATTTTAAAAAGTTTAGTGATTTGTGGAACTAGGAGGTGTATGTGTAAACATAAGTTGCTTTGATTGATGGCTAAAAGGAGGCTTTGGAACCCTGAATATTTTGTACTGTGTTAGGGACCATATTTTATGCCAGTGCTCTACCTCTCAAATAAATCTTGCTGGCACAGTGCCAGATGTATTGCTGGTGAACAGTAAACCCATAGGAATCTTTTTACTAAGAACTGGAGTTTGCAGTCTCACTATTACAAGTACGAGGTTGTTAGTAGTTATCCTGCCAGGCCCCATCCCCTGCCTGCTCTCCCAAGCCCCCCATGGCTGCCCCACCCTAGCTCCTGGTGCTTTTAAAAAAAAAAAAGAAGCCCCTACTCACTGGGTGCTGCCTGGTGGGGGTTGATCCCTGCTGGCCCACACTGTGGGGGCTCTCATGAGCCCCTGGACCCACCACCCCATTTCCCAGCCCACCCATGGCTGCCCCACCTGCTCCAGCTCCAGCCCTTTAAGGAAAATTTTTTTTCAAGTGGGTGTAAGTAAGATCAATACATGAAAGAAATTTTACGTACTTTGATGTGAGACATTTGTTTTTTTTCTACTGCTAGAGAGATGTTGATGTCTGAGAAGTCTCACTTAATACTAAGTTTAAAAGAAAGAAGTCCTAAGAGAGGGTATTGTAAGAGAAATTTCAAGGAAGGTGGTGATAAAAAGGATATCGGGTTTTATTAAATATTGGTGTCTGACAGTATGCTGCTAATGTACTTTTTGTGAGGATTAATTTATGAATTTCCCACTCCTTTCCAGGAGCTAAGTATGCCATTCTCAGGGGGTCAGGATAGTTTCTCTAAATTCACTATGGAGATGGTGCGACAGTACATGAAAGAAGAGGAAATGCGAGCAGCTCATCAGTCCTCACTGCTCCGCCTCCGAGAAAAAGCTTTGAAAGAGAAGACTAAGGCTGAACTGGCCTGGCTGGAACACCAGAAGAAGTAAGAGAACTCTAAATATATAGTTTTCCTGATGATTACTCCGTTGTGTCAGTGCCTCCCTCTTTTTCTCTCATTCTGTTAAATGTTGATTATAAATTACTCTTCTAACATAAACATCCATGTAAAAGTATTCTAGTATCTTAGGCCCTCTCTACATGTTACACTTAAGGTGATTACCTTAAGCTGTGGCCCAGCTACACATTCAACCTATTAATAGCATGATAAAACAAGCAATAAACTATAATATTAGTCCACAAAAATGTGTAATAATAACTTTGTAGATTTTCTAATCACGCCATTAATTGTGTCGTCAATTTAAGGGGTTTCAGTATAGAGTGCTGTCTGTCTGTCCGTGTCTGTCCCCCCGCCCCCCAAATCTCCTTGGCTGTGGGGCTCACAGCTGGGAGCGCAGAGGAATGCTGCTGCCACTGTGAGCCCTGCACCTCACAAGATTCGGTGGCAACAGCATTCTCTGTGCTGCTGCCACTCAGTGGCAGCAACATTCTTCCCTCTCCCTCCACTGAGACCCCCACATTGTGGACTGCAGGGCCCACAACAGAGGCACCACAGAGAAACACTGCTGCCACTGTGAGCCCCACATCTCATGAGGCTCACAGCATTGGCCATGTTCTCCCCACTGTGGACCCGGCTGCCAATGATGCTTGCAGTGAGGCAGCATTCTTGGTACTGCCCCCACTTTTAGCTCTGCAGCCCCTGTCAGCTGCAGGGTTTGCAGCAGGGGCAGTACAACGAACACTGCCCCTGCTGCAAGTCTTGCCAAGTTCCTTCAGCTCTGGGGTTCATAGCTACAGGCGCTGGTGCAGGGGGAGTCCAGGTTCATGATCCCAATCTCCCTCTGCACTGGTGATTTAAGGCACAATGGGATCTAATGTGTGATTCCACAATCGCACCTCCTGCCATGCACATGTGGCATGACAGAAGGCACAATTGTGTGGATCACACATTAGATCCCATTGCATTTGTAAAGGAGCCCTGAAAACTGTTCTATTAAGCAAGTATGTTTTGCAGTTTGTTAGGTACTGTTAGATGATGAATATCTTGTCCAGACACTAAAATGTAAGATTAAAAATAGCAAAGAGCACATGGAACTAAAAAGCATTACTTCCTGAAACAGTCTTCTTACTCTCAAGTGAAGAGTATGCTTCCTCTACAGAACTTCTGGCCTGGACATAAGAAACAATGTCTAGTACCATCCACATTAGCCTCCTTAATATTTTGTATTTTACAGAAACAAAATGAAGTTTAGGTCTTTAAGAACATAATGTTTCACCAAAGAGAAAGTTCATGTTCAAGTATTGACATGTAAAATGGAGCTACCCTCATCTGCAGTTAAATTTACATAATGGACAAGTACTGGTGTATTTGAAAATGAAAGAAATGGAGGCAATTTTTTCCCTTGCTTTATTCCTTTTGCCAATTTTCTTTCAGACACTTGAGAGACAAAGGAGAGGATGACAAGATGCCTCCCATTCGAAAGAGACAGCGTGGCCTGCTGCTGAAGTTGCAGCAGGAGCAGGTAAATGGTCCTGTTAAGAAAAGATCCATTTTAATCCATTGTTTAATTACTGGACAACTTACACAGTGAGTACTGAATTAGAGACTGTCCACTAGGCTCTTAAGAAGCTCATTGCAACTCACTGGGAGCATCTACACATGCTATTAATGCACCTGAATAAACTCGGGTGCAGTTTGTGCCAGAGTCAACTGCTTCCTGAGTACAGCATCTTCATGTGCACCCAGGACTGCAGCAATCTAAGCCAGGATAGAGAAGCCCTGGCCTGGCAGGGGCCAGGGTAGAGTCAGCCCCAGGCTCCAGGTAGTGGAGGACCTGGCTGGGGCAGGTCTTACAGTGCAGAGCTATGTGTAAGGCAGCACACAGCACTATAGGACCCTCAGGCCCAGTCACAGTCTACATGTGCATTTGAGTGCACATAATTACTCTGCTGTTAGATAGTACTTGTCCTGGACATTACTGTCCAACAGCAGAGTTAATTAGTTTACTACACCCTAATATAGGCACATGTGTAGACTGTGACACTTCACTGAAGAACTAGTTAGTCAACTCTTCAGTAAAATGCATGTGTAGATGCACCTGCTGGTATTTGTGTGCCAGTAGTTTCTAGTTTTGATGCCTTTTTCCAGTTGAGCCTTCTGTTACCAGTATGCAACCACTGGTGGAGTTAGAGGATAATAATCAAACTGAGAATAGCCAAGTAAAATTGATATAGCATAATGCATTAAAACTCATTATGTAGCCCAGCCATGATGGTAGGCTTAGAAATATTGCTTAGAAACATCTGTGATTTAAAATTCTTTTGCTGTATTTCCCCCATACTTAAAGGCAGAAATTAAACGTCTCCAGGAGGCCAACAAGGCAGCTAGGAAGGAGAGACAACTGATTCTGAAGCAACAGGAAGAGATAGAACGAATCTGCCAGACTACCATGAAACTGCAGGAAAAACTGAAGTCTGCAGGGGAAAATAAACTGGTAAGCTGGTGTTAAAGAACTGTTGTCTTTCTATTTAGTATGTTATGCCATTAATAATTGACTCCTTTGTTACAAATTTGCTCTTCTAAAACCTGACCTCATCTCTTGAGGTTTTTCTGCAGCAGATGATGAACAATTCTCAGAAGTGACTTTAGTGACTTGCATGAGAGAGACGCCTTAAATGGTGTGATTTGCAGAAAGGGCTGTTTGCTTGTACTTCGAAAATAAAGTATTTTCACAGTGGCCTCTTAAAAACTGTTTCTTTTCATTTCTTTTTGTTTCTTTTGTTTAGTTTCTTTGGTCACTCTCTCGTTTAACCTGGAAAATCTAAAAGTTTTTTGCTAATTTTTAGAATGCTTTATTCTTGAAATTAAGCAGATTATAAGTATTTAGGAACATAAAATAAGGAGAAATCTTTGTCACAGACAAATACCAGCTACTGCTATTCTTGCATAAAAGATTATACTGGAGAGTGAATATATACCTGGTTACAGTACTGGATTTTTGATGATCACAACAGCAAGGAATTTTCAGTTTGCTTTACCATTCAAAAAAGCATGAAAGTGTGGATGACAAGGTTCTTTGGATAAATCTGACCTCTTTTATTTGACCAACTCAAATAGTTGGAAAAAATTTTTTGCAAGCTTTTGGGTACAAATATACTTCATCAGGCTGAGGAAATGTCTGTAGTTGGTTTGTGCTCTTCCTTTATGTACTAGTAAAGAAGCCAGAGGCCAGCATGCATGCAAGAAAGCCAGTCAGTGAAAATATAAAATGAAGCAGTCAGTGGGTGAGGCACAGGTGGCGGGTCGGGGAGGGAACTAATATAGCTGGTAAATAGTAGAGAGGTTACCTGGGGACTCAGATGTTAGGCAAGTTATAATAAATCCAATGTCTATATTTAGTCTATGATTTTTTGTATCCAGTAAGTCGATGAAGTGGAGTTCATACGTTCGTTTGTGAAACGTGTTTTGTAAATTCCGTTTGAGGATTAGAACTGAGAGTTTGGGGAGAGAGCGGTTTTCTTGTTAGGAATGTGCCTGCACAGGTAATTGGGTATTCCTATCTGATAGTTTTTTGGTGTGCATTCATTAGTGGTGCACAGTTGATGTTTCAGTTCTCCTACATATTTTCCATTAGCGCATTTGATGTACTGGATGAGATGTAGTACGTTTCTGGAGGTGTAGGTGTAAAGATCCAGGGATGGTGATGGTTCTGTTGTGGGGGTGTAGTTATTGTGGGGGTAGTGGAGATACATTGGCTGGTTTAACATTTCTTGTCATGGCATGGTTTGGGTCCATTCAGTGTGTTTTGGGCCATACAGTTTCCCATATAGGTTCCAGGGAGGGATGATGCATCATAACCAGTGGTGTGTGGTTCATGGTGAGGGTTTCCTTCTGTACTGTAGCAATTCTGCATGTGGTATCTGGGTGGCTCTTTCAAAAGCACGATCTGTCTCTGGAGAAGTGTCCTTGATGAGTGAAAGCCTTTTTGAGATTTGTGAGGTAATAATCATGGCTCAGTGCAAATTCAGTGGTATTGAAAGGCTTGGCTGTATATTACAGCTTTCTTGGTGTGTTTAGGGTGATTGATGGTTCTTTGAAGATGCGTCTATTGATCTGTGGGTTTCTTGTATGTGGTGGTCTGTATTTTACCATTCTCAGTAGTGATCACTAAGTGTAAAAAGGAAATGTTGGTGCTGAGGTATTCAGGAGAGAGTCTGATGGAGGGGCGGTGATTGTTGAGTTTCTGAGGAAATCAGTCAGATTGCAGGTTTTCAGTCCAAATGATGAACATGTCATTGATATATCTTAAGTATAGCAACGGTTTGATGACTTAGTCCTTGAGGAAGTCTTCTTCCAGGTGGCTCATAAAAAGGTTGGCATATTGTGGGGCCATTTTGGTGCCTATAGCTGTGCTTGTGCTCTGGAGGTAGAGTTGGTTATTGAAAGTAAAGTTTGTTGTACGTAAGGATGAAGTGTACAAGTTCAGTAATGTCTTTGGACCTGTACTCCGAGTTGTAATCTTGCTCTTGTAGATATGTAAGGCAGGCTTGGATGCTATCCTGGTGTGGGATGTTGGTATATAAGCTGGTAATATGCCAACCTTTTTATGAGCCACCAGAATGAACACGCACCCGAAATCTATCAAAGACAAGAATACCCAGTTAACTGTGCGGGCGCATTTCTCAACAAGGAAAACCACTCTCTCCAATCCTCAAAGAGAATATACAAAACATCTTTCACAGACGAGCCTATGACCTTCACTTCATCAGTCTACTGGATACAAAAAATCATGGACTAAATATAGACATTGAATTTATGATCTACCTAGCATCTGACTCCCCAGGTAACCTCTCTACTATTTACCAGCTATATTCATGTCTGTCCACTGTCCCGTCACCCCCTCCCTCGCCACCTTTCTCACACACTGACTGCCTCATTTTATATCTTCACTGACTGGCTTTCTTGCATGCATACTAGCCTCTGGCTGCTTAACCACTCCATCCAGGAAGACCACAGACCAACTGCAGATGTTTCCTCAGCCTAACAAAGGGTAATTGTACCCCAAAGGTTGCAAAGAAGAATTTTTCCAACTATTTGAGTTGGTCTAATAAAAGATATTGGATTTACCCAAAGAACTTGTCTGCCTATGTCTTTAGCCCAACACAGCTATAGCCTATACCCCTGAAAGTCTGGATTGCATTTGTGTTGGTTGTGAAGAAAAAATAGAATAAATGGTCAGAAATGAAAGCAGGCAACCCATGCTTAAGCTTATGTTAATGAGACAACCTTCTTAGAAGTTGAGGGAAGTAAAATGTCGAATCAAGATTCAATAGAAAGGGACTGGAAGAGAACAAAATTGAATAAAAGAAAAGGCCTGTGGCAGAGGTAGAGGCTTAGAACCAGCAGTGCTGGCCTTGACCCCTGCTCCATCTCCATTGTCATGGCGGTGCACCGCCACCTTCTGTCTGGAACACTCTTGGAGCGCTTAGATTTGGTTGTTTCAGTCAGCATTGTGATCAGCTGCCAAGACAACCAATCAGAGTGCGAACAAAGCATTACACACGGACAGAGTAATGCTTTTAGTATATTAGAATAATATAGAAAGGACCAATTCAGTATTTGGGAGAACATTTTTGTAGCCTTGTTGTTAATGGTCAGTGGAGAACTGTAGTGTCTAGGGGCACTTTAACTAAAGAGGTCATTGCCAGAATTCTTTAAAATAGGTGTAAGGAAGCTACTGAGGTTATTTAATAAGAGGAACCAGTAACTGAAGCTTCTGAAGCACCACTACTATATTTACTCACAGAGCTATCCCTAGGGTACCGCTAATCTGGGTGACTGCCCTAGGCCCTGTGCTTTGGGGGGCCCTGTGGAGTCGGGGCCTGCCTAGAGCTGGCAGCTCGGCCCTGTGCTGCAGAAGAACCACAGAGGACACCCTCTCCCCTCTTTGCAGGGGGTACGATGGTCCTGCACAGTGTTAGGAGGGCCCCACACAGGCTGATTTGCTCCAGGCCCCACAACCCCCTTAGGGTCGGCTCCATTTACTCACATGCCACATGCACTCTTTTCCCAAAACTTAACCTTCCAAAATTGGGTACGTATCTTAAGCAGAAAAGCTGATTTTCTGGCAGGCAAATGCAGGGAGCAGATCTGGGGAGGAGGGGTCCAGTGGTGCAGTTACACCCCACTTTGATTCCTTTTCCAGAGTTTAAAACTAACTGCCCAGCAGCAGCTGTGGCATGTCTATTTAGGACATGCCACAGCTGAAGGAGTCAGTTGACTGCATGGCTCATTGTAACCTACCTGATTGCTGCTAATTGCTCTTCACTCACACTTGTTAATGATTGTGTCCTTTTTTAATGGTTTTCTTGTCCCACTAATCATGATATTGTTTCTGCAGCTATTTTATTGTCTGTTGGCTACTCTGTTTTTCCACTCCCGTTTAACAGCACTTTCAGACTGTTTGTTTGCAACTTTTTTTCAAAATCCTAGATCTGCCCATGGAGTCCAGTCTTCAGCAACACTTAATTTCAGCTTTTAGCTGAGCAGCCAAGAAGCTGATGACCAGTTCAGCTATGAATGAGTTAAACCTGTAACTTTTACCTGAATAGGAAAGGGAGGGTGAGACGGACAGATTAGGCTCTGTCCGTGCTGTATGTGGCCATAACTCTGGAAAAATTGTCTTTTTTTCCTCATTCTATTTCTTTTTACCAAAATCAAGGTGTCTCTCTTATGTTGTGGTATGTAGCAGACAGAAAAATACTGTGGATTGATGTTGGGTATCTGGCAATTAAAGAATAAATGAATTCAGTGAAACACTTCAAAAGATTGAACAAGTACATTGAATTTTGTCTTTTGTTTATTTGTTCACTTTAATCAGTGTCGCCTGTGGGCTTACTCTCTAGATTATTCTGAAATTACTACAATTTAAACACAAATTTTAAGCTGCTGGAATCCAAGGATCAAACTTGGATATAGCAGTGCAGTAACAATTGATTATTTAGATTTCCCCTTAGGTTGGGGGAAGGAGGAAAGTTGATCAGTATTCAAAGTTATTTTCTTGATCACCCAAGGCCTGGACAACTGTTCTTAATTTTTATTTAATGCTTGTATTGCAGGAGTTGTGTAGTGAAGACGATATAAAGCAGAGCAATGCTTCCAGCCCACTTCCAACCGACACAGAAACCCGTAGCCCTTCCCCTATCTCCATCTCCAGTAGTGAGACTAGTAGCATTATGCAGAAGCTCAAGAAAATGCGCAGCCGAATGGATGAAAAGTAACTATTTCTTGTTTGTTTGTTGTAGTTTACTAAAACCAGTAGGAGTAGATAAATTGTCTGGCATTAAAAGCAGTCGATGACACTGCTCAGTTTGTTCCCCCTTTAACCACAGTTACACTTAATTTTAAATGACCATGATGTCGTTTCATTTGAGGAGCTGATATGAAATTCATTCCAAAAGCATGCTTAAAGAAAGAGCCTCCTGTATTTCAGTTCAGTTGGGTCTCTTCTAAGACCACTGATGCACAGTGTCTGTATCCTTTCTGTGCCTCACCTTTCCTTTAGAAGAGAATTTTTTTAGCAATGGTGCTTTTTTGAACAATAAACAAGTCACCACTGTTAATAGCTTTTATATAAAATTGCTTGTTAACTGGTTAGGTCAGTTAAACTTCATTCCAAATAATGCAGCATTTGTTCTAATTTTTCTTCTGTTTGTCATCATCCCAGAATGATAGGAGAAAAAGTAAAAAAATAAAGTATTGCATGTTCTGCAACAAGATGCTTATGATTGATCAGGGTGCTGGCCATTTGAAATTCCACTGGTAGAATATCCCCTTCAATGTTAATTGTTCAGATACCATGGGGATGAGAGCTCTGGCAGTATAGCAAGGGAGGTCTGTATAAGTACTCAGCGCTGCAGGAAAAAGCTTGATACTTGGCCATTTTAATTGCACAGACTTTATCTGTTATAGCGTAAGTCAGACAAAAAGCGGTTGTGATCCTTTGAGTGCCCTGTGTTCCCTGTTTAGTTTTCTTTTTGAAGGTACAAATGCCATTTAGAGCTCTGGAGCCACTGTGACTTCAAAACAGTAAGGAAACATTTTCTCTACGTCTGAAACCAATCATGCTACTTTTATTCAGACCCCCCGAATAAAAGTAGATTCCTGTTATAAATATTTACCAACATTGTTTAATGCCTTAAAAATGGGAGAGCCCTTGTTTATAGACAAAGCTGTGTTTCAGTTTTCAAAAAGCAAATAATATTTGCCGGATCCTACTTTCTCATCAAAATAAGGGGTCTTTGTTCACCATGAAGAGTTAACCGGTGAATCAGATGAAATATCAAAAACATGGCAGATGCCAGAATTCAGAATTGATTGTATAAACTTTTCAAACATAGTAGAGCAGTCACTTTCTCTTGTCACTTGCTCTAAGGAATAAGAAATAGAAATTGGTATTGGGGGAGGGTGTGTGTGTGTGTGTGTGGTCTAATGTATGTGTTCCACATTCATTACTTTTTTCTTTTTTCTTCAGTTGTATGTGTTTGGTAAATGTTAATTTAAGGGGAGAGGAGGTGGGACTTTGTTCAAATATGAAAAGATCCCTAGAACCGTGGTTCTCAACTTTTTGGATCCTGTGACCTAATTAAGAACTGATCTGCATGATCAAAAGTTGGAAGTACCATACTAAAGCTGTCATAGCCCATTGCTATTTTGGTGCAAGGCAGTACTGTGCATAAGTACCCAAACCTAGCACTATACTGTGCTGCGTCCTTAACCAGAATAAGGAAGGCTGAATTGGAACATCACTAAACCTTGTCTAATTTGCTGTGCCTCTTAGAGATCAGTAAGTTGATATACTGCTTCTTGTTCAGAAGGTAAAACTCAGCATAGTGGCTTAAAATGCTGCCTGGTGCTGTGTTGGCATGCATTGTGGGGGGGTCAGCTGACCACTCTAGCTTCACAGCCATCCTTATGGCCTACTGACGGACTGCAGTCTTCTGGTTGAAAGCCACTGCTCTGAAAGGTTATCTTTTGTCAAGCTGATTATTTTTTTCATACTTGATGTTTTAATAGATGGCCCTGAAATTGGGTGCTTAGTCATTTAAAAAAAATAGAACAGCAGTGTAGACTTCAGTGGCTTTATTTTGGAGGACATGCACTTAGGACGTCAAAAAAGAAGTAATCAGATTAAAGAGAGTCCAGCACAGTGACAAAAATGACAAGTCTGCAAAACACAATGAAAAGCTGAAATAACTAGGATTCTGGAGAAGAGAAAACTGAGATGGGGGGATTTGATAAGTCTTCAGGTATCTGAAGGGCAATATAAACGGGGTGGAGATGGCCTTTTTCTCTGTGGTTGCAAGGGACTAGGACTAGGAGCAATGGCCTCAAACTGCAGCAGAAGAAATTTGCTTTGGAACTAAAGAGAACTTTCTGACTATGAGGGTGGTTGAGCGTTGGAGTAGGATGCCTGGAGATGTGGGATCTCCATCCTGGAAAATTTTTAATAGGTTAGACAGACACTTGCCTGGGATGGTTTAGTGGGGGATAATCCTGTTTTGAGCAGGGGGCTGAATTAGATGACCTCGTCATATCCCTTCCAGCCCTACTTTCCCATGATCCTATGTCAAGAATGCTGTTAAAACACAGTATGACGAGACATTTTTGATAGGTTCTTGAGAGGGGCAGAAAAAGAAAGTCAGCCCTTAAATTACCAGTACTGAATTTGTCTATACTGCATGAGATGTAGTATAGTAAAGAAAGTAAATAATAAGAATTAAGTAAAAGCAAACTGGGGGAAGAAAGGTGGCTTTTAAAAAATCTGTTGTGCTTTGGACAGGATAAGAATGCTGAACTTGCTCTACTCTATAGCAAGGGAAGAGATCTTTTGTCTTGTAGCTGAAGTGGCAGCTTCAGTACCTGTCTTCTCCTAACAAGAAAAGAGAAGAGTTGTTTTATTCCATGAATCCTTGTAGTGTGCATGTGAACAGGAGCATGCTCTGTCAAAGAGAATTAACCCTCTCCCCTTTCCTCCAATCCCTTGTGGCTTTAACAATAACAAACAATGCATTAAGGACATAAAGGAACTGACGTTCTGTTGTTGCTTTACATAAATAGGTTTCTTACCTTGCATTGTAATTAATAATGAACTATGTGTAGCGTGTCATTTTCTTTTGAATAACTTACACCAACATCTCATTAGGAGACTGATTTCAAGTGATTATCAAACAAGAATTTAGTAAGATGGATCCTACCGTACAACATAGTACTTTTAATAAATCAGATGGCGCCTAACCAGAGAAATGTGAACTCAAGCTTGTGTTTAACTGAGAAGGCAAAATAACAATGCTTGCAGTATAACTAGAAAAAACATGAACTAGTGAACATGTCAGACTTTTTCTGAAATCATTTCACTGTTTGTTAACCAAGTGATGATAATCTTTAATTCACTGGTGTTTACCTTTTAGAGAAGTGATCTGATGTAAATATGAACCTCTAAGTGAAAATGTCTTTAAGTGGGTCAGACTCATATAATTCTCCACATTGCAAAAACAATATATAATTTAGTTCTATTAATATTCTTTACTGTGTATTGGAATAGCAGCTGCTGAAGACCAGGGTATAAATGCATAGATAGAACTGCAAATAGAAGCTTGCACTTGGGCAATAGTACATATCCTAAGATTGAGGGAAAAATTAAGACAGTTAACAATAAGAAAAGCTGCATGAATGTAATTGTTAAAGAATAATATTTCACAGTTTATGCACAAGTCATTATGTTCTGTTACCTTTGAAGTAAAACGTACAGTTTTTTTTTCTGTTTGACAGACTAGGTGATCTAAAATCAGTGTAATGTTTAATGCATTTTAAAAAAATATTTGCTAGATGCTCTCCTTCTCTCATTCTTTCTGTCTTTTGCTATCTTGTTTTTAAACTCTTCCTCCTTATTTTGTAGACACTGCTCTCCTGTTCACTACTTCTTCTCTGTCTTTACGTCTCACCACTGGGCCTCTCTCAGTGTCTGTTTTCCCAACCTCCACCCCAAATTCCAGCTGTATATCTACAACCAATTGGTCAGGTAACGGTACCTTTCTCAGTGGTAGACTCTTTGATCGAGCATGCTCTGTTCAGTCCTAAATAGACTGGAAACTCTTCATCAGGATAGAGTTTTGGCAGACTTTCCTCACTATGTCCAAATGAATCTCGTATTGCTAATTAGGTATTCTGAATGGCAGGTAGACAGCCTGTTCCATGTCCCTGTTATCCAGTTGTTACTGCAGAACAGCAGTGGGAACTTTATCTAGGTCTTAGCTTTTAAAGTCTGTACACTTGGACTTTAGTTACAGTATGTGTGTATGGGGAGAACCCCAAGCTTAATCATCTTAACTGCACGCACAAGCTGTTCTTATGCCATGATTTCTCTTAAACTTTTAGAACTGACAGCTTAAAAATGCAACATTTAGCACCAGAAGCATAGTTAGCCTCTGAGAATGGTGATGTTGTTTGTATACTTTTCCTCCAAAACTTCCTCTCCAATATAAACTAGAGGTCTTATTGGATAATTTTCTGTAGAGATTCCCATTTATGAGGAAGTGTGTGTGTGCCATTGGTGTTGTGATTGGAACCCTCTAGAATGTACCAAATATTGAGGTTGTATGTACATTCCCTGTGGTTCTGACCACTCAGCCCCAAGAGTTATAGAAGGGAATTGAACTTCAACTAGTCCTTTATTTCCTTTTGCCACCATAGGTTGAAGGGCTGAATTGTTGTTCTTTTACACTGGTTTTGACAACCTCTATAGCTTTGTTAAAAGTTTTGTGTAGCAATCAGGTTAGTTGGTTCTTCATGCCATTCTGTGCTTCTGTGGGTTGATTCCTTGGGCATCTGATTTTGTTTAGTTCATTGAATCATGGAAAATTTAGATGTTGTCTAGTTCATTTCTTCCACCCCCAGCCCCCAATCAGGATCAGTTGTACATGGAGAATATATTTTCCTGGTCCTGATATTTTGACGCAGTTTACTTCACTGTCAGGCCTTTCAAGATGGCTGAGCCTGAGGAGAATTCAAGTATTTAAATAGTGTGCATCATATATGGGACAATTTTGTATTCAGACCAACATTCTATTCCTTTGAGTCCCACTCCCAGCACTGATGCACAACTTATGCAGATTTTCCATTAAGTTTCCCAAATTCAGAGTAGGAGTTCCAACTTAACTCTACTTGTTGAAGAGAAGGCTGTATGACGGGTGGGCAAAATACAGCCCGCAGGATGGATCCGACCCACCAGGCCGTTCTATATGGCCCATGGGGCCCCTCTGAAAGCCAGCAGGAAGTGGGCTTTTGGAGGCTGTGCATCATTGGACTGGGTTAGCTCTGTGCTTCCATCTTTGTGGGGTGCCCGACACTCCAGCTGGGAGCCCCATACGGAGGCACTATGTGCGATGGAGCAGGACTGCATAGCTGGTGAGTGGGGAGGGCAGCTCTTGCCAGTGGGTGTGGGGTTTGTGGGCGAGTGTGGGCCCTTCTGCCACATGCCCCCCACCCCACCATGATGCATAGCCCCCATCACTGCTGGCAGCAGCAGACAGTAGGCTCCAGCTGCGGCATGGAGCCTGCTCAGCCTGGGTGGTTGGTGCACACCAGCCAGCCAGGCCAGGCTGGCTGCATGCCAGCATGTAGGGCTACCAGCACTGCAAGTGGCAGCCGTGTGCCATCAGGCTGGGCTGGGCTGAGCTGAGCTGGCTCTGTGCCTCTATGTGGGGCTTCCAGCGCTCCAGCGGGCAGCTGCACATGGAGGTATGGAGCCTGGTGTGATAGCACACGGACTGGGAGCTGTGGGGGGCTGCACACCAGCAGGCTGGATGGTCTCTGTGCCTTCACGTGTGGCTCCCCACTGGAGTGCTGGAAGCCCCGTGAGGGGGCACAGAGCCAGCCGAGCCAGATGGCACATAGGTCCCACCTGCAGTGCTGGGAGCTGTGTACAGCAGCACAGAGCCAGCCCATTCTGGCCTGAAGGCTCATGTCAGCTAGCTGGACTGGTCTGGCTCTGTGCCAGCACATGGCTTCTGGGATTCAGCTGGAGCTATGTGCCACTGGGGGGCTCTGCCTGCCACAGCCCATGAGTATCCTGAGGACCTGCTGCTTTGTGCTGCCATGGCAGGGGCTGTGCACCATGGGGGGTGGGGGAGACGTGGTAGGGGGCACCCACACCCAACAACACACAATTCCCTCCCCACCAAAAGTCGTTAAGTGGTCCTCCAGATGAAATAATTGCCTACCCCTACTGTATGACTTTTTGTCCTAGTTGAAATACTTAGCAAAGTTCTGTTGTCTAAAGGTGCCTGGAAGTTGAGCTTTTAAGAATTTTTGCTTTCAAAATAGTTTTGAAGACAGGAGTTCTGATTGGACTCAAAGCTCATCTCTTGATGTAAGGAAGAAGAGGATGTACATGACAGCTCCCTTTAGGCTTATGTAGATTTTTTAAAACAAGTTATTGAATCTTTGCTGTGGGTAAAGATCAATGCCAGGATGCAGTTTGAGGGGTGCTCCAGGAGTTCTCAATATGGTGAGGCCTCTATGCAGTATTCTTCTGAAATAACCATAAAAGATCCTTATAGCCTTTGACTTGTTGATCTAACAAAGTCTCATTTTGTTTTCTCTTGGTGATAGAGGCCTTTGTGAAGGCCTGTGATGATCCAGCTTTCATGTTTAATTCTTGACTGCTTTGGACAACACTCTTTCTTTATTATGTGGTCTCTAGCTTTTGGGTCTCATATCATTATGTACATATCTAAAGAAGACGTATCTCTGCTTAGTTTTACCTCTGTCCAAACAGATTTCTGGTCTCTGGAGGAAAAGAGGTATAGTCATTCAAGTAGCCGCTGCTTCTCTTCACCAAATGAGTCTGCTTTCATCATCTACATATCTGCTTTTCCACAAGACATTTCAGGAGCTACTGAGCAGAATAACAGGCGAATTATCTAGATCAGTTTTGGTTGCTCAAGGGAGATCTTTCAGTTGTTTACTACTATATAACTCCTATAAAGTTCTCTCTTCTGTATATATAACTCCTGTCCTACTCTTTCATTTCTGCTGAGAACTTCTGGCTGTCACCCACCTCTGCCCCACAAGAATAGGGGCAAATTAGTCAGAGAATCGTTTAGAAACAGGTAACCAATTGGCTGTCTCATTTAGTAGGCCCTTTAAGCAATTGGCTCCAAGTTGGAAGACCTTGTGTGTGAGGGAATGACCCTTGAATCTTTTTGCATGTCAGTTAATAACATGCTTTGGGCTATTCACATATTCATCTCCTTTGTAACAGTAGTAGCTTTTTAATCGGAGAAAATTTTCATTCATTGCCATGAGACCCTAATCTCCAGGTTCACATGTTTAGCGACTTGCCTGTTTCTGATGGGGGAGCAGGCCACTGGCAGCCTGCTCCTCCATCTCTGCATTTGTCCCAGCACTTGCCACTTTGGCATGGGTTACGCTGCTTTTTCCGGGATTATTTTTGCTACTGGGAAATCCCAGTAGCAAATTTTGCCTTGGTGTTGTAAATTAGCAATGTCATGCACTGATTACTATGCAACTTGTGCTGTTTGTGGCATTGCAGAGAGGTTTGAATGGCCACAAACCATGCATGCCTGCATGTCTGGATCCAGCATTAGTGACCAGACTTGCAGTGCAAACAGTGAAATTCAGATCTTGCTATCTGCTGATATGATTTGTTCCACAATTTTTTTTGTTTATATATCCAAAACTTTATTTTAGAAGATAAATTAATTGATGCAAGCTTTTCTGTAAGCCTCACATTTAGTGGAAGCCTATGTTTTGTACAATGTGAATATTAAGCAGGTCCTTACTTATTTAGAGTATTAAAATTCCATCTCCCAGATGTGTTGTGGTATTTGAAAATAAACTTGGGGTATGCTATGCTCAGTTTATTTAAAGACGGGGACCAGAATGTATATACAAATCCTATGACTACTTATGTCAGATGCATTCTGGGTGTTTTCCAGCATTTCTGGGTTTTACGGTTTGCTTGGAAAAGTTGTCACCAGAAAAAATGAGGATGCTACCTGCAGTTTGATTCTTACTTTTGTTAAGCTTTATAGTCTTAAATTACCAGCCAGATAGTCTAACTAGTTGGGGTGGAGAGGGCAGTCACACACCCTTTATTCACCTGTTCATATTCTTTTTTGAGAAGTATAATGTTACACAATCTCTCAAGGGAAGGGATCTGAGCAGGCAGTGCTCAAATGAAGAAGTCACTTACTTTAGCTGCTGTTCAAGTGAATTGCCAATATAGAACCATGCTCACTTTCCTTATGGTTGTTCATGTAGTTGGAAAGAACGCTGTAGTATATGAAGGTACAGTCTCTTCTTTGACATTGAGGCTAGTAAGGAAAATGTTTGTATTTTGTAACAGGAATGCTTGCTTTCCCAGTGATCGCTACTTTCTTGAGGGTTCCAACTTAATGCCAAAGGCACTTTTTTCTGTCAAGATGGGGACTGCTACAAACATTATTTCAATTTGGTTATTGCTAGATTACTTCTAACCATCAATTTATTATTGAGCCTCCTCAAAACTTGGATATTATAAGCTTCTTCTAGTTTACTCACCCTCTACCATGAGTCCTGATTGTTCTCACCTATTTATCACACTCTTTAATAGATTGGGCCCCTCATTTAACTTTGAGCAGAATTGTATTATGACTCTGATTCAGTGGACTTTGTGAAAAGTTAAATTTAAAACCTCTTTGGAGGAAACAGCATTAAAAATCAGAGGTAGGCCTCTCTATGCATTACCAATATGATAGCATACTTTTGTTTTAAAGACTTGCCCACTTATTTTTACAGTAATGCTTAAAGATGTGAAATAGAAGAGGCTAATATTTGTTACAATTGACAGAGTACTTCAACATTTTCTCTGTGTTTGTTCTTTGTAGGTTGTCAGTGAGTAATCATAAGTATTATAGAATATTATCAAGAAAGTACTAGCTTCCATTTTATTTAGGGTTTTTTCCTAGTTGTATATTAGAAATATAGGGAGTCTTACATAGCATTGATACTGTCCTAGCTGATTACCTTTTGGTTGTGAATATTTGTACATCATAATGACAAAGCACCTCATGATTGGGTTTTTGGATATGGTGAATTTCTTTTCATTGCCTTGTATATTTATTAGGTTCTTGACTAAGCGAGAACAAAAACTGATGCAGCGGCGACAGCATGCTGAAGAATTACTGGAGTGGAAGCGCCGTTTAGATGCAGAGGAAGTGGAGATACGCCGGATAGAGAAACAAGCTTTAGCTGCCTGGGACAAACAGCTACTCAAAACAAAAACAGCAAAGAAGGAACAGGGCGACCAGAGGACTGAACCCAAAGGTAATACCAAGGAATGTTCAAATAAAGAATTAGTTTAAATAGTGTCCGCAGCTTCTTGGAGCTCATGAAATTGGTAAACTGACATAACATAAAACAGGGGTATCAAACTGGGCCAGTCTTACAAACCGATGCAGAGCCAATCTGTGAGTCTGATCAGGCCCATAGACCAACCCTTGATGCTGGAGACAGCATGCACCCCAAATCAACCAGGTGTGCTGTTTGCATTGTGTATGCTGGCCCTAGACTGGCCCTACATGATGAATTTGGCACACAGGGCCTGTCTGTGGGCTAATCTGGACTGACGCAGGATCCAACACACAGGGCCAAACTGGCTCTGCTTGCTATTATTGTAGCATGCAGGGCCAGCCTGAGACTCAGAGACAGCACCACAGGCCAGATGATAGGACACCAGCCCACAGGCTGTCTTGTTGACACTTGACCCCTGGGCAGCATAATCAGTGAACTAGTAATTGTGTGTTCTCTCTGTTTGGCAGTGATTCACCCTCTATACACTTCCATATAGTCTTGTGTGCTCTTCTGCTTTTTACTGTCTTTTCCCCCTTCATGCTTTCACCTTTAAGTGATCACATCATTAATGCTTGCCACTTACCCAGGCATGTCTTCAACAGACTTGCCTTTTTAATTGTTTTTGGGCAAGAGGATCTCCCACAAGCACCATCTTGTCCTCTCTTCAAAACTGTTTGCCTCCAGTTGCTTCCTCCTAGTCACATCCTTGACTCTGGGCTTTCCTTTATCTACATCCTGATGTATACCTGATACTTGTGTTCAGCTGCCTCTGTTGTTCTAATGCATGTCTCATATCACTACTAACAGCCATTTTGACTCCACATGGCTGTAAAATGCGTAAAGTTGAATGCCCAGTTGTATAGTTTTAATAGGCTCAAACCCCAGAGTGTTGAAAAGGAAAAGTAAATATATTTGTAGTATAAAAAAGGCTAGAAATCAGTTCCTCCATGAATCTACTAATAAATGTACGTGCACAATTTGCTTGGAAATTTGGGGAGGTGGGGGGCTTCCCCAGTCTCCAACATGAAGTTGTCTTCCAAGGTGTGTGGGGTCCTCACCCCCCATAACATTGTATAGAACTTGTAGAAGTAAAATGAAAACAGGAATGTTAAAACCAAGTCCTCACCTTAGGATTATTTCACCTGGCAGCAGTGAATTAAATCATAACATTTTAAACTCTTCTCCCTCTTGGGTTCATCCACAACTATTATTATTCCCATTGATTGATTTTATACTTCAGCATTATTCCACAACAGTTGACTTCAGCAACACAGTGGCTGGTGGAGGCCTTAACTGAGTAGAGAAGGCTGTCATTTCTGAACGCTGAGAGCTGTTCATTTAGAATCATTTAATTTGGCAAAAGTTAATTTAGAATATGCTGAAACGCTATTGTTATTGGCATTCAGCTGTCACACTTAAAATCTGACAGACTTTAGTTGCAATTCTCTGCTAAAAATGTATGCCTTGTTGAGCAATCCAAGCCATACAAGTTAAACAACATTGTGTAATCTGGTACTTAAATGCTGTTTGTGACATGTATTGTTTTTTATGTTTTGTTTCATCAAATGCATAAATCAAAATAATGTTCAGGGCATGTACTTGCATGGCTGACTCTTACCATATGCTCTCTCTTCCCTCCTGTAATCTCTTTTCAGAAACAGCCAGTGAAGAAGAGTCTCCAGTGCTTTCCTGTTCTCATCTAAACAGTGAAAGCTCTGTTCCTGAAGAACTAGGGAGTCCAGCTGCTGAGTCTATCCCATCAGAGATTATGGGGCATGAACAGCCTGCAAGCCCTGATCACAGTACACTTACTGAAGAAATAGTTTCTTCGCAGGACCTCAAGTCTGCTACCTCACCTGCCAAGCTTGTGAGTGACCTTTTTATGCTTTTTACTTCTATATTCTAGTACTGGAAAACAAACATCAGGAAACATGTAGAAAATTAACCTTTGGCTACTTGGAAGTTTAATTATTTTGTTGTTTCTTTAAAAAAAATCCAACTATCTATAAAAATACTAGTGTCAGAATTCCTTAAAAGTCACTGGAGAATAATCTGTTTGGGAATGGGGGTCAATTAAGCATTTTTAAACTTCAGTAGCTTAACTGGGGGGAGGGTGGGGAACAGGGGGAAGGTGGGAAGACAAGAGCAGGAGCCCCGGGTGCCAACTTCAGCAGGGCTGGTGGAGGGACTGCAGACAAAACAGCCACTGCAGTTGATGATTGGCCATACTACTGCCACTGGCAGTCTGATGATCATTGCTTCCTCATGTGCTATTGCTGCTCATGGTGCAGATCTGCCCTGTTACACATCTGCAGTTTTGCATGCATTTCATACAAGTTACGGTTACCTCAGTTGTTTAAAAAAAAAAAAAAAATTGAACTTGTTAATCAAAAATGCGTAAATGTACTTGTATAACAGAAGGGTAATCCATAAAAGGTAGGATTACTGGGGTCTACATTAAAGGCAAATGATCACTATTGCTCCTTTTGATGCTTGTAGTTTGATGCATAATAAAACGGAATTAACTCCTTAGTGTTGCTAAAGGTTTATGACTAGAGAATACTTCCATCTTTGTAATAAGCTAGTAATGACAATGATCTCATACTTTTAAATTGAGCTTTACAAGCAGGTACTTGTTTTTTCTTTCTTCTTTGATTAGTCTCCTTCCAAAAGTAGTACAACTCTGTCAAAACAGGATTCCAGCAAAGGAAGCCATAGAACTGGAGGGCAGCTGCATTTACCTTTGAAATCCCATCAGGTGTCCCACAGTTGGTCTGATGAGTCTTTATCCATGACACAGTCAGGTAAGATTGTAGATACTGAGAATGCATTTTCTTGTGCTTTCATATATTTTTCAACACTGTTTAAGCCAATAAATTGACTCATAAATCCAGTTGTTAAGGTTGCCAAGACTTTCATGCAAGTCCTCCTACCTCCATGCAATTGATCAGTAAAGTTTATAAAGCTTAATGTTTTCTAAGCACAGATGTCATTATTTTTTCTGGAAGCAACATAGAGCCCTAGAATCAGTTCTTAGAAGGTTAGTTTTAGTTTACACATGTTCTCTGTGCTATGAGAACTTAAGCTTATTGTTTCCTTCATTTTGCTTTTTTAAAAAGTAGGCCTTACTAGGGGTTTTTGTGTTCATGATCTTTTGTTCTTAATTATTTCCATCTAGAGATGTTTTATTGTTTAATGCTGCTTTTGCTATAGGAAAGGCTATGTAGTTACCTCTGCCTTGGGTTTATCTGTTGTGTAGTTTGAGGACTTCATTCTCTGAGTTGCACCATTTGGCAACTTTCATCAATTCTGAATTCTTTTCTTTTTTTCTTGTTTTGTTTTCTTTAGGATGAATTTAGGGCATTGTCTTTAGGCTGAATTTTCTCAGAAAATTTCAGTTAAGAGTTCCATCATTCCTGAGCACAAGACTGGAGAACAATATGTTTAAAAAAAAAAAAATATTGAATTCTTGGCCCCCCACCTCACCGCTTTTCTTTTTTTAAGAAGCTGTAGCGTCCCCACTCTTTGGAGCAAGAATTTTGAAATTCCACAGGAAGGTGGCATGCCATAATGAAAAGTGCTCAAGTTTAACCAATGTTAAAGCTATTGAAAATGTCCAGTTTTTAATAAGCATGTAGAGACTTCAGAGTTTTTGATTCAGTACCCACTAAGCACATTCCAGCCTTGGGGCAAGAAGGATTTCCCCTGTATTTTCTATTCTAGGATGCAGACAAACACTACGTAGCACCAGAACCATCTGGGAGAAGGAACCTTGCTGCTTGATTCAAATGTACAAGACAAGAAGCAGACATGGGGGTGGATGTGTTAGCAGTAAGGTGGGACAAGGAAGTCTCAACTGGGAGGGGACCAGAGGTTTGACAGGAGGGAAATTGGGACTCAGTCTGGGATAAAGTAGAAACAGAAGACTGAGGTGGGGAGTCCATTGCAGAAAAAGCTATAGCTGGTGACAACATTGCTAGTAGGGAAGATTGTGAGAGAAGAACAGGATTGGTTTAACTAGGGCACGTGGACTAGAATAATCTGAGGATTGGAAACTGGGACTGATTTAGTGAGGTGAAAGGGATTACAAAAATGACGAGACAAGACTGGGACAAAGACAGGCTGGAAATGACTGAGCAGAAGGATCTGTACCCAGTATTTTAACTTCTCCTTCAAATATTAGAAAGGAACTCGGTATTCCTGAGATTTACTCTGTTGTCATCAAATATCTGTGAAATCTGATAGCAGTGTGAAAGCCCAGTTTGACACCCCAGGATCTACCTTGCAGAAGCACTGAGCACTCACAGCTGTATCTGAAGTCAACAGAAGTTGTATTTTGACTGTGTTACTTTTTAAAGCTACATATTCTGAAAAATCAGATCCTATGTTTCTCAAATCAGATAACCAGCCAACTTGCAAAGGGAAACTTGTGGTTTCCCACATTTTTCTTCTTTAAAAGAGAAACCCACATTTTTCTGTGTTAACTGAGAAAAATGTGTGTTTTTTATCTGTTTTTCTGCATTGAACAGAAAATTCAGATCCCTGCTCATCACTAAAGCAGGGATAATGATACCTCTTCATTTCACAAGGGTACTGTGAACGTAAATCTGTTTAATATTAGTGAAGCACACAGCAACTATAATAATAAGGGTCAGAGAAAAGCACAGTAGTAAATTTAATAATTCTGTCTTCAGATCAGGTTTGAAGAGTGTGCAGCAATCAGAATAAAATAAAACAGTGTATGGTGAATCCAAAAAACAATCATATGTCATTAAAGGTGTAGCATAATGCAGACACAAGATGGGGCAAAGAGATTGTAGAGACGACCTTTATTCTGGTATTCTCTAGCAATTAAGTGTTTGATTATGAGACCTTGTGTTCTTTTAGCATAGGGTGTTGTTTTTGCGGGGGAGGTGGGAGGGGTCCTGTTTAATGTGTAAGTTCCTTAAAAAAAAAAAAAAAGACAAGAAGTTTTCGGGACAACTTTTCTCTTTAGATCTTGTCCAGAAAAATTCATGACACATTCATGATGTAAATTTGTTCAGAGAAGCACAGCTTGATATGGCTAGTGTTAGAAGCTGTTTACAATGCATCCTGCCTAATTAAACAGAGAGTAGAGCTATGTTGTTGTTGTTTAATTTTGTGAATTGAATACTGGCCTCATTCACAACAACATGCACCGCTCCCCTCCCCTCTCTCCCATATGCCATATTGGCTAGAAATAACTGGGAGTTAAAAGGCTTGACATTTGATTTTTAATTCTGTAATTTATATCCTGTGTGGTTTGCTTTTTTGTTTTTTGGGGGGGGGGGGCACAGTTTATTTAATTATCTTTATCTTCAAGTGTGTTTCATCTGCCAAAGGGTATAAGAATGCATTGTGATTCTCAGCTTAATGGTGTGGCATGAGGACAATGATATATATAATGCATGTTAAACTTACCTTCTGAAAATTAAAACAAAACAAACCCTCTAGTACAGGGACAGGAAATTATTTTGGGCAGAGGGCCACTTACTGAGTTTTGGCAAGCCGTGGAGGGCCGCATGACAGGCAGTCCAGGGCAGACGAACGTTAATTTTCTAAATTTTTTAGGGGCCCCGTGGGCTGGATAGAATGGCCCAGCGGGCTGCATCCAGCATCCAGGCCGCATTTTGCCCACCCCCGCTCTAGTATGTATTGGCTATCTTAAGTGTTACCTCTACACAGAGCATACCCATAACAAACATCTTTGTTGCGTGTCTTGTGTATTTTCATCTTTAAATGCATCAGGAATCCTGCCCATTTTGGATATTCAGCCGTTTCTTCAGTGCCACATTCTAGCATGTGAATTACAATTTTTAGTGATTCTGACATTCAAAGGATCTACAATATGACTAAAAGCCATAACTCTGCCTTTTCCAAATTGAATAAAGTGTGATGTGACACTTGTTTACTTCCATATGTATATGGAACTAAACAGTGTTTATTTTAATGAAATGAACTTTTTAAAATTAATTTATTTTACTACTTTTTTACATGTAAAATGATTTGAGTCCTTTGACTGTTTATTTGTATTTTTTGGATAGTGTTGCTGTGTTATTTACATTGTTATTTGAAAGTTAAGTTTAAACTAACCTTTTTTCAGAAACTACATCTGACCAGAGTGACATTGAAGGCCGGATCAGGGCCCTAAAAGAAGAGCTACGAAAGAGGAAGTCTGTTGTCTACCAACTGAAAAAGCAACAGAAGAAGAGACAGAAGGAAAGACTGAAAGCCCAGGAGGCCAGTTTGATCAAACAACTAGAGGTTAGGAACCACTGGAAGAAGGGCTTTGTAACAAGTAACACTGTTAGCACTGTATAAATCAATATATTGTAAGTAGTTGCTAGAGAAATCATTTCTCTTATACTATTCAAGTAGAATGCTTCTACTCATCCCCCTCTTATGAATCTTGTGGAGGCAGGGCCCACAAGGGATTTAATTATTTTCAATAATGCAGCCATAGTCCATATAATAATAACAATAGAACGGACAGTGCTCTTGAAGTTAAGGGGCAACCCATTAATTAAACTTCTGTACTACCAGTTGTACAATTTAATTTTAATGAAAGTAATATATACAGTAAGGCTAGAAAAACAGTATTTGAGTTTGGCTTTAAGAGTAAATGCTCCAGCATTCACAATAAGAATTGTTACCTATGTAGATAAGCTACTTGTTCAATATAGGCAGACAAGATTCTTTGGGTAAAATATGTGATATCTTTTATTAGATCGACTAACTAGTTGGAAAAATTGTTCTTTGCAAGCTTTCAGTTCAGCATATACATCTGATAGCTTCTGTTTGGTGGATTAACTCTTTCTAGTAGATGTGGTTTATTAATCTTACTTTTTTCATATTCAGTCTTACGATGAGTTCATCAAGAAGACTGAAGCAGAGCTGAGCCAAGACTTGGACATGTCACCCACAGCTAAACCTCAGATTAAAACTCCATCTTCAGTTTCTGAAAAACCTAAAATCAAGCCATCTCCACTCCATAGGTAACTTGGAACTCTTTGTAATTTAATAGTGCCTTGAAGACATTTTTCTATTTTAACTATAGTTGTTATTTCAAAAATATATCAAGTTTGCAACAAAGAAAGCATTTGTCTAAAGATATTCCTGCACAAGTATGGAAGAAAAGAACAATTTGTGTTTTCTGTCTGTTGATCAGCAGATATTGATGTATTTCTAATATCTATATGCATTAGGAGAATAGATCTTTTTTACTGTACTCGGGGAACTTTTTAAGGCTTATGAAGCTGACAAAAAAACCCTTTTGTGTGTGAACATTTTATACCATTTTCTTAGTGGAGGAGGGGAGATTATGAGGGTATCTCAAAAATGCAGTGTGCTAGGATAGGGAAAATTGTGTGGAAGAAACATGAAGAATCTGATTTTGTGGAACCCTTAAAAAAAAAAAAAAAGAAGAAGGCTGTCTTGAGGTGAAACAGTGCAGTATAATCCACTACACCTCTTGGCATCTCTCCTTGTGTTTCTCTCTGTTCCACCAGCACTGTAGGTAGTAACCTACCAAATTTATGGCTGAAGCAGAGTGCATGATGACTACTTTAATTTTGCATGCTCCCCTGTGTGCACCTCACCCCTTGTTTCTCTCCCCCACCTCATTGCTGAGTAGCGGAGGACCCTGCTGCTCCTTTCTGATCCACAGGGACACTAAAACTGTGGTTTTAAATGTGGCACCATTTTTGCCTCCCTGCAAGCCAGCAGCAAACAGCAGAGCTATCTGGGGCCCCTCAGCCAATCATTGGCAGAAGGCAAAAATGATGCTACATTTAAAACTGCAGTTTTTGCCTCCCCGCTGGTCAGGAGTGAGCTGCAGGCAGGACCCTTCCACTAATTGGCAGGGCGGGAGATAGTGGTGGGGGACCTGCAAAATGAAAGGAGGTCTACTTCCTCCGTGAATTCGGTAGGTCCCTGTCGTGGCATGTGATGGGATTTGTAGCATACTCATATAGGAGGGTTATGCTTTAATTGTAGAGGGCAGTATTTTTTATGATTAACACTACAGAAAGACCCTCTCCAGCACCTATTCCAACTTCCCCCTCACTTTTTAAATTGCTTCCTATGTTCAATTCATAATTAATACACATTGGTGTGGGGCATGTGATTCTGTAACCAATACTAACATTTTGAATAGCTATTCTAACATTTTGAAAAAAGCTGTGGTTCACTGTATTGACTTTTTGACCCTAGGCCTGAGACGACAAAGAATTGGAAATCATTGACTGAATCAGAGCGATCCAAAGCATCTTTGGAATCCATTGCAGAACATGTTGGTATGTAAATGGAAAAGTGTAAATACTGTAGATGGAGGAGTCTTTATTATTAATCTTGCAGAATTCTGTTATTTACTGGGGCCTTGTTACACTCCATGCTGTGAGTTGCACAAATATTGATTGGCTTAGTGCTAGCTTGGAGTTTGGAGCAGTCGCATCTTCAACTTGAACAGCACATCTGTGAGTGGCCACACCTTAATGGAACAGGAGCTGGGTTGTGTGGATCAAGAGAGAATCCTGTCTTGGAGTGGCATAACTTTGAGCCACATGAGTGCTTTAAGTCACTTTAAGGTGTTAGCGTGGACCCTCCAGGGAGGTTAAGAATTCCAGCTATTAAGGATTACTATGCAACAAGGCCCTGTGTTTTGAAAAACCTGTTTATCATTAAGTCATTGTTGTCCGTATCAGAGTAGAGGAGATTAATAGAGAGTATGGATAGCTCAAATGAGCATGGATCATATTTCAAGTTTGTTTTTATTTTTTTTACATTTACATCCATTTTTACTTTAATGGTTTCAAGAACAAAGCTTTACCTTTAGGATAGTCCTTCCCTGAATTAGAAAACGTTGCACTTGGATCCCTTCTTTTAAAGGACTTGATTATAATAAAAAAAATTTAAAATGTTATTAAAGAAAAGTGATGTATTTTACAAAAGTGTCTTTAACTAAGCAGATTTGATCCTTAAAGAAACCAGAAACAATGTAAGGTCTGAAAATATTTAAAATCTTTTCTTAATGTATGTTCAGTTTTTTTTTACCATTAATCTTTAAAGATCTGCATACAGCTATAACTTTATTTGCCATTTTGATCTCCAGATAAAAAGCTAAGCTTTGCTTTGCATACCACATTCACATCCTATGATATTAAACTTATGCAAGGGAAAAGGTTTGATTGGAGGACGTAAGGATCTAGAACTGAGGGGGATGATACTAATATTTACAAAATGGTCCACTAACCTCTAAAATATTCAGATGTATTGTTAATATTCTTTAGCATGGAATTTTTGGACTAAAAGTCTATTTTAATGGTTACAGTATTCCGACAACACAGGCATTGTTAGACTTAACTTACTTTGACAGAGATGGAAGGTAGTAAAAGATCATGCTTGAACATGTTAATGCTGCAATGATTTTTTTTTTCAAGATGCTGTACCATCAAGTACTGAGCAGTCTGTGTCCATGCACAGCAAGAGATTAATTGAAACAGAAATTCATACAGAAGAGCCTTCCCAAACCCTGTCTCCAGTCTTAAAGTCACCAAGGAGATCCAGAGCAGAATCTGGTGATTCTTTGGATAGTGTGCCCTCCTCATCTTTTTTCAAAGACTTAGGAGAGTATTGTAGACAATCTCAGGTGTTACGGAGCAGGTCAGAAGATGCATCTGTTAATGACATTGTGTCAAGTCACAAATCTGAGTTACCAGAAGAGATGGAGTACAGAAAACCAGAAGAATTTGAAGTTGAAGGTGCTAATATTAAACATTCAGAATGCTCTGGTGCCATCTTAACACTAGAGAGAGAACAGGAGAATTCACTAGAAGTCTTTCCAAAAAAAGACCCCTTCACTGAGATTGAGCTATCTCAGAAAGAACTATTTGGCTTTGCTTTTGAAAATATTCAAAGTAGAGAAGAAGTCTCAGAACAGAAACAGATGAACAAAGATGAAGTTGTGAGTGATCGAAGTACTGATACAGGAAAGTCTTCTTACAAGCTGCGCAAACTAATAGAAGAAAAAGACATTACAGAACAAGTATTTGGTCAGAAAGGGTTGTCCTACTCTGAAGATTTTGAGGGAGTCTCCCACAGAAAAGAGAAATCAGTTGAAGATGCCTCTGCTGAGTGTTACAAAGATGACTTTGAGATCTCTATGCTATCCCCCAGAAAAGACTCTCAGTCACTTAGATTGAAATCACTTCATGCAAAATCTTCCAGGAGTGGATCTACCAGTCTTGAAAGTGATGATGAAATTAGTGAATATCTCAGTGACAAGTCTCTTTCTGTCTCAGACAGCATACATTCAGAGAGATTATTAGAACTTAAGTCACCAACAGAGCTCATAAAAGATAAAGAGCGCAGTGACATAGTGAGAGAACCAGGTCCCACTGATTCATCACTTTGGGCCTCGGTTTCCATTGTGGAAGAAGCAGATGGCCTCCTAAATTTCCATATTGGAGACAGGGTACTTGTGAGTAGTGTCCAGCCTGGCACACTGAAATTCAAAGGTCTGACCAGGTTTGCTAAAGGTGTCTGGGCTGGTGTGGAACTGGATAAGCCTGAAGGAAATAACAATGGAACTTATGATGGTATTAAATATTTTGATTGCAAGGAAAAGCATGGTATTTTTGCCCCTCCTCATAAGATATCTCATATTTCAGAAAGTTTTGATACCTATGTAGATACAAATGAAGATGAAGACTCATTTTTTGATGATAAATTGGATCGGCACCACAAAACAGAGCCAAAAAACAAAAGAAGTTCCAAACCTGGCAAGTATGAAGACCAGAAAAGCGATGCAACAGAAAAGTATTCTCAAGATAAAGCCCCAGCAGGCATATCTGCTCAAGAAGGGCCAGCTGGAGAAAGAGATAATGATGATTCCAGTCCTGAAGCAAAACATGTGAAGGAGATTTCTGCAGCTGTTGAATCACTTGCCCAAGAGCAGTCTGTGATAGACTGTCTCAAATACTCTATAAAAGATGACATTGTTCCTGGCACCATAGAAAAGATTTCTGCTGTTCTCTTAGAAGACACATCAGATAATCTGTTGTCAGAAAAACTGGAAAAGCAACAGATCTTAGGGGAGGAGTGTATTGAAAAGTTAAATCATCTCTCTTCTGGAGTTTTGGAGAAACTTGCAACTCCACTTATGGACTTATTGACAAAAGAAAAGAGCCAGTTAGAAGCACAGCTTAAATTGCCACTTCAGGAAGAAGAAAAGTCAGAAGATCAATTAGAAAAGGTCAGCTTGCTGACTGATGTTCTCCTTAAGGACTTTCTTAAAGATGCTGTTAAACAATTTCAACAAATCAAGAGGGTCAGAAATGAGAAAATTCAACTTAGCAATCAAGAGCTTTGTGATGGCCAAGAGGAACTGTCACCCAGAACACCAACCCAACATGTGGAGGAACAAGGAGAGAGTTGCTTGCACGACTTTTTCTTAAATTCTAAATTGGAAGATGAGAGAGAGGAAGTTTCTTCTCCGGATATGTGTCCCAGACCAGTGAGTATACATCTTGCATTGATTTGAGGGAGTAATAGTTTGTTTATTTGATTTGTTGAGTTTGAAGAACAGTGTGTCAACATTTTTGTGTAGGACTTCTCCCTTCACTCCCCCTTCTATGCCACTCCTTCCTACAGTATTAGCAGAGGACTTGTGATGCATGTCCAACCTTCTAGTACATGCTGGGCATATCTACAGGTGTGTTTTAATGCACAGTAGCCTATGTTACTGCACATTAAAGCTCCATGTCAAAAATTATGCTAATACATTAATATGCAGTAAAAATACGCTACTGCACATTATGCATCACTAAAAAAGCGCATTTTTGCTACTGCACATTAGGACAGCCTAATGTGCATTTATTTAGTCTCTCATGTTAGAGGTACTAAATTTAATGTGCATTGGCAAAAGTGCATTAATGAACGTGTTGAGATGCTGAGTAACAGCTCAACAATAAGTGATGTTTTGTATCCAGTGGATAGCTATGGCCTGAACAGAAGTTCAGGTTTTTTCATAGCCACCTGAAGGGTAAGAGTGTAAGACTCGGTTTTTCTGTTGAAGTGCCAAGGAAACCTGATCACTTTAGTGGTGGTCTCTTGCTGTCATGTGAAGCACCAGGTCACCTCCCATAGGCCACCAAAACCGCCATCAGATAGTAATGGCTTTTCAGCTGTTGATTTTGGTTATATGCATACTGATTATAAGTCAAGTGAAAAATTCCATACCCCATTACCAAACTGTTGAGCCACCCACCCCATCTTAAACTGTTTGATTTCAGAGCAGAGTGAACATCAGGAATGGATCATTTATTTTTAAAAATACTTCTGTCTAGTCTAAAGTCTTCAGTAACTTCTCAGAAGCATTGAAGAAAGAATGGTAAAAGCACAGGTATATAAATAGAATGAATATTATCCTATTGTTTTTTAGTTTTGAATAAATTCATATACGCTGCCAGTTATATTAGAAGTATATTTAAATATTGATCTGGATTTGAATTCAGAGCAGACAGTAGTTTATGATACTGCTTTTGCTAGCAACTTTAATTTGGTTTTTATCACAGGAAAGCCCAGTGTTTGGTGCCAGTGGGCAGAAAGAGCTTGCCAAGAGGTTAGCAGAACTGGAACTCAGCCGAGAGTTCTTGAGTGCTTTAGGAGATGATCAAGACTGGTTTGATGAAGACTTTGGTTTAAGCTCCCACAAGGTTCAGCAGAAGCAAGCTGAAGAACCAGCAGTGCTGCCCAAGACGGAGCCACAAAAAGTGCCAGCAAAGCCATGTGAGGAACCTTTGGCTGTCCCTCATACTGCAGTGGAAGTGGAAGGCATGGTACATGAAGCAGCCGAGGAGCTGTGGAAGTTGAAAGAGCTGGGTCACGATCTTCAGAGTATCAGCCTTCCTATAGACCTTGGGAATACCATCCAGGAGCAAGACATGGAGACCATTAGCAAACAGGTCTATAAAAAGGTACAACCCTGTGGAACTTTGATCTCATCCCATGCCTAATTTGCCTTTAGCAGCTAATGGTTTTTAAATGTTTACTTTTTATTTGTCCAGGCAGTATTTGATTTAACAAGAGAAATTTTTGGGGAAATCTTTGCTGAGGATCCTAATCTCAATCAGCCCATTTGGATGAAACCATACAGGATCACTTCTGCATACTTCCGGCGGGTAAAAGATCCTAATGACCTTGATGAGATCAAGGTAAGAAAAAGGTTGTTAAAATACAATTGCTCTTACATACTATAATACCTTGTGCTTGTGTGTCATTTTTTCTCTTTATAGAGCACAAAATACTCTGTAAGAGTGGATAAGCATTACCCTGGGCTTTAATAGGTGTAGCTAGTGATTCACAAAGAGATCTCAAGTGGGGTCCTAGCTGATTAAAGGATTGTGGAAAAATGTAGAGGTGCACTGATAGATCAGTCCATATTGGATCAGCAGCAATAAAAGGAAAATTGACATTGTCGGCAATCGGCTTTTTTTTGGCCAGCGTAGCCAACAATGTCACCAATTAAATGCGGTGCGCATGCACGCAGACACCATGCACATGGCTAGGAATGCAGGTGGGCAGCTTGGTGAGCAGTGTCCAGCCAGTAAGTCTGGGAGGGGAAGGGGTGTTGCGGCGGGCAGATCAAGGCCCCCATGGTGAGGGAGAGAATGGAGCTGGGGAAGAAGCAGGCACTGCCCAGCTGGGACAGGGCACGGGACAGGGCTGTGGGTGGCTTGTCCATGTGTGGGGAGGGGGGACAGCTCCCCACTGCTGCACGCATTGTGGGGGAGGCATGGGGGGCATGTGCCCCCAGATTTCACCTGGCCCCAGGCTTGCAGCAGGCAGCCCACCCTTACCCCACAAACAAATCTGGGGGCCACATGCCCCCCATGCTTCCCCTGGAGTGCACGCAGCAGCAAGAAGCCACACCCCACTTCTCCCCACCGCCCCAATGTCCCCAAGACAAGTTTCCCATGTCTCTGTCCTGCACCCCATCCTGGCTGGGCAGTGCCTGCATTTGCCCCAGCCCCCTTCCTCCCTCACTGTGGGGACCTCAATCTGCCCCACCCCCCACGCAACTTCCCTCCCCCATGCCCCTTTTCCCCTACAGACGTACCGGCCAGACATTGATTTCCAAACTGCCGAGATGCATATCAGTATCGGCTGATGTGGCTGGTTAATAATCCGGTGTCAGACAAAAAAATCTTTATCGGTGCACCCTTAGAAAAATGGTATTTTTTTTTACTAGCAGTTTTGGTCCCCTCTGTTCCAGGGTTATGTGCCAGTTTTGGTGATTTAAGGGCATAGGTTTATATTGCAGATCTAACCAACCTTAATCTTTGTGGACAGATTGCGTACCTGTGCTGACTTCAGTAGGACTCTGTGCAGGTGTAAGGGCAATTGCAGGATTGAGCCTAAGCAAGCCAGACTTTATATGTGTTTATGCATGGTTAACTGAATGCTAAATTTCAGTCATATCTGTGCCAACCCCATTACCCTTAATAGAAATATTCATATGCATCTGACGGCATGATTTAAATCTGAAAAGGTTGCACTAGGATGACTGAGGGCCTTGTTTCACTTGCCGAATTTGTGTTACTGATGATGATGCCCAAGAAGGCAAGTTGGGGTTGTTCAGCTTGACACTAAGCCTCTTTGGAATTTGCAGGGCTGAAAGAAGAAAAGCTGCTTGTCAACAAAGTGGTTTCATATTGAAATCATCAGGAAACAAACAAGGAATTCCTACGGTGCATTTTTTCTAGTCATTTTCAAATAAAACTGAATTTTAAGGAACTTGTCCTTGATAATGCATTGGATCTATGGCAGTGTCAGGAATACAATCCAATATTCCAAACTATAGCTGTCCTCAAATTCCTATTAATAAGAAGAGAAGGATAAAGTCAAGAAGATTTTAAAAAATGGAGAAGGAGAAGAGGGCCTCAGTCTCCAACACACATTTTCCTCCATGAACTGAGATTTAATTTCTAACTGACTGTATTAAAAGCACAACTTTCAATTCTAAATATAAGAGCATTGGAGCAATTTAAGTGATGACTTCTGTCCCCTCTCCTGTATTAAATAAATTGTACTTTTTCATAATATTGCTTTTAAGACCATGTTAATAATGGGCAATTCTGTCATAAACTCCTTTAAATATGTAACATCTTGAAGAAACTTGAACTGAAACATACCCTCTATACTATGATCTGATTTGTAGAGCAGGTGCTTTGAACGGGATTCACCTTTTCCCTAAATATAATGATATCGATTTATTTTCTGTCATGTAGAGTTTCATTGCAGCTGAAGTGCTGAAGTTATTCTGCTTGAGGAAGGAACCTAATCACAAAACCGATTGGCAGAAAATGATGAAATTTGGACGAAAGAAGCGGGACAGAGTGGATCATATACTGGTCAGTGGATGCAAACAAACTGTAATGTGACCAAGTGTGCTACCCCCTGAATTAAGTGTAACCTAGATCTCAAAAGAAGGCACCACAGATGACATTTTATAGACGGTAGTTAAACCTAGGTGCACAGTGCTGGACCATATTTTAAGCCCTTACTAGTTCAGATAAGTATATGTGAAAACAAAGGCAACAGGAGGAGTCATGAGGAAAAGAGGATGTCTTGTCAACTTTTAAAAAGTTGATTATTACCTAGTAAGTAATAAATTAATTAATGTGTTAATTGTTGATTACATTTATGGAATGAGTGAGAGAGAGATGTCTCTTGGCCGTGATGAAAATGAGGATTCCACTTGACAATGTAAGAATTTTCAGTACCTAACACTTTATTTAATTATATTCTGCGTTGTTATCTAAATACCACTTACTTCAAGCCATGGATCACTTCAGTCTTTTGTTCTAGTGGATAATTTCCAGAAAATTAATGGGAAATTTTTTCAGCTAGGAACTGAATTGAGCTTTAACTAATAAAAAGGTTTGAATTTAGGCTTTGAATATCTTGGGATATCAACATCCTGGGATATCAAGGCTGTTGTACATATGATGTAACTTAGCTTGTGTGCAGTTCCCTGAAGTGCAGCCACTTCTTATGCAAGTAGTGTACCTATTATACACCTGCACCAATTCACTATGGTAGCTTCTAATGATTAAGAACTAATCCAAGGAACAAAATGGGTTCCTTCTTTAAATACTGTATTTCCCTACGTACAAGACACCCCTGAATTTAAGGCAGTCTCCCCAATAATGAGATTCTATATACAGAAATGTATAAATTTATTATGATTTCCATGTATGGAATTAATTATTAGAGGATCATCTAAAATTCATCCCCCTCACTACTATAGGCAGGGAGGCAGAGGTGAAGAAGGGGGCAGGCAGTGGGAGAACAGACATTGGGGAAGGCAGTATGGGGAGCACATGGTAGGGCAGGTGGGTAGGGCAGGCACTGGGGAGCAGTAAGAGGGCAAGCAGTGGAGGGAGCAGTAGGGGGCAGGTAGTGTGGATGTGGTGAGGCAGGAAGCTTGTCTCCTGCTGCCTGCCCCACCCCCCAACTGTGCCTGCACAGGTTTTGTGAAAGCTTGCCTTTAGAAACTAAAAAATAATAGAAACACATCCATTCTTTTTTGCTCATGTACCTGAGTAAAGATGTCTTAAGTAAATTAATATCTGCAGTTTACTAGTATCTAAAAATTCTGTAGTTAGTCTATTAAGAATGGCTAGAGAATTCTGTGGAGGATTGTGTTACGAGTCGAATAAGTATGGCTAATTGATTGTCCACATTTGATTTGATGCTTTAAAAAAAATGCTCAGACGCAAAAATAACCTAAGTTAGATTACCATTAAAACTGAAAGAATTATTATAATATAAAGCAAAACTAGATAGTAGGTCTGTGCGAAGTGGCAGGCATTCGCTTCGGATTCAGATTCAGCCGATTCGGAGGACAGTGATTTGATTCGGAGATTCGAATCACTATCCTGATTCGATTCAGCTGAATCGGATCCAAAAGATTTGGCACTGCTTCAGACTTCCAGCCACAGACTAAACAGGCAGCTGGCAAGTCTGTTGGGGAGGGGGGAGTGATTGGGACTGGGGTAGGGACAAGTTGCCCAGCCAGGGCAAGGGGATGCATTACTTAGGGAGGGGGGTGCGGGATGCGGGTGTTGCAGTGCTTGGAGTGGGGGCTCTGCCCTGCTGCCACTTGCCCAGCCAGGCCAGGGTGGGGAATGCAGGTGCAGCTTGCCCTGCGTGGGAGGGGGCAAGCAGTAGCAGGGCATAGCCCCCGCTACCAGTGCTGCCAAGCCTGCATCCTGCGCCACCTGGCAGACAGTAACAGCACTTGCTTGTCTGCGCTGACTGGCCAGCAGTGGCAGCACAGTCCACGCTCCCAGCACTGATGCAGGCATGGCAGTGCTGGGAGTGCAGGCTATGCCCTGGTGCCGGTTGCCCCCTTCTACCAGAGCAATCTGCGCCTGCTTTCCCCAACCCCCCACGCCCCAGCTGGGCAAAGTGGCAGCAGGGCATAGCCTCTGCTGTGAACGTTACCGTGTCCTCCCCACCCCGCTCCCTTAGCCCCATGCCCCCTGCCCCAATCCTTTCTTCCCCCAACCCCAACAAGCTGCTTGTTTAGTCTATGGCTGAATTGCTGAATTTTTTTCCGAATCAATTCAGATGGTTCGAATAGTAGTGAATTTTGACATTCAAGAGCGTCTGAGATGGGGCTTTAATTATTTAAATATTTGATTCATATTTATATAACATCCCCATGATAACTGCAGTGGAGGTTTACATAGGTAGGTAGTATTAGAAACATGTGTAAGGGGGAATCAAGGCAGTCTGAGACTTCAGGGGGCTAGACACAATGGCAGGTAAGTTGGGGGAGCAGGTGGTAGGGGGAAGCTGCCTGCCTCTTATTGCCTGCCCCCTATTACCTGCACCCCTGCTGTCTGCCCTCCCTCTGCTGCCTGCCCCTAATGGCCCCCCACCGTCTGCCCTCCCACATGCCACTCTCATCATCTCCTTCCCCCTACCACCTGCAGTAGTTGGGGGAGGCGGGGGGGGTAAATTTAAGATGATCCTCCAATAATTAGATTCCATGCCTGGAAAAGTATAATGAATTTATGCCTTTTGGAGGAGGGACATCAGCTGGTCATTTCAAGAAATCTGTTTCTCAGGGCTCTGCAGCTGGATTGAGTAGCATTCATATACATCAGTGCTTAAGGTCTACTTGAGCTTTCCTGCCTTCCAACTCTTCCAGCAGCTGCATTGGTCTCTGGTCCCTCCAGCAAACCTGGTCCCCATCTTCAAAAAAGGGAAGAGAGAGGACCCGGGCAACTATAGGCCCGTCAGTCTTACCTCAATCCTAGGGAAACTCTTTGAGAAGATCCTCAAGGAGAACATCTGGGATGGGCTGGCTTCAGGGATGATGCTCAAGGGCAACCAGCATGGTTTCATTATGGGCAGGTCATGTCAGACTAACCTGATTGCCTTTTATGATCAGATCACAAAAGCCTTGGATGCAGGTGTTGCTGTGGACGTAGTCTTTCTGGACTTCAGCAAGGCCTTTGACACCATCTCCCACCCCAGCCTCATTAAAAAACTAGGCGACTGTGGCATTGATGCCTACACAGTCAGATGGATTGCAGATTGGCT
>NW_017728907.1:19978887-19999169 GCF_001723895.1 Crocodylus porosus
GACATAAACAGGATGCATTTCAATACTGACAAGTGCAGGGTGCCCTACTTGGGCAGTAGTAACCAGCAGCACACTTACAGAATGGGAAACTCCCTTCTTGAGAGCATGGAGGCAGAAAGGGATCTTGGAGTCGTTATTGACTCCAAGATGAACATGGGCCGACAATGCGAGGTCACAGTTGGCAGGGCTAACCAGACCTTGTTGTGCATCCACAGGTGCATCTCAAGTAGACCCAAGGAGGTGATCCTCCCCCTCTATGCAACACTGGTCAGGCCACAGCTGAAGTACTGCATCTAGTTCTGTGCGTCCCACTTCAGGAAGGATGTGGACAGCATTGAGAGGGTCCAGAGGAGGGCCACCTGCATGATCCGGGGACAACAGGGCAGACCCTACATTGAAAGACTGCGGGACCTAAACCTGTTCAGCCTTCACAAGAGAAGGCTGAGGGGGGACCTGGTGACTGCCTATAAGCTCACTAGGGGGGATCAGAAGGGTTTGGGGGAGACACTGTTTCCCCTAGCACCCCCTGGCATGACAAGGAACAATAGACACAAATTATTGGAGAGTGGGTTTAGATTAGACATCCACAAGAACTACTTCACAGTTGGGGTGGCTAGGAGCTGGAACCAACTTCCAAGGGAAGTGGTGCTGGCTCCTACCCTGGGGTTCTTCAAGAAGAGGCTTGATGCCTACCTGGCTGGACTCATTTGAGTCCAGTATTTCTCTCGCCCAGGCCGGGGGTCGGGCTTGAAGATCTACAAGGTCCCTTCCGACCCGACTTCTATGATTCTATGACCTCTGCAGCTCTAGCTCCTACTTTGCTCCTCAGTGCAATTCTTAGATAAGCTGTACCAGGAGTATTGCTAGCAACTCTTTTCCATTATTAACACTAAAGCTTACTTCTGCAGGTTCCATTTTCCAGCATCAAACAGCTTGGCTGGATACTAATTCTGATCTTGCCACAGATCTCCATTCCCTCAGCATTATGGCCATGTCTCTTCTGCTGCCATTTCTGTGGATATTCATGGTTCTCTTTCAGGCGTGAGGAACCTTTACAGACTTTGTCCCCTGGGTTATAGTCCTTTTCTGTCTGAATTTAGATTTGGCTTCTCAGTATCATTTCCCCACTTCCCCTTTTGTTTCTTGTCCATACAAAAAGAGAATTTCGGAAGCCTACTTTCAGGTTTGTTGACAGTGTGCACCCTTACCCTATTCAGAAGTTTTGGGTTAAAAATCTGGGCTGAGGGGAGAGATTTTGTGGAAATTTAGTATTTGTTATTATTTTCTAGGGATAACAACTGAACCATTTTTCTTTTTTGAAAGAAAAAGTAAATGATTTCCTAGCTGAAACGTAACAAATGAATTGTCAACATGATTATTCAAATTTTTCTTTGGAAAATTCCGGTCTTCATTAAGCAAAAAAATTCAGTAACTTCCACTAATAATTTCAATGAAAATCACAACTGTTGGTAAAAAAACTAAACCTTTTTGAAAGTCCAGTAGTTCTTCACAGTTAAAGTTTAGAAAAAAAAAAAAAAAAAAAAATCTGTAACCAGTTTGAGTTCTGCTATCCTCTGATCTTGATTTCTTCATCTTGTGCAGCTTTCTTCATACTCCACAGGAGATTTCCTTAGGCACACATAAGAATTAGATGCCAGCCCTCTTGTGTGTTCATGGGAAGTTGGGCATCTTGCTGCTTTGTGCTTCTAAAGGTCTCCCCTTCAGTTTTTGAAAATTTACCTTCCTCTCTGTAATGCGGGTAGGGTCAGCTCTTGCCTCGTACCTTCTCCCACATTCCCTGCACTTCCCACTCCTTGCCTGCAGCAACTTTGATGTTGTTAGTTGTAGTGCCATGGGGAATCCCTCAAACCAGTAGCAGCTCTGAGGGTAGCCTGACCTGTTCAGTCAGACCATTTGCCCTACCCAAGCCCTTTTTTGCCCACCTGCACCCATGCAGAGGTCCCTTTTCACAGGGTTGCCTTGGAGGTTTCTCAGAGCTTGTAGGGGCTCCAGCTGTCAAAGCCTAGGCACCTTTTTCTCTGTCTGTGCTTGCCTTGGTCCACTGATTAAAAGCCTCAACCACTGGGTTATAGTTCTGGCCTCAACAGTTGTGTTCACCCCTTTTGGGGTTCTGTCTCGATGTGCTAGTCTTCCCCTTGGCTTTAGGCTGTCTTCTGGCCCCTGTAATAAAAAAGGGGCCACACTTCAACACCCCTGCTTATAGTTTTCTTTGCCCCTGTAGCCACAACCCAGTCCTCTAGCTCACAAGTCCAAACCAAATCAAAAAGCACGAGCCATCTGCATGTCAAAAGAAACAAGTTTCCCTCCTTGGGTAAATGCAGCCTGCAGGCCTTACCTGCTTAGGAGTCTTTTGTCACCCAGTTTGCCTGACTGTTCACCTGCACCCACACTCTCCTGGGCTCCTTTCTTCCCCTCTCCTTGTTTGGCCCCAGGCTGGGTTTAAATCCACTAATCCAGCCTCCTCCTGCTTACCTGTTGCCCCTAGAGACCAGGTGTAACCGGTCATTCAGTTGCTCATTAGCTGCCCCTTAACTTCCTGCCATCTCAAGCCTCACCAGTCACAGGGGCAGGGGTTCCTTGTTACACTCTATCAATTGTTGTTACATGTTCATTATATTTAAAGCACTGGCAGTAGTGGTTGTTGTAATAGCATAAACCCAGTCATCCCTGCTTTTTCACTTGGCCTCTTAGTCTAAAGTTAAATTGATGAATTCTTAGAAAAGATTATTAAAGAGGCCAGTCTCAACAGACTGGCTGATGACAACTTCCTGAGGGATACCCAGCACGGGTTTGTTGCAGGTAGGTCTTGCTTGACCAATCTTATCTCCTTCTATGATCAGGTGACCTATCACCTGGACAAGGGAGAGGAGATTGACGTCATATATCTTGACTTCGGAAAAGCCTTCGATCTGGTATCCCATGATCACCTCTTGGCAAAACTGTCCAATTGCGGACTTGGGTCCACCGTGATTCACTGGCTGGGGAATTGGCTCTGTGGTTGGACCCAGAGGGTGGTGGTTGACGGAAGTCAGTCGTCATGGTGCCCTGTGACCAGTGGGGTTCCCCAAGTCTCTGTCCTTGGACCTATTTTGTTCAACATCCTCATTAATGATGTGGACTTTAGAGTCAGAAGTGGAGTGGTCAGGTTCACCAATGATACGGAACTCTGGGGTAAACATCCACACCTGAGGACAGGCGGGTGATCCAGGTGGATCTTGACAGGCTCAGGAAATGGGCGGACGAGAACCTGATGGTGTTTAACACCAAAATATACAAGGTTCTCCATCTTGGGAGGAAAAACCTGCAGCATCCTTATAGGCTTGGTAGTGCTATGCTGGTTAGCACTATGGATGAAAGGGACTTGGGGGTCATGATTGACCACAAGATGAATATGAGTCTTCAATGTGATGCTGCTGCCAGTAAAGCAAGCTGAATGCTGGCTTGCATCCATAGATGCTTCTCAGGCAAATCCCAGGACATCATTCTCCCCTTGTACTCAGCCTTGGTGAGGCCACAGCTGGAGTACTGCATCCAGTTTTGGGCTCCTCAATTCAAAAGGATGTGGAGAAGCTTGAGAGAGTCCAGAGAAGAGCCATGCGCAGGATCAGAGGTCAGGAAAACAGACCTTATGACAACAGGCTGAGAGCCATGGGACTCTTTAGCCTGGAAAAGCGCAGGCTCAGGGGTGATCTGATGGCCACCTGTAAGTTTGTTTTTTTTTTATCAGGGGTGTTCACTAGGATCTGGGGGGACAGTTGTTCACCAGAGCACCCCAAGGGATGATGAGGTCGAATGGTTATAAATGGCAAGACCATTTCAGGCTGGACATAAGAAAGAATTTCTTTACTGTCCAAGCCCCCAAGGTCTGGAATAGCCTGCCACCGGAGGTGGTTCATGCACCTACATTGAACGCCTTCAGGAGAAGTTTGGATGCTTATCTTGCTGGGATCCTATGACCCCAGCTAACTTCCTGCCCCTGGGCCAGGGTGCTGGACTCAATGATCTTCCGAGGTCCCTTCCAGCCCTAATGTCTATAAAAACCTATGAAATCATGCATGTGAGTGATGCTTAAAGCTCTGCTACTGCTTTCTGTCTGTGGAAGTAGGCTGGTAAGTTTGTGGACAAGCTGGAAAAGTGCATGGAGCAGAACCAGATGCAGTTCCATAAGGGTAAATGCAGAGTGCTTCATCTGGGAAGACGTAACCAGCAATATGAGTATAGCTTAGGAGGAAAGTCCTGGCCAGCACAGTGGCTGAAAGGGACCTCAAGGTTATGGTTGATCACAGGATGAACATGAGCCGCCAGTGCGAAGCTGTAGTCAACAGAGCTAATACCATACTGGGATGCATTAGCCAGTGTGTTGCCGGCAGGGCTAAGGAAGCAATAACTTCCTTTTTATTTGGTGTTAGTGAGACCCCACATGGAGACTGGACAGATACCTTGCTGGGATCATTTTGATCTCAGCAATGTTCCTGGCCAGAGCAAGGGGGTTGGACTCAATGTTCTTTGGAGTTCTCTTTCCAGCCCTTAATTTCTATAATTCTTCCCAGAGCATAGAGGATGGTGAAGCTGGACAAAAGCAGAGGTAATAGCTTAGTTTTTTGGGCCAGTGAGCCTATGAATGACCCTCTTTAAAACTTACCTGACCTTAGCCTGTTAATTTAAGGCCTGAAGTCTTTCTATTCTGTTGTAGTTCTGAAAAACAAACAGAAGCAGTTTGCAATAAAAGGGGATCTGTTTTGCAGTTGCAGGCTTTCTAGTTGGAAATGAGGAACCTCTTTCCATGACTCCCCTATGGATTTGTTTTTTTGGGTTTTGTTTTTTTAATTATTTTCAGTGTGATAAGGAAAAGAATATACTTGCCTGCGCATGTGCATCTGCACATCATCATAATTGGGCACCTACCAAATTTGGGGCTGCTGCCCACCAATTTGTGGTCCAAGCACATGCCAGTCACCACTTTTCATGGCAGAGCACAGCAGGACCCCCACAGCTCTGATTGGCCAAGAGGTCCCAGAATTCCCACCCCTCCATGCTTCAGGACACCAGGGCTTCCTGCCCTTTTCTATTTTTGCAGCACTTAATTCCACTTCCCACTTGCTGCTGAGGTTGTTTTGCACCTTTTCACGGTCCCTGCACTTTCAGGGAGATCAACCGAATTTGCAGTTTCTGTGGAAATTACAATTTCGGTAGGTCCCTAATCATAAACGTTTGAGTGAGGTGGGAAGGGCGTGAGAGAATTTAAAAAGAGCCTTGGGTCATTCCAGCCAGTGTGAGAAGTTGTTATTAATTAATTGCCAAGGATAAGGAATGGTTCTCTTGTGCCATGGAGCAGTATCAGCTAGCTTCTTGGTCTCCACAGCAGGTGGGGGGAAGAAATCCTCCTTCAATCTCATAGGCACTAGGCATTACTCAGCCATTTTTACCACTAGAGGGGGCCACGGAAGAAAAAATAACTCTTCCCCTGCTTCTATGGCAGCATACACGTTTCTTGCAGCAATAACAGTCACATCCTTGGTACACTTTATTCCATCCATAGCACCCCCTTACTCGGGCAGTTATTTCAGGTGGAGGTCCACTTACTGAGTTTTGGCAAGCCATTGAGGGCCACGTGACAGACATCCGGGGCAGATAAATATTAATTTTCTAAATTTTTAGGGGCCCCGCAGGCCAGATAGAATGGCCCACGGGCTGCCTTTTGCCCGCCCCTGCCTTAACTGCACCAATAGCTCTTCATTTGCCAAATCAATAGCAGTATTCAGCATCTTCAAAACCTCTGCTTCTAGTGGGGTGAGCCCGAAAAACAAATAACAAACTGGAAGCACAGTGGGCTTTTGCACCCAAAACCACACTTGCTTACTAAAGACAACTTTACTTTCTTTTTCATTTTGTGATTTAGCTAATTGCTGGATTCATGATTTGGCCACCAGAAGCAAGAAGCACATGGATCCAGACATTTCTGCCACCCACGTTTCAAATTCCTCCAAGTTTGTAGAACTCGGAGCTTCCAACCCCAAGATGAAAGCACAACCCTGGTTGCCTAAATCAGCTTCAGAAGGCCCCCAAACTTCCCATTTAGGTTGTAACCTTCTCTGAAGGAAGCATCTATTAGTCAGTGTATCTCTCAGCAGGGTTTTCACCACGCTTACCCAGGGATGCCAATATATTGTAATGTGCTTTTAGCTGGATTTCTGAAAAGGCTCAGCCTCAATGCCATAAGAGCCTGGCCTCTCTGTTATTGAGCTTCTTCTAGGAGTAAAGAGAGTACTTCTCTTGATCTTTATTCATTTTTTGTTGAAGACTCCTGCATCACCTGGTGTTTTTTCAGTGACATCAGTCTCTTCTTCCTGGGACTCTGGGGCTTGAATTGGAATCACAGGAAGAAGTCTTCTCCCAAAAGCTGTGGGATGTGGATGTGCAGGCTGCTGCATTGCTTCCTTGATTTTAAGCCATAACACTTTGTCCTGGGTTGTTAGTAGTATGGGGAAGAAAAGGCTGTGATGAAAGGGAGTGAGGTTGTCAATGCCAGGCTGTCCTGGTGCTGCTAACATGCAGGGAGTCCAGCGTGGGGGACTCAGTCCCCCATGCCATCCTCACACCAGCAGTCGTTTGATTAGCATCTCAGAAATGCTGTTCCTGAGCCTAAAAACCACACATGTTGCCATCCCATTAATAAGAGTGTTGTAACTCTGACCATTAATGAAAACAAAGAGACAAATTATTAATGTAGTTCTAATTAGCACAACATTCCTTTAGCAGTTATGCCCTTGAGACAAATGAAGCATGAAATATTGCTAAAATCCTTATTTTATACAGAACATAGTACTGCACTGTGCACTGTTTGCCTGCTTCTCTACTTCTGCTTTCAGGAGAATTAGTACTGTAATCAGATGTGAATTTCTTTTATTTCTGAATTTGTTCATATTTCTAATTTTTTTTTATTTCCCTCATTTAGTTTGCCTCTTCTCATTCAGGGTTGTGTTTTGTACAGCACTCATGCCATCCATTGACTTTTTACAAATGAGAAATTAATTGGTTTCTTTCAGATTGAATTCGCATTTATTGGTCGGTAGTGATGCATGATGTTACATCAGTATTGTGTTTTAAACAAAAATAGTGTGTAACAATACAAGGAAACATTTTAAAATGAACAGTGAAATGAAGGGGGAAAATAAATAGGATACCTAATTATACTATTTTAAAGGAGATATATTGTGCAGTTGCTCATTTAATGTTCTGAGAACACATCTGCAACCACTTTTTCAGGAGTACACAGCTTAAACTTTATTCAGGGCTGGTTACAAGACACCTTCAATGGAGGTCACCATTAATGGCGTGTGTTCTAATCAGATGTAAGCCCTCAGCACTCTTGTAAGTGCTGGACTGGACTGAACATCCAGGCTCACTCACGGGTTAATGAATCATCAAATAGTGAAGAAACAGGAGTTGCTGCATTGCTTTTCAAATCCTTTTGCATTTAATGAAATGGGTAAAATAGAGAATATTGGCAAACAGCAGAGACTGTTGTGGTGGTCTATTTGTTGATCATCACAGCACTTACAGAAAAATATTTTCTTTATTAGCAAGTAATTCTTTATCATGCATCTCATGTTTGGTTCTTCCTGGAAGCTCTGAAAGTGCACAAGATATGCTAAGCAGCAGTAAAGTAATATTTTTTTTTCTCTACCCTCCAAGGTACAGGAACTTCATGAGGAAGAAGCTCAGTGGGTGAACTATGATGAGGATGAGCTGTGTGTGAAGATGCAGTTGGCAGATGGGATCTTTGAGGCCTTAATCAGAGACACCATTGATGTTCTTAACCAGATAAATGAAAAACAGCAGAGACTACTTCTTGTGTGACATCCCTGGAAATAAATCAGACACTGTGCTATAGGCCTTTCTGCCTTCTGACATACTACACCTCCACCGTAACTACACTGCTGCTGGACTTTCAGCTGTGGATTTTAAAGGCCACTTGGATGTGATGAATCAACCTGGTTTTGCATGCCTCACCTTAGGAGACCTTACACTGGATCTCTTGTTCGTGATGAATAGGATCCCTCACTTGATGCTGGCATGTGGAGTGTTCATGTCATCCTTGTGCCAAGGAAGTACTCAGCTTAGCTGCCAGCAGCTCCCAATGGCTCAGACTGGGCTGGGAACTGTAGGTTGTTCTCTGAAGGTGGGATTGCTGGGCTGGGAGAGGTTGGGAGACTGGCCACTCTGCCTGGAATTGTTGTCAAGAGTTGAAACTCAAGTGATCTTTAGGTATGCACCAGTGATTATGATAACTACTGGTTTGGTTGGGTTTTAGCCATAAAGAAGATTTTAAAGTCCTTTACAGTGTTATGCTCTTAACCACTTCTCCTTCTTACCCCGCAGGCCCAACTGCATGCATCAGTTTTTCCACTCCAGGGCCTGATTCCATTCTAAAGTCCACTTCCACCTTTGTTGCTGAGGTGTAGTACCCAACAGGATCCCTGGGCTAATCCAGGGGAATTGGTAACCTTGCATTCTTCATCCATTTGCACAGTTCTTACCTCTTCCCTATCTGTTTTACTTAAGTGCAGAACAAGAGCAAGGTAAAGGCTGCTGAAAGTTGGCTCCAACAGACTAGCCTGAGGCCAACTTTACTTCTGCCATGTAGCATTTCTTCACTTCCTGAACCACCAGCTGCTCCTTGATAAATGGATACTCAGGATTCTCTCAGGCATCAGATGTGTGGGAGTGGAAAATATTTCTTCACACAGCTTTGGTCCTCAATCCCTCCCTTGTTATCATTGAACTCTTATAAATAGGAAGAGCTGCTGCTTGACAGATATAGGGAAATGAGTGTTCTGCACCAAAGAAAGTGGTGTCCAGTGCTTGACTCTGTGCATGTTTTGTGCTTGTGGGATTTTTTTAACTTATTTTAAGATAATTTATTAAGTTGGAAATCAGGAACATGTCCTGTGCAATGGTTGCACTTTCTTAGGTTTTGAAATGGCAGAACCTATGAAAGGTACTTGGATAACATGACATCTATCCTGGAAACTTGTAGGGTCCATATTCTTTGCACAAAAAACCTCAGCCTCGTGGGACAGTGGGGAGGATCAAGGGAGTCAAACCTTGGGAAGCAAAGGCAGCAATTGTAAAAGGAACCTCAGCTGGACCAGTGTCAGAAATTATGAAGTGTTTGGAGTAAGCTAAAAAGAAGATCTCAGAATCCTTCCTGCTCTTATTACCTTCTCTTTCATCAGAAATGGTTTATTCCCAGGAGCTATAAGCTGAAGATGGCCACTGCGTGCAATGTTTGGAGCTGTTCAGTTACAGTGCTCTCTGTCTTCTGAGGGCCTTCTTGACTTACCCATTTTGTGGTTCTTGGTTGAACATAGACAATCTAGGGTTGAGTGTTGATGCCTTAATAGTGGAAATCCTGTTTACCAGCACAGGACCAGACCCAGAGTAGATTCATATTCTCCAGACATGTGGGAGTGTTGAGGTGCACTCAGAAGCATGTTAGGAGGCACCCAAAGATACTGTAGCCCTTGATATGCACATGGGGTAATCTCTGACCCTTTACTGCATCTATCTGTTTCTTGGGCTTCCAACTATGCATACCTCCATCACTGCTCCATTGTGCTCCCTCCTTGTCCATCTTTATTTTTGGAAAACTGTCCTTGAAATATTTGCATTTTGCACAGTGACACAAACACAGTCATTTTTGTAAATCAGGGACAGCAGTGAGAAATGTTGGAGTGGGAGGGGATTGATCATATCTGAATCTCACCTGTCATATATTGCCAGCATCTCATTTGTGAGTTATTAGTGATGAGCCATATCTACAAGAGCATAGTGAGCAAAAGAACAAAGGGAAACACATAATGTAGTGAAACATTTCTGACCAAACACGTATATCTGTCTGTGCTAACTTCCCTTATAGCTGTATGGAAGTCAGACGATCCTGTTGCAACAGCATTCAGCTTCTCCTAAGCAATTCACTTTGCCATTTAAATCAGTAAGATAGTTGGGTTCATGATGCTGAACTTCAGAACTGCCAAGTGCTTCAAACAAATGAGATAAAGCTGCTGTCTTTAAATCAGCATGGTGTTGTGGATTGGGTCCCTGTCTCAGATTCCATTTCCTGGGCTATCTTCTTTTCAAAAGGGACAATTGTTATTTTTGTAAGTGGCAATAACAGTAGAGAGGACAGAGTACCAGTACAGACATCTACAATGCAGACTTATATTGTGAATATTGTAGAAATGGTAGAAAAAGTTGTTTTCATCCCTGAGATATCATGGCCTATGCTGAGGTAGTAAGATGGTTTACCTCTCTGAGGGTACCTTCTGGGGTATAGGGCTGGTATGTGGGAATTTGAAAGCAGCAGCAGCAGAGATCGTGTTTGTTGCAGCTGGTTCCTCCTAATGTGGAAGGAGGTTGGAGAGAACATTTCAAAGTATCTGTAACAATTCCCAGCAGGAGCAGTGTGAAACAAAATAACTGCATATGCTTGTTAAGTGACCTTAACATTGGATGAGTACTGGAGTACAATGGAGACTAGGACTCAAGAGTATTGAGACTTGGTGATGGTCCCTTTAGTCAGAGTTCATAACAAATTTTCAGCTGAGATGGGAATCTCTGGGCTGAATAAACAAATTGCACTTCACTGCTCTCCCTTCCCCCCCCACTTCTCCAAGTTTAAGATATTCTGTCATGATAATGATCTGATCCTTATTAAATTGTCTTGGTGAAAGAGTGAGAAATCTGAGGTTAAAGGGATACTGGTACTCTCTTTATTTTCTGAGCAGCAAATTGGAGCAAGCTCTCACTAGTAGAGCAAAAGCACTGGATTGAGTTGATATGGAAAGTTAATTCCCTTTTCAGCCCAGGAAAAGATCAGTCAATGCCATATAGAAAAGCCCAGGCTTGTGTGAATATGGAAGGTGACCCTCTCTCACAATAGGATGCTTCCTAAGCTACTGATTTTTGGAATATTATTACTATACCTTTCTGATTATGTTTTGTTGCTCATAAAGTTGAGTAGTTTATTGAAAAAAAATCTATCTTGTTGGCTTTGTTTTCCTGAAAAAGTGGCCTTAGATATTTGCAATACTTGAATAAAGTGTGTACCTGCAGAAGATATTCAGTAGCACAGTGATGGAGAACATTTAAATAACTATCTTGCAAAGAACGGAGTGCAGTTCTGACTTTCATATCCCTTTGCTACCTTAAGAATCTTGGGAGAATAAAATTCTTTCCAGCAGAGGAAGAGTTGATGCATACAAAGTGCTTAGTTTGAACTATAGGAATTCTGAAATGTTTACAAATCACCTAAAATGGAGGAAAAAATATCAAGAACTTATTTGTAATTTAAAAAACTAAATGCAAAAATACATACAGACATGAGAGAGGAGTACTGTAATTAACCTGCATTTGAGAGGTTTTTTCCTTGACTTTGCAGAGCCTTTTGATACACATTTGCAAAGCCGCCTTTTGGGAGGCCTGGCCTCCCCATGTACTGTATTGTGCAGATATTAACAATAAACCAGTTTACTGTGTATGTGTACATAACTTGTTCACTTGGTTCTGGGCCAGTTTCAGTGAATAATCCCACCCGGAGCAGCTTTGCACAGTAGACATAAGGATGTGGGGTTTTTTGTAATTAAGAACTGTAAAATACACCAGGGTGGTCCCTGTGTACACCAGTGTAAATATCTTTGTTAACTGAAATGTACTTTAAGAGGATAAAATCTGTAAATAAATTGATTTATAAATTTAATGACTGCCTGCACTGCTGCTTTATTAAACTAGGTTTATTTTTCTGTTAGCATGTCTACTTATGTTCATTTTAAAGATTAATCAACTCAGTTAAATTGAATTACTGTTTTTCTCAGCTTTTATTGATAGAAGAAAATTTTAAATATTTAGAAAACTTCATGGCAAGTTGTTTTAAGAAAAAAAAATCAGGAAATTGGTTCTTTAGTATAAATGATCATTGAAATAAGAGTATTTCCTTTGGCTTATACTTTTGGGCGGTATACATCTGATCTGTTTCATAGAATATAAGTAACCTGGTAGTAGGTTATTCACTAGGTATAGGAGAGTGATAAATCTAGATTAATTTTCTTTTATTCAATCCATGTCTTATCTTCCTTACTTGTATAGTATTGTCACTTTCAAAAGGCATGAATCAGGTTTCAGAACATCACAAGTAATTTATGAAGAGTTTTGAGTCTTTTTTTCATTCATTCCAGTTTACAAGCCTTGGGAAGCAGAGCATCAAGCTTTTCTCTGCAGCTGCTGCATCTATAACTATTTCTATGTTCTTTTTTAATTAAAAAGATGTGCTCAGTCAGGATACTGGGAACTGAGGCTTTAATAAAAACACTAAACATTGCAAAATTCATGAAAAATAAGCCTAAGAGTGGCCAAGACTGATATATTTTATTACAAGTTGTCACACTGGGGATTCCAAAAGAGCCTGGGAATTAGGTCTCTTGTTCCAGCTGAAATTCAGTGGAAGTTGAACACGTTTAAGCCACTTTGAAAATTCTTTCCATGCATTTCCATTACCAAAGTTCTGTGCACTTCACTTCCCTCATTAGTTGAGCTGGTTAATTTTACTTCCTACTTCCCATGCTTCAGGCCAGTGCTGTTCTGTTTGGGTTCCCAACTCTGTGCAGTATCACTTAAGATCAGGAAATTGTTTTCCAAAAATAGTATGGTAAGGTTCCAAGTTTATTACAGACATGCAGTACCCTAGAGTTCCAGGCTGAGCAGCAGCCTGAAGTGCTGTTGCTTCACCTCTAGAGGACCAGAGAGCACCCATCCCAACATGCCTTGCAGTGGGTGATTTGCCTGGAGTTTCCCCATGACTCTTCAAGTATAGAAGAAAAAGTCAACAGGCTAACTCCAAACCATCCTTGATGAATCCATCCCCACCAATCCCATGTGCTAGAGTGTCTGTTTAGTTTCACTGTGAACCTGGGGAACTAGCTGGAGCTTTATGAGGTCATGGTTGTGCATGCCCTATGTGCCTAGCAGCAACAGCTTGAGCCCCAGTAGCACTGCTCCAGGCAGAGACTGCAGGTCTTCCATAGCTTCCTCAGGGCAATTCTATGCCACGTGTGCCAGTTGTCTTGCAGCTCCTGAAAGCACAAGCTGACCTAGCTGAGGAAGTTAAAGACGCATCTATCACTTTTTTTGCTTCAATGTTGTCACCCAAACTGATGTGGCAGCCAGGAGCGAGGCCGTATGACATGCCATAGACCTCTGTACAAACCACAGGTGCTTCTGGTCAAGGCAAACAAGCAGCCACCGGTTTGGGAGCACATTGTCCTGTCAACCTTGGACCACAGGCAGTGGCAGATAAACCTTTGTATGTCCTGGGTTACTGCCACAGAAATCTGCACCATGCTGGTGCTCATCCCCAGTAGCCAAGTCACCAAGATGAGGGCACCCCTGACCAGAGACTCATGTAACCATCACCATATGGAAGCTCACAATCACTGACAGCCGCTGGTCCATGGCCAACTAGTTCAACATGGGCAAGTCCACAGTGGGACTTGCAGTTTAGAAAGTGTCTGGTGATCAAGGAGGTGCTGGAACCATGGTTTATCTACCTTGCCACAAGAGGTCATGGCAAGTTTCAGCTACATGGGGGCTTCCTAACTGTAGTAGGGCCATTGACAACATCCATAGCACCATTCTGGGCCCTGCACGCTCAAGGATGAAGAAACTTCACTGCAAGGGCTTTTCTGTGTTGCTGCATGATGACATGGACAATTGGCATGTGTGAATGCTGGCCAATTGGGCAAGGTTCATGATTCCATCTTATTTCTCAACTGACTGCTCCTGGGCTGGATGGAGTTGGGTGAGTTTGCCCCCTGGATTATGAGGTGGGAGAGGAATAGCTGCCCTTACCCTCCCTACCTCCAATTAATCACTGTCTGAGCACACCCACTTCACCCATGGCATGTGAAGCCTAACTCAGGATACTTAGATGCCTGCAAGAAACTTAAATGATCTCCTCAACAGCAGCCCCTGGATTGTGGGGTTTGCATTTGGGCACCTCAGGGTACTCTTGGGAGAGCCTCTGGGAGTCGTCTTGGATTTCACTGAACACTACATGTGCTGCTGTGTTGTCACTGCCTGAGTCTTTCACACCACTTTTGGGACTTGGTGAAGCTTTTCATGAGGCTTGGGCAGAGGAAGCATGACTGCAGGAGGACTGCCAGGCTGTCCTGGCTCCAAGCATGCTAGGGTTAGTGACCACTGAGACAAGCTTATGTGTGAATCCCTGGCAGACCACTTCCAATCCCAGAAGCTGGAGAGGCAGGAGAGGGGTGATGGGGGATGACATAAATGACCTGGTGCTTGGGCATGTTTTCCCTTTTCTGTTTGTCTGGTAATCATTAATTTAATCAACTGTGCAAACATGACTGAACTCTGCAGTGTGCTTGATTGGCTGAAGGGGGGAGAGCAGATGGGGGAAGTGTGTTTGGACACCCATGCCAAGAGAGCAAGATGCCGGACTGTGGGTAAGTGGGGAGGAAGGGACATAGCTGACTTTACACAAGCAGTTCAAGGGAGTTCACTGAGGGAAAAGTGCAAACAAACTGAACTGAACAGAGCAAACAGAACCTTTAAACCCAAGACCCACCTAAATGGCAGGAAATGATGAGGTGAAGGGGGCCCATGGAGAGCAGCTGCATGCCCCAGCCGCATGTTTCCAAAGGGTGGTTGGGTATCTCTTGATGTTGTGCTGTGGGATAAAGGCCATATGATCCCCTGTGGAGACAGATGGGGTTCCCTGTGGGGTGTCTGCAGCATGCCATGAGTTTCCACATCTTCCTGAAAGGACAGTGTCCTGGTAGTGAAGTGCTGTGAGGTGTAAGGTTTGGTTGCCTTTGCCCCCACTAGGAGGTGGAGGGGGCATTGGTCCCTGCAAATCACAGGAACAAGAGGTGTGAGTGCCAGCAGCTGTTGGGAGGTTGACCCAGAGGGGCTCGGGCCAAGGATTGGAGAGGAGACTCCTCTGTGTCCTGCATAGGCGGGCTGCCAAAAAAAGCGGGCTCATGCTTGGCAGGCCTACGGTGGGCTGCTGGGGGCTGAGGAGCTCACCCTGTGAGATGTGGAGCTGGGAAGCAGTGTGTGGTAGGCTCAGTAATAGACTCTAGAAGTGCTGCAGGATGGCTCGAGGTGGCCAATGTCAGGAGACAGGTAGGTAGGTGGGGGTGTGCCACCAGGATGCTGTAGAGACAGTATCCCAGGCATTCTCTTTGTACTTCCTGATGGATGCTGTGAGCTCAGCCAGCTACTCACCCTCCTTACAAATGTTTTCCAGCAAGGTGTCTGTGGTGCACCGTGTCTTATACACAGCCTGGACAATGGTAGTTGCATGCCCCTGAGCCTAGAACTCTGTCATGCACCTGGCCTGGGTGCACCTGTGTGCCTGGGAGAGACGATGTTCTTGGAAGCACTCCATGTGCCCCTTTCAGTCTTCAGCAGTGGCCCTCTCCTGTGTGGTTGCCATGATGACAGCCAGCATCTCTGTTTGCTCTGAGCCATGCCCTCTGGTACTTGGTTACTCTGTGCCCTCGTTGGGTCATGAGGACTCTGCAGGTGCTGGCCCTGAGAAAAGAGCAGAGGAACAGGTGTTCATTTTAAGGCCTACAGCTTCAGAGATGAGATGAAAGGCTCCCCAATACCTTCTGGCTGCCAGGATGGTAAGTTTATGAATCCCATTGTGTTCCTTCTGACTGGACTGTGTGCCGGTACCTTTCTCCAGCCTTCTTCTCTTCCCTACCTAGGACATGCCTATGGAGTAAGATGCACCATGTTTTCCAGGTAGTGGTTGGGGGTTTGGGGAGCAAGAGCTGAAGAAACTGTTGCAGGAGGTGTTAGAAACACCCACTACCTGGAACCTTTAACAGTTTTCATTTGCCATTGTAGAAGCAGGACTTTTCCCCAGCATCACCCTGCTTAAGGTGACCCCATGCCAGAGGCAGGTGCTGTTCACAGCCTATCTCATTCCTCTACAGCATACCTCGTTTCTCTACTTGAGAACATGGTTGTGCCAGGCAAGTTCCTTGACCAAAAAGGGTGAGCATGCTATAATGGGTGAGAGGAGCAGAGCCACCCTCTGAATGTGAGATCCAGGCTCTCAGGCTACCTGCAACTGAGGTACCAGTTTCTCTTGCCAGGCAACTGGGCTGAGCAGCCTTCAACCTACACAATGACTGTTCACATGATCTGCTGATTTCTTAGTTTTTTTCCCAGTCCCAAACACCTTTTCTGGCTAAAGCAAAGACTCTGGAGTTGAATAACAGAAGCAATGAATAGCATCCATCACCTGAAGCGGAACAGGGGAGCCAGTCTCATTTTACACATTCTTAATTTGAAAGTTAGCTAGAAAAGTGGAAATGCTCTGAATCATTTCCTTTGTCAATACCTTTTTCTTAAACCTTCTTCCTCTTCTTAAACCAATTAAATAGTCTTCCACTTCAGTCTAGAAGGAAACTTTTCCTCCATCTGAGTGTTTCACAGAATACCATGGACATGTAGCTATTATCTATAGCTTCTCACCCTTCCTAGTTCCCACACAGTAAGTCTTGATCTTTGGATGTAAGGGGGTGACAATGTTTGTATGGACCTTGTCCACCTTGAGGCACCATCTGTTAAGTGAATGACTTGGCTGAAATTAAATTTGCAAGCTTCCTTAATTGAAAGAGCTTCCTTTAATAGGATTTTAGGACAGTGCATTATCATCTTCTGGCTACAAAATTAGTTACACTTGTGTAACAAATGGATCCTGCTAATTACCCAGTCCTGGGATAGGAATATGTTATTTCCAACACCACTGAAAGGAGGCAGTGCCATGGCCCCAGAGTGGTCTGCATTGCTCAATGGTACCTCTTCTTACGCAAGGTACTGCAATATTACTTACTTTATTATATCCTTTGAATATTTAAGTAAAATACAGCGCATATATGTACATTCCTCTTTTTATCCAGTTAAAACTCCTTGAATTACACAAGTCACCTGGTCTTTTCTAATCATGTTTACTACTTAAACAATTTCTGGAAACAACTTGATTGCTCCTTATTCTGGGGACTATCCATTTCTATAGTTTGAGAAACTCTCCTGTTTTATCTTTGTGCTGCAAGATATAAATATCACATCAGAAATAAAAGGGTTTCATGACAGAAGAACACCCATTTCATACAAATGATGTTTGCCTACAGTTCTTGTTCTGACTATCCAGACATCACTGGAATCCAGTTTGGTTCAATGTAACTACTTTTTTTAAAACAACTAGCTGTGTGTGTGTTACTCTGTGATTGGATGATTCAAGGAATGATGCGTCTTTTCAGGGGACCTTTGGATTTGTGTATCATGGCATTTTCACCTCTGTCATCTGGCTTGGTCATCCAAATTACAGTAAATAAAAGCAATTTGATTTATTTTCACAGCCAAATCTATAGCAGTGGGGCTGAAGAAGTACCCTTGCAACTTTCAACAGTAAAGGTTTTACACTTGATGGGACTGGATACCAAGCATGATACCACAAGTCTTCCCTTGATACCCATCAACCATCTCCTTTCAGTATAAGTAAGAAGGGCCCATTTCAACTGGCTTAGATGATTAACCTGCACAATTGCATGCATGGTAGTCCTAGTCAAGATGCTCTGCCATGTGCCTGGCCAGCAAAAGCCCCTCAGCGAGGTGATAGATACTGCCAAGCAGGCGCCAGAGGCAATGCTGGAGGGTTTGTGGCTGCAATGATAGCTCCAGGGCTGCATTCTGGCTGCACTGCCTCTGCAGACAAAGTATATCCTGGGTGCTCTTCAGAGTCATGGTCGAACAGTCCTGGCCCCATGCTACCCTGTGTCCCCTATGTCTAAACCCATATCTTTTCTCCACCCCTTGGGGTATGTGGTGGGACTTGGGCCCAAGCAGGGCATCTACCACCAGGAGCCATGACTATGCTGTAGCCCACATGGGAGCCAACAGCAGCAGAGACCTCCACCTGTATTCATAGGCACTGGCAATCCTTCCACCAAGCCACCATCACTCTCCACTCCAGTTCCCAAGAGGTTGGGGAAATCATGTACTCAGGGTCACTCATCCCCTATGCCTGGGTGGGCAGCACTACCTGAAGCCTGCTCTCTGCAAGGGCCTCAGACTTGCCACCCCCACCTCCCTCCTTCAGTGTCCCAGAGGTGTGCCCCGGTGGGAAGGATAAGGGGCAGAGCCCACATTCCTTCCCTCCCCCTATGCTGCACTGGCATAGACCACAGTCAAGTTATGTTTTGACTGGTAGAGTTTAATGGGTAACAAATCACCTTCCCTCCAAAGCCCCCATCTGCCCCTGCCACTACCCCCCAACAACACCTCTCATCCTGGAGTGGTCTGGCAGGGTGTTACTCCCAGACAGTCCCATGCTTGCCCTCTCCAGGCCCCTTGGTCTCCAAGGCTCTGGATTGGCCCAGCTGATGCTCTGCTTTCCCTGCCCAGGCTTCAGGAATGGACTTCCTCTTGGTCTCAAATGTTTTGCAGGACACAGGTGGAGAGGATGAAGCTGGGAACATAGTGCTCACTGATATCCAGACAGACCCCCAGCAACTGGGCTTTGCTTGTATTGCCAGACTAGAACCTCTGGCATATGGTCTAGAGTTGTTCCCACTGCACCTGACTCATTTGCCATACAGTCTCTACCATATCAGACAGGGATGTATTAGTAAAGAAAAAGACCTGGAGATCATCAAGGAGGTGCCTTTTTGTGTCCTCAGCCATGTGGTCACCTGTGTGCCCTGAGAAATGCCCTGGATCATAGAGATTGCAGGTGGTCACAGCCAAGTTGTCCGCAGCACAGTGTACTCCATCCTGTGCCTTAACTAGTGCAGCTGTGTCAGTAGCTCCCAATGCTGGGTGACCAGGATCTGCCAGGTGAGGAGGTGGTATAAGTCCCTTCTGCAGTCTCAGGGCTACCAGCAAAACTGACAGGAAGCCTGGAGCAGGAGATGGCCAGATGCTCCTACTGTAAGGATGGGGTTAGGACCCTCCTCCAGTTAGTCAGCCAGCACTTTCCTTTGTGCTGGGGAATCCCTGGGAAGTGCTGGGGCATGCTGAGATGCGTGCTTTTCCTGGCCCCCTGGGCAGAGCAGCAACCTCTTTGTTGCTGCCCACTGAGCAATGCTTGGAAGTGGAGCATTTGTCCATGCCCAAGGGGCTACTTCTTTGATTCAGATCTAGTTCCATAACAGTTTACCCTGCTACAAATGCCCCCTCAGGGGCCAGAGGATTAACCGGTCTGTTTTTTATTATGTGCAGTTTTTCTCACAGCCCAGGATGTGCAAAAACCCTTCTCGCATGCTGTAAAAGGATAGTTCCTTCCTCAGAGAGTTTCTCTCTCCATGGCATGTGTATCATAACAAGGGAGAGGGTGACAGTCCTACGTGCAGATTCAGGAAAAGGAGGGCAAGAATGACCGTACAAAGCGTATACAGTGTTTAAACACAGATGTAAGCGTCCAGTTGCTTCAGCCCCAGGTCTGGTGAGGGTGCAGATCCCAGCAGAGTGTGTCGGGTCCCAGTGAGGACGTGGCTGTACCTAGAGTGGGACCCAGCAGCTGAAGAGCAGTCAGGCTGTCCACCTGCTCTCCCTCTGTCCCCATGCCAGTGTAACCACAAGTGAAACACTCCCCAAAAGCTCTTATTGTGTGAAAGTGCTGTTTTGGAGGGTTTCAGCCACTTCTAGACCATTTCAGAGGATATGAGTCTATAGCTAGCTTTTGACCTGTTTCAAGGGTGTTTGAAACATTTTAATTGTTATATATGTGTGCACAGCCTGAGTTTCCCTCCTGGGGCCTAGTAAAGGCTGACAAGTGATCATAGTCTGATATTGTCTTGCTAAGCTGGAGGCAGTTTAAGGTCCCCTGTCCAGCCCAGGTCCATTAGCTCATTTAGCTCCAAAACAGACAAGCGTCTATAGGTACCTCCTGTGCCGCTGAGCAGGCATACGGGGCCTCAAGGAAAGGAGACTTGGGCCTTTACTCCCCACAGTCCAGGCCCAGGGCCCTGAGGTGAAGATGTAGCCCAGTAAGTCTTGTTCTTGTCAACACTCAAAGCTACCTCCTGCCCTTCGACCCAGTAGTTACTGCTTTCCCTGTGAAAGTCAGAGTGAAGCCCCCTCTCGCAATGGCCACCAGTGCCCGTCGTCACTTAACTCCTCATTCCCAGGGCTCCTCCCCGGCTCCCCGCTTCTTTTCATTTGTC
>NW_017728907.1:19999893-20007222 GCF_001723895.1 Crocodylus porosus
GAGAGCAGAGCCTGGCCCCTCTGCCTGGTGTCAGCACTTGGGCCTGTGTGACAGTGCACGGGTGCCAGGCAGCCGTGTCACGGGCAGTTCCTCATTGGCTCTGGTCATAGGATCGTAGCGAAGCAGGGCTGGAAGAGACCTCCAGAGGTCATTGAGTCCTACCCCTTGCCTAAGTCATCCCTACCATCCCATAATAACCTTAATTTAAACCAGGAGTGGGCAAAATATAGGCCACATCCAGCTCTTCAAGGGATTTTATCCATCTCAGGGCAGGTCCTTCAGTCCCACCCAGCCCAAATGCGAAGGGGCAGCCTAGGCCATGGCACACGTGGCTCGTCCCACCGCCCCTGGGTGCACAGCGAGGCTGGGATGGTGTAGTAGCTGGAACAGGCAGGTGGGGTCTCCATGGAGACTAGCCCCGGATCCCCACAGGCAGGGCACATTTATCCAAATGGATGGGATGGGGCAGTGGGCTGGCAGGGATTAGCATCTGGGAGGGGGGGCACCAGGGCTAGGATCCTGGAGCTGGGGCCAGGGCAGAGCCACGATACACTCCCTGCATGACAGATTGTGACCAGTCTGACCCAGGAGTGGGGCAGAGTGAATGCCTGTGACCCAGCTGCTGCTGCCTCCGCCCCACACAGGCATATGTGGGCAGCCCTATACAGTGCGGCTACAGAGTGGCACAGCCCAGCAGCATGGGGTGGCCGCAACAGATTGGGATAAGATTAGGCTGCCCCGTGCTGTTGGGCTGTGCTGCTGTTGGGCTGTGCTGCGCTGGGGCTGCCCACATGTGCCTGTGCTGAGGCAGGGGGCAGCAGGGCTCCACCACCCTCCTGTGTCAGGCTGGTCCTGATATGTTGTGTGGGGAGTGGACTGCAGCTTTGCCCCAGCCGCAGACCTATGCTGTCACTGCCCCGTGATCCTGGCCCCAGCCCTGCCTATCCATCCCACTCCCGGATGCCCCTCCTTGCCTTTGGTCCCATCCCATCTGCCCATACAAGTGTGACCTGCCATCAGGAGTCCCAAGCTGGTCTAGTAATCTACTATTTAGGGATTTTTGGTGAGCTGTTGCAGGCTGGGGGTGGGGAGGGTTGTAGTGCTGACCCAGCCCTAGGTGGCCCTCCAGCCCAAATAATTGCCCACTCTTGATCTAAACTCTGCATAAGACTACTGTCAACCTTGATGTAACAGAGACCTAACACCCTAACCTGCCAGAGGTAAAGCAGGGGAACCGTGGCAGCCAATGTCCTACTTCTATGCAGTGTTGTCAATATAGGCTCAAGAGATCCTGAGCAGAGGGCCACCTTCCTCCCCTGCACTCCTAGAGGAAGGAAAAAAAACTCACAGTCCAAACCAATCTGACCATGGGGTAAAATTCCTTCCTGACCCCAAATACGGTGATTGATCTGACCCTGAGCAGAGGCAAGACTCTGTAGCCCAGGGGTGGGCCATTTTTTCAGCTGGAGTACCACTTAATGAGTTTTGGTGAGCTGTTGAGGGCCGCACACACAAAATCTCCTGGAAGATATCAGTTTAACAAATTATAGATAAAAACAAATTTGGAATAGACTACTGCCAGAGGTGATTCAAGCACCCACTCTGAATGCCTTCAAGACACTTTCGGATGTTTATCTTGCTGGGATCCTATGATAGGTGCTGACTTCCTGCCCCTGGGCACGGGTCTGGACTCAATGATCTTCCAGGGTCCCTTTCAGCCCGAATATCTATGAAATCTATATATAGAAAATCAAACCTCTATTACAACATATTTTAATCTTATTTCAAAAATAATTTTTGTCCTTATTTATGTTTTTTTGAGTAGTGTATATAGAGACAATTGCTTAATAGCTCAAAATAAAGTCTAACTCTTTTATATTGTGTCGGGGGTATGTGAAGTGTGAGGGGGCATGCATATTTGTGTGGGGGGCTGCCTATGCACTAGGTCCCAGAAGCCAACTGGGGGTTGGAGGAAGTAGGGGCATGTGCAACAGAGCTTGTTGGGCAGGGTGGGGCAGTCCACTCCCGCACCATCTAACCCGTGGCTTCCCCTGCGGCGCTATGCATGTGGCTGAGTCCCACCCAGAGGAGCCCACGCCGCACTTCTGTCTGCACCCATTGACTGGCCAACGTGCACAGCTTCCCTGTGCAACTCTAGCTTTCTGGGTACTGCTCAGCTCACTCCACTTCCAGTGGCATCTCCTCCTCCTGCCCCTGGTGTGCTGCTGGGGAGGAGGGGGAGAGGGGAGAGCTGCAGCTGAGCAGCTCCTGCCCCAGTACATGGGGCTCTAGCTCCAGTTCCTGGCTGCCTTCCTAGTGTGGGTGAAAAGTGGCTGGTAGCCAGAGCTGGAGCCCTGCGTGCTGGGGCAGGAGTCACTTGGCTGTAGTACAGCCTTGACAGGGATTAGTGTAGGCAAGAAGTAATCAGGCACATAGGATTTGAGTGAGAATGTCAGAAGCCTTGTTACAAGGCCTGTGGGGTGACTACAGGTTACCCACTTTATCTTTCTTCTGCTCTCCGTGCCACCAGGATGCTGAGAGATTTTGCTCCCATCTATGAACTGCATTGGGAGCATCCAGTGGTTCTGTTACTGGCTGTTACTTAAGAAGTGCCAAACAATTTGGTTGTTCTTTGGATTGTGGTATTAAACTAGGTGTCTCTGCTAAAGTGGTCAGTAGTAAAATAGTTAATAGTTTTAAGGTATGAGATGGTTAGACTTCAGACTCAGGAGCTTGCAAGAGGAGTGGCCAGCTCATACCACTCAGTGCAGTTGTTCCAGGCTCCCTGCAGACTGAAGCAGATGCTAAATGTGTGCAAACTGAGGCAGTGACAACTCTAAGGCTTTGTTTAAAAGTGTAAAGTTGGGAACCTATTCTAAAAACTGGTGCACTCAGATTTTGGAATTGGCATGACTCAGAGGTAATGGAGTATGTGGGTCTTTCTGTGGGTTGCTCCCTTGTTTTGTGGGGGGCCTGCCTCTGACACCCTATTCCTACAGTCTGTATCCACTGACCTCATCTTGTTGAAGGCAGGACCTCTGAGGGCTGGTGCTGGGACAGGTAACTTGGGAATTCCCTCTACTTTTCTCCCCCTCAACCTGTCAGAGCCCCAGCGGGTGTTTGCCTCCAGGGTGCAAAGATCTGTTTGTTCACTGAGGCTTTGGCCAAAAAGCAGGACGGGATGCTGACTGGGTATGCTAATTGGGAGATCTGTAGAGTTTGCCTTGTGTCAATTATCAGAGAAATGTGTGGCTGTTTCACTGCTGAATCTGTGTGTTCTTGGAAGCTGCAGAGACCTGGTACAAATTTCCAGCTGTCATTCATATGACATTCACTTCAGAATTCAATGGGCTGTCCACATCACAGTCATCACCCTTTGATCTCAGAGCATTGTGATGATCCACGATCTCTCTGAAGAGGGGGACACTGAGGTCCAGAGATGTGAAGTGATCTGTCCTAGGACTTCAGGTGGTCAGAGCAGAGCCAGATGATGCTGGTGATAAAACCCAGGTCTCTGGACTCCACTCCCAGGCCTTGTGTGCTGTATCTTGCTGTGCTCTAGATTTTAACAAACTCTTTGAAGTGCTCTCTGAACACTTATGCTAACCCAGTGTCCTTGTTTTGTTTCAGGTTTTCAAACCTAATTCCACAAAACCAGAAGATGGAAAGGACATAGATAGTAAGTATTAGGCTGCTTTTTAACTCTTTTCAATGGAAGCTGCTACCACAGTTTTCCTCATGGAGTTGCTTTCCTTTGAGCTTCCTTTGACCTCTGCTGAGTAATGGGGCAAGGGTCAGGCCCACTGGGGGCATTGCCAGGGCAGGGAAGCTCTTGAATGACTTGCTATAGGTGGCAACCTATAAGTATATAAGGGGTGTGCATCAGGATCTGGGGGAGCACCTGTTCACCAGAGCACTCCAGGGGAGGACAAGGTCCAACGGTCACAAACTCCTGCAAGACCATTTTAGATGAGGCAGAAGGAAAAACTTCTTTGCTATCTGAGCCCCCAAGGCATGGAACTGACTCCCCCCAGAGGTGGTGCAAGCACCTACTCTGGACACTTTCAAGAAACATTTGAATGCTTATTGCTTATCTTGCTGGGATCCTTTGACCTTAGCTCACTTCCTGCCCCTTGGGCATGGGTCTGGACCCAATGATCTTACGAGGTCCCTTCCAGCCCTAATGTGTATGAAATCCTTGCCTCACGAGGGAAAATCCCTAAAAGTCACCACTGTAGCCTAAGCTGAACTTCATAAAAGAGACATATATCTCTGTTCTGAGCCCTTAATTGCGGGGTTGTAGAGGCTGTCAGGTGGACTGGGGAAGTGCACACTAAACCCAATAGCTCTTCAAACCCTCCCCTGTAAGGTGACAGAGCTGTGGCTGCAGGATTGGAGGGAGCCAGTATAGCTGGGATTTTGGGCTAGCACAGGTTGTGTTTGCTACTAAGCAAGAGACACCATCTGTGGTTGCTTGTATGGCCTGCTCTGGGGTTGAGACCTGTGTATTTAGTTCCCTCTACAGATAACCCAGATGTTTCAGTCCTGAGACAAAGCATAATCACCAACCTGGAGAAGTACCTGGATCCCTCACTTGGATTGAAACCTGCCTGGTAATTGGAGGGCAACAGAATAGCAGTTACCCATTTTGCATTGTTTGTGTGTGTATATGTGAGAGAGAGACACAGGAGCCAGGTAGGGATGCTGTGGGCAAGAAGGTGGGGGTGTGAAAGATCAGGAAAGGAGTGCGCCCATCCTTACCAAGACTTTGAGTAGCAGTTCTATCAGGAAAACTTCAGTGTTTCTTGGTTCCAAACCTAGGTTCTTCCACACATTTATAACAACAGTATTCATGTGCTCATTTCAGAAGCACTTGTGTCATCATTTCTAAATTATTTCCTTTGGGACTGCACTGGAGGCCTTTCCTAGGCTTCCTCTATGAGGCTGCCTGGACACACCATAAACAAAACTAGGTCTGCAGCTAAGGTCCTTGATTTTAAAAGTTCTGGTCTGGGGAAATAAGCACTTGAATTAATTGGCCATGAATTGTTCAAATTAAATGAAAAGGTTAAAATTAAATGAAAGAATAGGTAAAATATACAAAAGTTCCTTTCTACTAAGGTTCTCAATTTCAGACTGGCAGATTGTCATAAACTAAGAGCGCTACTGTAATTACCTAAATCCAAGGTGACCCTGAATTTGGGATGAACCCCCAATAATTAGATTCTATATTTATAAATTTGTTATAATTTTCTATGTATGTAATCTAATTATTTGAGAATAGTCTGGAATTCCCCCCCCACTGCAAGTGGTGGGGGGACAGGCAATGAAGGGGGCAGTAATGGAGCAGGCAGTGCGGGGGGGGAGTCCAGGTGGTGGAAGAGGCAGGGGGGCATGAAATATGGCAGGTGGTATGGGGTAGATGGGGGAGGGGAACAGATGATGGGAGGGGCAGACAGTTCTCCCCCTTTGTACCTGCCCCCCCCTGCAGGCTTTGACCCCTGCCCCCCATTTCCACCCCACACCATTTCTGCCTCCTCCTCCCCTGCCCAAAGCTGTGGCTTTGGGTCCCTACCTCCCATCTCTCCCCCACTTGCCCATCCCCCTCTCACCCCTCTGTTACTGCCAGCAGGCTCCATCCCCATTGCAGCCTGGGGCATGGAGCATAGCCCCCACCCATAGCAGCAACACAGAGCCAGCAGCACTGCTAGGGTGCTGGGCTGGGGCTGTGGTCCATGCTGCAGGATGCAGTGGGGACCAAGCCTGATGGTGCCAGAGCAAATGTAAGTGGGAGATGGGAGGGCGCAAGGAGGTACGTGTGGCATGGCGGGGGTGGAGACAGGGACCCAAGGATGCTGACGGGAGAGGCAGGGGATGCAGAGGCAGCAGCGGGGCAGGCAGCAACTCCGGCTGCCACCCCAACCTGGGGTTGGGGCTGGAGCTGCAACAGCCATCTGCCCGTTGCCACCTTGTACTTGATTCCAAGAAGCAATGCTTTTCTCCTCCTGTTAAATGGAGGGAAAAAAATTCATCTTGGAATAAAGTATATAGGGTAGTTAGAAAAGTCATCTGGACTGAGCTTATTAGAGACTGGAATATGGGAGGGGCTTGGAGCTTCTGCAAGTCAAAAATATGCAAACTATCTAGATCTTGTATCCCAAGTAACTGGGAAATTATTTGTAGGGAAGGGCTCATGACAAAAGTGGATAAAGAACAATTTCCAAAAGATATTAGGAGTAAGCAGAAACCCTGTAAAAATGGAAAAAGGGACTGATCAGTAAACAAAGCTGTGTGTAAGAGGTCAGGAAGTGTTTGAGAGAAAGTGAGAACTGCCTAAATTTAAACTGAGATAGACCTTGCAAAGGATATTAAAACACGTAGCAAAAAGTTCTTCAGCCATAAATTAAAAACAAACAAACAAGGAAAGAAGATGTGAAGGTAGGGCTAGTGTGTAGTAAAGATGAGAAAGAGATTAAAGATAATCTTGGTATGTCCCCAAAATAGAATGAATATCGAACCATAGTCTTCAGTATGTCTGATGACAGTGAACATGAGGAGCAGGGGGTTGGGAAGAAAGACGCTAATGGGAACAAGAGTATGAAAATGGATGTCCTCAACTAGGACAAATGGAATAAGCTCCTGTCCAGAATTTTGAGAGCTGTTGCACAGGAGAATAGCAAAGATTTTTATTTTTAATCAGTCAAACTGGAAGTCGTGCCTTGTGCCTGCTGCTCCTTCCACAGATACTTCCAACCCCATTATTCTATGTATTCTGTCTAACATGTCTGTGTCCCACCTCAAAGAGTTGCACCCTGAGTGGTGCCACCTGTCTGTTCTTCATGCACTTATTGTCATTTTTCCAGTGCTTGCATGGAGGGAATGTTCCTGTTTTAGTTATGACCCATCTTATTATTTTGCTTTCCTTGCAGCACAGAGGAGGTTCATGGATTCTTTCAGAAAAACAATGTCATGTACCTGGCCTTGATCTTTGAGGAGAACGACTCCTTTGTGGGCAGAGAGGTGATGTTTTATTGTAATGTCTATGTTGCTGAAGCCCCTGCAGTAATGGGTGGAATTCCCCTGCTCCTTGTGCTTGGTGCTGTCAGCACATGTAAAGAGAGGACAGTCCTTTTCCCAAAGGTTTCTTCCAAGCAGTGTCTCCAGAGGAGCAAGTTCCCCTTCCACCACTGCACCACTGCAGAGTTTAATTGACATTGATACATAATATTAGTGTTGGACCCTTCTTTATGCCCCTTCTAGTGTGCAAAGATATTACATGCTATTCTCTGAAGTAGAGAGTCTGAGACCCAAGGAACTGTCAGTTTTACC
>NW_017728907.1:20008442-20018233 GCF_001723895.1 Crocodylus porosus
GCAGGCAGTGCGGGGGGGGAGTCCAGGTGGTGGAAGAGGCAGGGGGGCATGAAATATGGCAGGTGGTATGGGGTAGATGGGGGAGGGGAACAGATGATGGGAGGGGCAGACAGTTCTCCCCCTTTGTACCTGCCCCCCCCTGCAGGCTTTGACCCCTGCCCCCCATTTCCACCCCACACCATTTCTGCCTCCTCCTCCCCTGCCCAAAGCTGTGGCTTTGGGTCCCTACCTCCCATCTCTCCCCCACTTGCCCATCCCCCTCTCACCCCTCTGTTACTGCCAGCAGGCTCCATCCCCATTGCAGCCTGGGGCATGGAGCATAGCCCCCACCCATAGCAGCAACACAGAGCCAGCAGCACTGCTAGGGTGCTGGGCTGGGGCTGTGGTCCATGCTGCAGGATGCAGTGGGGACCAAGCCTGATGGTGCCAGAGCAAATGTAAGTGGGAGATGGGAGGGCGCAAGGAGGTACGTGTGGCATGGCGGGGGTGGAGACAGGGACCCAAGGATGCTGACGGGAGAGGCAGGGGATGCAGAGGCAGCAGCGGGGCAGGCAGCAACTCCGGCTGCCACCCCAACCTGGGGTTGGGGCTGGAGCTGCAACAGCCATCTGCCCGTTGCCACCTTGTACTTGATTCCAAGAAGCAATGCTTTTCTCCTCCTGTTAAATGGAGGGAAAAAAATTCATCTTGGAATAAAGTATATAGGGTAGTTAGAAAAGTCATCTGGACTGAGCTTATTAGAGACTGGAATATGGGAGGGGCTTGGAGCTTCTGCAAGTCAAAAATATGCAAACTATCTAGATCTTGTATCCCAAGTAACTGGGAAATTATTTGTAGGGAAGGGCTCATGACAAAAGTGGATAAAGAACAATTTCCAAAAGATATTAGGAGTAAGCAGAAACCCTGTAAAAATGGAAAAAGGGACTGATCAGTAAACAAAGCTGTGTGTAAGAGGTCAGGAAGTGTTTGAGAGAAAGTGAGAACTGCCTAAATTTAAACTGAGATAGACCTTGCAAAGGATATTAAAACACGTAGCAAAAAGTTCTTCAGCCATAAATTAAAAACAAACAAACAAGGAAAGAAGATGTGAAGGTAGGGCTAGTGTGTAGTAAAGATGAGAAAGAGATTAAAGATAATCTTGGTATGTCCCCAAAATAGAATGAATATCGAACCATAGTCTTCAGTATGTCTGATGACAGTGAACATGAGGAGCAGGGGGTTGGGAAGAAAGACGCTAATGGGAACAAGAGTATGAAAATGGATGTCCTCAACTAGGACAAATGGAATAAGCTCCTGTCCAGAATTTTGAGAGCTGTTGCACAGGAGAATAGCAAAGATTTTTATTTTTAATCAGTCAAACTGGAAGTCGTGCCTTGTGCCTGCTGCTCCTTCCACAGATACTTCCAACCCCATTATTCTATGTATTCTGTCTAACATGTCTGTGTCCCACCTCAAAGAGTTGCACCCTGAGTGGTGCCACCTGTCTGTTCTTCATGCACTTATTGTCATTTTTCCAGTGCTTGCATGGAGGGAATGTTCCTGTTTTAGTTATGACCCATCTTATTATTTTGCTTTCCTTGCAGCACAGAGGAGGTTCATGGATTCTTTCAGAAAAACAATGTCATGTACCTGGCCTTGATCTTTGAGGAGAACGACTCCTTTGTGGGCAGAGAGGTGATGTTTTATTGTAATGTCTATGTTGCTGAAGCCCCTGCAGTAATGGGTGGAATTCCCCTGCTCCTTGTGCTTGGTGCTGTCAGCACATGTAAAGAGAGGACAGTCCTTTTCCCAAAGGTTTCTTCCAAGCAGTGTCTCCAGAGGAGCAAGTTCCCCTTCCACCACTGCACCACTGCAGAGTTTAATTGACATTGATACATAATATTAGTGTTGGACCCTTCTTTATGCCCCTTCTAGTGTGCAAAGATATTACATGCTATTCTCTGAAGTAGAGAGTCTGAGACCCAAGGAACTGTCAGTTTTACCATTTTACAATTAAAACCTACAAAGTTTTACAATTAAACCCATCTCTACCCCAACTTGGGCCAGTCCCTTACTTCCTGTGTGGCTCTAGTGGTTCAATATTTTTCTACCTCTTAGGAATACTGGAAAGGTCAGGAAATGTTTGGACACTGCCTGGATGTGAAGGGTTGTACTGGGGTTGAGTTGTCCTGCTGGCCTGGGGAAGCTATGGGCTTCCTGCTACACTCCATATGGTCAGCTCTACCCACATGGGAAACCTGTTGTGATGGGTCTGGTCCCTGGGATGTCCTGTTCCATGAGCAGCCTGACCTGGGAGCATCTTGTAATAATGCAGGTGATCCTGGACATGCAGCAGTATGAGAACATTGCTGTCAGGAGAGTCCTGAGCAGTGAGAAGAAGCTGGTGGAGGAGTACAATGTGACTACCTTCCCTTCTGCCTACCTGCTTAGCAGCAATGGCTCCTCTGCCATCAAAGTGTGAGTCCTTCCCTGCCAATTCCCAGTTTGGAAATAGGCAGCCTTTGTTGTTAGCTTGTTAAGGCTTCGCCTTTACTGTACCCAGAAACTGCGGGTATGAATCCTGGCAATGCTGGATTGACGATGGGCAGGCTGCCTGTGCTTGGACAGGGGGTGTGACTCTCAGCCCCTGTGGGAGGCTCCCAGGGCACTTATACAGGGCCTGAACAGTGATGTCCAGCAGGAGTTCTGTGGAGGCCTTTAGACTTTGATAGAGAACATCTTCTCTGCAGAACTTTTTAAACCTATTTTACAGAGCTTAACATATAATCCTGCCCTGACCAGAGAGCTGTGAGCTGGTTTGAAAGAGAGGACATAATTGCTCTCTGCAGCTCCAGGGCTCTCTCCTACAGAGAGGAACATCTTGTCTGCCTATGTCCTTAGACCAACACAGGTTGGGAAGAGGTTTCCCTAGGAAGGGTGCAGGGAAGGGCTTGGTGTCATCTTGACTTGCTATCAGATGGCAGGGCAGGTTTCCCAGCTGGGAAGTGTGGAATTTGTAAACCTCAGCCTGGTTTGCATGGCATGGGGGGAGGGATGGGGAAGACTGGGTAGAAGTAGGGGTGGGGTGCTCCTGAAGGTGCAAGCTTGACCCAAGATCATAGTCATTGTTTCCTAGCCACAGAGCTGGGGGGGGGGGCAAAGAAAATTACTTGTGACTAAGCTGCCTGTCCACCATGTGATTGCAGGCAAGCATTAAGTGATGAAAGCAGAATGAAAACTCACTGGCTGCTCGCTGCCAACTCTCTGGGGCTTTCAGGCTGCTGGCTGTCCCACTGCCCAACAAATTTTCTCATCCTGGGCAGGTTTTATTGGGATTCCTACTCCCTGGTCCACCAGCCTGGCCAGGATGTTCCAAGAAATGTCCCCCATCAAGATTGCACAGCCCCTTAAGTGCATAAGCTGGGGTTGGAGATGACTGGTGGGCAGGGCTGTGTTTCCCCTACACCAGTCTCTATGCATCCCAGGCCTCAGCTCCTTGGATAAAAGGAAGGTGTTGACATAAAGGGGGTAAAGCTGACCCCTCCAGAGCTGAACGGGAGTTGCCCCAAAGGACAGAGGAAGGAACAACTTTGCAAAGAGCTGAGTCCAGATTTTAGCTTTACCTGAGCTTCTGTATCTTCTGCCTGCTTCCTTGAAGCACTTTGGGAGGAAGAAGGCACTCCTAGCCCAGAGTGAGGAAGGGGAGGCTTTTAAAATGCTTCCTAGTCACCTCTTCCATCCCCTGCTAGGGAGCTCTAGGCAGCACTTGGCATTTTCCCTCTGCTACTAGAGGCAGCAAAGCTCTTCCCAGAAACTCAGGGTGTAAGGAGGCTGCCTGCAGGAACTAGAGGCGAGGGGGGTTAGCTGGGACTGGTAGATGCATGGGGAGAGGGTGGGCATTGAATGAGTGTGTGGTACGGCCTCCTGTACACTCCTGGAGAAGAGTCTCCTCTTCTTTCAGGGTGGATATATGTGCCTGAGGCTGGGGGCGTGGCAGCTGGGGCTCTGTCAGGGTGGAGAGGAGACTGCCTCTCCATGCTTTGTCTTTACTTCTTTAACAGGCAAGAGGAGACACGATCCTCCTACACCTCCTTTCTGAGGGACCGATCTGGCTCTAATAAGAAGACTCTAATGTTAAAAGTCCAGAATGAAATAACACCTCCTCCTTCAAGGGTGCCAGGTGCAGAGCACCCAACAGAAGCAACCCCTTGGAAGTACACTGACAGGTAAGAAATGCTCTCCCTTGCTCTTCTGTCTGCCCATATTTTTTCCTTTATCAGCCAGAGTGCATTATGGCACTACCATCATGATGGACTTGAGTAGCTCATTGTGGGCATTGGAACACCTTCACACCATGCAGGGGGCTTTATGCCCCAAGTAAGAAAACTGAGGGTGCTCTGCCTAGGGCTGAATGGAGAAGTTTCAGTTAGTGCAGCCTCCATCCTCAGGGGTAAGAATAGATTGCAGTGATCCAGTGATCCAGCAGCCCAGGACTGGCGGCTATGAAGAAACTTCTCCTTCTTGCAAGCAGATCCCGTTGGGGCAAGGCCAAGATTGAGAACTGAGGGAAGTGACCCTCTCACTGTGGGCAGACTCACAAGGTTTTCAATGCTCCACTAATTCTTTCTCAAGATCCAAACTGTACATGGCTGATCTGGAATCTGTGTTGCACTGCTCCCTGCGAGTGAATAAGGCCAAATTCCCTGTCCTGAAGGAAGAGCAGCTGGAGACCCTGAAGCGCTATGTAGCAGTATTGGCCCAGGTGAGCACTAAGGGTGACATTTCCATCTTTCAGTACCTTTACATCATGACAGGATGGTTTTGTAAAAGGGATGCTGCCCCTCAAACCAAAATCATAGGCCTGTTGCAGAAATTCCTTGGTGAGGTTCTCTGTTTCATGGGAGGTCAGAGTATATGATCACGATTGTTTTTTGTGGCCTTGAAAAACTGTGCATTTAAATATAGTCACAAGTGCAGTGAGTCATATGTTCTCAGCTTAGGCTTTAGTTACTTTTTACATCTTAACCAACTGCCCTATTACTAGCAAGTGAAGCTGACCAGCTCTGCATGTGAAAGGTCTAGGGCTGAGACCAGCTGGCGATGCTGTAGGTCAGGATCCAAATTCACTGGAAGAGCTGTGTGAGAAGGGCAAGACTAGAATAACAAGGACTGGTGCAGGTCAGGACTGAGGTGCCTTGGCATAGCTGTGGTGGATTTCCTTAACTCCTCCTCTTCACACTGTTAGGCCTTAGCTAATGCTGTCAATCTCTCACTATCTGGAACACTGAGGGATTGTTTAGATCAGAGCCATCCAAGCCCTAAGGAGCCAGGAGACACATCAGTGGGGGCCATAGGCCCTGGGTGCCTTATGCCTGCCCACTCTGCTGCACAGAGCACCTGCTGCTCTCTGTGCCTACCTGCTGTACTGTACTCCATGCTGCTTCTGCTCCCTGCCTCCCCTCCCCCCCGCTGCTGCTCTCTGCACTCTCCGCTGCACTGTGTGCCTTGCCACTTCTGCTCCCTGCACCTCCAGCTACTGCTCCCTGTATGCACCCTGCTGCTGCTCCCTGTGCTTTACCATTGCTCCTCACATCTGCTCCCCACTCACCCTTAGGTCTTTGACTTTGAGCTTTGCCTTTTGCACCACCAGGCTCACTTTAGGCTTGTTGGTTGTACCTGTGTTGGTCTAAGGACATAGGCAGACAAGATTATTTGGGTAGATGTGATCAACAGACCCTCCTTATACCTGAAGAAGGGTGTTTGTGCCCAAAAGCTTGCAAAGAACAGTTTATTCAACTGTTTAAATGGTCTAATAAAAGATATTACACCTACTCAAAGAACCTTGTCTGCCTACATCCCACCTTACTGCTTTCTCCAAAAGACAGCAGACTGCCTTTCCCGATCAGAAATTAAGCGAACGTGGAGGGGTTGCATTGCTCATCCTGTTCTAGAATCTTACAGGAAGTCTGTTTTGGGAAATGCCTGTGGTAGTGTCCAACAGCTGTAGCAATGCCAGCTTCCAATTAGGGAACACAGCTCTTTAGAAAGAATCAATGGAGGATCCAAGATGGAAGTAGCACAAGGGACCAAGCTCACCAAATGCACCCTTATGCCCAGCAAAGTTCATAGAACTTGGGTTGCTGGCAGGGGGCAGGAGTGGTTGCTTTGCAGTCTCCTCTTGTTTTACCTTGATGCCGGTAATTGGATGTTGGGTACTGGCCTGTTTCTAGTCTGGAAATAACTGGTGCTGAGCACTGAACTGTGGTGTTTCAGATGTTGGACACTAGACAGAGCAGTACCCCCAAGATCCCAATCTTCTAGCCACTTAGAGCAACTTAATCAGCTCTGATCCAAAGAACTTGCCTGCTATTCTGTGTCCCTTAGCTCTGACTTTAAGTACTGTCTCTCCACAGCCCCTGGCAGACATGTAAGTAAAGGTGGAATGGGATCTGATGCGAGATCACCACAATCATGCTTCCTACCATGCCACATGTGCATGGCAGGAGGCATGATTGTGTGTTCAAACATCAGATCCCATCATGCCTTATTGTTGTGCCAGCAAGTAGGAAGCTCCCGCAGCTGGGAGCCCCATTACATGATCCAGGCTCCTAGCCACACAGGCACACCAAGCCTACCTTCTTCTTTTCCACCCTGCTGGGTTTCTGTCTTGCTGCCAGGAGCCAGGCACTAACCCAGCACCCTTAGTCCTCTCTTGGCTACTCATAAGATCCTCCTTATTCCCAGGGACTTGTTCACCAAGCTGACAAAGGGAGCTTTGCAGCAGTTTTGAAGGAACCCTTCTCTTTCCTGTGTTTTGAGTTTGAATGCTCTCTTTGGTTCAGAAGCCCTGGGCTTCACCCCCTTCCAGTCACATCACCTTAGGCATCTTAACTGGGTCCAGAGGTTTCTCATTAATTCTGCAGCTCTGCCTCAGAACTGCCTGGAGTTCTTCACCCTATCCTATTGTTACTTGCCCCAGGTAAATGTCTTACAGTTTGTTACTGTCTTGGAGCTATAACTGCCAACCCCTTCTGCTGCCTACATGTTTGCAGCTTGCAGCCACATAATGCTGCCTTCACTCCTACTTAAATTAACAGGGACAAGAGGTTTCGTGTTCCACACGCCCTCTCCTTTCTAATGGTGCTCTGCAATGCTGGAAATACAGGACAGAGTTGCCCACAGTCAGTAAATCTCAAGCAAGTTGCCAACCCAAGAATATTTTTTTTCACTTCAAACTTTTTTACTAACAACCAAGTTTTTACTATGGTTGATGTTAAACCCCTAAATTTGAACCCAGTCTTTCTAACTGGGGCCTGGCATCAGGGCAGGACCTGGCAGATGAGTTACATTTATGTAATGTAAAACATTTATGAACAAAAAACAGGAGTCAGTAAGAAAGTTTGGATGTCAGTAAAAAGTTTGCAGTTTGTCAAAAACAAAACAAAACTTGGGTTGGCAACCCTGATTCAGAGTGGGTTCTAGTACATCATTTACTGGCTAAAAAAAATCAGTTCTTCCCTCCACACTAAGGCATCCTTAGCTTAAATGTCCCCTGGGCCCCTGGCACACATTACACTTAAGACATGATTAACTGATTAATCACATCTAAAGTTATTACCCAGTCACGTTAATTCAGTAAAGTACACAATAAAGAAGGAATAAGTCGCAAAGTTATTAGACAAAAACATTGTAGCTAGTTTCTGTCATGTTAATTGAACATGTGGCCAGGCTGAGGTTCCCAGCTCTGGGTTGCACCCCCATGGTTGGGAGTCCTGTCAGCTGAGGGGCTCCCAGTCATGGGGGTACATCCAACAGCTGGGGTCCCCAGCCTGACCACAGAGAAAACAGGAAAGTGGGTAGAGCCTCTGGAAAAGGCAAACCTCCAGACTATAGATGAAGGTGGAAAGAGCCTTAGAGAGAGGCCAAACCCAGGTTCCAGCTAAGCAGTGAAATGTCAGCTGTGAGGCATGGGGTGGCTAGTAAGAAGTGAGTGGAGGCCACTAGGGGTGCCCTGAGAACTGCTGGAGGGTGCTCCTTTAGTAAAATAGAGGGTAGCTGATAGCAGGCATGAGCCCAGAGATTACCTTAGAGGTAGGGGCAGGGGCTTGGAGAACTGAGGCAGGGCCTGGGGCCAAGTGAGCTTTGAGGGAGGGCTATGGGAAAGGGCCCAGTGCATCATGCTGAGGGGAATCTAGGCCCTGGCAATAATATGACGGGGAGGCACCAAAAAAGGGATACTTTGGTTTCTAAAAGCAACCTCCCAAAAGCATTACACCATTTTACACCAAACGCATGGCAGGTGGGGAAACAGGAGGTCCTATGGGAGGTGGAGAGCACAGCAGGAGGATCTGATCACCAAGGGGCATGAGATTATAGGGTTGGAGCCCAAAGCATACTACAGGTGATTACAGTTCTCCAGCAGAAATGTCAAGATCAGCAATTAATGGCAATCCCCCTATTTTGGGTGATCGAGTCCATTTCCCTGCATTTCTTAATTGTATAGCATACCAGGGTGCCCACGTAGAATAGACAAGTAACAGCCAAATGCTCTCTGCCTCTTTTCTTTTATTCATTCTTTTCCTCTTTGCTCACCTGCTGTTTTTGTCCTTCAGCCCTGCTTGTCTCTGTGTGTCTACCTCTGTGATGTGGTTCTCTCTTCCTGCTTTGTGTGGGTGTTTCACTCGCTTCTCCACTCCCTATAGTGCTTGCCATTTTAAAGTACTGATACTCATCAGATTTGAGTTGACTTATTTTCGAAGTAGCTTTCTGTGTTCATCAGAGACTTTTTCAAGCTACAGTCAAGATTGAAAATTTGGCTCTTGGCTCTTGGCCTGCAGGGCTGGTTTATTCACATGGGCAGCACCTTGAATACAAAGAGCCCTCCCAACATTAGCCTGCTTGGATCATGGTGGAAAGAGTCCTTCATAACCAGCTGGGCAGCCGGAGCTGTGGGTAGCTGTTAGTTCTCCCACTGCCAGCGTCCCATCACTATTCCCATCCTGGGAGCAGCTGCAACTGTCGTAGCTGAGAGTTCATTACAAACAGTGTCTCATGCTAATCCAAGGGTCTACGCAGCATCTTGTGTTCATCTCTGTCACAACCCGAAGCAAGGCCACTGTCATTGACTATATTTCCTCTTCTTTTTGTGCTGCAGTACTTTCCTGAACATGACTCTCTCAGTGAATTCCTGTACTCTCTGGACAAATCACTGAAGAACCTGAAAGAATCTAATATTTCTCACAGTGCCTTGGAGGACATCATGAACAAAAGTAATGTAAGGCCCTTGAAGAATGTTTTCTTTCAGTTCTGCGAAGGAGGATGGGGGGTGGGGGAGAGAGGGTGGGGTTCACTCAGTTGTCTGAATCTCCTTATTGGGTTCAGTCTTCTGCTTTTTAATTCTGTTCCTCCTCCAGTTTATCCCCGGGGTTGTTTCCAGGAAATTCACCTCTGTCTCGTTCTCTGTCAGCCTCCAGCAGTGCTGAGAAAAAAAGCACGGTGGATGGGTTGCCAAGGCAGTAAACCTCACTATCGAGGGTACTCCTGCTCTGTCTGGGTCCTCTTTCATCTGCTGACAGTGCAAGCATCACGATATGGCAAGCAGGATGCAGGTACAAGACAAGCCATGTATTTGTATCTGTCTTTGAGCCAGTGGCCAGCCTAGCTGCACAGAGAGTGGCGTAGGAACCATCCTGTCCTAGGCAGGTCAAAGATCTGAAGCTATGGGGGCCTCAGACAATACCAGACCTTGCTAGGGAACTAGAAAGAAGAAAGACCAATTCTCATGGGGCCAAAGGCAGTACTGCCATCTCCAT
>NW_017728907.1:20018333-20024207 GCF_001723895.1 Crocodylus porosus
TCTCTCTCTCTTTTTACTACATTTTATTCTCTCCTTTAGTGGGTGACTTCCTTCATTTCATCACTCTTCCTCCACCCCCAGTTCCTTTCCACCTCCCATTTCATTACCCACACTCATCCCATTACCTCTGTGCCTCCCAGCTTCATGTTCTTGTACCCCCCCAACCCCTTTCTCATACCTCACCTAGAGCAGGCATAGAAGCCTGTCCTTCACTCACCAGCTCTGTAGTGATAACTCATAGCTGTAGCTCCTAGTCAGACCCCTGCTCGCCAACCCTCTAGTGGCAAGTCACCACTGTAGGTGAGGAACAGTCAGAGAAGCTTTTTAGCCATAGGATGCAACTGCTCCAAACTCAGGCTAGGACTACCACTATTAAACATGTAAGCAGCATAAAAATGCAGTGTGAACCACACCCTTAGTTAGAAAGTTCTTGCTAATGTCTAACCTAAATCTCCCTCAGTCTAAAATCATTACTTCTTACCCTGTTCCCTGTGGTCACACAGAGCAGTTTGTCACTACCCTCTTTAGAAGATATCTTGAGGTATTTGACTATTATTGAATCCCCACCTTCATCTTTTTTGCATACTAAATAACCCTAGTACTTCCAGCCTTTCCATGTAGCCCGTGTCACTGGGGAGCATTTCTTATACCAAACCTTCATGTCTTGATGGCACAGTCAGCAAGGCTTGGGTTGCTGTTCTGTACCATGGTGAATCATGACAGCCCTACTGCATGGATGGAACTGTGTGGTGCAGGGTTCCCAAATGGCAGGAGATGCCTTGATTGTCTGACTGACTCTAGGCTGTGTCTGCTCTGGGGGATGTTTGGAATCTCCTGGGCCCACCTAGCCTCAGAGGGCTGGCAGGCTGCCACGAGGAGATGAAGGATCTTGCTCCGTAGGATGCAGGGCAGTGCTGGGGTAGTGGCTGTTGGGGTGCCACGGTGAATGCAGTGGTGTTATGTCTTTGAGATGCAAGGTATCCCTTGCCTTGTGTGCTGTCATACCTCTTTCTCTAGATCCATTAGAAGTCCTTCAAACTATGCGAGGTTTCATGCATCACTTCTACTACTGCAGAAGTTGCTCAGAGCACTTTGAAGGAATGGCAAAAAAATCCATGGACCAAGTGAAGAGCAGAGATGAGGCCATCCTCTGGCTTTGGGAGAGACACAACACAGTCAACATGCGGGTGAAAAGTAAGGATTCCACCACTGGGACTGTCCACAGCCTGGTGGCAAAAAAGCAGCAGCTCCTTTAACTATCTGCTAGCTGCCCTACCACCTGCCTCAAGCCAGGTCTGCTGTATCTGATCTTGACCCTAGCAGTGAGAAAGGTGCAGAATAACCAGGTGTTCAGTGGTTTAAGTCAGTGCCTGGACCTCATGCCCAATTTGCCCACTCCAAGTTATGCTATTAGCCACTGGACTGCTTTCCACACTGCTTGGTGAGGGGGCACCTGGCAGTAGCGAGGCAAGAGAACAAGCTAAGGCTGGAGGGCTTTGATATGCTAGAGGTTGAATAGGGAAGCACTGAGGCATCTCTGAGATTCCCCAACTCCTGCCAGGTGGGAGGCAAGGTGGGAGGCTGAGTGCTCTGGATACTGCATTGGGCCAGGCCACAGCTGCAGAGCTTGCTGGGAGTGACTCTGATACTCTTTTTTGCTCTGATTTGTTCAGACCAGTCAAACGAAGACCCCAAATTCCCAAAGACACGTTGGCCTCCCTCAAACTTGTGCCCCTTGTGTCACAACAATCTCAGTGAATCTCCATGGAATAAGACGGAAGTCCTGAGCTTCCTCCAGAGGCATTACTCACCAACCAACATTGAGAACGATGAGTTGACCAGGCACAGGCGGGAAGTGGATGGGGAAGCTTACATGAAGGACAAGGATCATGGGCTACTAGGGGACAAGGGTGAAGAGAGAGGATGGAACAGAAGTGAGCAGGAAGAAGGAGAAGAAAGGAAGGCAGAGCAGGTGGACACAGTGGTGAAGAGAGAGGCTAGTGGTCTGAAAAGGCAGACCCTAAAGGCTGCTGTCTTGGCAACCAAGAAGAAGCAGTGGCTGAACAAGAGGGACACCATATTGCTGTCAAGGGGAGATGATGGCCACCGGGCTGTTCATTATGCTACTTCCCAGGAGTACCTGAGGCAGCATGGGCTGTAGGCCAAGCAGCATATCAGCATGCTGAAGGAAGGAGGAGGTGATGGCCTTAGGAGGAGCCAGTGGTTCTGCATGCTAGGACTGGGCTTCTCCCACCTAGACATATGCCTGTGCATTGTCCTGTACTTCTCCTCCATGTGCCTGCTGGGACATATACACCTTCTTCCACATATGGCTGAGGTCTAGCAAGGGCCACCCTGGTTTCCCCATGGCATGAGGTCTGTGAGAGGAGAGCAGCTTAAAATTAAATCTGAATTTAATACAAAATATGACTCTGGAAGCATTCAAATAAAAAATAAATACACTAAGTCCACAAGCCTCTATAAAAATCTTTTGAGATACAGTAGGCGGTGTGCTTTTTATACAGAAAAAAACAGGGCATGACACATTTCAGTTTTGAAGTTTAGCTATGTATATTGGCTCAAAAAAATCATGTACTGAATTAACGGTTTGAGCCTGTAGGGCTCCACCAAATCTCTCCACCATTTTCTAAAACACTGATAATGAAAAAGGAATAATTTAAAAATTGTAATCTGTATAATTGTTTAAATAAATCTAGATATTTATAGCCTTATAGGTAGCAAGAATATGTAAAATCCTAGTGTAAAGGTCCTATTCCATTGTAAATTTGCGTGTTGTAATTATATCAACCAATGATAATGCTCCTTTCTTTAGAAAATAGCTGCAATACCATGGGAAAGTTGATTATGATGAATAATTTAAATGGCAGGATTTCACCATCACTGAGATGCAGTTCAGTCCTCCCTGTGACCAGGGAGAGAGTGGTGAGGAAGGCCCATCACAGGCCGCGTGTTAACTGTTCCTTCTGTAGGTCTGTGTCTGAAGAAGCAGGGGAGTTCCTGAGTTTTCAGTTGGATTGCCCTGGCAATAGGCATGAGGTTTCTGGGTTTGGCCACTGCTGCTGCTGAGAATATGGAGGTGAACAGAAATGTCATGGTCTTCAGAGACCCAGAACCCTTAGCAGCCGCCAACAGCATCTCTGAGAGATTCACTGGAGCTGCCATAGGAATAGTGCATTGATTCTCAACCAGGGTACCAGAGCACCCTAAGATGCCTTGAGAGCCTTTCAGGGATGCTGTGGGATGCCACGCAATACTAGCATTGATAGGTATGCAAACACGATTCACAAGATAAACCCAGAGATTTCAAATAGCATTCAAACCTGTTGCAGTCTTTTGGAGTTCTTTGCACCAGAAGAATTGCTTTATTATTTTTCTATTGTCACAAAATAAATGAAAACTAAGAGCAGGCATTTTCTGAGGTGAGCCTCAAGTCTATCAAGGAATGCCTCAAATCTGAAAAGTTGGCAACCACTGGGAGAGAGTGCGTGAGTGACAGTGTGTGTGTATGTGGGGCAGCTAATGTTGTAAACTGTGAAGGAGAGAGCTCTATCTTCTTCCTGTCCTTTCTGAGCTGAGGCTGAGAGCAGTGAGGCCATGACCGGTGCTGTTTCTTTGGACCAAGAGATACTGGGGAAATCTCACAAACAGTTTGAAAGTCACCTGAGCTAAACCTATTTTAAGAGGTGTAGGTTGTAGACATGTTGTTCTCAGGACATAGGCAGGTTCTTTGGGTGAATATGATATCTTTTATTAGACCAACTTAAATAGGAAAAAAATTTTTAGTAAACCCAAAAGCTTGCTAAATTTTTTCCCCAACATTTAAGTTGGTCTAATAAAAGAGATCTTATTCACCCAAAGAACCTTGTAAACCTATTTTAAATCACGAGATCAGCTGCTGAGAGGGTGGTTCAGCCTGCTGTTGCTGAGCTGGTTTCAAGACCTCTTTGGCAAATATTAGGTCTGCACACTGAAGCTCCACCCACACTGTGCCTTTGGAAGCACTGACTTAAAAGCTGGTAGAAATGTGGACCCTTAGCCTGGCCATGGGTTGGAGCTATTAATTCTGTAGCTCCTATGCCTGTATGGTGGTTGAGGGTGTTCTTCCCATCCTTCCCTTCGGTGTCTGGGCCTGCTGATTGCATTTTGTTGGGTGAGATTCATAGACAATAAGCTGTGTCTGTGTCTGTGAGGTTTACCAGCGCACCACCAATTTAATAGTTTACTACTGAAAGATGTGCTGCCAGACTAGTTTTAACCAGGGAGTTGTGAGGAGACAGGGCTTTTCCAAGAAACCCATGTTCCCAACATGGTTCTTAAGGAGCATATCCAGGAGCAGACCCAGAGGGTGCAGTGATGAGGTTCCACACCCGTTTCAGACCACACTGTGGGGCAGAAGGAAAGGACTTAAGTTTCCAAATCAAGTAAGAATCCTGTGTCCCCTCACAAGCCTTTCCATCACTTCTGTGCTTGGTGGCAGGTCCCTTCCTCTCCCCTCCCATTTCCCTTTCCCCTGGTCACTGCTGCCACTGCCCCAGGCTGACCAGAGGTGGGTGGGAGTTCCACAGCTGTTCCTGTCCCCCCCCACCCCGACTATGCAGGGAACCTGGGATAACAGCAGCAGTGGTAGAGATGGGTGGGTTCCTCCTTCCAACTCAATCCCATCAGGTATTTCTAGCAATCTTGGGAGCAGGCTTAAGGAGGAGGGACCCATCTGCTGCCAGTGCTGCTGCTGTCCCTGGCTGAGCCTGGCTCCCTGCACAGCCTGGCCAGAGTACAGCGAGCATGCAAGGGGGAAGGGAGGGAGTACCAAGAGTCTGGGGGAGATTTTTACCTGATTTGGGGACTTAACAGTCCCTAGCTGCTGCTCCAGGGGCCTCCATCTGTGCAACCTAGTTCAGTAGGGGAGCTGGTAGTGGGGGTGAAGCCATCTCTGCAGAACCAGCTGCTGCCCCCACTCCTTTATAAAATCCTGGATTCAGCCATGGGCATACCTTAAACTTACCCTGCTAGACATTCATGTTCTCAAACACACTGCACAGTCTGGGACACCACTGTGCTGCACTGGTTCTGCCTCCGGAACAAGAAGCCATATGCCTGTCTCTGCCCCATGCTTCAGGCCCTCTTTTCTCTTCTTGGAGTGCTGAGAAAGGTGAAGCAAAACAAAGCAGAGGTAAGACCTTGAACCCTGTGGCCCTAGTTTTTTTAATTGAATTGTTCTCTTTCATTGTGGCTCTGAGAGCTTAGAAATAAACAGAAGCTGTTTCCTACAAGAGGGAAACTGCTCTAAAGCTGAAGGCTTTCTTATTAGAAATGAAGCCACTATGACTTCCGGATGGATTTGATCTGTTTACTAGGCCAATATGAAGAATATCCCAGTCTGCATGTGTACAGTACAAACCATCATCAAACCCCTGAGAGTTGACCCCAAGAAACTGCCCCTCTCTCCTCTCTGTAATTGGGCTTCTTCCATGAGGAAGGAGACTATTTGATCTGCTGCCTAATCTTTTTTTTTTTTTTTTCCAGAAACCCCTACATTATCTATGGGCCAACGAGAGGCAAAGCGCTGCTCATTATCTATGGGCTGAGAGGCAAAGCGCTGCTCGACCTGGTACTGGCTATGGGAGACGACCTAATCGGTGACCTAGTGATCGATGGGAAGCTGGGTGACAGCAACCACAAGCTGATCACCTTCACCATCTGCCGTAAAGCTGGCAAATCAGTCAGCAACACAGAAGTCCTTGACTTCAGAAAAGCTGACTCTGACAAGCTCAAGAGGCTAGTCGGTCAGGCCCTTAGGGACCATGACCCCAGGGAGATGGGAGTTCAAGAAGAGTGGTTGCTTCTCAAGGAAGC
>NW_017728907.1:20024307-20026776 GCF_001723895.1 Crocodylus porosus
GAGTAAATTGGATGCTTATCTTGCTGGGATCCTATGACCCCAGCTGACTTCCTGCCCTTTGGGCAGGGGGCTGGACTCGATCTCCTGAGGCCCCTTCCATCCCTGATGTCTATGAAATCTATGAAAATCTGGGGTTTCCTCAGTAGCACCAGTCTCTTCTTGCAGGAACTCCTGGGCTTGAATTGGAACCCCAAGATGAAGTCTCCTCCCCCAGATTCTCTCCAAGGTGCTACGAGGATTGTATATCTTGAAGTTAGGCTGTCACTCATCTCCCCTCTAGGATATCACTGTTACATATAGTGAGAGATAAGTGGAATTTGAGAGAGAACTGGAAAAGGAGCCTCATGACTGTATGGGTGCTGTTGGCATAAATTAAGAAACCTCTTTGTTAAAGGTGCTCCTGACTTTGTGAACTGAACCAAAAATGCAACAGCTGTCTTCCCTTGAAGCGCTGCTTTTGGTTGCTGGAACTTGTTTGTTATCTTTTGAATGAGTGCACTCTCTGTCTCTGTCTGTCTCTCTATCTCACGTGCACATCCCCTTCAAATCTGTTTTGGGAGGCTGGTTGTCCATCTCCTGCCAGAAATATTCTGTAGGTGGACACAAAAGTCTGCTTCACTTAACCTGCTCTTCTCCAGCTTTGTCCAAACCCAGCTTCATTCCCAGTGTCAGATGTGTGACATTCTACTCCTCTCTGTCACCAGAGTTCAGAAAGGGCTGAGCCTGCTACTCCTCAGGGAAGGGAAATGACATGCTGTAGTGTCACTTGAGGTGGGTGAGTGGGGCAAGAGCCTTAGGTGCTGTCTTAGAGAGGGTGTGAGAATATGGTGGCTGCCCAGTTAGTCTGAACCTCTTCGTCACCAGGGCGGGAGTCAGGACCAGAGCCAGCAGGGCTCAAAGCACGGTGTGTCAGGTGAGTCAGCCTCTAGGAGGTTGAGGGCATAGCTGCTCTCCTACTGCAGCTGCTGAGGTTTATTTTCTGTGGCAGTAGAGGCAGCTATATGGGGGAGGCAGCTCCTATAGAGGCAGATTAATCCCTTGGCTGCTGGGTGCAATGGTGCATCTTCCAGCAGCCTTGGCATCTACCCCAGGAGCAGCATGAGGCTCCCTTGACTCAATTGCCCCCCAACCCCACCCCTGTTCTGCACTGGAGACATGTGGCTGGCTGTCTCAATACCTCCTCCTGCACCAGGTTTGGTCCAGGATGTAAATATGATGATGATGATGCCTCTGGCAACATGGCACAGACAAGCCACTTGAGTTGGGTGCACACCCAATGCTTTGGGCAGCTCTGTGCAGCCCTGTCATTACCAATGACACCAGAGCACAAAGTGGAGCTTCAGGAGGCACAAGCTGCTGAAGAAATCATGGCAGCTGTCAGAAAGTACCTGAAGGATTTCCATCTTTTTCGGAGGTAGGATTATTGCTGGCAGAAGGGAGAGTTCTGCCTCTGCAGAGGAGCTCTGAGTGTGGATACACTCAGCAATCATTGCCTTGTTGCTTCCTGGTAATTAAAGCCATAAGACTTTCTCCTTGAATGTTAGCTGTATGGGGAACAGAGGGCTATGACAAAAGGGATGGTGGCTTCCCCCCCCACCCCTTTTCTTTTTTTAAAATAATAACCTTTTGAATTGTTGTTGTTGTTGTTGTGGCTCTTTGGGAGTGCTCCTGAAACCCCTTGTTAACTGCCCTTTCATACGTGTTGGCAAAACAGACTTTTTCCAAACTCAGCAATGAGCAAAAGAGGGAGCTGTCAATTTGGGAAACCACAGGCTAAACAGTCAAAAATCTTAGAAGCAGGTTTGTTCCCAGGGTTTCTGTTACAGCCTGCTCTTGGGCCTTCGTGTTGCTTTAGAATGATTAAATCACAACAAATTCTTGTACTGTAGTTTTACCCCATCAGCAGGCAGAACCTCTGCACAGACTAGCATAATTCTTAATATATATTACTACCTAGTTTTGCCAGCATAGCAGTTCTGGGTAGAGATGTGAAAAGATCACAACCCCCTAGCCAACGACACCTATGCTATAAAAACTTTGGTGGAAATGCAGCCAGGTTAACAGAAGGGGGCGTTTTTGAAGCTAGCTGCAGCATTTCTGCAAGTAAGCACTATGCCAGGAGGAAAACTCTGAATACTGGCAGACCATGCATCTCCATAAGGGGCTCTGCAGACATAGTTTAACCAACAGCAGAGACAGTAGTGTAGAAAGCAAGGTAGATTTTCTATAGACTATCCAAAGGCACTTTCTTTCTCTCTCTCACACATACATATATGCATACACACATACATATGTATACACATGCACTAGCAAATTTCTCATCAAGAATGACAGGTGGGCAGATACAAGCCCGTATCTGGTCCCCCTGCCTTTCTGGCCCATTCTCTCCTCCCCACCCCCATCCAAGCCCATTCCTCTTCCCCCCACCACTGGTTCAGGTCTGGGCCCGTTTCCCCCTCTCCCCCCCCC
>NW_017728907.1:20027576-20041725 GCF_001723895.1 Crocodylus porosus
AAAAAAAAGCTCCACTCACCAGGTGCTGCCAGGCAGAGGAGCGATCCCCGCTGCCTCACACTGCATGGGGCGGCTCTGCCACAAGTCCCCCCGACCCCTACCCACTCCTCCAGCCCCCCCATGGCTGCCCTGCCCACCCCAGCTCCAGCCCTTTAAGGAAAGAAAAAAAACCCAAGACCCCCCCACACTCACCGGCTCATGCAGCAGCCTTGGGCTTCTGGGGGCTCATAGCAGAGACCCCCATGCACCATGGGGTAGTGGGGGTCAGCAGGGATCCCCCCCCACTGGGCAGCAGCTGGTGAGTGGGGGCTTTTTTTTCTCTAAGTCCTGGGGCGGGAGGCAGGGGCGGGGCAGCTATTGCCAGGCTGGGAGAGCAGGCAGGGGATGGGGCATGTGTAATTTGGAGATTCAACAGCAGCCAAATCTCCGAATCAGATTCGGCCAAATCAATTTGGGACAGTGATTGAAATCACCGAATTGAATCACTGTCCCCCAAATCAGCTGAATCCAAATCTGAAGCGAATACTAGATGTTTCGCACAGGCCTAGCTTTTATTATATTAGAATATATAGATAGCACAAGCTTTTGTGAGTTGAAGCTCACTTTAGCTGATGCTGTACATATATAGATCAGGGGTTGGCAACCTACAGCCTAATCTACAGAGCCGTTGGAGCTGGTCCTTGGAGCTGAAACGTGGGGAAGGGATGGGAGTGGGTGGCTTCACCTGCATCATGGACCAGTAGCGGGGAAGTTTGCCTGCATAGTGCCCAGACAATGGAGAAAAGGGACAGCAAGCAGGTCCTAGTGCCAGCCTGTCTTGACTCAAACTGGGTCATCCTGGCCCACCACCAAGAAAACTTTTCTAACCACTGATATAGACAAGCTCTATAATTAAACAAGGAGAAAGAGAGGGCTGGGATTACAGCTTTTCCCTTTAATCTCCTCTTTTTTATATACATCTAATACTTCAGACAAGGAATATCAAACTCATCCTGGGCCTCCAACCAGATCCAGATTATGGGGGCTCCTCCCAAGCTGGATCCATGACTGGGGACAGTAGTAGGAGTCCACAATCAAGGAGCAGCCTGGGTCAGGGATCAGACAGCAGAGCAGGTCCAGAAGTGGGTGGCTGACCAAGTCTGGGGGTGGGTTGTGGTGTCATGCAAGATGAAGCAGCAGCCTGGGTCAGGCAGTAGGTGGCAGCGGGGCAAGTGAGAGCTGCATCTGAACAGCATGCACTTGACTTCCTACCATGGCCATGTCCATCGGGGTGCAGGGACCCTGAGTTCTGTAGCAGGCCATGCCACGCTGGCCAAGTCCTCCAACTTCCAGTAGCCTGCAGGCTTGCTGAAATGATTCAACAGGCCAAATCCAGCTCACAGGCCATATGTTTAACACTCTTGCTTCAGACAATTGATAACGTAACTAAAACGTTTTCACATGTAAGGTCTTTCAGCCTTGCTTCCGTGAAGGAATCCAACGTCAAGGTTTGTATTTCCATCTGCGTTACTTATTAATTCTCTGTGTGTAGTCTGATACACCTTTTGTACAAACTGGAGTTTCTTAGTTTTTCTTTTTCTAATTAAGATAAACATTTACTCCTGAGTCATATAGGATATGTGGCCTGAGTTGGCTTAGCACTGAAACTGAGTAAATAGTGTGAGAGAGAATATTTATTTTATTATGTTCCCTTCCTTTCTATATCCCTTCTGTGAAAGCTCAAGTCCTCAAGCTTTGTTAGCATGCATACTTAAGGATGCAAAAGTTTTTTTATCATGAATGCCAAAATAGTCAATAAATGCATATTTTAAACACTATTATTTGTAAAACGCAAGTTAGACTGTCTTCAGACTGCACATCATTTGCTGATAAAATTCTATCAAAATCATTGTATGCTTTCTGTCATCTGGTATATGAGTACCCAGTTTTATATAGCTAAAAAAATTGGCCCATCACAGGCACCTCATGTATGAGAGAAGAAATACAAATTAACAATTTATTGCTGCACAGTGCATTGTTTTCCAGCAGTTCTACTTCTATTTTCAGGAGAATTAGGAATGAAATGTAAATTCCTTTGCTTCTTATGATTTTTCATGCTTCTTAACAACTTCCCATATTCTAAGCTTTCTTTTTTTTTTCTTTCATTAAGTTGGCCCTTACTTGTTTCAGTTTTTTGTACAGCACGCATCAAACCTGTTTACTTTTTACAAATAAGAAACACATTAAGGGTTTTTTTTCAATTTGAATTCACGGTCTCTGGTTAGTAATGGCGTACAATGTCATATTGATTTTAAGCACAAATCCAAGGAAATCCTTTAAAGCAGTGGTTCTCAACCTTTTTTGTACCAGGACCCATTTGTAAACATCAATGGCCAACCCCAGCCCAGTGCCCCTCACTCCCAACTAGCTACCCTTCCACCCCCGCCCCAGCCCTCCAGTGTGTGGGGCAAGGAGTGGGTATGTGGGGTTAGGAGGGCACAGGGGGCCCCATGCAACTCCTCGCAGGCTAGAACTCTGCCAGCCTGCAAGGGAAATGCCACAGTTTCCCACGTTGTTCCCCTTTAAAGGAGAATCTATTTTTAAAGTTTGCTGATCCATTTTTAAAAGTTTGTTCGTGACCCTTTCATATATTCTTGCGACCCACATTTGGGTCATGACCCACAAGTGGAGAAACACTGCTTTAAAGTGAATAGTAAACTGATGGGGGGAAATAAAATATTTTAGCCTAAGTAACCTATTTAAAAGTAATCTGTTGTGCAATTGCTTATTTAATGTTCTAAGAATATATCTGAAACCCCTTATTCATGGGTATGCAGCTCAAACACTGAGTGCTGTTTACAAAGCACAGTTCCAACGGCCACTAGTAGTGACATCTGCTATGATCAGATGCAAGCCCTCAGCACATTTGCAAGTGAGAAATGGGACTGAACACGCAGGCTTATGGACAGATTAATGAATCGTCACATAGTGAAGACAGGGGAGTCACTAATGCTTTTCAAATCCTTTTGCATTTAATAAAGTGAGTAAATAATACTGGCATACAACAGACATTATTGTGGTGGGCTGTGTGATATTCACCCCAACACTTACAGAAAACCTTTTCCATTATTAGTAATTAATTCTCTATTATATGCATCTTATGCTTGGTTCTGATTTTTCCTGGAAGCTCTGAAAGTATGTAACATATGCTAGGAAGCAGTGAAGTAGTACTATTTTTATTTTTTCTATACCCTCTATGAGGGAAATAGCTCGGTGGGCGAACTATGACGAGGATGAGCTGTGTGTGAAGATGCAGTTGACAGATGGGATCTTTGAGGCCTTAACTGGAGACACCAGTGATGTTCTTAACCAGATGAATGGAAAACTGTAGACCACTGCTTGTGTGGTATCTCTGAAAGTAAACCACATACTGTATCCGCTTGAGCTGCAGGCGTTTCTGCCTCCTGACATGTGCTATACATGTCCACCGTAACAGTCTACACTGCTGCTAAACTTTCATAGGTGGATCTTAAAGGTGGCTTGGATATGATAAAGGAACATAGTTTTACATAATCTGCTTTTAGATGCCTTATAGTGAACTTATTTGAAAGAAGCATGAACCTTAACTTGAAGCTGGTGCATGGAGTGTTTCTGCCATTCTTGTGCCAAGACAGTACACAGCATAGCTTCCAGCAGCTCCCCAGGTTTCACACTGTGGCTGGGAACTTCATATTGCTCTCTGACTTTGAGACTGATGATCTAGGACTGGCTGGGAGATGGGCCCCTTGGCCTGGAATTGTCAAGAATTGAAACTGAAGATGTATGTGAGATCCTCTCTCACAATAGGATGCTACTTGAGCTACTGATTTTTGGGTCACCATACTGTACCTTGCTGATTAGTTTTTGTTTTGCATGAGGTTGAGTAGTTTATTGAAAGATCCATCTTCTTCCCTTTTTTTTCCTGAAGAAGTGGCCTTTGCTTTTTGCAGTACTTAAATAAAATGTGTACTTGAAGATATTCAGTAGCACAGTGACAGAGAACATTTACCCTGCGAAAAATGGAGTGCAGTTCCAACTTTCCTATCCCTTTGCTATCTTAAGACTCTTGGAGGAATCAAACATTTCATATTGTTCCATTTCTTGAAAACTGACAAAAAGACGACAGCCCTGACCCAGGACTTCCCCATTTATTCCACAAGAAGCCATAATGACAGTCTACCCTGCTGTTTTATTAAACTAATTTTTTCCCCTCAGCATGCCTGCTTGTGTCATCTTAAAGACTTAGTGATTCTAATTTAATTACCCCAGCATCATGAATGACAGAAGTGTAAAAGCAAGTGTATTACCTATAATTCTATGCACAGTTCCACTAATATGCCATCGTCTACTTCAGTTAGCCCACATTCCTCCATTCATGTCTAGCTGTAACAAAATCACATGCAGCGGTCTGGAGGGAGGTAGTCAAAGGACAGAGCCCACACCTCACTGTTTTGATACTTTTCATAGTGAAGCATATGCTTGCACACTTCAAAAATCCCGTTATTTCCAGTGTTCCTGTTATCCTAGGAACTAGACTCACCGGACTCATTACAACCATCTCTTCATTAGACCAAAGGTGACTTTATCCGCAGATGGGGGAAGACCATTTCCTCATTCAATGACATTCATTTTTAATTGTGGAATCTTGCTGGAATAGTGTCCTGCCAAAAGGGTTGGTAAGACTGATATGCTACAAGCTTCTCACATTGGGGCTTTCAAAGGTGTCAAGGGAATTAGGTATTCTGTTCCAATTGAAATTCAGTGGAAGCTGAGCATCTTAAACTGCTTTGAAAATCCCTTTCTTACACTCTCATTACAATGTTCTCATGGTCTTCACTTCCCTTATCAGCTGAGCTGGTGACACTGGACTGGCTGATTTTATTTTTACTTCCCATGCTTTAGTTCATGCTGCTCCATTTGGGTTTCTAACTCTATGCAGCATTGCTTCAGGTATTGTTCTGTTCCTAAAATACTATGGTAGTGCTCTGCTTGCTGGTAAAAAAAACCTCCCACTAACTGATAGACCTGCACCTCTGCTTGGACCCTCAAGAGTCAAAGTAGATTCTGTTCATCATCATGTTTAACACAGGTGGTGCAAAACAAAGGTCATGACAGGTGTAGACTGCAGAACTGGCAGTTTGGGGAAAGTTGGAGATGGGGAACGGAAGAGGTTTCTTGTATCTGGATGTGAGTGGCAGTTGGTAGGCATTGTTGGGATGAACAGAAAGCTTTGTTTTTGTGGGGGTTTGGGTAGGGAGGTGGTGGTAGTGGGGAGCTGGAATTCATGGGTTTGGGGTGTTGTATGGAGAATCCTCTGTGTGGGTTGTTCGTTTATTATAAACTACTTTCAGCCTTTTGAATAGGGCAGTATACAAATCTAAAAATAAATTTAAAAAGCTGACTAAAGCCCTAGCAGTCCCCACTTTCTTGAAACTGCACTGTGAGTGACACCTACTCAATAAACCCATTGCTTTCCAAGGGTTTACAGAAGTGTTGGTGACTGGAACTTTAAGTAATTTTGGCATCTGTGGCAGATGCTGAGTGTTCCTTAATGTTTAGGCCTTATTACATCTGTAATGCCAGAACTGCAGCCACAACCTGCAGTTTCAGCATAACTGCTATTGTGACATACAAACAGTCAGCATGGGCTCTGTCTAACAGACTTTAGAGTTGCATTTTCTCCATCTGATGAGGGGCGAGTTCAGGGCTGCAAAAAATAGGGATTTTAGCATTTCTCAGTGTGTAGGCCAAGCTCTACTGCCCCCCTGCACATTGAATTCCACTGTAAGGTCTCTTTACCTGTGTTAATACTGCACTTTGTCCCATGGGTTCTGGCTCTCCACTGGGAACTTTTATCACTACCATAAAACAAATAATTATTCAGAAATATTTTATCCTTCTGGATGGAAATCTGTACATAGTCACCAGACCAGAATATTTATAAATCCTTAAGGACTTACCCATAGTGCTAAAATGAAGCAAATGCAAGTCATGATGTGGGATCACCATTTAATCCCTGAGCTTGAAACTACTACTTGGACTTAGTTTTACTCTAAAATGTAGAAATGTAAAGGGCCAGGGGAATCGTATCTTTGTGTCCACAGGCCCTCCCTTCCAAAATGGTGCAGTTTATAGGCATGCAACTGTTACAAACATAAAACTGTGTAAAGGACACCGAGGTCTCAGCACTCGCCACAGTAGGTTGGCCCTTAGTTCCAGCACAGAGGGGTGTGTAAGAAGCAGGAAAGGCTCCAGACAAGAGTATTTTTGAGGTTTGTATAAGCAACCTGAAGAGGGATGGTGGCAACCCCTAGCAGTGGTAAGGAGTGATGGTCATGTATGGTGGAGCAGCAGCAGCAAGGAGTGGTGGTAACCCCTGGTGGAGAAAATGGCAGAGCAATGACCCCCAGCAGCAGAGTGCTGGTGAACTTTGGTATGGGCCACTGTAACAGGTTGCCTTCCCCAGGGCCATCTTCCCTGTTATCCACGCCATACATGGGGCGCCGCTGGAGTCCCCTTTAAGGTTTCTTGTGTCCCGCTCTCTATTCTCCTGCCACATCTTGATGGAAAATTGTTATACTGATGTTCTTGTAAGTGGAAGACAACATATTTCATATGTTGGGGTCTTCAGCCTCCACAGGCCTTGACCCCTTGCCTTTCTCTAGCTAGGCCTCCCGGTCTAAACCCATTGAACAGGGTTCAATTCTGAGGCTCTAGCCCTCTTCCTTGTCTTGAGGCTTGTGGCCCTCCTTTCTGCTCCTATCTGGTGCCCAGCCTCCCTGGCCCAGAGGCCCCACCACCAGCCCCACAGCCAAGAGGCTGCAAGTTTAAGGCCAGGGAATGGCCCCGAACCCTTGCCATCGTAGTCCACAAAAAAACCAACCAAACAAAAAAAAAAAAAAACCAACCCCCCTCCTTCCCCCCCAAAACTGTACCTCAGGGGCACCAGACCACCCTGGCCTTTTAGGATTGTGCCCTCTGGTGCCAGGGTCTGTAACCCCTGCAAAATCCCACACCCACACTAGCACCAGGGCCTATATACCTTGAATACTGCATCTTCTCTAGTGCTGGGGCAGTACACCCTGGATCCTGCACCCACACAGGCAGTAGGCCCCCACAGAGTAGTGGGGTCTCAATGAGGCCTCCTCCTTCCCCACTGGCCTTGCCCAAACTGCCAGTGTTATTCAAAAAAAACCCATAAACAGTCTGTCCATGGGCTATAACAGCCACCCAAAAAATAAGATCAAAAAAGGCCACACACCAGCTTGCATTTACTCAGGGGTCATGCTTCTGCTCCCCACCATCAGCTACCATCCTTACTCTGGGGTTGCAGCTGCTTCTCTGGGTTCCTCAGTAGTTCCTTCAGCCTTTGGACTGCTCTCACACACACTCCTTCTCCCTTGGCTGCTAGGCCTTCAACTGCTGCCCAGCCCAGGGTTTTTATAGTCCTGGCCTGCCCCCTTCTGATCAGCTGACCTGGCTCAACTTTTAACCCCTACCTTACCAGTGTGCTGTGCCCAGAAAGTCCTGATCTAAAACAGGCCAACCTGTCTTCTGGTAACAGGGCTAGGGTTTCCTGTTACACCCCCTCCCCCCCTTCTCTTCTGTCTGGGCTCTTTCCTTCCCTTCTGAACCCTCGATCTGCCTTCTGGTAACAGGGCTAGGGTTTCCTGTTACACCCCCCACCTTTCTTCTCTTTCGTCTGGGCTCTCCTTCCCCTCTGAACCCTCGATCTGCCTTCTGGTAACAGGGCCAGGGTTCCCTGTTATAGCCACCCTACCCAGCACTTGCCATTTTGGCTGGTATAGGTGGTAAATTCCCCAGATAGAATGGCTACCCCCTGGTGGTGAGGTGTGGACATTTCTATAGGGTATCCTTCCTACACTATACCTACCACTTTTGGCTGGCATAGGTGAGTGAGCCCCTAGACAGTAGCCCTGGGTTAGGTCATAGTTCCCCTGGGTTGGTTTACCACTTATTGAGATTGTTAACATTGTGGTTCTGGCTAACATTTAACAGATGAGGTTTTCTTTAGGATTATGTGTATGTCTTTTTTCCCACTGTAATAAACCCTGTTACAGTTTAATGTTTTCTTGTGAGTGGTGAAAACCAAGTCCAAGCCAAATTTGCAAGCTTCCTTAGAGAAGCAGCTTTCTTTAATAGGATTGTAGGGCAGTACATTATGGTCTTTTTATCCTATCAGAAACCTTGGCTTTATACAAAGTATCCAGGATTTTCCTACTACCTTAAAAAAATCTAGAAACAACTTGACTGTCCCTTATCTCAGGGACTTTCCATTTCTATTGAGTGTGTATAATGCTGTCCTGCTTACCTCTGTGCTCCAGGATATACATATTAAAGGAGCTGTCACAACAGAACAACTCCCAGTTCATGCAACTGTAAGTTTAACTACATTTCTTACAGTACCCAAGCATCATCAGAGTCCAGGTCAATTTGACATAAATGCCTTTTCTAAACCACTCCTAGCACTTAGCACAGTTTTCTCTGCATAGGAATAACGAAGAAGTGTTCGTGCAATATGTTTAAGAACACAATTGGATCCATACAATGCTTGCTCTTTCGTTATCCGAAACACAAACTCACCGGGGAGGAGGAGGAGGGCAGCAAGAATTGGGGGAGGCTCTGTTCCTCCAGGCACCACCTGGGGTTACTAGGAATAACAGCCACAAATTATTAGAGAGAAGGTTCAGGCTGGACATCAAGAGGCATTACTTTACAGTTAGGGCTGCCAGGCTCTGGAATGGGCTCCCAAGTGAGGTGGTACTCTCTCTTAGCTTCAGGGTCTTCAAGAAAAGGCTGGGCAGATATTTGGCTGGGGTGATATGACTGCGGCACCTATTTCTCCCCAGGGCAGGGGGTCAGACCTGATGATTTGTTTAGGTCCCTTCAGACCCTAAGCACTATGAAACTATGAAATTATCCGGTACTAGGCAAACTCTATAACTGATTACCAGCCATTTGACAGAATCATTTTTAGTATCAACACTTAGCATTTTCCTCTCTGTAGATTGCTCAGATAACTGCAATTGTGTCAGGTTGTTGTTGACTGACCCTAACATACTCACATCTAGAGATGCAGCACTAGTGATAACATTTTCTCCCGGTTCTCTTCTTTCAGACCTATCAGCACTCTCAGAAGAAACAAACTGTTCTTTGGAAACACAATTATTTTGGCTGGATGAGCATTCATAACTAGAAGAGTCTGAAGGATCAGTTGGAAGTGAACCAGATGACTTAAGGTAGACATATCCAGTTCTCATGGTTAAGGATAACCATAGTCCTCCCTTTCTCCACTTTCCATTCTCCCCCTTTCCCCACCACCTACTTGTCTCACATCAGTTGTCTCCCATCCTCTCTGATCCTTGCTGCCAGCCATTTGCATTTTCACAGACCTGCATTTTGCATATTGGCTTCTATTCCACCCAGGAGAGCACACAAAATATCAGTAGACTCTCCCTGTGCCTGAAGAAGGGTGTTTGTGCACAATAGCTTGCAAAGAACAATTTTTTCCAACTACAGGAAACCCTTGGTATTCATGGGTTCAGTATTTGCAGTTTCAAATATTTGCAAATGCCAAACCTGCATTTTAAATACACTTTAAACACTCCTCGGGATCCCTGCATTTGCTCCTGCCATCACTGCCATTGCTCTGCCACCCCCTGGGGGCACTGTGTTCATGAACACAGACAGCTTTAATGAATGCAGTGCCCTATACCCGGATTTCACCGTTTGCGGGGATCACGAGAACGTATCCTCTGCAAATAGCGAGGGTTGCCTGTATTTAGTTGGTCCAATAAAAGATATCACATTTACCCAAAGAACCTTGTCTGTCCACATGACTTAAGAAAACTTGAAAGCGCTAGCCTTTGTTTCACATTGTTCCTTTCAGCTTTTCTTTTGCACTATTCCAGCAAGCCATTTTCAGTATTCTGGAAGACTGTCGCTATTGATTTTGGTTGTGACCATGACCACTTATATATGTAGACAAATACAAGCCAAACTAATGTAAAGGTGCTAAAGGGTTTCAATTGGGGTGTTTGCACTCTTGGGACAGGGATCTGCAGCAGGCTGTGCACACAGAATGCACAGCTATATCTCCAGAGCGGGAAGCCTGGGAAAAAAACAGGGGAGACTAGCTTGGGAGAGGGTAGCTGAAGCTGTGGGGAGAAGGGCTGTTTCTGAGGGGGCTGCTACCAGGACAATTGCTTCTGAGAGCATGACTAGCAGAAGAATTGTGACCGAGTGAGCTGTTACTAAGAGCAGAGGAGCCACCAGCTAATAGGTACCCAGGATTGCCTGGTATCCTTTACTAAAGGAGCAGGGGTTGTGCAAACAGGTTCCCCTCCTCACTCTTAGGATCCCTGAGTGCAGGGAGTCACTGGAGGGAATCAGGGACAGGGGTTGCTAGAGAAGGTTTTCTGGGAGAGCTAGAGAAAGCAGCAGGGAATTGCAGCTGTGGGAGCTCCAGCAGAGAGCTCAATAAAGTACAGCCGAGAAGGGGCACTCCAGGTGCCAACCACAGGGGAACTGCCTTGGGGGAAGTGTCTGGGGAATGGTGTGAGTGATTGCAGGCATCCAGGAAAGACTGGACAAGGGAAGAAGCCCTGGCCTCCAGAGCAGCCACACCTGAAGTCCTGACAGGCACCCCCATCTTCTGTCCAGATGATGGCATCGCTACCCCTCTTCTGAGGCAGAGCGAGCACCGTTCCCTGGGGCTCCACTGCAGCCTCTCCACAGTGTGCTACTTTGCTGCGAGTAGAGTGATTTTGTGGAGACCTGGCTGATTAAGTGTACATACCTGTTACAAGTTGCCTGAGTGTTAAAGCTGATAACATAATTACTTTTGTTATATGATGAGCATTTGCTTTATCTGATGGTATAGATTATTATTGAGTTAATTGAAAATGTTTTGTTTGTTATTTATGGAATGTCAAATTTGTCAATCTCTCAGTTATAAATTATTGTAAATAGTTATTTAATATGTGGTCTGGTGTGGGGAAGACCATGGGAGAGCACTCCAATGAGTGGTGGCTCCCAGCCTATAGATGGAGTGAGCACAGACGAGGCCTATTGGCACCACGGGATCCCAAAAATTTGGACGTGGCTGTGGGTAGCGTCGCTGCCAGGGTTACACTAAGAACTTTTGAACAGAAATAGAACATGTAGGAAATAAGTCAGCCAAATAAAGTGTGGCCTATCATTTGCTGCTGCTTGGCAGCAAGTTGTACAACATCCTGAATGATAACAAAATACAGTTGCAGATTGGCTCAAGGGTGGTGGTGGACAGGTCATATTCTACCTGGGGGGAAGTGGGCAGTGGAGTCCCCCAGGGCTCAGTCCTTGGGCCTGCGCTGTTCAATTTCTTCATCAGCGATTTGGACGACAGGGAGAAATGCAACCTGTTTAAATTCGCTGATGATACCAAAATTTGGGGTGAGGTGAGCACGCTAGTAGGGAGGGAAAGATTGCAGCAAGATCTGGATAGGTTACAGGAGTGGGCTGACATAAACAGGATGCGTTTCAATACTGACAAGTGCAGGGTGCTGCACTTAGGCAGTAGAAACCAGCAGCAAACTTATAGAATGGGAAACTCCCTTCTTGAGAGCATGGAAGGAGAAAGGGATCTTGGAGTCATTATTGACTCCAAGATGAACATGGGCCAACAATGCGAGGTCACGGTTGGCAGGGCTAACCGGACCTTGTCGTGCATCCACAGGTGCATCTCAAGTAGAGCCAGGGAGGTGATCCTCCCCCTCTATGCGATGCTGGTCAGGCCACAGCTGGAGTACTGCATCCAGTTCTGTGTGCCCCACTTCAGGAGGGATGTGGACAATGTTGGTGACACTGAGCATAACCCTGAATAACTCAGAGAAATAAAAGACCACGAGTGTCGATAAAGTCCTTCTGCTCCAGGCTCAGATAAGCCAAAGCCCCCGCTTTCCCAACCTTTGCAACCCTTTCTCTCAGGCGCCTGCAAATCTCCTGTCCTTCTGAAAAGCAGGTGGGCTAAAACTGTTATCTGTGAAATGCAAGGGCACCGCTCAAAGAGAGAAGAGAGAAGGGAAAAGGGAGAGAAGGGGCTAGCGAAGAAAAAAACACTAACAGTAAAACTAACCGAGATATAAAGATCTCGCTGTTGCAAAATTAGGTGTGCAGGATTTGAGACAATACAGTCTCCCTGTGCCTTTTACTTAAGCTCAAATAAACTCTGTCTACTTCTCCCCCAGTATGTTTATTTGGCGCGACGCACACCGAGCAACGAACCCAATTGTTGCCTCCCTTGGGCACTTTGTGCCGGCAACAGACAACATTGAAAGAGTCCAGAGGAGGGCCACCCGCATGATCAGAGGACAACAGGGCAGACCCTACAATGAAAGACTGCAGGACCTAAACCTGTTCAGCCTTCACAAGGGAAGGCTGAGGGGGAACCTGGTGACTGCCTATAAACTCACCAGGGGGGACCAGAAGGGTTTGGGAGAGACACTGTTTCCCCTAGCACCCCCTGGCATGACAAGGAATAATGGACACAAATTATTGGAGAGTGGGTTTAGATTAGACATCCACAAGAACTACTTCACAGTTGGGGTGGCTAGGAGCTGGAACCAACTTCCTAGGGAAGTGATGCTAGCTCTTACCCTGGGGGTCTTTAAGAAGAGGCTTGATGCCTACCTGGCTGGACTCATTTGAGTCCAGTTTTTCTCTCGCCCAGGCGGGGGGTCGGACTTGAAGATCTACAAGGTCCCTTCGACCCGACTTCTATGATTCTATGATTCTACAGTTAGTGCTCCTGAATAATAAATGGTGTGACTGAGCCAGAGCCTAGCTTCCTTAGGATGGTAGGAAAGGGTTACCTCCTTAAAATTCCCCGAACTAAAGGCTTACTTCATGGTCATACCCTCCCTGGAATGGAGTATTTTACATTCTGTTGGAAGTAGTGAACAACCTAGGAGGACTGGGAGTTGCCTGAAATAATTAAGTGGTTAAGGACTGAATAATGCTTTTCTTTCTTCTGTTTTTTATGACCTTTTTCAAAACTAATCCAATCAGGGTGGAGCTCTTGACTGACTTGAAAGTTGACAAAGTAATCAAGGAATGTAGAAAATAAATCAAAAGGGTAACCTGCTAAAAATGCATGAGAAAGAAACCTAGCTGTTTGTGCATGTGTTAGCCTATGATTGGATGGATCAAGGAATGATATGTGTTTTCAGAGGCACTTTGGACCTGTGTACCCTGAGATTTATCACCTGTCAAGTAGCTTGGTTGATCAACTTACAGTGAATAAAGCCTATCTGGTTTATATTCATAGCTGAACTGGCAGCAGCAGGGCTGAAAGAAGGACTCCTAGAACTCAAAACACTGTTGTGAATTTGCTTTTTGGCTGCCCCTGCTTCTCAGTAGGGAAGAAGGTGGCAATAATACACATGGTTTGGGAACAAAGACAGTAATGACAACACTAAGGTTACGCAGTGCTAAAACAGCCTACCCAGCTACTCCCTACTTGCATCCCTCTAGTCCAGATCTTACTGGCTTCTCTGTGGGTCAAACCTCACCTTTTACAGTGGAGAGAGCACTAACCTCCTTAGTCCCAGGGCGAGTCTTGGCCTCACTGCTGTCCTCAGGGTGCCACGTCCTCTCTTACAGGTTGGGTCTCCCCTGCCCCCACCCCGAGGAGCTGGCAGGGAGATACTTCTGCCACAGACTAGAGTTTCCTCAGTGTTCACACTGCCCCCGCCCCGCTGTGCGGGCTGTACAGACCCCATCACACTTCCCAGTGCACAAGACTGAGGGAGGAGGGGAAATAGGAGACAAGAAGCAGAGGACAAATATTTGCCAGCCGGCAGAGGGAATTGGGAGAGTGGGTCTGTCCAGGAACCAGTGTCCCCTCCTCTGAGGGAGGTGCAGGGACGCGCCCTCGCAGCCCTGGAGGTCATGAATGTACCCATGGCGCCAGGCAGGGAGTCGGGGAGCGGCCGGCGGGTGGGAGCGGTGCTGGACAGCTCCCCGGAGCAGGACCGAGCAGGGGCCCGCAGAGCCGAGCCCGGAGGCCGGCCGTGCCGCGGGACGGGGCTGGGAGCGGCGGCGGGCCTGGGGCCTCCCAGCGGGGAGGGAG
>NW_017728907.1:20041889-20048608 GCF_001723895.1 Crocodylus porosus
CCGCTGGTGCTGCTGGGGGCGGCCACGCTGGAGCGGAGCGTGCTCAACTCCAGCAGCGCCTGGGCGGTGGAGTTCTACGCCTCCTGGTGCGGCCACTGCAAGCGCTTCGCCCCCACGTGGCGGGCGCTGGCCGCAGACGTCCTGGGTGAGTGTCCGGCCCCGGCCCCGGCCCCCTCGGGCCCTTCCCGCCGCGGCTCTCCCCGCCCGGCCGCCGGCAGGAGGGCTGGTCTCGCCCCGGCGGAGGAGTTTGAAGCGGGAGTTGTGTCAGCAGAGCCCGGTAGCGCAGGCTCGGGCGGGCGTTGGGGCATCTCGTAGAGCCCGGGCTCAGATGGGCCCCAGCAGGTCTCTCCGAGGAAAGCGTTGGCCTCCCACCAAGGGCTGCCCGTGTTGGAAGGTCACGGCTGCAGCTTTGGCCTTTGTAGGTCAAGGTTGGGCCTGTCCCCTGGGCCGGGGCAGGAGACATTGCCTGGCCCCAGACGGCTTCCAGAAAGGGCCTCCTGTGTGAACATGGAGCCCCAGTGTTAAGGCTTCATGTGCCACCTGTGAGAGCCACGGCCTTACATGTCAGAGGCCTCTTCAGCCCAAGGGATCCTTAAGTGTTTAACAGCCTAATTGATTGCCTAACTGTAGGTACCTAGAGCTAAATAAACTACCCCCCGCCCTTGAAGTGGAAAGTGGTAGTTGCTTGGAAATGCACGGTGCCACGCTGTGTAGCTTAGGACAGACGGTGGCTAGTAATGATCCCAGCTGAAAAACATGGGGGATTTTAGCTGTTCTGCATCTCTGGGGATCCATTGTCAATCACCCTGCCCTGGAGTGTGCTGTGCCTCAGCCCTTCCCTTACTCATCCTTCTGGAGGGTGGTGGCCAGTAATGGAGTGGCCCATTATCAGACCCAGCCTGGTCATTGAATAACATTTTGCTTTCTGTCCCAATCTGGGAATTCCCAAGCTGCCTCAGAAGTAGGAATGGATTTTGCTTCCCACTCCTGGTCTGACAGAGGGAGCACTAGGGAGAACCTACCAGAAGGACATTGGCACAAGTCGGGGTGGTCCTCTGGTGTGTGGATCCCTCTACCACACAGAGAGGTTACTAGTTTCTGGAAGAAGAGGAGGGCCAAGCAGAGAGTTAATGCTGTCCAGTCCAGGCTTACTGCCAAGGAGGGAGCTCAGCCAGCCCATGAGTTGCAGGGCTCCGGCTTTGGCTATGGGTGCAATGTTATAAATCAGGTGTGTGATGGCTACTTTATAATATACAAGGGGCTAGGGCCTTACCAACAGTAGTGGTTGTGGTCAACATTCTTCTTCTCCTGTTGACTTCAGAAAGTCAACTCCCTCAACCATTTAAGAGTAGATCCATCAATATCACTGCAATCTTTCAGACTTGTTTGCTCCCTCTGGTGGACCATATAGAGGGCAGTCAGTTGGTTGATATGTGCTGGGCTGTTTGAACTCCTTTGCCACAGGGACATGATGGTGACTTTGTAAGGCTCATTTTGTTTCATTTTGTTGAAGGCGCCATAGCCTGATCACAGTCGATTCAGGTTTAGCCATGCCTTACATGGGAGTTTATGACCAGGAAGGTGTGAGGATGGTAGTTGTATGTAGTTGTGTAGTGGGGTGTGGTTGTTATTCCATTGCTGGACATATTGCAGTGGTCAACATATTGGGCACAGACACCCACCCCCCGCAGGCCAGAGAGAACCAGTCTGCATATGCTGAACCTGTGCACTGAGCTGGGCAGGAGTTGCTGACAGCAGATCCCTGGTTGTTCCCCTGGGAAAATGCTTAACAATGGTCATGACTGACTGGAACTGGTGACCCATGTGGGTAGCAGGGAGTGGAACTGCATGCTGACAGTTGCTGTACTACTTGTTTTAACTTGTGTTGGCTCTAATGCCTGGGCTTGACATTGTGGCTGTGAAGTGTTTGTGCTCCCACATGCCCTGCACAGATGGTAGCTTGGTGCTCAACAAAAAAGGACATAGAGAGCCTCTGCTGGAGAGTCTCCACTTAAGAATCCATGGTTTCCTGCCCCGTGAAAAAAATACACCCTGCTCTTGGTGTGAAGGGGGATCTGTCCCTTTAGTGACACCAGTTCTTACATGAATACTGTCCCTGTGATTTCCCTGCATAGAGGTGGGTGCTGTGAGGGCCTGGCACAGCTCTCCCAAACTCTAGCTCAGGGCTTGGTGCAGTTGCCTGCGAGGGTCTGTTAGGTCCTATTGCAATACAGTTCAAATAAGCAGGCTGCAGTGAGCTCTTGGTCTAGCTTTTGGCATACATGTGGGTGCACTGGTGTTGCCTGAACAGGAGGGTGCAAGCAAGTCCAGACCCCTTGCAGTTTCTGTATGACAGCACAGACAGGATTTGCTTTTTCCCCTCCTCTTTTGTATTCTGGCCTAAAAGTCTGTGTATACTGCAGGGCATTAGAGGAAATCTGGTCTCTGCTTCTCTGATGGCTCTAGAACAGGGGCAGATAAAGTCCAGCCTGATGGCCAAATCTTGCCTGCAGTGGACTCCATTTCCCAGCAGCCCCTGCCCACGAGGCTGTGGCTGGTTTCCATGGAGACCCCAGCAGCAGCCACAAGGTGATAGCTGGGGCCAGGGTTTCCATGGAGAGCAGCCCCTGAAGCACTGGCAGGGTGCGTGGCAGGGTGAGGAGCTGCTCCAGGGCTGAACTGGGATCTTGCAGCAGTGACAGCATGGTCCAGAGCCGGGGCAGAGCCACAAACACCCTGCATGTTTCTGCTTGGAGCATGTAGGCTGCAGATCGCAGGTCTGCTCTGGCTCCAGACCACGCTGTCACCCCTGCAAGATCCCAGCTCAGCCCCCAAGCAGCTCCCCACCCTGCCAGCACTGCTGAGGCCGATCTCCATGGGAACCCCAGCCCCACCTATCATAGCTGGCTGCTGCTGGGGTCTCCATGGAAACCGGCTCCAACCTGGTGGGCAGGGGCTTCTGGGAAATGGAGTCTGGCTGCCCTCTGGAGCCATCATTTTGCCCACTCCTGCTCTAGAGGCCCGTAAATTAAAGTGTTGGAAAAGCTCCATGAATCTGACTGGGCAAAGGCCGATCTTTAAGGAGGAACCTTATGGGGCAATGAGGAGTGAAGCCTGCCCAAACTGCCTGGCGTTCTTGTGCCAAGAGATGATGTTTTGTGGAAAGTTTGTGCCACCTGGCTCTTTCACAGCCGGTCAGTGGGATTAATCCTCACTTTCTTGCAAGACTTGGAGAGCCCCTAACTGAAATCTTGCTGGGGGGTCAGGGTGTGTTGGCCCTTTGAATAAATTAAGCTGTGCAGATCCAGGCGCATGCCCCTTGGGCCTGATTAAGAGGAGGGGGTAGAACCTGGGACTGATCAGTAGGCAGGCAACTAGGTCTGTGTATGTGGCTGGTGCAGGGCACACACTGCATGCAACATGGGAGGCTGGTCTGGGGAACATGATGCATGTGGTACCTGTGCTGGACCAACCCTGCACACTGGATTCAGCACATGGGACTGGTCTGTGGACCTGATCTAGCCTAGCCCTGTGCCCCGTGCATATTACACCAGACAGGTTGTGTGTGCTAAATTGAGACAGGTGATACCATGGTCCAGATGACACAGCTCTGTGGTTGAATCTGGTCTGCAAGCCATAACTTTGACACCTCTGCCTTAGAAATTCCCGTCTATACTCATGAGAGAGAGGAGTTACCGCCTCATCATCCCTGTGTAGGCCATGATTACCAAACTTTCCTCAGGAGAGTAAAAAGCAGTGGCCCATTCAGCCCCACTTCTTTTCTCTGACTTGGACCATTACTGGCTGCCATGGAAAAAGAAGACAGAATCGCTATTGTAGAACAGCCTGTCCATAAAGGACCTTGATTTCCAGGCCCATTAGGTGGTGGTTGGCTTGTTTCCTAAAGTGTGTGGGTTTATAGCCATTGTAATTCCTTTCTGTCTAGCACAACTGGAAGTTCTTGTCCATATAAATGTCCTTCGTGTCCTGAATCCTGATAAACTCTTGGCTTCCATAGGTCAATGGTGTCATGTTTTACCCTTGGTTGTGATCCTTTGATCAGTGCTAAATTGCTGCCTGTCACTTTCCTTGATTGCCTCATATTTGTGGATCTGCTCTGATAGGAGGGGGGGGCTGCTCTCTCTGTTTGCCATTGCTTTACATACTTGTCCTGTATCCTATCTAATGCGTCCCCTCTCAACACTGCCATTGTTTTCTATCTCTGCTTACTTAAAGATCTTGCCATGTCTCTTACCATGAGCTCTGGTCAGAATGCGAGAGCTTTGGGAAGCCTGCATCCAGGGTGGGGGACACCAGGATAAAGTGCTGCAGGTCAGGACCGAGGCATTGGTGAAGCTGAGGCAGGAACCCAACCCTGGAATAACTGGAATAGCAGGGCTGCTGTGGGTCAGAGTGGAGTGACGTTGGCAGAGTTGTCTGAGAGATCAGGACTGAAATAGCAGGATGCTGAGTGTTGCAGGACTGGACTGGCAGCTTGCACAGCATTGGTTTGCACAGAACTCAGTCCTGGCTAGCACTGCTTTCCCTTTGTGATCCTACTAAAGGCTATGTCCAATGAGAGGCAGGAAAGCACCCTTCTGATTGACTTATTTTTGCAGGGAGTGCTTGACCCTGGGCCAGTGTCCAGTACCAATGTGGTGCATCATGCTGGCTTGTAGGGGGCTCTGGCATCTCCTTTTGAATGAGATGGTGCCAGTGGACTCCATGGCCTGATCTGACATGTTATGTCTTATGGATTCTGCAGAGAAAGGGTAGAGGGAAGGATGTGAATGCTCCAAGCAGTAGAGCCCTGCTTCTGAGGGTCCCTTGAACTCCTGTGTTGGTTCCTTTTCTCCACAGTAGTTCCATGCATGAGCTCTGGCCCCAACCACCCCTCCCTTCATTTTGAATAGGTTAACAGCTACTGCAGTAGTCTTGACCAACTCAAAGCCCCAGAAGTAAATTGAGTTCCCTGTCAGCCAGATGAGAATTAAGCATGGGTCTTTGGAGCTCTGAAATGAAGTATATGAGGTAGTTTCCTTCATTTATACTGGGAAGAAGGATATTTCACTCTTCTCGGCAAAGGAGAGAAAGGAACACTCTTTCTGGAACAGTGTTTCTGTAGCTGCCTGGATATAAAACCTTCCAAGCTAATGTTCATGCTCCACTCTCCTGGGCACATGTATGCCTGGAGCATGCCCCATGGATCTCTCATGCCATAAAACTGCCATGGGCAATTATTTCGGCTGGAGGGCAACTTAACAAGTTTTGGTGAGCTGTTGAGGGCTGCAAGGGTAGACTCGCCCCTTGACAGGTGCCCTGCCCCCTGGTTACCATCTTGGGACTGGAAGTTTTGCCCCTGACCTTTGCCATCAGATATCCTTCCCCTTGCTCTGGAAGCAATCCTTTGGGAGTGTTGCCAGCTTGAAACTGAGGGGAAGAAAACCAATTATATACTAAAAAAAATATCAAACATCTACTATAACTTATTTTAATTTTATTTCAAAAATATTTTTGTCCTGATTTGTGTGTATTTGTGTAGTGTATCTAGAGGCAATTGCATAATAGCTCAAAATACAATCTTACTCTTGTATATTGTGGCGGGGGATAAAAGGGTGTATGTGGGGGCTGTGTGGTTGGGGGTGGGTGGGTATGGTAGGTGGGGGAACAGTGTGGATAATGTGGTTGGGGTGGGGTTGTGTGAGAGGATGTGGGTATGGTTGTGGGGTGGGAGTGTATGGAGGCTGTGGGAGGGTCTGCGTGTGTTTGGGGGCATGGTGGGAGGATTGGGAGTGTGTGGGGTGAGTGGGGTTTTGATGGGGTGGGAGCCTGTGGGGGCTGTGGTAGGGCGTGAGGTTATGGTGGGGTGTGGGAGTGTGTTGGGGGTATCATGGGAGAATTGGGAGTATGTAAGGTGAGTGTGGGGTTTTGATGGGGTGGGAGGGTGTGGGTGTGTGTTGAGGGTATGGTGGGAGGTGTGGAGGTTGCCCATCCCATCCTAGCAGAACATGATTCCAGCTACATGGCTGGAACCCACACAGTGTGGCAGAGCCAGCCTGGGTCAGTGGTGTGCTAGAGTTTCAGGAGCTGCACAAAGTCCCACGTCATCCGGCTGGTCTAGCTCTGTGCCTCCATGTGGTGCTCCTGGCACTCTAGCTGGGAGTGGCACATGCTAGAGTCTCACGAACCCCTCCCCCTGCTCATTCTTACCTGAATTTGTGCTCTCGGATGGAGGGAGGGCTGGGGAACAGTCACAGGGTTACCAGGGCAGGAGGCTCTGCTAGGCACAAGCTTCTGGTCTTCAGAAGCTTCTGGGGGTTGGGGGGATGGTGGGACAGGACGGGGCTAGGCAGGTTGGGTTGGGTTTGAGGTTGGTCTCAACCAGAGCCTGAGCTGCTTGGTGCTGTAGCTGGCACTTCCTGCTACCAGTGTCTCATCTGGTAATAATTGTCTAAATGTTAGAGGGGCCCCATGGGCTGAATATAATAGCTTGGTGGGCCAGATCTGGCCTGTGGGCTGTATTGTTTCTGCCCCTGCAATAAAAGCACAGAACAGTGCGTGAGCTCGATGCTGAATTATATAGGACTGAATTAAGCACAGGCTCAGACCTGTTCAATTTAAAACTTTCACAAAGTCATAAACTAAAGGAGGTCTGTTGGTTCACGAGGTTCCCAAATCAAGCCCTTGCTCTCTACCCCGGAGGCTAGGTGCGGCTGCCT
>NW_017728907.1:20049085-20085000 GCF_001723895.1 Crocodylus porosus
TCGTCATTGCGGTTTAGCCATGCAGTTTCCTATTCTTAACAATGTAAGCGGCATGTCTGCTATTTTTATCATTGTTCAAAGGTCAGAAGTTCAGCATTTTCATCTAAGGGTCAGAAAGTGATTACCAGAATGTCAATTGCTGACTCCTTAACCTCCTTGAAGCATTCTGGGAGTTTTAGTGGATTGTTTCTAAGGCTAGGCCTTGCTTAGCATAAGCACTCTCTCACAAACAGTCTTTTGGATTCTGTGCCAGAAGCAGTGATTCGTAAACGCTGGGATATATGAAGGAGCTGGTGTTTCCCTTGAATGCAGATCCCTTGTATGCTGATGGCTAATGCTTCCCTCTCTCCGAGACCTGTTACTGATGGCATTTATATATAGCTATACAGTGAGAGCTGTGCTAACATCTGCCCAGTGGTTATAGTAGTGTGCTTGGCTGACCAGTAACATTTTGGCTTTTCCAAGAGTTTTTCTATATTAACTGTTCTAAGTCACACAGCCATGGGAGGAGGCTGGAAGACAAGCTAATGGATTTCACTGTGCTCCACTTTCCTGCCCACTGCTGCTATTTCCAGCAAACTCTTGGCTGCTTTCCACAGTTCTGTGTTCTGTTTCTGCTCTCTGGCCCTGGGAATCAACTGGCTAGAATGAGCTGATTGGTTCTCTCTGGCCTGAGGGGGGTGGGTCTCCATGCCCAATATATCTCATGATGACCACTACTGTTGATAAGGCCTCAGCCCCTTGTATGTTATGGAGTAGCAGTCACACACCTGACTTACAACATTGCACCCTGGAGCCAGAGCCCAAGCTCCGCAGTTCATGTGCTGGCTGAGCTCCCTCCCTCCAATCTCTTGCGTGGGGGGAAGGGAGAATGGGAATCAAATGTTCTGGATTCATCAGCTTTTGGGCACAAGGACATTGAGAACCAGTGTTTATGAAGGAGGGATTAGCAGCTCTGAATTGGCTTCCTCCCCAACTCTGCCCTTGGCACTAGTACAGATCTCTCCTGTTCCCTATGACTCTCAGCTCAGCCTGTCCCTGTGAGGGGCTGGGAGGACACAGTCCTCCTCATGCTGGCATGGAAGAGGCTGTTGCCTCAACAGAAGGGTTCTGCCCTCCCTCCCTTCCTCCTTCAGAGCCTGCAGTTGAGATCTAGGAGTTCACAGCACTCATCCTGGCTGCACAGACTCACACTACGGCAGTTTGAGAGGATGGAAAGCAAGAGCCGGGCAGTGGTGCTGTGATCCCTGCATCCTCAGGCTGTGGAGGGGGGATGCTGGGGCTGGACTGTGGGTATTTGCTTTGTGAACAGTAGGGGAGATGGTGAGAGTACCATGAGCTACTCAGTGTTATCCTCTACCCTCACTGAAAGGGGCTTGTGTTCAGTGCTACATTGGAAACGGGATCTGAGTACTAGCATATGCTGCTCATTGATCCCTCAAGTAGAGGACTTGTGGGCACTGCCAACCCATGCACAACTTGGAGAGGAGCCCTTCAAGGCAAATGCTAAATACTCCTTCTGTTTCTGTATGTGGTGTTCTTCCTGCACCAGTTGTCAAACATGGCTGGGGTATGGAGCTTGGGCATGATGCTGTTGAAGGAGCAGGCTGAGGTCAGGTCAGTAAGACTGAGTTCCTGCCTTGACAGGAGCATGGAAGGGTCCCATGGCCACCTGCATGATCCAAAGGGACCACATTCCAGCTTGGAGCACTGCATTCCCCTTGTCACTAAAATCTGCTGGTGCTGTATTAATTGAGTGATTTGACTCATGTAGAATGCTTTTCTTCACTTGCTGTGCTCATCTACTGCAGAGTATCTGCTCTACGTGGTTAAACAGCTGCCATCCTTTACTCTAGAGGCAGCTTTATGTTTAGTTGTGGCTAACATGACTTCTCTGTATGGTGTGTTAGAAACACAGCAGGCAGGTGCTGTTCCTAGAGTTCAGGTCTTGACCATGGAAGTGCAGGATCCAAGTGTCAGCACTTAGTTGTTTGAAAAGGACAGAGATTGAGGGGGGATGTACCTGTTATGCCATAGGCCTCTGTAGGACCAGCCAGTGAGGTCTGTCTGGGAAATGGACACTCGCACTACTTTCACTGCATATAGAACCAGTTTTAGAAGTGAGTAAGCAGGGCTCTACCTTGTGGTCCCTGACTATGTGGATCCCACTAGGCTAAGTTAGTACAAGTCATAACATACGTGAGAGGAGGGACGGGCCCATGACTTAGCCTCTGCCTTGTGCCCCCACCAGTCTAACTCTCTCTGCTCACATAATATCTTTCTTAGCTAGAAGTAGAAGCTGCCCTAGTGTGCCAGTGGGTACCTTGTAGTTCTGCAGATGCAAGGGTAAGTGCTGGACAGTAGACACCCTCAGGTTTAGCTCTATTCTTGCATTTCATACAGCAATTTGTGGCAAAGATCATGGGCTGGAGCAGCTGGGAACTTCTTCAGGGACTCTTTTGCTGGGTGAGGTTATGATGGGAGTAGCTGAGAGAAAGTCTGTAATTTAATCAGCACACTTCTGACTGCCCTGTAGTAAAAGCTGCCTCTGGAATCCCTGACTCCCTTCATATGCTGTGTTCCTTCCCCGTTTTGTACCTGCTGGGTCTCTTGCTGAGGCTGGAGTTAGCACCTGCTCTTTAACAGGTGCTCCTGGAATTGTACTGAATGCAGAGGTAATTCAGCTCTCTTAACCATGTCTGTCATTTTGTCTGTCCTTCTAGAATGGAGACCAGCAGTGATACTTGGTGCCGTCAACTGTGCTGATGAGTCCAATAAGGAAGTGTGTAGGGACTTTAGAATAACTAGGTACCCAACTTTGAAGGTAAGTTTACAGGGGGTGGGAGGAAAGTAGAGCCTGTCTCATTCACCTGGTATCAGGGCTGTGGCCTGTTAGATATGATATCCAAGAGTCTCTTGATCAGTTCATCAACGGGTCTGGTCCCCAGTCTGCATATTGCATGGTATTTTGACTTTGTTTGGAGAGGGGCTGAATAACAGTAATTGGCCACAGGCCAATTCAGACATCCACCAACCTGTTTATCCTGATGATTCAATAGCAAAAAATGTTTAGTATATAGGGTGGTTCTCTGGCTATGGGGAACAAGGCAGGGAGGAAGAATTCTCTACATATGAATTGTCCCTTAAAGAGCTTGCGAGGGGAAACAAGATTAGCTTGTCCCTGGGAAGCTGCTATGGGCTATGTAATCCTCTGGCCTTGTGGCTCAGGGAGCAACTGTCACAGATGTCCTGAGGGATAGCCAGCTCAGGTTTGTTGTGGGTAGGTCTTGCTTGCCCAATCTTATCTCCTTCTATGATCAAGTGACCTATCACCTGGACAAGGGAGAGGAGATTGACGTCATATATCTTGACTTCGGAAAAGCCTTCGATCTGGTATCCCATGATCACCTCTTGGCAAAACTGTCCAACTGCAGCCTTGGGTCCACCACGATCTGCTGGCTGGGGAATTGGCTCTGTGGTTGGACCCAGAGGGTGGTGGTTGACAGAAGTCAATTGCCATGGTGCCCTGTGACCAGTGGGGTCTCCCAAGGCTCTGTCCTTGAATCCATATTGTTCAACATCTTCATTAATGATGTGGACCTTGGTGTTAGAAGTGGACTGGTCAAGTTTGCTGATGATACCAAACTCTGGGGTAAAGCATCCACACCTGAGGGCAGGAGGGCGATCCAGGTTGACCTTGACAGACTCAAGAAATGGGCAGACGAGAACCTGATGGTGTTTAACACTGAAAAATGCAAGGTTCTCCACCTTGGGAGGAAAAAAACTGAAGCATCGTTATAGGCTCGGCAGTGCTACACTGGCTAGCACTACGGATGAAAGGGACTTGGGGGTCATGATTGACCACAAGATGAACATAAGCCGTCAATGTGATGCTGCAGCTAGTAAAGCGAGCAAAACGCTGGCTTGCATCCATAGATGCTTCTCAAGCAAATCCCAGGACAACATTCTCCCATTGTACTTGGCCTTGGTAAGGCCACAGCTGGAGTACTGCATCCAGTTTTGGGCTCCTCAATTCAAAAAGGATGTGGAGAAGCTTGAGAGAGTCCAGAGAAGAGCCACGCACATGATCAGAGGTCAGGAAAACAGACCTTACGATGACAGGCTGAGAGCTATGGGACTCTTTAGCCTGGAAAAGCAGAGGCTCGGGGGTGATCTGATGGCCACCTATAAGTTTATCAGGGTTGTTCACCAGGATCTGGGGGAACGATTGTTCACCAGCGCGCCCCAAGGGATGACAAGGTCGAACAGTTATAAACTCCAGCAAGACCGTTTCAGGCTAAACATAAGGAAGAATTTCTTCACTGTCCGAGCCCCCAAGGTCTGGAATAGCCTGCCACCAGAGGTGGTTCATGCACCTACACTGAACGCCTTCAAGAGAAATTTGGATGCTTATCTTGCTGGGATCCTATGACCACAGCTGACTTCCTGCCCCTGGGGCAGGGGGCTCGACTCGATGCTCTTCCGAGGTCCCTTCCAGCTCTAATATCTATGAAATATATGACATCTATGTGTGGCCTACTGCCATGGAGGCCCTCCAGTAGCACTGATGTCCAGCTCATTTCCTAGGAGAGAGGCCTCTTGAGAGTGCCTGTTAGCTGAGCACCCTGTGTTTTAGTGTACCCCTTCAGGCTAAGAGAGCCATTTTTGTGGCCTGTCTGCTCTGATGAGTGAGGGTCTTGCATCTATGTGGGTAACACCCCTGTGGTCCCCAAGGGCTTTCCAAATGACCTAGGAATTGCCCCACATCCCCATCTGTTAAGTGCAGCCCCTTATGGAGTGATACACAGCAGCTGTTTAAAACCATGCAGCACCTCTTTCTTGCACTCCAGAGTAGGAAGTAAAGAATCCAATGTACATACGCAGCCTTGTCAGGGATTAAGGTAGGGAGGGCATAGCTGCATGCAAGAATTGTTCAAGAATGCTGGAAAAAATACTTCAGGTCTTGTCACAAGGACTGTGGGGATGACCACAGGTGACCTGGCTTCCCTTTTTTATTGTTTCCTGGGTAGCAGCAGTGGACAGGGGTGATGGTTGGGCCCTTAGCATGGGGGCTGCTATTTTTGTTCTCCCCAAAGTTGACGTCTGGGTCTGGTTCCCTTCTCCCCCCTCTGGTTATGCTACTGAGTCTTTGTGCCACAGAGCCACCGAGATAAATTTTTTGCCACCTGCAAGCTATTCGGAGGATGTCTGATGGCTCTGCTGTTGTTGGCGGTTACTTCTAATTCTTCCCCTTGGTCCCATACCCAGAAGCTAATTATGTAAATAAATATACTTTAAATATTTGCTTATGTTGGATTGAAGTTTGGCTTGTATAAGGCGTCAGCCAAACCTTCAGAGATGTCTTCTTAACAGGTGGTCAATCCCCAGAATTTGGAATTGCTTTGAAGTTTAGACAGGAGAAGGAGGGGGACAAGAAACCATCACAATGAATTATTGTTTACAAAGTGGCACAGGGACACACAGGATGCCAAGCACGTTACAGGAGTCTTTGTTGGAGGTTTGCTGCTGTTCCTTTTGTGTGTTCCCTTTGGGAGTCTCCATAGGTAGCGCTCTCCAAGATTTAGAGTCTGGGGGACAAAGCCAGCAAAGTCTCCATCACTCTCTTCTCAATGGCCCAGTGTGGCTCTTGCACTGCCTGTGCTCCTTCCCAGATGAAAGTGGATGTTTAAGGACTATTAGTTCTGGTTGAGGGGATGGTGCAGTGCCCTCTGATCTGGTGCAAAGGGAAATACAGTGTCTGTCTATTTAAAATGTGTCTGCCACAAACATTCTCTGACCCAAGGCCAGGACTGTTTCCAAGAACTCCTTCAAAGAGAAAGGGTCAATGAAAATCCTTCTTGGTGAGAATCATCACATTTTTGTGACCCTTCAGATTATGTAAAGCAGGGAAGATTTTTTAAATTTCTTTTCATTATTCACTTTCTGTCCTATTCTCTGGCTTTTTGTTAAGTCAAAGTAATTAATAGATAGTTAGCAGGATGTACAGTTAAATCTCTGGCTATGTCTTCATATCTAAAAAGAAATGTATGTTTTGCTTTTAAGTGAGGTAATTGTAATTTTTCTGCACTAGAAGCTTAGTGAAGACAAGGCATCTGTAACGTAGCCAGGCAAAGTCAGGACCCTACTGTTCACTAACAGCTAATGTTACCTAGCTACACAGCAGCAAGAACTGCTGCAAGTTGTCTCCAGTAGGATTTTATGGTAAAGTAGCTCAGGAATCTCTCTGAAAACTCACTTGTTTTTTGTCCCTGAAAACAAAACTTACGTTTTCATCTATTTTGGGAATCTGAATGGTATGTTATCTTCTGATAGTTATTGGGTTTTTGAACATCACTCAGAATCTCTAGGGCACTATAAAAAATCTGAATATTAACTTGACTGGTTTTTGCCTACAGAAAATGGTGAGTGCTGTTGGAAAAAAAATGTCAGCAATTTGGTTAATGTTTTAATATTCTGCTCATTTCCCCACAAAAATAAATCCTGTGGGTTTTGCTTATCAGCCTTTATGTGCTAGCAGAGGTGGTGGAGAGGCATGGACTTCTCTGATTCCTTTTTTCTTTACCTTGTATGCACCAACTTCTGACTGGTCAAAATCTGGTGGAAGTGGTGCCCACACTAGTGATTCCCTAAATGAGTCGTTGTATTTGTGTTGTGGCTGCAACAAGGGTAGAAGATCCACAAGGAACTCTCCCTTCCTGGTAACTGCAAGCACCAGTCCCAGCTGCTTAAGGATAGTGCCTTGCACGCTGATGCATACCCATTCTGTCTCCACCTTGCACTAGCTTTGGTTAGGAAATGTCCCTCATGGAGCTGGTGGCCAAGAAGGAGTGATTGTAAATCGGTAACCCCCCAGACTCCCATGGAAATCACTTTTTCTGGACACAAGCAAAGAGGAGGTTAGTTATGTGGAGGGAAAGGTGGGGAATTAGTGAGTATGAGCTGGAGTGCTGGTGATGATCAAGAGCCCTCAGTCTGATAAGCATTTGCTTGGATTGCTGCTGCTGGAGGAGAGAGGACTAGGTGGTGGTGCAGTGAGCTATCCTAACTCAGGTACCTCATAGATTCATAGATTGTCGGGGGCTGGAAGGGAACTTGCAAGATCATTGGGTCCAGCCCCCCTGCAGTAGGCAGGAAAGACAACTGGGGTTAGGTGATCCCAGTGAGGTGACTGTCCAGTTTCCTCTTGAAGATTTCCAGGGTAAGTGATTCCACCACTTCTGGAGGGAGTGTAAGAATGTGCTGATTGCCTCTTGGCCTATAATATTATACTGGTCAGGTTTCAGACAGAGGATCTTACAAAAAGATCAGGTTAGCTGATGCCACTCAGTTCAATTGTTTCAGACTCCCTGCAGACTGAGGCAATTGTTAAATTGGTGCAAACTGAAACAGGGGCAGTTAAAAGGCTTTGTTTAAAAGTGCAAAGCTAGAAACCTGTTCTCAAAACCTGCACGCTCAGATTCTGGAGGTAGCATGGCCCTGAGGTAATGAAGTACATGGAGCTTTCTCTGTGATGCTCTCTTGTTTTGTGAGGGGTCTGCCTCTGGCACCCTGTTCCTACAGTCCAGGTCCACTAACCTCGACTTGTTGGGTATCGCAAGACAGGACCTCTGAGGGCTAGTTCTGGGAAGGCTGACAGGTGACTCTACTTCCTCTACTTCCCTCCCCCTCACTTAATCTGTCAAGCCTCAGCTGGTGTTTGCCCTCTAGGGTGCAAAGATCAGTTTGTTCACCAAAGCCTTGGCTAAAAGGCCACTTGAAATGCTGAATGAGTTTGCTTGTGGGAGTTTTGTTGTATTTGCATTGTATTGGTTGCACAATTGATCTGTATGCTCCTAGAAGCTGCACAGACCTTGTACAAATCTACAACTTCCATTCACACTATGTTCAATTTAGAAATTAATGGACTGTACCTTCCACACCACTTTCGCCATCCCTTGATCTTAAAGCGATTCCCCTTCTCCTTGCAGATTGGTAACCTTGGCCCAAGTCTCTCAGCTGATCAGTGGTAGAGCTAGCTGTAGGGCACAGGTCTCTGAACTCTACTCCCAGGCTCTGTGGGCTGGACTGTTCTGTTTATCCCTGTGCTCTAGGTTTAAAGTGCTGTCAAGGTACTCACACTAACTCATTGTCTCTTGTTTCTTTTCAGTTTTTTGAGGCCTTTTGCAGAAGCCCAGAGGATGGAAAGAAGATCTCTCGTGAGTATTCAGTTGCCCTTTAACCCTTTGACTGAAGCCCCGGTCAGAATTCTCCTGGCAGAGTTGTTTCCTTTCAGTTTGCAGCCAGCCCCCATGCTTGCTGAGTTCTGGAGCTGGGTCAGGCTGGGAGAGCAGTGCCCCTGACTTGGGCAGATGGGGCACTACTAGTGGGAGGGAGCTCTAGGACAACCCCTTGCCTCTGAAAGGGAAAATCCTGTGGGGTGTCAGTGAAACTTGAACCTGACAAAAGAGGTGCATCTCTGCCCTGCGCCTTTAACCATTGGGCTTCAGAGACTGCCATATGGACTGGGGAGGTGCCCAGTAAGGCCCAGTAGCTCTTTGATCCCTCTTCTGCAAGACAAATTTGATGTGGCAGCAAGACGGGAGGGACCCAGTACGGATGAGAGCTGGAGCTGGGACAGGTTGTGTCACTTACTAGCCAGCAGATACCACCCTTGGCTGCTTGTGAAGATTGCTGTGGGGTTAAGCTCTGTGTATTTCGTTCCCTCTACAGATGTTGATTCCAGCCCTCAGGACTTGAGACAGGGTATAATCACCCACCTAGAGAAGTACCAGGATGTTTATCCCCCATTGAAGCCAGCCAGGTAACTGGAGGGTAATGGAACAACACTGGTACCAATTGTAATTAGCATGTGTGCATGTTTGTGAGAGAAAGAGATATAGTAGCATGCAATTGGGCTCAGAGATGAGATCTTTCTAAGGGCAGGGGGAGCATTGGTGTCTTGTGGGGTGAGAGATCAGGAAAGGAGCAGAGTCATCCTTAACAAGGCTTTTAGTAGCAGTTCTGTCATGGATACTCTGCTATGTTTCTTGGCTCCAAATCTAGGTTCTTCCACACATTGATAATGACAGTAATCAGGTGCTCACTTTAGAAGCACTCATGTTTATCATTTCTAACTGAATTCCTGTGGGAGTGGACTGGATGCCTTTCCCAGGCTTTCTTTCTGAGGTTTTCTGGACACTTAATAAACAAAACTAGGTATATAACTAAGGTTTTGATTTCAAAAGTTCTGATCAGAGAAAATAAGCAGTAGGATTAAATGGCCAGGCACTGTCATCATTAAAAAGAAATGAAAGGATAAACAAAAATTGTTCAGTACTAAAGTACTTGTTTATCAAAGTTTTCCCTTCAGAAATAAAAGAACTATGTGAAGTCAGCTGACATATGGAGCCCAGAGATTTGAATGTGGATGAAACCTGGAATTCCTGCAAGTCAAAGATGCACAAACTATCTAGATCTTGTATCCCAAGTAATGGGGAAAACAGTTGTGGGGAAGGGCTCCTGACCAAAGTGGATAAAGGAACCACCTCAAAAATATGTTATTTTCTTTAAATACAAGACGCATCTTTTTTCCCCCTACATTGGAAATTGGGGTGTGCATTATAAGCAAGGAAGTACAGCAACAGCACTTTCTGTTGCTCAAGCTTCTGCTATGGGGGACAAAAAGAAGAAATTGCACATATTCCACAGGAAACAGAATAGTGAGTGAGGCTGGACTCCTGAGCTGCTGCTACTCAGTGACTTATTACAAACACAGCTCTTTATTTCTTCATTCTGACTTTGAAAAACAAGTTGTCTGTCTTATTCCAGGGTGTGTTGCATTCCAGAAAACATGGTATTAGGAGTACATGGGAATCCTGTAAGAAATGAAAAAAAGGAACTTATCAGAAAAGAAAGGTGTGTGTGAGTAGTCAGGAAGTGTTATGGATAAAGAGAGAATTGCCCCAAAGCTTTCCTGCCTCTTGTTCCTTCCACAGGCACTTCAACTCATCTGCAGGACTGTACCAGGTGACCCTTAAGGTTCCTTTCAACCCCATGATTCTGCAGATTCTGTATAATGTAGCCATTTCCCATCTTGAAGAGTTATGCCCCATGTGGTGTTGCTTATTTGTTCTTTATGCACTTGTTGCCACTTTTCCAGTGGTTACGTGGAGGGAATGTTCTTGTCTTTGTTACAACCCATCCTGTTGTCTTGCTTTCCCTTATAGCACAGAGGAGGTTCGTGGATTCTTTCAGAAAAACAAAGTTGCGTACCTGGCCCTTATCTTTGAGAAGAACAACTCCTTTGTGGGCAGAGAGGTGATGTTTTCTTGTAACATTATGTTGCTCTAGCCCCTGCAGTTGTGGTGAGCACCGCCCCCCCACACACACATGCCTGTGCTTGTTGTTGTTAGCACATAGAAAGAGAGAGGGCAGTTATTTTCCCAAAGAGGTTTCTGCCAAGTAGTATGACCAGAGAAGCAAGTTCTCCTTCCATACCCTGCATCTCTGCAGAGTTTAATTGACATTGAGGCATAACATTAGTCTGGAACCCTTCTTTATGCCCCTTCTAGTTTCCATAGATATCACATACCATTTGCTGCAGAGGGAAGAATATGATCCCCAAGTAGTTTTCCAAAGATGAATGAGCCTTGGGCTCAAGAGCCAGAAATTGATGGGTCTCAAACTCATCTCTTCACCCAGTTTGGGCCAGTCCCTTACCCCCTGTGTGGTTCCAATGACAGTTAATGTTTTTTTTACCTCTTGGGACTATTGGGAGGGCCAGGTAATGTTTGGGCACTGCCTGGAGGATGTGAAGGGTTATACTGGAACTGAATTGTCCTGCTGGCCTGGAGGAGTCATGGGCTTCCCACTGAACTCCCTGGGGTCAGCTTTGCCTACAGAGGAAAACTTCTGTGATGGGTCTAGTTCCTGGGATGTTCTGTGCCTTGGGTAGCCTGACCTGGGAGCGTCTGGCATTGCAGGTGACCCTGGACATGCAGCAGTACACAAACATTGCTGTCAGGAGAGTCTTGAGCAATGAGGAGGAGCTGGTAAAGGAGTACAACGTGACCACCTTCCCTTCCGCCTACTTGCTTGTCAACAACGGCTCCTTCTCTCGCATCTCTGTGTGAGTGCTTCCCTGCTAATTCCCAGGTTGCAAACGGGCCACCTCTGTTGTTAGCTTGTTAAAGCTTTACCTGTGCTGTACCCAGAGACTGAGGGTTTGAATCCTGGCAGTTGTGGTTAGGACTGATGTTGGACAGGCTGCCTGTGCTTGGGCAGGAAGTGTGAATCCCAGCCCTTGTGGGTAGCTTTTAGGATGCTTGGATACTGCCTGCATAATGACATTCAGCAGGGTTCTGTGGAAGCTGCTTTTCCAACCTGTAGACTTTGATAGAGAACACTCTTTCTGTCAGATCTTTTAAAGCTGTTTTACCGCCCCTTGTTCAGAAAGGTGGTGATTTGAAGGGGGTAAAGCTGACCTCTCCAGAGCTGATCAGGAATTGCATGAAAGGCAGAGGAAAGTGCATCTTTTAGGGGAACTGGCTGCAGACAGTAACTCACCTTGAACTTTTCTATCTTCATCCTGCTTCCCTGAAGTACACTGGGGAGTGGCACTGCTGGTGTAGATGGAGGAGGCTAGAACATTTAAAGTGCTTCCTACTCACCTCGCACATCCCTGCCAGGGAACTTTAGGCAGCACTTGGCACTTTCTCTCTGATGCTAGAGGCAGAAATGCTCTTCTTGGAAACCTAGGGTGAGAGGAGGCTGCAGGAAGTAGAGTAGAGAGGGGGTATCTGGGGCTGGTAGATGCATGGGGAGAGGGTGGATACTGCATGTGTGTGGTAGGGCCTTTCATACACTCCTGGAAAGGAGTCTCCTCTTGTTTCAGGGTGTGATATCTCACATGTGCCTGGGCGCGGTGGGGGGGCGGTGTCTGGCAGCTGGTGGTCTATCAGGGTGGAGAGGAGACAAAGGCATCTCTCATATTTTGTCTTTGCCTCTTTAACAGGCAAGAGGAGGCACGATCCTCCTACACCTCCTTTCTGAGGGGCCTATCTGGTATTAATGACAAAACTCTAATATTAAGAGCCCAGAATATAACAACACCTCCTCCTTCAAGGGTGCCAGGTGCAGAGCACCCAACAGAGACAACCCACTGGAAGCATGCTGACAAGTAAGAAATGCTTTCTCTTGTTCTTCCATCTGTCCAAATTTCTTCCTTTATGCAGCCTGAGTTCATTAAGATGCTGCATCATGACTAACATGAGGAGCGTGAAGGGAGTTACCTTCTCAGTGTGGATAGACCCACCAGGCTGTCAGTGCTCCATTTTTTTCTCTTCAGCTCCAAGCTCTACATGGCTGACCTGGAATCTGCACTGCACCACTCCCTGAGGGTAGAGACAGCCAAGTTCTCCATCCTGGAGGGAGAGCAGCTGGAGGCCCTGAAGCACTACGTGGCAGTGTTGACCAAGGTGAGCACTAAGGAGACTTCAACCAGGCAAGGCTTCTGTTGACTGAACAGTTCTCCAGTCCCCTTATCCTGAGAGCAGGTGTTGGGTCTTGCCACAATGACAGAGAGGAAAATCCCTGGACTGCCCCACTGTTAGGTTAGAGGCAAGGCCAGCTGGTGCATTAATTACCCAGCTAATGAGGCTGTTCCTTGCAAACTGATTTATCCCAAGTGCATTTCACCTGGTGCCTAACAATGTGGCAGGCCACTATGAGAGGGGTCAAACTGTTTGAAAATGCCACATTCTGGTTGGCATATGTTCCTGACAATGTCCTTCCCATGCATTTCCAGTGCAGCTGTGGCCCAACCAAGCTGCAGGAAACTCACAGGTATGGCTGTGTGTAAACATCAGGCTCTCACTGGATCTGAGCCCTGGATGTGGATAAGGTCTTTGTTTAACTGTTACCAGGAACAGGATAGCATCAAGCACTCAGCTGGCAACAAAATCCCTACTTCCAGTCTCTGACTTATGCAAGTGACCTGACCAGCCCCATCCACTTCTGACATGTGCTACTCCTTTTTGAAACCCTATGTGCCTATGCGCAATGATTCAGCATGGGCCAAGCTGCTACAAGGGGAAGTAATGGTGGCACTGCTGTTTTTTCCATCCTCAGCTTGAAGTTTTGTTTTCTCCCAACTTGCTGCTCTGTTCTCTGCCTTCAAGCCCTGAACTAACCATACCATCAGAGTGCAGAGGGCACCATTCCTTGACTCAGCAGCTTTGAAATGTCTCCTTTCCTGTGGCATACGAATGACTGATAGCTGCTTATCCATATGTTGGAATTTGATTGACCAGCTATGTGAGGAGGGCAGGACTAGGATAGCAGGGATTCATGTAGGTCAGGGTGAGGTGCCTTGGCAAAGCTGTGCTGAACCTGCTGAATTCCTCTGCTTACTGCCAGGCCTTAGTTAGGCTGTAATTCTCTCAGTGTCTTGAATACTGAGGAATTATTTAAATGAATATCCCACTTCACCATCTTCCCCTAGAAGAGTGGGGAGTGCCTTTTCCTTCACATACTTAAGGAGATGTGAAGTGGTTCTATGGCTTTTGGTCTTATTTTGCAACCTTACAGGAACAGTCTGTACTGGGAAATGCTTTGATGGCATTCAACAGCTGTAGCAATACTGGGTTTTGATTAAGGGACAGCTCTTCAGAGAGAGGCAACAGAGGATCCAGTGCTGAAATAACACAAGGAACCCAGCTTGCCAAGCATGCTCGCCTCTTCCAGCAAAGTTCACAGGTCTTGGACTGCTGTTGAGGGCTGGAGTGCTGACTGCAGCCTCCATTTGTGCTGTTCTCGCACTGTAAAAATTGAGAGCTGGGTGTCAGCCTGTTTCTAATCTGGAAAGAGCTGGTGCTGGGGATTGAACCATGGTGTTTCAAACTTTGGCCACTAGATGGAGCAGTGCCACCAGGATTTCTCAGCAGAAATGACAGGATCAGCAATTAATGGCCACCCCGCCTAGTTTTGGGTGATTACATCTGCTTTCCTGTGTGTTTACGAATTGTACAGTATAACAAGGTTCCTATGTATGACAGATGAGTAACAACCAAATGCTTTTTGTCTCTTGTTTTGTTCATTCTTTTTTTATTTGCTCACCTGCTGTTTTTGTCCTTCAGTACTGCCTGTCTCTCTCTGTATGTCTGCCTCTGTGATGTGGGCCTCTCTTTCTGCTTGTGTGATGTGTGTGTCACTCACTTCTCCAGTCCCTAGAGTGCTTGTGGTTTTAAAGTGCAGATACTAATCAGATTTTAGTTGGCTTATTGTCAAAGTAGCTTTCTGTGTTCTTTGGAGATGATCTGGAGCTGCAAACAAGATTTGGATCTTGGCTCTTGGCCTGAGGGTTGATTTGTTCATATGGGAAGCACCCTGAATACAGATGAAGAGACTTCCCAACACTAGCCTCTTGGATCCTGGTGAAAAGGGTCCTTCATAGCCAGCTGGGGCCGTGGGTAGCTGTGCGCTCCCCCACAGCCAGCGTTCTCTTACCATTCCCGTTCTGGTAGTGACTGGGCCTGTCATAGCTGAGTTCCTTACAAGCAGTGTCTCATTTACAGAGAGCATTTATGGCAAAGCTAGGGCATGGACTGTGTTGCTACATGATCATTTGTTTTACGTTGCCCACAAAGCTGTAACTTCTCCAGACTCTTTCTGGAACCAGAGCCAAGAGTCTCCACAGCATCTGTGTTCCTCAGGCATGACCAGGGTTGAAACTTGTCACTCACTGTATTTCCTCTTCTCCGTTTTTGCTGTAGTACTTTCCTGGACGTCCCTTTGTCAAGAATTTCTTGCACTCTTTGGACAACTGGCTGAAGCAGGTGAAGGAACCAAACGTTTCCCAGAGAGCCTTGGAGAAAGCCTTGAAGAATAAAAAAGATGTAAGACACTTAGAGAGTGTTTCCCTTCTGCACTGTAAGGAGGGACATGGGGTGTATTTGGTTGTCTGAATCCCCTCTCTGGGGTTCAACTTTCTACTTTGGCTTCCCTTCTTCCCTCAGTTTTTCATTGGAGTTGTTTTCTGTAAATTCACCCCAGTCTGTTTCCCCATCAGCCTCCAAATCCAGCGGTGCTGACAAATGATGTGACCTGGGTGGGTTGCCAAGGCAGTGAACCTCGCTACCGAGGATATTCCTGCTCCATCTGGACCCTCTTCCACCTGCTGACAGTGCAGGCATCATGGCACAGTGCGCAGAATGCAGGTACAAGATAACCATGCTGTTAGTTTGTATCCAGTTTTGCTACGTCGGCCAATATGACCGTACAGAAAGCGGTGTGGAAACTACCCTGTTGTAAGCAGTTTACAGTTGCCTGATGCTGCAAGGGCATCAGAAAACTTCTAACATTGTTAGGAGACTAGAGAGAAGAGAGATGGTTACCAGGAGAAGCAGAGTTGTCCATAAAAAATAAAGTCTATCCAGGAGGTCTGGCTGAATCCAGAAACATGGTTCTCGACATTTTTAGGCTCAAGGCACCCCTCCATAACTTTTCAGAATATAGCAGCACCCTATTTGCAATTAATATAGCAGCACCCTATTTCATTGTTTCTGCCAGGTAGCTTCTAGTTCTGTTACCAACTTCAGACATATTCCCAAGGTTCCCAAATTAATTTCTGACCTCAGGGGAAAAAGCAATTATCTTCCTCATGCCTGTTTTCTGTCTTACAGTTAACCCAGTTCCCCTTTTTATAACTTTATGTATAAAAGAATCAAACTTACCAAACAACAAGTTTGACATTTAAAGTTACAGAGTTGACATTTCAAATCACTGTCCACAGAAGTCAACCCAGTCACTTTTATATAGGGCTGGATGTTATTTATTCTGCACAGCATTGAACTGGCTTATTGTATGTGCCCAAAATGGAGTGGGGAACATGCCTCTGACCACCAGAAGAGTTGCAGAAGCCAACCTAGTATTGGAGCAGGCTTGAGACTGGGGACAAGGAGTTCTCCCACTACTGAAAGCATAGAAGTAACCCTTGCTTCCCTCCACCTAGTACTACCTATCTCAGCAACTATATATTACTGCACTTATTATAACAGTGGCTTTAGTGATGGTTCTTACTTTTGCTGTACAATCCTGGAGTGTAAAACTTAGGTCAGATAGGCCAGTAGCAGCAGCATTATGGCAGTCACTTGTCAGGATGGGTACCCTTTCCTGCTGCAGCCATGCAGAGGCACAATCTCTGTGGGTGAAGAGATCTTCTATCCATTACCTATATCCTGGGTGCTTGTAATGCCCTAGACCAGATGCATCATGAAGCGTGATGCACTGCGAGACAATAGGACCATCCTGCCCCACTTCTTTCCAAGGTCTTCAACCTCATTCCTGGCTGGATTCCCTGCCTTGACATAAAACATTTACAGCAGTGAGGTAAGGGGCTTTGTTGCTGCTGCTTCTAGGTGTATGTTGGAGCCCTGAGTTCCCATCTGCCTAGCTGGTGGAAACTGGTCTCCTTTGTGCAGCATGTCAGTACCTTGCCTTTATCACTGGGAAGCTTTGCATGGTACTCTCTCTTATGGGCCAAAGGCAGTACTGACATCTCCATTTAGCTACCCCCCCACATCACACGAGAACAAGACCACAGCTTGAAATGATATCTAGCTCTTATACGTTCAGTGGGAGAACTGGGTGACATAAGCAGTCACAGAATGGTAGGAAAATATTCCTGGAAGTGGGACTCAGAAGGTCATCTAGTCCCAGCCCCTGCTGAAGGCAGGATCATCCTGGTCTAAAACATCTCATCCAAGTGTTATTTAGCTTGCACTTAAAAACTTCCCGTGGTAGAAATTTTAGAACCTCTTTCAGGTAACCTGTCCCAGGGCTGAACCATGCCCCTAGTTAGAAACTTATTGCTAATATCCAAGGTAAATCTCCCTAGTTTCAAATGTAAGGTTATTGCTTCTTATCCTGTCCCCTGTAGTCACAGAAAACAGTTTGTCACTGCCCTGTTTAGGAGCTGCCTTGAGGTATTAGACAACTGTTATCAAATTCCCCTCAGTCATCTTTTCTGCAGTCTAAACTCTAAGTCTTCTGACTTTTCCTTGAATTCAGAGTCACCAGGGCATTTCTTAAGCAGAACCTATGTCATTTTGACTGCACAGTCAGACTTTGGCATTGCTGTCAGCCTATCAGGGCCCCATTGCCCAACAAGGCCCAGGATCCTGTGCTGCTCCAGGATGCATGTGTCCTAAATGGCAGGATAAGCCTTGCTTCTTTGACTGGCCCCTGGCTGTACCTCATGCAGATCTTTACATGGGGCAGTGTACCCAATGCTGACTGCTCTGGGGGATGTTTGCAATTTTCTGGACCCACCTAGCCTCAGAGAGCTGGCAGGCAGCCAGGAAGAAATGAAGGGGATCTTGGAGTGGAGGGAAGTTTGGGGTGATAGAGGGGGTGCTGTGCACAGTTGTGGCATCTGTCTGAGATGGAGAATATCCTCAGCTTTGCATGCTGCCCTGACAGGGCTGTCTTGTTTCCTCCAGGTCCATTAGAGGTCCTTGGTGCTATGCGAGGCTATGTCCATTACTTTTTTGGCTGTGAGACCTGCTCGGAGCACTTTGAAGAAATGGCAGCAGAATCCATGGACCAAGTGAAGAGCCTGGATGAGGCCATCCTCTGGCTTTGGTCAAGGCACAACCGGGTCAACGCGAGGCTGGCAGGTAACATAGCTGGCATTGGCCACAACTGGGGAGAGGCAAGAAGTGTAGGAAGGTATAGCTTTGTTAGTTAATTCTTTCATCAAAAGACAGCTCTCTAAATGCTCTATTTAATATCTCCTGCTTCTCCTGCCCAGGTACACAGGCACTGTTTTTATCCCTTCCGCCACATACCTGTTAAGTCCACTCAAGGGAGAAATCAGTATATAAACTGCTGACAGCTGCAGGGGAAGAAAGGACAAGTGTCCTGGCCCCATGGACAAATGAACAAATGTTTTCCTCCTTGCCACTGCAGCCTCCCTTCTCACCACTGTAGGAGGCCCTACTCCCAGCATTCACATAGATTCCTTCACCTAGTGATCAAAGCAGTGTGGCCACATAATTGGATGAAAGAGAGACTTTGGTAGAGATGGGCAATGGGAGGAGCCTGTTCAGTCTTTAGGAAACCTTGCTGTTTCCTAAAGTGAGGAGACAGTGCCTGTCCCAGCCAGTGGGGGCAGGGAAGGGTCTCTGGACAGAAGGCAGCTCCAGGGTTGAGACCTAGTTCTTGGCATTGCTGAAGGCTACAATCTCCCCCCACATCTTCACACCCCACAGTAGCAAAGGGCGTGTGAGAAGCTGCTGCTGCAGGTGACTGGGGAGGGGGGAAACTGAGTGACTTCCAAGTAGGGGTTGGATGGGCCTCTGGTACGCTTCCTGCACTGCTTGGTGTAGACGGAGCCTGGCTGTAGCAGCAGAGGGGACATCTCTCTGAGATTACCTATCTCCTGCCAGGAATGTAAATGCTCTGGGCCATGCTGCTGCTGCATAACCTGGTGGAAGTGTGTCTTGACTCTTGTTTGCTCTGTTTTGTTCAGGTGACCTGACAGAGGACCCCAAATTCCCCAAGATGCAGTGGCCTCCCCCAGACATGTGCCCCTCTTGCCACAAAGAGATCAATGGGCAACATGCATGGGATGAGGCAGCCGTCCTGCACTTCCTCAAGGGCCACTACTCACCAGTCAACATCTACTTTGCCTACACAAAACCTGAGACATTTCTGTTGGCCAGGGAGAGCCGGGATGTGGAGGAGACAACTGGAGCGAAGGGCAAGGGCAATGGGATAGTGGGGATGGAGGATAAAGAGAGAAGAGAGGAAGAGGAAGGAGGAGAACAAAAGAGGACAGAGCAGGTGGATCCAGTTGTGGGAAGAAAGATGGTCGCTCAGAAATGGCAAGCCCTAAAAGCTGCAGCCTTGGCAGCCAAGAAGAAGCAGCATCTAAGCAAGAGGGACACTGCACCATTACTGATGACGGATGATAACAGTCGCCAGGCTGTTGACTATGCAGCTGCCCAGGAGCACCTGAGGAGGCGAGGGCTTAAGTCCAAGGAGATCATTGGTGTCCTGGAGGAAGAAGAAGATGATGGTGTGAGGAAAAGCGAGTGGTTCCATGTGCTGGGACTGCATTACTCCCACCTAGACATCGGCCTGTACTTCCTCTCCTCCATGTGCCTGCTGGGCATGTACACCTTCTACATACGGCTGGGGTCTAGCAAGGGCCGCCCTAGGTTCTCCATGGCATGAGGCCTGCAGTGGGTGACAAGCTGTTTCCAGTCAGGGTTGATTTAAAAATTATTCTTTGTTTTATTTCTTAAATTCCAAGCTTTTAACATTTTAAATTCATTTTTTTTTAACTTACAGATGCATTATTTTTTAAAATCCTGTTTAAAATTAAATCTGAATTTAGTACAAAACATGTTAAGATCTAAATCTGAATGCCTTGAGAGCCAGTGATAAATAAAAAGGAAATATGCTGAATCCATGAGTTTCTATAAAAATCTTTGAGATACAGTGGGCTGTGTGCTTTTTATTAGAAAAATCAGGATGAAACACATTTATGTTTTGAGCTTGAGCTTCGTATATTGGCACAATAGATCTTGTACTGCATTAAGAGTTTGACTTTTGGTGGAACTTGAGAACAATCTCTTGCCATTTTCTAATATACTAACAATGTAAAATGTTAAGCTATATACTTGCTTTAATAAATCTACATTATTTATAGCATACCCACCTTGGTGGTAAGACTATATCCCAAGTCCTAATGTAAAGGTTCTATTTAGTTGTAAATCTGCATGTTGTAATTATTATATCAACCAATGAGAAGCCATTTTTCTTTCGAAAGTAGGTGAAACACACATGGAAAAGTTGATTAAAATCAATGATTTTAAATTGAGGCCTTCCACTTGGTGATTTCAAGTAATTAAATGGATTATGTAAATTACTGCAATTTAATTAATCCACATTGTGAGCAGTGGAAGAGTGGCAGGGATAGGCCTGCTACAGGCCAAGTGTCAATGGTTCCTTATACAGGTCCATGGCTGAGAGGCACCTGAATCTTCAGCTGGATTGCCATGGAAATGGGCATGGCCGGCTGGTCTTGCTGCTCTTGCTGCTGCTGCTAATGTGGAGGTGCCTACTTAGACAGCTATGACATGTTCTTCAGGGATCTAAAAGTGTTGCCTGGCATTAAGGGCCTCTGAGAGATTTGCTGCAGCTGCCAAGGAGATACTATATGTGTGCATTGAGGGGAAGAGGGTTTGAAGTTGTGAAATGTGAGCAGCTTTCGCTCTAGCTGCTACTGTTCCCTTCTGAGCTTGAGGCTGTAAGCAGTTAGGTCAGAGGTTCCCAAGCTTTTTCCTACTGAGTACCCCCTTCCAGGTTTACCAGCTGCCCATGTACCCCTACCAGTTATATTTAACCCTTTAAATAACAAATATTATTATAATAAAAAAACCCATCATTACACAGTTTCTTCTGCATACCCCTCAGAGAGGTCTTGCATACCTCCAGGGGTTATGCATACCACTGTTTGGGGACCCCTGAATTAGGCAATGATCAGGGTTATCCTTTTGAGCCAAAGGACACTAGATATCTCATAAACAACTTGAAAAGCCACTTGAGCTTAACCCTGTTTTAAATTGCATTAAAGGCACTGCTGAGAGGTGATTCAGGCGGCTTTTGCTGAATTAGTTTCAAGATGTCTTTTGCAACTGCCAAGTCTGCACACTGTGGTGCCACCCAGATTCTGCATTTGGAGGAACTGGCTTAAAAACAGATAAAGAATATGGACCCTCAGTCTGGCCATGGATGACACAGCTGGAGCTATTAATCCTGTAGCTCCTAAACCTGTATAAGGTGTTCCATTTTTTTCTCCCTCCCTTCAATATTGGGGACTGCAGTAATGCTGCTGGGATTTTGTAGGCAGAAATTTGCAAGCTATAAGCTGTTGGTATTTCTATTTATTGATGTGCTGCCTATTTAAAATGTTATTGCAAGATGTGCTGTTGATATGCTGCCACTTCTAACACAAGACTTGGGAGGAGATGGGGCTCTGTCAAGAAACCACAGCTCTCCACCTATCCTAAAGCACATATACTAGGCAGTGATGCTCTCAAATATGCTGCACGGCCCCAATCAGTCAGTGTCCTGAACCAGAAGCCGTATAAACTGCAGCTGCAGAGTGCTTCAGGCCTCCTTTTCCTAAAGCATTGAGGAATGTGGAGTTGGACAAAGTAGAGGTAAGGCCATGACTGTGTGTGTGGTGTGAAACATCGTAACGTCCCTTTGGAAGGATTTCCAGAAAGGTTCAACATCAGTGTCCCAAGAATCTGCCTTTCTGTCCTCTCTGTTACTGGGCTTCTTTCAGGAGTAAGGGGCCTACTTTTCCTGATCTTTATTCATTTTTATCGGAGACTTGCAACACCTGGTGTTTTCTCAGTGACATCTCTTTCTTCTTTCAGGGACTCCTGTGCTAAAATTGGAATCCCAGAAGGAGGTCTTCTCCCCCAGATCCTCTCCAAGCTATCTGCTTTTATTTAAAATGCTTTTTTTTGCTAAAAGATTTTTCTGCACAGCTCCATTCAGCAGCTCTGCCACCAGAGTTTGAGGTGCATTTTGAGAAGGCACCATGTAAGAGCCAGGCAGGCAGCAAAAGCCCTACTGCTTTCAGCAGAAAGGAAGACTGTTGCAGAGCTGTGGGTGTGGATATACTCAGAGTGATTCCAGCATAACCTTATAGTACAAGTTAGGCCTCTGGAAGCTGCTGCTTCTATGGGAAACGAAAGAACTGTACCTATATTCAGGGTTTGATCAATGTTCCCTTTTTTCTATTAAAGCCATAAAATTTGTTCCTGACTTTTGGAGTCATGCAAAAAAGAGGACAGTGACAAAGGGAAAATGTAGATTTTTTGCTTTCTTTAAAAAAAAAATCATTTTGGCAATGTGTTTTCCAACTACAGATATGAGATATGTGGAGAGCAAAGAATTCTAAGTGAAGTATACACCCGTATAAATTTCCTTCCATACCTGTTTGATACAACAAGTCCTTTTTTCCCAAACTCTCTAATTAGTAGAAATGGAGCTGTTAAATTGTGAAACCACGGGCCTGATGGGTGTGTACACATAGCTACAAACCTTGGAAGTGGTTCTGTTCCCCAGGGTTTCCTAGCTCAGCTTTGGGTTTTTTGGGTCTTCGTAGTACTTCAGGATTGTTAATTCACAGAGTATTCTCGTACTGTAGCTTTGACCCTCTCAGCAGACACAGTCTCTGCACAGACTAGTGTAGCGTTTAGTTTTTTCTATGCAACTTTGCTGGCATAGTTGTATCAGCCAGGGCGGTGGTCGCTATCCCTAGCTGACACAGCTGTGTTGACAGAATTCTTGCTGAGTACACAGCTATTGTCAGGCTTTTTTTTTTTTTTTTTTTTTAGCTTTTGTCATTTGTGGAAATGGGGTAGATATGGCAGTAGAAAAACATCAGTACATACTACATCTCCACTAGAGGGCTCTGCTGGCATAGTTATGTCAACCAAGCCCTAGCACCAAGAGTAGATAAACCCTAAACCTAAACTTGCCTAATGAGGGAGGCAGAGTACTGGGGTTAAAGCAATTGATTCTCTCTTATACACAATTTAAACTTGTGGATATTTCTTTCCAGAACCTCTGAAAGTGTACTATGTATGCCAAAAAACAATGAAGCAGCATTTTTTTATTTTTTCTGTAAACACCAAGGTGCAGGAACTCCATGGTGGGCTGTGATGAAGCTGATCTCTGTGTGACGCTGCAACTAGTAGATGGGATCTTGGAGACCTTAATCAGAGATACCATTACATTCTGAACCTGGTAAATGAAAAACTGCAAAGGCTATTGGCTGTATAACATCCTTTACTAAACCACCACCATATCTACACTGGTGCTGGACTTTTTTATGCGGATTTCAAAGGCCATATGGACATGATAGATGAACCTGGTTTTGCATGCCCTGCCTTGAGAGACTTCACTCAATTTGTTGTTCAAAACTAGGAGGGTTTCTTATCTGATGCAGGCTTATGGAGTATTTCATAGATTTCATAGACATTAGGGCTGGAAGGGACCTCAGAAGATCGAGTTCAGCACCCCACCCAAAGGGCAGGAAGTCAGCTGGGGTCATAGGATCCCATATTCATGCAGTATAAAGAATAGCGGCCAGCAATTCCCCAGGTCTCAGGATGGGGCTAGGAACTTCATGTTCTCCTCTGAAGGTGGGATTGCTGGGCTGCAATACAAGGCCAGCTGTATGGGTGGGCAATATGGGTGACCTTCCAAGGTGCCATGATCAGGGGGGTGCCACACACATGCACACACACACGTGTGAGCAGTCCACACTTACAGCAGAGCTCTCTCCCCCCCACACCTTGGCTAATCCGCACCCCCAGCAGGAGGAGCAGTGCCCAGCCCAGCCCACCGCTTGGTTCTAGCTGCTGCTCAGGAAGGTGCTAGGCTGGGCACATGCGGGTGGGTGGTGTCTGCTCCAGTTAGCCCGTGTCTTGCTCCCACACAACAGCAGCTAAGCCAAGGGGCTTGGTAACTTTGCATTCGGTTACACTGTTCTTACCTCTTTCATATCTATTTTACTTCAGTGAAGAGCAGAAGCAAGGTAAAGGCTGCTGAAATTGGAACTTAATAAGTAAATGCAAAGATGCATGCAGGCATGAGAGAGGAATAGTATAATTATCCTGTATTTGAGAGGTTTTTTTTCATTGATGTTGCAGAGCCTTTTGATACACATTTTCAAAGCCTGCTTCTGGGAGGCCTGCCTCCCTGTGTACTGTATTGTGTAGATACTAACAATAGACCAGTTTACTGTGTTGGTGTAAATAACCTGTTTACTTGGTTTTGGGCCAGTTTTAACAAATAATCCCACATGGAGCAGTTTTGCACAGTGGACTTACTGATGCAGGGATTTTTTTTCTGTAAAATATACCAGGGTGGTCCCTGTGTACCCCAGTGCAAATATCTTTGTTAACTAAAACATGTTTTAAAAATTTAAAATCTTCAGATAAACAGATATGTATTTTAAACTTAATTTATTAATTAATCCAACTTACAAAATAACAAATTTAGTACTTAAAAATGCATCCAATCCCCTAAATATACAAAAAGACAGATATGTATTGTCCATCAGGAGTGCTCCCTTAACCCAAATCAACGTCTATAGGGTCTGCGTTCTTTTAATCTCTTCTTCCTTTCAATCTCTGACTGTTCCTTTTCTGTACCAGTCAGTGTTTGGCATCTGTGTTTCTTCACCTCTATATTTTGTCTCACTGGCACAATAATTCACCCCCTCTTTCTGATTCATAAAGTCGATGTTTTCTTCCTGATTTTTAAAGGAATCTGCTGACACCAGTATCTGCTAATTCGGAAGGTATCCAGTACACTTGGTCTTGGTAGCCTATTGCACCTCATCCATGATGCTGTGCTTGAGATGCTGACTACCCTTTTCTAAATCTCATTATAATTGCCTTAACTGTAACAAGACTTACAGAGAGGTATAATGTTGTTGAGGCTGGCTGGCTATCACAGCAAGAATGGCAGAATCATGATTTTGTTATTACAAATGATACAAATCACAATTTTTAATTGGAAAAATTAACAATGACTATAAGCACATTTCAAACGCCCAGGGTGACAGTAAGGTAAGCAATTATTCTTTATTTTTTCAAATGAGAAAAAGGCAGCTAATCTTCCATGAGGACTGAATCCCTGCCAGGTTTAAAAACCCCCACAAATAACCTCCTTTTGCCATAGCCATTATTGAATTTGTGATTTAAATTGTTTTAAATAGAAAGTGAGCTGAGACCCAAGCATTTCATACCCAAAGAAGAATATTTAGAGAAGATCTTAGTTACAGTCAAGGCTTATAGTTGTCTAATCTTCCCAGTCTTTAAATCAGAGCAGTAAAGTAAATCAGAGCCTGCTGGACCATAGTGTAATGCAGCCAGTGCTTCCTGATTAGGAAACAGGGTGTGCGTGCATGTATCACTGTCCATCCTCACCCTTGAGCTATTTCCTCTATGTAACCTTCTACTTTAGGACAAGATACTGCTTAAAGCTCTCATTATGTCAGCGATTATGGTGGGAAGCATATGCATTTGGAATAGATTTGTGGGTGTATTTCAGGTGAAAAATTAATCTTAGATTGGTCTTTTTAAAATCTCTCCAATTGAAACATTGCCACAGCTAATTGGAAAATGACACAGTAAACTGTTACATCACTGTTCCTGGCCCTTCCCAGGCCAGCTTGTAAATTGGCTGATGCAGTTTTATACTATCCCTTGATTTGCAAATACTTAATACCTCACTTTGGCGCTGACTCTATTTACAGCCTTTCTGCAGCTCTTCTTGGCAACTCATCTCCACATCACTTAAAGCATGCAGTTCTGTTAGAAATGCTTTTAGCAAGCTGCCCCACCCCTAAAATTTTTACCCAATGAAATGATATGATTGAGCAACGACAGGCCTGGCACATCCCAAAGACCACTTCAAATCCTTATTCTAAATGAAACTGGTTTGAAGTTTTAATTCTCATGGGCACTGCCTCACTTTCCCTGTAGCCAGATGTGCAAGTGGGGCCTCCATATCCTAAAACACATTTTTGCTTTGGAGGATGCTGCAAGGCCTGGAACGTGACACTATTGAAACTTCAGAGCATTTTTCAAAGCAAGGTATTGTCCTTCATTGGCATCAGTCACAGGAGAAAAGGTGTTAGCAGCCCACATGAGAGCACAGACGCTGGGAGAGGACAGAGGTGGTAGGCTGGTCTGATGTCGCCATTCTTTGGGAACCCAGCCCAGAACATAGGTAGTTGGAAGGCAAGCTGGCTAGAAAAATTATATATGGAGTTGTTCATCACAAAGATTAAAGTATGTGGCTCACCCTTGAGAGCAAATCCAAACAAAACAATGTCCATGGTGGTATACACTGGGGAAGCTATATTGATGTGAACAAACAGGTGCAGTAGTTGCCCATCCCATGCTTTAGATACTTCCTGTCCTGTGCAAGATATGATGCTGCTTGGAATATGCACAAAGAAATCAGGAAAAGCTGGAGAATAGTGGTTCTAAGGGAAAGCAAATGGAGTTACTTGAGAAGAGGCCTCAGGATTATGTGGGAATAGCTGAAGGTAGGGGACAGTGATGGAAAGTAACATCTGATGAAAGAAGTCTTCTCTTGTCCAATGGCTCAGAAGTAATCTTGTTAGAGTTATAAAGGAGAGGCCAGTTTGTTTCCCATTCTAGATGTTAATCTCTGCCTAGAATTTCTTTGTGGGGCTTGAAATGTTGGACTCCTGTTCTGCCAGCTGATGTTCTCCCACTGAAATCAGTCGCATGTATCTCATACCAGCAGGCTGGATCTTGAGTCTGAATTGTCTGGTGGTGAAAGGGGTGGACTTTCAGCTTGGGTTACGTGGTAACTAGAGTCAATCTAAATATTTTACATAAATCTGTTAACTCTGAAAGAAATTTGGTTTAAGAAGCAAAGAAAACATGAATGCCATGACAAACGACATCACCATAGCTGTCATCCATTGTGATATGCCTTGCACCTTACATCCCACTAACCATTTTGTCAAAAAAACCTGGTCCCACCATGATAAAAACAAAACCCCACTTTTTCCAAGAAGTGTATATTTACATTTACATACATTTTAGTATTATATTAATCATTCATAGAATTTTTTTAATGAGTTGAAGTCCCACCTACATGACTTTTGTGTCCCACTGGTTGAGCAACACTGCCTTAAACAATTCAAACATGCTGTGTGTCATTGCTTCAGATATGAAGTGAAGGGAACTAAGCTATGGTTTAGATAGGGCTGATCCTGCCATTTCCTGTTCTTGTTCCAAACGGTTCTGTTTGCGGTCATGATGGATGTGTTTACTGAACAAATAAGGAGATCACCCTGGAATATAATGTTTGCAGATGACGTGGTCATTTGCACTGAGAGTTTAGAGGAAGTGCAAGTTGGATTGGACAAATGGAGAGAAGTGCTAGAGGGAAGAGGAAAGACGATTAGTTGAGCCAAAATGGAATATATGCACTATGATTGCTGTGAGGTACCTGATGTTGGTTTAAGCATCTGGGGTCAACCATTCATCAGGATGCAGAGTTAGATGTAGAGTTGAACCATCAAATAACAGCAGGGTGGACAAAGTGGGAATTAGCAACAGGAATATTATGTGACAGTGAAGCTGAAGGGAAAAGTCTACAAGATGCGTGCATCCAGTGCTATTGTAAGGAGTTGAGACATGCCCCCTGAAGAAAACTCAGGAAAGGAGAATGAACATGACAGAGATGAAAAACTCCGATGGGTGTGTGTAGAGACGAAGATGAATAAAGTGAGGAATACTTACATCAGAGGATTGGTGAAGGTAGTGGGGGCATCTAAGAAAATACAAGAGAGAGGATTGGCATGATATGGACTTATTCAAAGGAGTCTAGAAGAATGCATGGGAAAAGAAATTACCTAGGGTCACCATACCTCTGGGTTTTCCTGGACATGTCCTCTTTTTTGGGTCCTCCCATCTCCATCTGGGTGTTTTTTTAAATATCAACAAATGTCCAGGATTTGGGATTTTTCTCTGCTCAGCATCAAAGTGTTCCCCAGCACTGGACTGCAGCAGAGTGCAGGAGGCATCTGCTCCTCCAGGGGGGAAAGGGAGCAGGGGAGGGGCAGCAGGGAGCTGTGTGGTGAGGCCATGCCAGTGCCTGTGTTCACAGGGGCAGGACAGCTGGGAGATGCTTGCAGGGCTGGGGGCAGTAGGGGGCTGCAGCTTGGGAGTGAGGGGCACTGGCAGGGGGCTGTGGGTCAGGAGTGAGGGGCACCAGTAGGGCTAGCGTGGCTGTGGTTTGGGATTGAGGGGCACCAGGGGAGACGGGACTGTGGGTCAGGAGCTCAGGGAACAAGCAGTGCCAGATGCCTGTGGCTTGGGAGTGACAGGCAGCTGCAGGGCTGAGGTGGCTGTGGCTTGGGAGTGAGGGGCAGGGGCATGACACAGGCATAACATTGCTCCCCTGCAATCATATTAATCCCCACCCCCGACAGGTATCCTCTTTTTTAAACTGGAACTATGGTAACCCTAACTTACCAAAATAGCACTACCAGGGAAAGGGAAAGAGGAAGACCAAAGATGAGATGGAGAGATATAGTGGAGAGGGACATGAGACAGAAGGAGTTGGAAGAAGAAGATATGTATGATTTGAAGCCAATGGAGAGCCAGGATCTGAAATAGCGACCCCATTAAATGGGGGCAATCAAGGGGAGAAGGAGAAGGAGAGTTGATTCAGTTGTGAGCAGGGGTTAGACTTGTTAAGGTCCTGTCCATTCCTGTTCTGTGATATGTTGGTACCCCGAAGAAATAGCTGATATGGGGCAAATTACATAACTTCAGCATTTTAGTAAATGCATTTCCAGTCAAATTTTTTTGGAGGAGAGAGCAGGTATATTCATTTCTTCTGTCTTTCTCAAATAAAGGAGCAAGGAAAAAAAAAGTGTGGTTTCCCTCAACTGCACCCTTCTCTGAGTATGTTAATTCAGGCTGTAAATAGAAGTTGCATTTGTCCTGGGATAAAGACTTTTGTCCCAAGATCTGAAGGATGTACAAGGCCACTGTTCCACTTCTATCCCTCTGAAGTATTCAGGATAAAATGTGCTAATGCTTTTTCCCTAGACATGGCTATATGCACTTGTAAAACGATAGACAAGGTTCTTTGGGTAAATCTGATATCTTCTATTAGACCAACTCAAATAGTTGGAAAAATTCTTCTTCGCAAGCTTTTGGGTATAAATATCCTTTTTCAGGCTGAGGAAGCATCTGCAGTTGATGTGTGCTCTTTCTGGATGGAATGAATAGTACTGGGCTGCATGCAAGAAAGCCAGTCAGTGAAGATGTAAATTGAGGAGTCAGTGGGTGAGAGACAGGTGGGGCGGAAGGGCAGAGAGAGGGGGATGAATGTAGCTGGTAAATAGTGGAGAAATACCTGGGAAGTTGGATATTAGGCAAGTTATAATGCATCATAAATCCAATGTCTGTATTTAGTCCATGATTTTTTGTGTCTAGGAGGTTGATGAAGTAAAGTTCATAGGCTCTTTTATGAAAGGTGTTTTGTAAATTCCCTTTGAGGATTAGAACTGAGAGATTGGAGAGAGAGTTGTTTTCTTGTGAGAAATGTGCTCCCACTGGTAATTGGGTATTCTTGTCTTTGATAGATTTCCAGTGTGCATTCATTCTGGCACGCAGTTGCTGTTTGGTCTCTCCTACATATTTTCCATCAGGGCATTTGGTACATTGGATAAGATATATTACATTTCTGGAGGTGCGGCTGTAAGATCCAGGAATGCTGAAGGTTCTTTTGTGGGGGGTAGTAATTGTAGGGGTGGTGGAGATATGTAAAATTATTGCATTTTTTCCCCTAGACAAGTGGCCATGCTGTGCACTCCTCACATAACTTTGAAGGGCAACATGTATAAATGATTATGCTTTGCCTGGTTTGACTCAGATCAAACCCTGGGACAATCAGGCCCATGTCAAATTGAGACGGCTGTTTATAGCCTCACAGGAGTGGTAAAGACAATGTTAGTAGCCCAGCCCAATACTCACGTACAGCACGTCACCACTTACAAAGGCATCCGTAACTTTCAGGATTACTGTGCCAGTGAGACAAGACTTCCCCCTTGTCATCTGCCTGGAATTCTGATTCCTGGTCAGCAATTAGACTGACTTTTCAGTTGACTGTTTGGCAACATTTGGGGCTGATCTACTGCTGAAATTGAGGAAGGTCAGTTGGAATTGAAAACATCTGGTCTGTACGTTCTATATGGTGATGTTACTTTTGAATAAGGGACTTCAACCACTTCATTTTCAGCCCCCAATTGCTAAATTTCCATCAAATAGAACCAAAAAAAAGCCATTTTCCTCTCAAGTGAGAACATGTCAGCAAAGATGACCTACAAAAAGGGTCTCAGAGGATCTCTTAATACCCTTTCTGCAACAATAGTTTTATAAAACCCCAATTTGAATTTATAAACTACTCTGAAAGTGTTTGCAACTACAGAACTTTCTAATCCAACAGTTTTGCTAGAAGTGTTCAAAGATACTGGCTGCGCTAGTGAGAAATCAGATCTTTGCAGCTTTTCTCTCTTTTCAGATTCAAGGAATCTAAGCTAATTAAAGTATGACACCCAGGATGACTCTGGGGGCTTTTATTTTATCTGGAGAAATTCAAGACAAGCCAAAGCAAGTTCCTTTGAACTTTATACTACTTTATTTGGATATTAGCAATGACACAAAAGTACTGATAGTGGCTACCTATAATAGAGAATACATGAATATACTCACTACCAGGTGGTGAGGTCTCTGGTTCCTTAGACTCTGACCTCATAAGTAAGGCAAATTTCAGACATTCATCCATATACTTTTGTGTTGAGGAGTTTTATACAGCTCAGATTAAAATTTCTGTATTCCTACTCATTCCTCTAAGAGAGCTATCCCTTGGCAAATCCCACAGGGAGCCGGGAAACTTTGAGTCAAGATATGTGATCATCACGGCTCTTACCTGGGGTCACTGGCATTTGGTGAGACACCTGCCTTTGTATCTCAGCTCACTTGAAACTGGCTCACAGATTTGCCCCTTTCCACATGCTAATCATTGTGATTTAAACTGATCCTAGAGGCAATTCAGTCGGTCTGTGAGGAGGAATGTAGGGACAGACTCAGCACTGAGGCGTATGAGGTAATAGGACTCCCCAAACAAATAGATGATATAGGGGTATAGCAGAAAGTTATAGATACATTTTTAATGTTTTAACCATCCATGGTTTTAGAGTACAGTAATTTAATTCAACTGAGTAACTCTGTTTAAAATGTCATAAGCAGACATGTTCAGGAAAAAAGTCAGTTTTACAATTAAACAAATCAGGCTATCATAGCTTTCCAGGCTTGAGCAGATCACTTCTTGGCCTTTTGCCTCAGATCAGATTTCTCCACCTCTTGTGGGCTAAGATCAAGTGGGAACATTCAAATCCCAAGACGTCAGAGCTTGGGTCTGCATGTGGGATGCCTGACAAGGGATTTGGGAGTATCTAAAGTCCCAGGGTAAGAGCCTGGGACAGAGGATGCTTGCCAGTAGTAGTGCCATATGTGCTGTTTAGAATGATTGAATTCTGCCTGCTCAATCAATATGTTTTTTGGAACGATTGAGTTCTGCTTGATCAATATGGTTTGGAACTGATTTGACTGATTTGACCTAGAACATGAAATATTAAAAAAAAAAAAAAAAAAAAGATGGGACACTGAAAGTATCTGCCAATGAGCTACAGTAAAGCAACATCTCTTGTGCTGCCCTAGCACTACCCTGCGCCAGGTGAGATGTACCCAACCATAGCTGTTGCGCAGCTATGAATTATAACTAATTAAAGTATTCTACACTGTAAGGGCAGGACCTGAGTGTCCCTCCACTTCATTCAGCAGGACTGGAATGTCCTCTCATGAAGCAAATGAGTGGTTTAATGATCATGCCTATGACAAATGTCAAGTGTTCCTTGGAATGTTTAGGCTTTATTACTTCTGAAATGTCAGACCTGCACCCGCAACCGTGTTTCAACATAGCTGTTGTTGTAATGTAGACAGAGCTTGTGATGACCCTGCCAATGAAAAAAAACCCGCAACTACAAATTCTGTCTGATGTACATTGGAGGTGAGTTCAGGGCTGCAGAAACCTGGATTTCAGAATGTCTCAGTCTATAGTTTAACTTCCCTGCCTCCCTGCACATCAAACACCAACACAAAGGCTCTGAGGCAGGGACTGTCTCTATACCTGTGTTAGTACTGCACTATGAGGTAGGTTCGGGCTCTTTGCTGGGGAGTTTTAGCACCACCAAAATACAAGTGTTTATTGAGAAATACTATATCCATTTGGAAACCTGTTCAGAGTAATGCTTACTAATCCCTGCAAGACTTAACAGCAGCTACGGAAGTGTGGGAAGACCTAAAAGCTAATCCTGCTGTAAGATCTTTCTTTAATCCCCCCTATGCTTAGAGACTGTCTCATAAACACTCTGGCATCTTCAGAAAAATACCATCTCTAGGACTGGAGAATAGGATGGTCCCCAACGTTTTGCATTGTTTTATGTATAGGTGAGGTTTGTAACTTATTACTAATGCTTTAGTAGCACCTTAAGGGCTCTGATCTAATAGCATCAGTTACTTGTAGAACAGCAGTTTTCAACCATTTTTCATCTGCAGACCCCTAAAAAATTTCAAAAGAAAGTGCAGACCCCTTTGGAAATTTCAAATGGAGGTGTGGACCCCTTTGAACTGTAAGCATGGGTATTCATATACTTTTGATTGATCATAGTCATCTTTCACAGGCCCCTTATACAGTCTGTGGACCCTCAGAAGTCTGCAGATTGCAGGTTGAAAACCCCTGCTATAGAACCATCTCTTGCATGAATGCAGTTCATACTTGAAGGTAGAGTCGCCATGACAGTCACATGTGCTTCATGTCTGGCAGTCTCTCTTGTTACTGAAATGCTAATTGCTTCTAATTGTTGCTAACTGAGTCTGGTCTTCTAGCACAGCAAGTCATTCCAGATACCTAAATGGGTGGCCCTGAACTGCTCATAGGTTTCCTGGGACTTGAACCAATAAACAAAGTCATAAAGAAAGATGAGCATTATTAATAATGATGGTTCCTAGGAAACCAAGGTACCCAAAACACAGGCTGTTAAAGGCCATGTTGTTAACTTGGTTTGTGCTGTTTGTAAGTAATGGAAGGTGTGATTTTTACAATGCTCAAAATGTGCAAGATGCTTTACAGATGCTTCCTGCTCTAGTGAGTTTTCAGTCTCCATTTTTATTCATGTCACAATGGGGGAGAGGGTTGCAAGTATTGGGAGGGTGGGGGGCTGGGGCAGGCAAAGGAAGACAAAATAACACAAATAAGGGCTTGTATTGATTATACATAGGCATATATATCTTGATGATTATGCTGTTTTTTTAATATTGTTGTATATAAAACAGATGCAGAATCTGGCTTTCCAGTGCACGAGACTGAAAAGATGGTACGTGTGGCAAATGACACACGTGGTAGCAGATGCAAACCTTACAGGCATTGTTTCAGCAACACAGTTATGACACAAAGGAATAAGGCAAGGATTTTCAATACATTTCTCTGCTGATGGAAATTGGTGCAACTCCACTGCAGTTTATACCATACATGAAACATTTACATGAGAGATTACTGCAGAGCTACCTAAATAACTCTACAGCAAAGTCTCAGCATTTACATGTGCAGCCCACTTTAGCTGCACTAAACTAATAAATACCGCCATAGGATAGTACTTGTAAACACAAGTACTATCCTCTGGCAGCATCATTTAGCGTGCAGCAATGCACGTATAGATGCAGACAGGGCTGGCTGGAGCACGAAGGTGCTTCAGTGTGGGGGCTGCCTTTTGCCTGGCCCCACAGAGCACCCTTGTGTCCCAGCCAGCCCGTGCAGCATGCCGAGCAGGTTGGAGTAGCCCCACGCTGGCAGGCTGTCCCCTCAGGCCCCCTGCCAGTCAGGGCTGCTCTAACCCAGCTCAATGTACTGCACTCCTGGGCACACGTGTAAACACAGTACCCAGGGGCAATAAACTTCAGCGCAAACACCACTGGAGTTTATTGCTCCTCATTTAAGAGTATATGTAGACACGCCCAGTGAGTTTGGTCCTTAGTTCCTCTGTGACAATGATATTTGTCTCCATCACAAGATAAACAAATAAGCATAAGATAGTGGTTAGTTTTGTAAGGGCTGGCTAGCTGGCTCTTGGACAGTATCTATGTTTCGATGAATCTCTTCATCAGAACCCAGATATGGCACTAACATGAGAAAATAGAAAGTGAGTGCTATTCTGAAAAAGCCTAGGGCTTCACCTGTATTTCTATAACCTAGTTTTTCTTCCGTAGTTATAAAGCCCTGAGGAAAATAACACTGTCCTAGTAATAACTATGTATGATTTTGAAGGATTTCTCTAATCTTTTTTTTAACTTAGTCAGTCATTCTTTCCCTGCTCTGTCATGTGTGTTGCTAGCTCCTGTTAAGGGGTCTATGAAATGTGATTTAGTATTTAAAATTAATTTACTTCTGGGTTTCTAATACAGAATTACGTTCTGCCTTGTCATGTGTTTCAGATTCCTCTCATTTTAGAGCTGTTCTACCTACTTGTCCTAAAGTTCCTAATGCTCCTTACTAAATGGGTACAACCTTGCTCTACTCATTGATTATTATTTACATCAGAAATGAGGAAACCTGGTGCTAAGGTGACAAAACTAGGGTGATAAGAGAATTTAAAAGCAATGTATCCTGCTTGAATCAGCAGCACTGCCTACCCTTATGACTCCTACATTCATGTCATCGAGGCAGATACAAGGGAGGTGCACTGATCCACTTGCACCTACTTTGATTCCTGCTCCACCTAAAATTCAACACCAACTGGCTGGCAGTGGCAGGAGCATTTCTAGTGAAGTCAATTGATTCCACATCTCATTATTATCTACTTGAACCCTTCTAAACTCCTTATTCCCTCTCTTTTTTTAAATGATTTTGATGTTCCACCAAAATCATTTCCCTTTGTTCTGCAGTCTGTTAGGAGCTTCACTACCAGGAGCAGCTATTTCACAGATTGTTTTTCATAAAATCATAGCGATATCAGGCTGCAAGAAACTTCCAGAGATCATCTCATTCAACCCCCTTGCTTGAGGTAGGTCACCTCTATCCAAACCATAATCTAAACTCTACCTAAGACTGTTGTCAACCCCGACACAACACAGACCTAACACCCTAACCTGCCACAGTAACCAATGTCCTGCTTCTATGAAATGTTGTCAACGTATGCTCAAGACATCCCAGGTAGAGCTATGCCACCTACTACAGAGGAAGACAACCTGCCCCCGCAGTTTGCACCAGTCTGACCATGGGATAAAATTCCTTCCAGACTCCAAATACGGCAATTGCTCTGACCCAGAGCGGAGGGACAAGACCCTCTAGCCAGAACCCTCCAGCTTTGATCCTAGCAGGAGCACTAGTACAGCTCAGCCAAAGTCCCCAGACCCAATGCCTCTGAGGGAGGCTTAAAAACACCCTGACAAGCATAGCAGAAAGCAGGGAAGGAGGCCAGCCGGCAAAGCCCAAAGGCCTAGGAAATCCCCATAGTAAAACACGGGCATAGCTATGCTAGATCAGTGCTCCTCTACTTTTTTTGTACCAGGACCCATTTGTAAAGATTGATGGCCAGTCCCGACCCAGTAAATAGTTTAAGTAGGAAACAGCCCCTTGGCCCTGCTGGTGCCCCTCACTGTGGCCCCGCTGCCCCACAGCTCCCAGTGTGTGTGGGGGTGGGGAGGGGGGCAAGCGGGCAGGAACTCCCAGCCATGAGGGAAGACCCACCGTTTCCCATGCACTTCGCCTTCAAAGGAGGATCGATTTGTAAAGTTTGTCCGTGACCCTTTCATATATTCTCGTGACCTACTTTTGGGTCACAAGGTTGAGAAACGCTGCGCTAGATCATCCCCCGCCAGAGGCTGCCCAGGCCCTGCCTCGACACCTCTGGTGAGGGCTGGCCCCCTGCCCCCCGCCCCCTTCTGAACTCGCTGCAGTGAAGCTGTAGTTGTGTTTTGCTTCCACCTTACCCAGCCTCATCCAGCCCTAGCCCCTGGCCCATGAATAAAGCTCCCCCTTGAATCTGAACGAGATAAAACTGCTATGCGGGGCGGCCCCCGAGGTCGCCTTTCCCAAGGGAGCTGCCTGGTCCCGGCTGCGGGTCGGGATGGCGGGGCGCTCCGTGCAGAGGCCTGTGGGGCTGCGCCCTGCCCCGAGGGGCCTGCGTGCGAGGTCCCGGAGCG
>NW_017728907.1:20085100-20090079 GCF_001723895.1 Crocodylus porosus
CCCAGCCCGAGGTCGGCCTGTACTCGGCGGCGGACCCGCTGGTGCTGCTGGGGGCGGCCACGCTGGAGCGGAGCGTGCTCAACTCCAGCAGCGCCTGGGCGGTGGAGTTCTACGCCTCCTGGTGCGGCCACTGCAAGCACTTCGCCCCCATGTGGCGGGCGCTGGCCGCAGACATCCTGGGTGAGTGTCCGGCCCCTGCGCGCCCCCGCCGGCACCCCTGCTCCCGCAGCCCCCGGCTCTGGTCTCCTCCCTGCCCTGCCTGCCCTGTCACTTGTCAGCCGCCCGTGCTGCGCTCCTCCCCTGTTGCCGACTTCTCAGCTGTTTGCCTCCTCCCTTCATCGCTCCCCAGTTCCTTTCTGGCTCTTCCTCCTCTTGCCCCTCTAGCATCGTCCTGCTTCTCCGACATCCCGCTTCCCTTACCATCTGTGAGCCCCCCTTCTCCCCGTGGGTGTCTCCTGAGCTCATGCAATTTGCTCTACCAGCGCGGCAAACCAAGCAGCAGGGTCTGCCTGTTGCCACACAGGGCCCTTGCATGGCTCTGGCATGTGCCGGCCACACTCTCCGGTGTTGCTTCAAGGTCCGTAGCTGAGGAGTTTGTCAACAACTTCCTTTTAAGTTCCTCTCACAAGCAGCAGGCTAATAAGGCCTCTTCCTGCTTACATCTCTAGGTTGTAGCTGTTTCATTTTCTGTAAGAAAAGGTTAACTGGTTAACTCTATCCTCTCTTCTTACTGGCCCCAAAGTTTCCACAGTTGTGAGTCAGTTATTAGTGAGGGCAGGATGCTGAGCAGCTCTGACACCTGTACCCAGGCAAAAGGGACGGTGTGGGGGTGTGAACTGGCAGATCTCTGAGGAAAGTACCAGCCACTTACCCTGGACAATGGGCTCAGGTGCTGGAAGGTCAGGGCTAGAGCTTCCTTTGTAAATCAGGGCTGGGCATGTCTCCTGTGGCAGGGGCAGGACAGCTCCCATCACCATGGCTGACTCCTTGAGTGCCTGGTTGGTGAATTGGGGCTTTATTTCCTGGTCTGTCTCTAGTGCTGATATTTGTGCTGCACTTGTAAGGCAATACCCATGTCAGTGATGGACATGGGCAGGTTGAGCACTTCCTCCCAAGGGATTCCCCAAGTTGTTGTTTTTTTACAGCCTAGGTTTGATCGCCGAATTGTAGGTACCTGATGCTAAACTATAGCAGCCTCATGTGGTAGCTGTTCAGAAATGCACAGCGATGCCTCAGCAGCTTAAGGCAGGAAGCGAAGAATAACGATTCCAGCTGAAGAATACAAGTAGAATTTTAGGTATTCTGGCCTAGTTCCAACCTGTCTTAACACCTGTTTGGTTTTCCAAAAATGTCATGAGCTCACACAGCCAGTTTTGTGTCTTGCCTGAGAAGCAGCAGGACTATGCAGCCAAGCAGGGTGCTGGGGCATTGTTGGTTCAGCACTAACTTGGAAATAAACTTGTCAGTGATTTAGTCAGGCACATGATGCCCTCCTGCAATTTTGTATTGAAGTACCTTTCAGGAAATGTGTCTGGCTGGTGTGGCTTTGCATAGAGCTTGATTTATAGTTGTATCTTCAGTGGGCTTATCTGGCACTCTATCTTCACCTCCTCTCCCCCCCCCACCTTGTACAGGCAAGTAAATATAAATATCCCTGTTATACAGATCAAGAAACTGAAGTAGAGTGACTGCAGGAGTTGCTCAGGTTTGCCACTGTGCATGAACTAGTGCCAGAGCTGTCATTAAACTCCCATGCTTTTCCTCAAGCCGCTGGGATGCACTGCCTCCAAGGAGGTATGAGTGTGAATGTTGGAGTTGCTGCCTCATGCTGGTAGGGATGTTCTGATGTAGCCTGATTTTAGAAAGCTGATAGAGTAGTTGGTGTGACTGTGTGATAGTCAGAGGTAAGAAGGGGTCTGTTGCGATCCTTCGTCATCACCCTGATCTAGAGTGAAGGCCTCTTCAGCTCATTTACTCGTTGTCCTGAAGGGTCTGGGGAAAGCCAGCCATAACAGACTAGGAATAGGGTGGCCAAGATCAGCCTGACAATTTAATGACGCTTCATCTTCTTTCCCAGTCTGGGGCTCCCAAGCTGCTTCATCAGCAGGAATGGATTTTGCCTCCCAACCCTCCCACAACAGAGGAAAGCATTATGGGGACCCTGCTGGAGGCACTATGCAACTTGCTCAGCTGTAGTCCCAAATTGCAGTGGTCCCCTGACCTGTGGATTCCTATCCTTGTGCCTACACCACAAACACAGTGAGGTTACTGTCGGCTGGAAGAAGAGGATGGTTAGGCAGAGAGCTAATACTGTCCTGTCCAGGCCTGTTGCTAGATAGTGAGCTCAGCTGACTTGTGAGCTGCAGGGCTTGTCTTTGCTTCGGGTCTTGGTGCAGCATTTTGTGTCAGGTGACCTTACCTCAGGGGCTGAATGTCCAGTGTCTGTAGCCCCTTGGAACATTTTTTTGGGAGTTCCTCATTATGCTGTAATTACCTTCAACTTCTGAACCCCCACAGGCTGCTGCAGCATGCTCAAGAAACAGAAGACACTCCTGTTGTGACATGCAACAGGCTAGGGCCCACGGGCCATATAGGGAGTTTTGGGGAGCTGTCATGGGCTGGGTCAGCACTCCTGCTCTTCCTCCCCCCTGCAACAAGTGACCAGCCCTCCCTATGTGGGATGGGACTGTGGGTGGGCAGGGAGCAGGCATGGGTGCAGGTGGACAGCAGCTTCAGCAGCGCCACCTCCAGGCTGCCCTTCTATGCCAAGGAGTGGCTGGAGCTGCTGCCTGGCTTGGGCATGGCTGCTCAGGTGTGGAGGCAGCCAGGACCAAATTAAACCTTTAGTGGGCCTTAGGCAAACAAATCTCTGGCCATTGCTGCAGCTGCTACCATCAGGGCGGGCTAAGATGGGGCAGCTGCCCCCGCCAGGGTATTGGCAGCAGCAGTGGGGAGAAGCTGTAGGGGAACCTCAGCACCGGCTCTGGGTGACTGTAATGAGAAGGCCTTGGCAGTGATGAGGGGGAGGTGGCCACACTGGCACCTGCTGCCAGATCCCACTTTTTCCTCATGTCCAACAGCGGCTTCTGCCTGGCTGCTGCTGCTGCCACCACGCATTGTGGCTGGGGCAGGCGTGTCTGGAGCGGGTGTTACAGGGACCCCAAACCCTTGTGCAGGGCAAACTGAGGCTGTGTGCTCAGCCTGCCTGTGCAGATCCCAGCCTGTCTCCATGGGGGATGGGGCCAGCGGTGGCAGCAGCTGAAAGGGCTTCTGGGAAGTGGATTGTGGCTGTGGAGCCACCCCAGCCCTGCTGCAAGTCCAGAGGCAGTGCGATGCATCATGGGCTGGATGGTGCCTGGGCCAGGAGGGTCTGAAGGGCCCACTGTGGGCCAAAGTCCTTCCCATGGGCCAGATCTGACTCGCAAGCCATATTTTGCCCACCCTTAGGCTAGGACTTAACACTCATGGTCACGAGGCCCATTGGGCACAAAGGCTGTGCAGGCGAACCTGGCTGCTCAAGTGCTGGAGCAGTAGCAGAAGGGGGCCAGTCAGTACGTGCTTCTTCCATGTGCAGAGTGGGGTGGGTGGAGTTGCTGACTGCAGTTGCCTGGGCACTTGCCTTGGGAATATTCTTGGCTATGATGTGATTGATTGGCACTGGTTACCTGTGGGTGGCAGGGAGAGGCTGCAAACTGATGGGTGCTGCAATATGCACTTTGCCTTGTGTTGGCCTTAAAGCCTGGGTTTGATAATGTGCCATTGACTTGGCATGAGGAGGAAACACACCCTTCCACCCCGTCTTTGGAGTGAAGAGGGACCTGTCCCTTTTAACAACACATTTGTGCATCCGATGAATGAGCTTTTGCTCACAACAGATTATGCATCTCTGATCCAATTAGTTTGTAATGTACATCTCTACTCTGCCTTTTGTTATAGTGATTCTCCCTTTATAACTGTGTAGCACAGAGAGGTGAGTGCTGTGAGCACTGGGCACAACTCTCTGGCTATCTGAGAGGTCTGTCAGGGAGAGTTCAGAGCTTGGGTGCATTGATGCTACCTGAGAAAGACAGTGAAGGCAGGTCCTGACCCCTCACAGCTTCTTTTGTATGACAGCACGGACAGGATTTGCTTGTTACTGCCATTTGTTCTCCCTCTTTCTATTCTGACCTGAGAATCAATGTTTAACACAAGGCATTAGATGGAATTTAGTCTCCACTTTGCTGAAGGCTCTAGAAGCCCGTAAATTGAACTGTTGGAAAAGCTCCATGACAAGGCAAATGCTGATTTTTTATTTATTTATTTATTTATTTATTTTTAAAGGGAAACTTTCTGGTGCAGTGAGGAGTGCAGCCTGCCTGGTCTGTGGAGTACTTGGTGCAAAAATGTGATGCTTAGTGGAGAGTTCATGCCCACCTAGCACCCTTCCACAATGGGCCAGGGGGATTAATCCTCACCTTGTTGCAGGACTCTTGAGTTGATATTCTGCTGAAGGGGCTGACAGGGGGGTGCAGACCCTTTGAGGAAATTATGACTTACTTCCTTCTGAGCCTGTTGAGTAGGGGGCGATGGCACCGAGAACTAATCAATAAAGAGAAGGTGGCAGCTAGAGCTCTGTGGGAGGCATAAAGCTGAGGCTTAGTGGGGATTGAGAGGGGTTTTCATGGAGGAATCAGATGGTTTGGTTCTGGTGAGACAGCTTTGGAGAAAGCAGAGAGGCTAGCAGAGATATTTGCTCATTGACCTTCCTAAACCAGAGGGCTGGAGTATCTAAAGCTATGGAGAAGCAACAGGAGAGATGACTTATTGACTTCCCCATGATGAGGAGCCAGAGCCACAAGGCTAGAGAAGGGTGGGGCAGGAGAGCAGAGGAAGGATCACTTACTGGCTTTTCCTAGGCCAGAGGGCTGAGAGTCAGGGGCAGTGGGAGGGCTTCTTTTCCTAGGCCAGAGGGCTGAGAGTCAGGGGCAGTGGGAGGGCTT
>NW_017728907.1:20090179-20134840 GCF_001723895.1 Crocodylus porosus
CTTTTCCTAGGCCAGAGGGCTGAGAGTCAGGGGCAGTGGGAGGGCTTCTTTTCCTAGGCCAGAGGGCTGAGAGTCAGGGGCAGTGGGAGGGCTTGTTTACAGACTCCGCAAAGCTGAAGCCATATAGCCACGAAGGACAGTGAAGAGGCACCTCCCTGGAGAACGGCCTCGGTGATCCTGCTACGGGGAGCAAGGAGGGGCTTAGGGGCTAGCTGACACCAATGACCCAAAGAAATGCTTTAGGAGTGGCAGGAGGTGCTAGCAGTGGGATGTGTCTAAATAGATATGTTTGGGAGCTCTCAGGATTGCACAGAAGGCTGGGGGGAAAAGGGGAGGATGCAACCTACCTTTCAATGATGCCTTATAAAATTCCTTCTGTACTCATGTGGGAGAAGAGCTTTGCTGTCTCATAATCCCTGTGTTATGAAGACACTTGGCACCAGGTAACAATCAGTGAGCTTTGCTCAGGGCTACTGCTGTTTGCTGGGAAGGAAGAACCTGGAGTCCCCATTGTAGACAACTGTAGAACAGCCTGTCCCTAGGGGAAATTGATTTCCAGCCCTGATGGGCACTGGTTGGTTTGTACACTTAAGTGTGAGGGTTTATAGCCCTTATAATTTCTTCCTGTCTAGCACAAGTGGAAGTTCTTGTCCATATAAATGTCCCTTCCTCTCCTGAATCCTACTAAACTCTTGGCCTCTACAGGTTAATGGTGTTGTATTTTACTGTTCGATGCCATCCTTTGATCAGTTGTAAATTGCTGCATGACAGTTGCACTAATTGCCCCATGTTCTTGGGTCAGCTGGAAAGGGGCCCCTGCTCTGTCTGTCTTCTACTGTTTTATATTACATCTCTTTTGTGTCCTATCTAATATGTCCCCTCTCAACACTGCCAGTATTTTTAATCTCTGCTTACTTAAAAGTCTTGCCATATCTCTTGCCATGCGTGCTGGTCAGCATGTGAGTGTGCTGGCAAGTCTGTATCCCAGGAGGGGCCCAGGAGGATGTTCTGCAGGTTATAACAGAGATTCATTGGCAAAACTGGGACAAGAGCCCAGCACTGGAATAACCGGAATAGCAGGGCTGCTGGAGGTCGGGGTGGAGTGGCCTCGGCAGAGCTGTCTGACAGCTCCGGACTGAAATAGCAGGAGGGTGTATCAAGTCAGGACTGTGCAGTGTGAAGGCAGCTTGCACAGCACTGGTTTGCACGGAGCCTGACTCCAGCTGGCATTGCTTTTTCTTTTGTGTGCTTTAAAAAAAGCATGCACAAAACTCCTTAACATAATGTGAACTGAACCTTTTGTACACACTGGAAGCGGGGGCCTGGAATCAGCCTGCTGTGCAAGCCCTGTGCTTTCAACTAAATTCTCCCAAAGGTGATCCCAATGAGAAGCAGGAAAACACTTCTCCCCCACTCCACCTGCCAGGGCTGACTCAATCCGCAGAGAGTGCCTAACCGTGGGCCAGCTTTCAGTACTAGTGCAGCACGTCATGCTGGCATAATTGTTAGGGTTGGAAGGGACCTCAATAGATCATCAAATCCAATCCCCTGCCCTGGATGGGAAAGAACACTGGGGTCATATGACCCCAGCCATGTGCTTGTCCAGTCTCCTCTTAAAGACCCCCAAGGTGGAGGAGAGCACCACCTCCCTTGAAAGCCCATTCCAGATTCTGGCACCCCTTACCTTAAAGAAGTTCTTCCTGATATCCAACGTAAATTTGCTCTCTGTCAGTTTGTAGCTGTTGTTCCTTGTTATTCCAAGGGGTGCCCTGGTAAACAAAGCATCTCCAGTTTCTTGCTGCTCCCCTCCCCTCCAATTAATTTGTAAATGGCCACTAGATCCCCTCTCAGCCTTCTCTTGCAGAGACTGAAGAGATCCAGGTCCCTCAGTCTCTCCTTGTAGGGTCTTACCTGCAGGCCCCTAACCATATGAGCAGCTCCTCTGGACCCTCTCAAGGTTATGCACATCCGTCTTGAAGTGCGGCACCCGGAACTGGATGCAGTACTCCAACTGCAGCCTGACCAGGGCTGCATAGAGGGGAAACATCACCTCCCTGGACCTGTTCGTGATGCACTTGCTAATGCATGACATATGATTGACAGACATGCTGACAGCTTTTTATTTAAAGAATTATATGTGCACAAATAAAGCAATGAATATACAGCTTTCATATAAGTAATAATCAGTTAGACTTCTTATTTTCATTCCTTTAGTTTTGTATCAGATCTTCAGAACTGTTTTAAAGTTTTAGGCTGCTTGTACATGTGATGGGGGTTTAGTCCCATAAATTGAAATGGTGGGTTTACAATTGTGACTATTAAAAACCCACTGTTCTCTTTGTTTTTGTTTTTGTTTTTGTTTTTTTGCAGAGCTTGCTTGCATCTCCATGGTCAGGAGCTGAGCTGCCAGCAGGCCAAGTGACCCCTGAGCTATGGGGTCCCAGGTCCCTCCCCACACGGTGGTATCATTCCCCAGGGCCACCCAGGCGGGCAGGGAGGCCTTGTAGGGAGACCATGTACTTTTCAAACCCCGAATGAGGCAGTGCTTGTGTCAGTGAGCAGCATGACCTGAACAGGCACATTGCAGGGGAACTGATGTGGGGTCAATTCCTTGGGGATGGGAAGGAAGCTCTCAGTGACTGCGTCTTGCTGGGCATCACCTTTGATAGCATCCCACAAGAGATGGGAAACACCTTCTGATTGGTTCAGTTCTACAGTGAGTGCTTGACTGGGCCTACTTCTAGTACCAATGTGGTGCATCATGCTGGCTTGTAGGAGGCCCTTGCATCTCCTCCTGAATGAGATGATGCCAGTGGACTCTGTGGCCTGATCTGGCATGTTATATCTTAGGGATTCTGCAGAGAGAGGATAGAGGGAAGGATGTGAATGCTCCAAGCACCAGAGCCCTGCTCTAGCATGCCCTGAAGGGTTGAATTCCCAGGATACCCTGCTGGTTCCCCCTTTTCCAGAGTAGTTCCATGAATGAGCTCTGGCTCTTACCCTCTCCTGTCCATTCAGTACAAACTGATCATCATTGCACTGGTCCTGACATTCTGTTTATTTTTTATGGCTGACTTATTACAAGGCTGTGGATTGTCTGCTTGGGCTCACAGAGTAGATGGCAACTCCATAAGCAGAATACTGTCTTCATAATATATGGCACTTAGTGCCTTTCATCAAAATGTATCTTGGAAAAGGGAAGTATTTCCATTTTGCACTGGGGAAATAGAGGCAAAGTGGCTGTAAATGATTCTGAGTTGATGGGAGAGTCAGTGGCTGATTGGTTTCTAGGGTGACAAGAGCCAGACCAGTACCAGGAGGAAAAACCTAGTTCTCTGCAATCTGTTTTGTAGCCACTGGACTTCCATAAATGGTCACTGCTGAGCAGCTTCCTCTGGGCTGACCAGCACAAAGCCCCAGAAGCACTATTTGAGTTCCCTGCAAATGGCTGGCCAGACCAGGCCGGGACACAGAGCTTTGGACCATGAAAACAAAAGTTGCCTGTACACATGTGGGATACCTGCTTTGTTGTATTCTGATTAGAACATGTCGAGTCTGCTGGAGTGTTTTAATTAGAATGCTGCAACATCCTCGCCATCGTGTGTGTTCACTGTCCCCATGTTTCAAAATGGTGGTGGGTCACTTTACCTAAAGTTCATCGAACGATGTTTACTTAAACATCCCCATCACCGTTTTGAAGCACGAGATGCTCAATACATAAGATGTTGTGAGTGTTTTCATTAGAATGGTTCCCTAGAGCCGCTCTAATGAAAACGTGCCCCCCACCCTCACCCACCCCAGAGCACATATATAGATGACCAAGGATTTCAGGCTCTTTCCTTAACTGATGTTTTCTAAAAGACAGCTACATTTTTTTTTTCTTCCCTTTTCCCTGAAGAAATGACCTCCTGCAGAGAAGGGTTGTGACACTTCCCAAGCCCATGTACACTTTGCTCTTTCCTGGCCGCTTGTGTACCTGGAGTATTGCCTGGGGGTCACAAGTGAGATAAAAGCATGAGATGGCTTCTGAAGATTCAGTGTCAGACACAGCACTTCTGTAGCATCATAAGTATTTGGGTACATGAGAGCTGGTGTTCCTTTGAACTCAGATCCCCTATGTGCTAATAATTAGTGTTTCCCTCTCTCCAAGACCTGTTACTGCTGGTATTTCAATCTTTATTTGTAGCCATTCAACGAGAGCTGTGCTAACACCTGCCCAGTGGTTGTGGTAGTGTGCCTGGCTGGCCAGTAGCATCCCAGCCCCTGAAAGTATTCCTCTAAGTTAAGTGCTCTGGGTCACACAGCTGTGGCAGGAAACTGGAAGACTAGCTGAAGGATTTCACTGTACTCCACTTGCCTTCCTCCTGCTGCCATCACCTCTGGACCCTTGCCTACTGCTGTCCACAGGTGGCCAAGCTCCCCATCCCTCTGAATGTTACAGAGATGCACTCTAAAGCAAACAGAGGAAACTTTCATAGGAACCCCAGATGCTTTCCCCTTGTGACATGTTTGGGAGGAGCCTGCTAGGGTCTGGCTTTGGTTTGCAGTTCAGAAAAGCTGAGTTGCAAGTTTTCAGGGTTGGATATTTCCAAACAGACATCATCTGAAAATAACCCCCCTAGAGCCTCAGAAGGCAAGAAAGGAGGCTGATTCAAGCTGCCTGTTCCAGATACTACATTCAGACGTCCAGGATTATTAGGAGAGGGGGATGCCTGGAGCAGCTCTGGGAGCTGACCGGCCAGAGCGAGGAGAGGAATGCCAGGCCTTGGTATGTGGAGGAGGGAATGTGGGGAGAAAGTGTTGTGCGCGCGCAACTCCTGCATACAAGGACGTTGAGAACCAGTGTTTAAGAAAGAGGGATTAGAAGCTCTGCATTGGCTCCCTGCCCAGCTCTGTCCCTGGCACCAGTACAGAGCTCCTCTCCTGTTCAGGCCCTCTCAGAGGTTGAGAGAGGCCTGGGCCACCTCCATTTTTTGAGGCTCCCGGTATATTAAAAAAATATTAATTCATAGTGCAGTACAGGTGGTATGGCCCAGTAATGGGACACAAGTTTAAAGTGGTATGATGAATGTCTTCTTTCAATCCTGTCAGTGTATCTCTGTGTCTGTATGTATAACCTCATTTGGAGATAACGTCAAAAGTCTAAATTTGAGTCCCTCCATGAATGAGAGGCCTGGGCCAAATGGCCATCCTGATCCCCCCCCGTGATAGGCCCTGCTCCTGTTCCCCATGACTATCAGCTCAGCCTGCCCATGTGAGGGGCTGGGAGGACACCTCAGCACTCATCCTGGCTGCAGAGACTCGCACTATGACAGTTTGAGAGAAAGGAAGCAGGAGCTGGGCAGTGATGCTGTGATGCCTTCATCCTCAGGCTGTGGAGGAGGGATGCTGGGGCTGGGCTGTGGGTATCTGGCTTGTGAACAACCGGGGAGATGCTGAGAGAAATATGTGCTACTCAGAGCTGCCCTCTACCCTCACTGAAAAGGGGCTCCTGTGCGGTGCTGCATTACAAGCAAGCGGAGAATACTGTACTAGCATGGACTGGATCCCTCAAGTAGTGGTCTCATGAACACTGCCAAGCCATGCACAACTTGGAGAGGAGCCCTGCAGGGCAAATGCCCGCTGTTGCTGCTGGAAGAGTATGCGGTACTGTTCCTGTGTCAGTCCTCATGTGTGGCATGAGCATGGAGCTTGGCTATTAGCAGTGTGCTAAGCTTTGGTTGGTGATTCCATTTGGAGGAGATTCAGCCCAATTCGGTGACTGAATCCCCAAATCCAAATGGAATCAGGGGACCAGTCTAAAGGTCTGAATCAATTCAAAGCTCTCCAAATCTTTGGAAAAGAGTCAGAGAGCTTTGATGATTTGGGCAGTCCCCGGTGGCTGCAGCAGGGAGCTGCAGCTGACTCCCAACTGGTTAAGTACTAGGGGCAGGAGATGGGGTGCTGGGGGAGGGGACCATGGGGGGACCCCTGCCAGCACCTCTGACTGTCCCACCCCCGCCCGCTCCCCCAGCTCTTGGTGCTTTTAAAAAAAAGCCCCAGTGCTCACCGAGTGCTGCTGGGTGGGGAGGCGATCCCCACTGCCCCACGCTGCGTGGGGGGCTCTGCAGCCGAATCTTCAAGTCAGATTCGGCTGAATGGAATCGGGGCAGTGATTCAAATCACCAGATTGAATCACTGTCCCCTGAATCGGCCGAATCTAAATCCGAAGCGAATACTAGCTGCTTCGCACAGGCCTATTGGCCGTGCTGCTGAAGGGGCAGGCTGAGGGCAGGCCAGTGAGGCTGAATTCCCAACCCGACAGGAGCATAAAGGTCGTGGCACAATCTGAAGGGTTTGAGCCCATCTGTGCTGGCAGTGTTCTGTCTTGGAGCACTGCACTCACTCTGTCACTAGCAACACCCTTGGGTTGTCACCCTGTCAGCAGCCAGTGCATTTCTGTTGCTATATAAATCAGATGGGTTGATTCATGTAGGATGCTCCTTTTGGCTTTGTGTCTTATTTGCTTAATTGCTTGGTGCTCTTAAATAGCTGCTGAAGTTGCTTCTTTGTGTGAAGCATTAGAAACATATGAGGTGGCTGCTACTGCTGCAAGAATTTGGCTTCTGACATGGGGATCCAGGTACCAGTGTTTTCTTGTTTTGAGAATAGCTGACACTTGTAAAGCTCTTGTTCCCTATGGAAAGAGAACAGGAATACTTGAAAAAGAGCAACTGGCTTTGCTCACCAATAGGAGCCTGTTCTTTAAGCCTGCACAGTGTCAAGCAGATGTCTTGTATCTGCAAGTGGGTGCTTCTGCAAAGCTGGTTTTGAGGATGAATCATTGGGGGAGTTGCCTAGGGCCCCCACCAGTCTTTCAATATGTGGGTGGGAGGAAAGGGGTGGGGGGCATGACTTAGCTTCTGCTTGGGGTTTCCATTGGTCTAATGCCAGCTCTGTTCATATAGCACTTTTATCCTCTGTTAGTAGAAACTACAGTATTATAATTCATTGACAATCATGTATCTGTATTCTGTAACTGCGGCAGGTAGCAGTAGAAGTGCTATAACAGGCTTAATGCCATTCCAGCATTTCCCATGGAGACTCCTGCCAAAAGTCTGGGGGCTGGAGTATCTTGGAGCTCCTTGCTGGGTGAGGTTGGGGTAAGGGTAGATGGAAAATCGTCTGTTACCAGTGAACCTGTAACTGCCGTCTGGTAAAAGCTTGCCCCCGGAAGTCCTGACTTATGCTGCGTTCCATCCTCATTCCCTTCTTACAGGGTCTCCTGGGCCTGGAGTCAGCAGTTGCTCCTTTATATTAGGTGCTTTTGGAATTGCACTGAATGCAGGGGGGATTTGGCTCTTCTAACCATGCCTGTCTGTCCTTCCAGAATGGAGACCAGCAGTGGTACTTGGTGCCTTCAACTGTGCCGACGAGTCCCATCAGAAAGTGTGTGGGGATTTTGGAATAACTGGATTCCCAACTCTGAAGGTAAAATTTGCACTGGCTGGGTGGTGTGGGGCTGGTGGAAAGCAGAGCCTTGCCTGTTTGCCTGGTGTCAGTGCTTCAGCCTGTGTGACTTCCCACACATGATAACCAAAAGTCTCTGTTGATCAGTTCTTCAATGGCTCTGGTCCCCAGTCTGTGTATTGTATAGTGTTTTGGCTTTGTTTAAAGCAGAGCTGAATAGCAGTAATTGGCCATGGGCCATCTCAAATCTCCACTGTCCTCTGCTTATCTCAGCACTTCAGCAGACAGAAGGCACTTATTTAGGATGTTTTTCTAAGTAAAAGGAATGGGGCAGGGAGGTCTCAGAAGAATCCTTTGCATGTGAAGAGTCCCCTAAAGAGGAGCTGCAGAGGAAACTCTCTTGCCTTGTGACCAAGCTGTTACACGTATGTGGCCTGCTGTGACAGAGGAACAGGAAACTCCCGTACTGACCCCAGGTCCTGGGAGAGAAGTCTACTGAAAGTGCCTACTAGCTGGGCACTCTGTATGACAGTCTCCCTTCTGACTAGGGGAGCCATTTTCGTGATCTCTCTTAGCTGTTTCCTTTGAACTATCCTTTCTGGCTGTTCAGATAAATGGGGACCTTGCATCTATGTGAGTGACACTATGGGTCTTCTTCTCCTGAGGGCTTTCCAAACAAGGTTCAGCACCTAGAAATTTCCCCATGCTCCCTCCTGAAGTGCAGCCGCCTCTGGGGTGAAACACAGCTGGTGTTTATTCCTATGCAGCAGTGCTTCTTTACTTTCTGGCCCAGAGTGCAGAGAATCCAATGGGCATGTTCAGCCCCTGCAGGGATTAGGGTAAGCAGAGCCAGCCATGATGGAGGACATGCCCTGAGCCATTTCGCAAGTACTGTGGGGGTGACCACATGTGACCCAGCTTCCTAATTTTCTGCTCTTTGTACTACAGGGCCACAGCAAGATTTTGTTCCCAACTGCAAGCTGTGTTGAGGGCATCTGGTGCCTCTGTTGCTTTTGGCCATGACTTTACTATTCTACCCCTTGGTTCCATGCCCAGGAGCTAATTGTGTAAATAGATATAATTTTAATTTTTCCTTACACAAACAAAAGCACAATCCAAGATAAGCAAAGCAACGAAAGCTTCTTAGATGCCTTATTAACTTGGAATTGCCTTGAATTTTCAATAGAAAGGGAAGGAGAACCTTCATAATTAACTTTAATTCTTAGCTGTTACCTACAGAGTGGCACAAGAACACACAAAGCAAGAATACTGTCCTGGGCATGTTGCAGATGTCCTATTTTTTTTTCCTTCCTGGTACTCCTTTAAGGGAGTCCCTGCAAGTAGACTGGTCTGGCACAAAGGGAAATACAATGTCTATCAATCTTAAAATGCCTCTGCCACAAACATTTCCTGATCCAAAGCCAGGGCTGCTTCCAAGATCTCATTTAAAGAGACAGTGTCAGTGAGAGTCCTCAGTAAAAAAATGTTGTGTTTCCAGGGATTACTCAGATTATTTAAACAGGAAGGACTTTGAACTTTTCTTGCACTGTTCTTTCTACACTACTTTCTGGCTTTGTCCACAATAGTTTTTGGCTGAGCTGTACCTGAAGGCAGGTGATTCCTATGGCTATCTAGCCAGGACTTCAGTGTTGCAGTACAGAATGTATTTTTTGTTTTTATGGTCAAATGATGCATCTTAGGTATCCTGCTGTAAAAGCCTAATGGAGACAAGATGCCTATAGTTATCACTGGGCTATGCATAGGTGTGGTAGGTACCATGCTGACCACCAACCGCTGACTTCACCATAAAATCTTCCTGAGGAGTAGCTAGGTGAAGTAGCTAAAGTATCTGCCTATGAAAACCTGCCTTTTTGTCCCTGAAAACATGTCCTCTGTAATTTTCCCATCACACTGTCTTTCCCAGTGTAGATGAAAACATTCTGTTGCATAATAGATTTGTACACAATCCTTGGTGCTTAGTGTAGACCAGTGGTTCTCAACCTCAACAGACTCAAGACGCCCCTCGAAAAATGCCAGATTTAGCTTTTATTGGGTTTTGCATTACAGAAATGTAATAGAGCAGTTCTCCTGTTGTAAAGAACTTGGAAAGCCCACAGCAGGACAGAATGGTTGTGACATTATGGATTCCTATTTAAAAACTGTGGGTTTATCTTGTGAATTATGTGTAGGTGTTTGCATATGCCATGGTGCTAATGTTACATGGCACACCACAACACCCTTAAAAGCACCCTGGGTGAGAATCCCTGGTGTAGACAGTGTCAGACACGTTCAAGAACATCACTCTATTGAGTTAACTTTTTCACTTTAAACTAATGTGAACATCTGCATGACTGGCTTTGCCTAGGGTAGGTGTTGTTGAAAAAACATGTCAACTTGCACGTATTGGCTAACGTGTTTAAAAGTCCACTCATTTCCCCAATATAGATAAATTGGGTGTGGAGCTGGGCACTGTTTTGTTTTTCAGCTTGTGTGCCGCAGCAGCAGAGCTCCTTGTGTTACCTTCTTCCTCCCCTCCCTCCTTCCCTGCCCCAGCAGTACATATCCACACCTAACTGAACAAAATCTGGCATGAGCGTTGCCCACACTAGTCATTCCTCACCTGTGGGGTTGGTTGTATGTCATTGTCTGCAATAAAAGCCCAAGTCCCTTTGGGTCCATTCTCACTCCTCTTGGGGTGAGTCATGTTGTGTGGGAAGAACCACTCTCTCTGCCTTGTGATTGCCAGTACCAGTCCCAGCTACTTACAATCACTGCCTCGCACATCTATGCGCACCTATTCTGCCTCCACCTTGCAGTAGCCTTGGTTGGGAAATCCCCATCGTTGAGCTGGCTGCCAAGAAAGGAATGACGGAGAAAAATGCACCTTAAGCCCCTTTTTTGTGTTTGGCTGGAGTAAGACACCATCCAGACTCCCAGAGAAATCACTGTGCTGGATACAGGCAAAGGGGAAGTTAGTTATGCTGGGAGGAAATTAGAGACTATGAGGTGGAGTGCTGGAAACCAGAAAGAGCCCTCATTTAAATGAGCAGTACTGGGCCACTTCTGTTGGGGGAGAGCAGACTGGGTGCTGGAGCAGTGATCCTCAAACCGATACCCCAGGAATGAGGGATGGCTGCCTCTGTACCCATAATATAATGCTTATAGGTATCTTGAAAAGCTTCTCAAAGTTGCAGGAACACCTGCAGAAGTGGCAGTGCTGTGAGGGCACTCGGTTCAGGTTGGTCTGTTTCTCTCCTTCTGCTTCCACCTACCCACCCTCTGCAAACAGATTTTGTTCCCAGTCCAGCCTGTTTAGCAAACACTTGCCAGATGCAATGAGACTGCTGCCAGTTTGGTGCAGGTAGCCTGGATGAAGCAGCATTTGCAGCAGGAAGCATGGGTTGACTGGCAGCAGGTACTGAGGGTAGGCTGCGCACAACAGGAGAATGGTGTGCAGGAGATAAACCTCTCTCATTTGTCCCCTTAAAGGCTCCACACCAGAAGCAGGGTAAACATTTGCTGAGACCAGTGTCTTACTGAGATTGTATTAAATTGTATGCATTCCTGATTCCTTGCCAAATGGGAGTTCAATTGTTCATCTCCACTGGTAGCCCCAGCATGCCTTCCCTGCTGGCATGTGTGGGCTGCAGTTGCTGCTGTGTGCTGAAGACTGAAATCTCCTAAACCTAGGACACCATGGTTGCCTTTGGTATCTTCCCCTAGCCCTGCACTATCCCCCTCTCCCCCAGTTTATCTCTGGAGGAGTTAAAACCTCCTTCCAACAGCACAGACCTCTTTGGCTTGAGGGCATGTCACTGCTTCCCCAGCCAATGGGCTGGGTGTTTTTTGTCCAGGGAGGCCTTCCCACTCTGTGAATTCCAAGAACTGACAGGGAGCTGGCTGACACCTTCCTCCTCCCTTCTGCACTGCCTTCCACCTCCCTCCTCCCACAGCAGGAGCAAGCTCATCCAGATGAAGCTTTCTGCCAGCCTGAGGCCTTCTTAGCCTCTGCATTTCAATGCACTGCAGCCCTTCTGCAGCAAAACCTAGTGTCTCTCTTCTGGGCCAGATGTAAGAACCAGGAAGAAAGTCTTAGTGGCATCTTGGCAAATGCAGGAGAGTGATCTTCTCCCACCTGTGAGATGCCAGAAAGTGATGTCTGTTACCTAAATTCTCTTGCCTGCTGAAAATGCTATAAACGAGGTGGGAGTCTTGTTTGTTTCCTAGTCCTTTCCTCAGTTGCTGCAGCCCAAAATCTTCACATATTGCATCCTTACAGAGCTTCCTGGAAATGACAGGAACTCTTGCTTGTGAAGAGGCAATCCCCTGCCATCCCCCGCCCCCCCCCTGCCCAGCATACTCCATATGCATTCCTGCCTTCTCCACCCCTGCTTGGTGAACACAAGAAAGGTAGAGTTGGGCTGCAACAAGTTGCCAGTGACACTCAACTATGTCCTTTTTCATTTTCTGATCCAGACAGTCCATGCCATTTTTTTGCCCGTCTAGGGGAGACTGGGACAAAATGTGGATGGGAGAGGTGCAGGGGAGGCAAGCTGGCAGTATGAAGGAGGAGCTAGAATGGAAACTGCTTCCCCTTCCTCCTCTATAAATGGGGGGAGCTTGCAGGCCTGGCTTTTTTACTTCCTTGCCCTAGGGTCATGGCAGTAGTAGCTGGGAGGGCTCTTTAGTTTCATATTTGTCTGATTGTACTTGTCAGAGCAGCCCACCCCTATGTTCTCCTCAAATTGGATGCTGTAGCATACTGTCATGACCTCATGCAGAGTGCAGCATCTTGTGCACTAGAACTGGCCGTTGAGCCTCAGTCCACACTAGTACTCCAAATGCTGCATGGACATCCAGTCTGTTCCATGTTAGAGCACAGTGCTGACTGGGGCTTGTAATCAATGCTCATGTTACCAGCAGCCAGTTTGACTCAAGTCAGTGGCACACATCTGCATCCTATTTCATGGTGTCCCCACTGCTCAGGAGTTCTGTGTCAGCTTCGGATACATCAACAAATGTGGCCATTCATTGAGTTAAATGTGGATTGAAGGACGCGCAGGCTTTTATTCTTTAATTTGATAGTAGATATTATTCATTTGATGCAGTGTTAAGTGTCCTGATGCTACAAAATTGCTCAGGTGTGGAAGCTAAGATTTGACAGCTAGTGGTCTAATAGCAATCACTATTTGGTTCCTCAGGAAGGAGGCAGGAGTCATCAGCAGCGAAGTAGTTACCAGTTGTGGTGACTGTGGTTATTTCAAACCAAGGATCTTGCAAGGTATATTGGCCAGGCCACACCACTTAGTGTAGTTGTTTCAGGCCCTCTCCAAACTCAGGCAGGTGTCACTGCCCTAATTTTTCCATAGCTTACAATTAGAAGGCTTTCTTTACATCTGCAAAGGCAAGCCACTTCTTTTAACAAAGCTTCAAGTTTATATTCTGGATATGGGTAATAGAGCCCCAGGGTTTTCTCTGTGACACACTTTCATAGGTTCCTTGATTCTTGAGGGGGCTGCCGCTTCTTATGCTGCATTTTTACTGGCCAGATTCACCGACATCATCCTGTTGAGAGTCACCAGGTAGGGAACATTGAGGGCTGATGGTGGGAAGGTTGGCACATGGTGGAAAAGAAAACTTGAACCTGGAATTTCCTCCTCTTTCCACCTTCTCATTTAGTCTGTCAGACCCAGAGTGGATGTTTGCCCTACAGGGTACAAAGATTTGGGTTTTGTTCCCAAGTACTTTTGCTGTAAGGCAAGATGGAGTCCTGAATGGGTTTGTGCCTGGAAGTTGTGTGTGGTCTCTTTGGGGTTTTGGGGTTTTTTTTAGTTTACATTGTGTAAGTTAATTTGTTCTAATCTGGATCTCTTTCTTATTGATCTTTGTGGACCATACCTTTTACATCATGTTGCTCACCTCTTGATTGCAAAGCATTTGAAGGATTGTAAGGATCCTCCTCGTCTCTGTGGGGTTGTGGGGGGGTGGGGGCTGAGACCCAGGGAGGCACAGTGTCTTGCTCGAGGTCACTCAGGTGGTCAGCGGCAGAGCCACCTGTAGAACCTAGATCTCTGCATTCCACTCCAGCACCCTGCGTGCTGGACCACACTGCCCCTCACTGTACTGTAGGTTTTAGCAAGCTCCTTGAAGTGCTCGCTAAACACTCTGACTAGCCCATCGTCTCTTGTTTCTTTCCAGTTTTTCAAGGCCTTTTCCAAGAGCCCAGAGGATGGAAAGAGGCTCTGTGAGTATTCAGTTTCTTTTTAAACTCTACTAGAATTCTTTGCAGAGTTGCTTTCTTTTAGCTTGCAGCCCCTCTACCTGCTGAATTTTGTAGCCAGGGCAGGCTGGGAGAGCAGTGCCCTCCCATTGGGGCAGCTAAAAGCATTACCAGAGTGGGGAACTCTGGAATGACGCCTTGCCTCAGGAGGGGGAATCCTTACAAAGTATCAGTGAACCCTGAGCTGAAGCTTTATACGAGACAGATCTGTGCCCTGAGCTCTTACCCATTGGGTTGCAGAGGCTTCCGGATGGACTGGGGAAGTACCCAGTAAGGTGTGTAACTCTTTGGCCCCCTCCCATGCAAGGTGAAGCAGTGGTGGCTGTAGGATTGGAGGAAACCACTATAGTTGGGGCTGGTGTGCTAACAGATACCATTGTTGACTTCTTGTGACGGCCGCTTTGAGGCTGACATCAATGTATTTTATTCTGTGTGCAGATCCTGGCGACAGCCTTCCAGCTTTGAGACAGAGCGTAATTACCAACCTAGAGAGGCACCAGGATGCCTGGCCGCCTGCTTGTCCCCCATTGGAACCAGCCAGGTAACTGGAGGGTAATAGACTAGTTCAGGTACCAATGTGGGCATTCTGCATGTGTTGGAGAGATGCCTGCACACACACAACTGGGTTCTGGGGTATGAGATTTATTTTGGGTGGAAGGGGTATGCTGAGGGTGTGGAGGAAGAGACATGAGGAGTGAAGTTGTCCGTAGAAAAATTTTATGTAGTAGTTCATCCTTGGTGTGTCTCTTGGCTGCAGCCCTAGATTTTTCCACATGCTGATACCCTTTTTGTTTCAATACTTGTTGTAGAGGCATGTGTACTCACCATGTGTAGCAAAGTAACCTTGGGAGTGGACCGGAGGCCTTTCCTAAGCTTTCCTTGGGACTGATAAACAAAAGTTGCTTTGGAAGAAGGTTCTCAATCTCAAATGGGCAAACTTTGATAAACCAAGGGAATTGGTGAATGTGGAGGAGGCTTGGAGTTTCTGCAAGTTGAAGGTGCACGTGCTATCTGAATCTCGTATCTCAAGCATTTCTCTTGTATTTTCTCAAGTGGAGAAAATATTGTAGGGACGGGCTTCTGACCAAAGTGGATGAAGAATGTCATTAGAAAGGATATTAGGAGTAACCATAGAACCTTTAAATTAGAGATTATAAATAATCTAGGAATAGCCCAAAAACTAGATGAACAATATTGTGCCTCAGTTTTCAGAGTGCCTGGTGATTTTGACAGTGGGGGACAAAAGCAGGATACATAATTATCCTGGACCCCTCTCCCTGCCCACCTGTGGCCCCATCCCACCTGCCTGTCCACTCCATCCAGTGCCTGTGGTGGTAGGTGTGAGGTGGATAGGCTGGGGCGCTCAGGCAGTGGGGCCAGGGCCAGCACCAGCAGCACTGAAACTGTCAGTGGCAGCTAGGAAGGATTGCTGCCACAGGGGCTGCTGGGAAACTGAATCCGGTTGCTGTGCTGTGCTGCCCCAGCCCCACTGCACACCCCAGGGCAGCAGAACCGGCCTCACATGCCATGGCCAGGGATAAAATCCCTCGGTGAGCTGGAACTGGCTCGCGGGCTGTATTTTGCCCACTCCCGTTCTAAGCATTACCTACTTTGTTAATGCCACAGGCTATGGTGAGAAGTTATAATAGCCAAGCCAAGCAGTCTGCTCTCCTCTGTTGGAGTCAGCAGTCAGAGATGGGAAAGACCTACAGGTTGCCCCTGTGTGAATGGAAGGTCCCCTCTTCCCTTCCCAGACAAGCTGCTTCCTTGTACTTTCTGCTGTGTGTCCATGAAGCTGAGATTGGCTGGGAAGCTAGATCTGAAAAAAACAAAAGGTTTGAGTCACACTGCATACTACCCACTTGGATGCCCATCCCCCATATTTAAACATCAGTGGGGGAGACCCCGTGCCTCTCCTGATGTTGGACAGTATGCTGCAAATCTCACTCCTCTCTGGAGCCTCAGCTTTACAGCCTGTACACCTAGAAATGCTTTCTCCTGCCAAAGGCACTCCACTGAGCCTGTGTAACCCAGATATCGCCCAGCTCCAAGCCCTGTGCTCCAGCTTGGTAGATTCATTTCACTTTTCCAGATACCCTGGGCCAATGCCTGATCTCTGCAGTGTGCCTGGCTGTGATTCCTGAGCATGGGTTTTTTGAAGGGCTGATGTTTTGATGTCCCCAAAATTGGCCCTGGGGCTACTGCCCCACCCTTGCCCTGCCCTTGTTGCACTACTGAGTTGTTCTGTTGAAACCAATTAGCGTGTCCACTCCTCTCCCACTATAACTAGAAGCAAAACCATGGCAAATCAGCAGCTGTTTGCTTACAGTGAAAGCTGACCCTTTTAGCTTCACTTACGTGGGACAGGAGCATGTACACGCAATGGTTACAACAAATCAACTGGCACACACTTTAAGAGTAGTAAGACCTGATTCCCATTTGAAGGCAATATAATTGCTTTGTCCATCAGCAAGCAGAGTTATCTAAATGACAAAAATCTCCTGTGAGTAGAATTTGAAGATGACCATCTACTAAGTCCCTGTGTCCCAAAAAAATCACCTCTGCCCTTTCAGACCATACCCCACCTACAGAGGGGCAGATTGGGCCTTGCCTAGTATGATGGGTCACCCTGACCTTAATGGACTGGAAGTCCTGACAGAACTGCTCTGACTCCCATCCCAATGCTGGCTTTTTCAGTAGGACAAAGCCTAGCTTCAAGGCCTTGACTAAATAGTCTCATTCCCAGCTGCTTTCTTGGCTGATCCTGACAAGTTCTTGTGGAACCACTGAATTGAAGCAGAAAATCATGCCAGAAAAATCAATGTGAAGTACATGTTAGATAAGCAAAGCTGATCCTGGCCACCTACCTCTGCGACAAATCTAGCTGGATTAAGGGCTCAGCTCCCTTCATGTGAGAAGGAAAAACACACAACTCTTTGAACAGCTTCTGGGTGCCGGCAGGGAGCATCCTGTCACAGAAGGAGCTCTTTCTGAGCTGCCCAGTTCTTGCAAAAAGGGAATGTTCCTGTGTTAGTTATGACTCGTCACGTTGCTTTGCTTTCCCTTGCAGCACAGGGGAGCTTCGTGGATTCTTTCAGCGAAACAATGTCACGTACCTGGCCCTGATCTTTGAGAAGAATGACTCCTTTGTGGGTAGAGAGGTGATGGCTCTTGTACTTTGTTTTTCCTGCAATGTCTGTGTTTCTGTATCCCCTAGGGGGTCCACCTTGTGCTTGGTACCCTCTGCATAAGGAAAAAGAAGACAGTTCCTTTCCTAAAGAGCTTTCATCAACATAGGATGAGCAGAGAAGCAAGTTCTTTTTCCACACCTGGCACCTCTGGAGAGTTGGACAGATATTGATGCATAACATTAGTGTGGGGCCCTTCTTTATGACCATTACAGTTTCCATAGGTATCACATGCCATTTGCTGCAGCTGTAAGAGTCAAAGACCTAGGTAGCTGCAAGTTTTCCAACGATGACTGAGCCCTGGGTTAGGAACCAGAAGTGTCTGGGCTTTGAACCCCTGTCTGCATCCAATTTGGGCTAGTAATTTATTCCCTGTGTGGCTCCAATGAGGGTTAATGCTTTTCTACTTCTCAGAGCTGTTAGGGGTCACATAACATTTAGACTCTGTCTGGAGGATGTGAAGGGTTGTACAAGGGCTGCTGGCCTGAAGGAGCTATGAGCTTCCTACTGTACTCCCTAGGGTCAGCTCTTTCCACAGAAGAAAACTGCTTTAATGGGTCTGGTCCCTGGGATGTTCTGTCTGTGGGACAAACCTGGGAACATTTTGCATTGCAGGTGATCCTGGACATGCAGCAATACGAGAACATTGCTGTCCGGAGAGTCCTGAGTAGCGAGGAGGAGCTGGTGAAAAAGTACAGCGTAACCACCTTCCCTTCTGCCTACCTGCTTGTCAGCAATGGCTTCTTCTCGCGTATCTCTGTGTGAGTCCTTGCCTGCTGGTTCCGAGGCTGTAAATAGGCTCTGTTGTTAGCATGTGTAAAGCAGGCTGAATCCTGACAATAGCAGGCAACTCACTCTGTACCGAGACATGGGAATTTGAATCCTGGCACTATTGGGTTGATGAACAGATTACCTGTGTTGGGCACAGGGAGTGTAAATCCTGGCCTTCGTGGGTGACATCCAGGATCCTTGAATACAGTCTGGATGATAATATCCACAAAGGGTCTGTAAAAGTTGCCATACCTTTCTATGAGATCTTTTAAAGCTGCTTTACAGAATGTAGTAGCTAATCCTGTCCTTTCCCAAGAGCTATGTCAGCTGGTTTGAAATCCTCTGTGGAGGAAAAGGACATCCTTCTCTCAAACTCTGTAGGATGTTTTCTTATGTGAATTGTAAAGATAGGATGTTGCTGGGCTTATCTAACCCTACTGGGACTGAAGTGAGTACAGACTACTGTTACCCAAGTGATTGCCCAGAACCTGTTCTCTTCTGTTCTTGGCTGCTCTTGTGACTGAATTTTCCCTTCTCTGTTTCTCTCATCCTCCCAGTTCAGCCACAAATTGCTTGAAGGATCCTCTAAACTTACTCCAGCTGCAGGTGTTTTGTAGGCTGATGAATAACAGTGCACATGTAAACCTGGCAGGGAATCAAGTTGTGCCTGACCCTCTCTCCATCTAGCCCAGCCTTTCCACTCCTCCCCCTTGATTTTCTAATTGCAAAAAAGTTCATTAGGAAGCAGACAATGGCTGGTTCTGAAACAGTGGCAGAGAACAATGGGACTGGCACTCGGCTCCTCAAGTGAATTCCTGCTCCTGAATGGCACATAAAATAGCAGCCAGATGGTGCCTTCATACCCTCAATGGATGATTGATATCAGTTCTGCAGTTCAGGAAAGAGTGTGGTGGGGCAAGACGGCACAAAGGCACCTGTGGCTTCCTAAGGAAAGGCGCAGGGGAGGGCATGGTGCCATCTTGCCCTGCCACCAGACAGCAGGCCAGGTTTCCCTGGTGGGAAATGTGGAATTTGTATGCTTCAGTCATGCTGTGCCTCCTAGTGGGGAGGGGAGAGGGAGGGATGGGATGACAAAGTAGAAGTGGGGGAGGGGTGCTCTTGACGATGCCAGCTTTGCCAAAGAGCTCAGTCATTGTTTCCTTGCCGTGAAGCTGGTGGAGGGGAAAATTGCTTGTGACGAAGCCGTCTCTCCACCATCTGCTTGCAGACAAACATCAGGCGGTGAAAGCAGAGTGGAAAAGTGCTGGCTTCTCATTGTCAGCTCCCCTGAGCATTCAGGCTGCTGCAACTTGTGCTGCCTGACAGTTTTGTTCATCTTGGGTGGATTTTATGAGGAGTACTACCTCCTGATCCCCTGACCTTGCCAAGCAGTCCAAGAGATTCCCCCAACCCTCCGCAGGACCTTGAGTGCCCAGGCAGGCATTGGTGGTGGTTAGTGGGCAGGGATGAGTTTCCTCTGTACCAGTCTCTGTGTGTGTTGGACCTCAACCCGTTGGATAAAAAGGGTGGTGCTAATTTGAGGGGGGTAAAACTGACCCCTTCAAAACCAAGTAGGAGTTGTCCCAAAGAACAGAAGAAGGGGTGCCCTTGAGGGGAGCTGGGTCCACACTGTAGCTTGTCTTGAGCTTCTTCCTGCTTCTCTGCAGTATGCTGGGAGGAGGGCTGCACTGCTGGCCCCGTCTGAGAAGGGGAGAACATTTAAAATGTTTCCTAGTCACCTTTTGCCATTTCTACCAGAGAGCTCTAGGAAGCACTTGGCACTTTCCCTATAGTGAGAAGAGACTGGGGAGTAGAGGGTGGAGCAGGGGAAGCAGCTGTGTAAGCTGGAGCCGCCCAAGCAGAGAAGAGCTGTGCCCTTACTCATGTCTAACTCACTTGGGATGCCTCCTGCACATACTCAGCCATGCCCCATCTCTTGGGCAGCTGGATAGGATTATTCCTCATGCAAAAAGATGGATGTGGAGATGGGTGAGAGAAGCAAAGTGGGAGGGAATTATGGGCAGGACATGGAAGTGGGAGGAAGTGTAGGAGGCAATAGGGTGCTGGTGGATGGCTATTGCCAGAGGCAGCAATACCAAACCAGATAGACTAGAAATCTGCTGAGAGAAGGCAGCTTTGTTACCCTGTTTTCCCGGCATACCTTTATTTTCCTTCCTCTTTCAAAGCCCTATCAACTGGAGAGGTGAGTTAACAAACCTCAGATTCAAGTGAGGCCAGTTCCAGCACAGGATGTGGAGGGAGCATGTGACTGGCAAGTCACCTTCTCTTCCCCACAAGGAGAATGTAGCGTGCTGGGTCCTATGGATGCATGTGGCAAGGATGGGCACTGAGGGCCATAGCATGTGTTAGCCTGTGTGAAGGCTTCTCACACTGAAAGAAGTCTACCCTTGTCCCTCAGTGTGCAGCACCTCAAATAGTTAAAAGGGGACTTGCTGCCTGTTGAAACAGAAAAGGGGTATCTTACACTTTTACTTCTGCATCTTTAACAGGCAGATGGAGGCTCGATCTTTCTACACCTACTTCCTGAGGAGGGTGCCTGGGGTCACACGAGGCTCTTATAAGCTGACACTGCTGCCAAGCACAGAAAACACAACAACCCCTGCCCCTGTAAGACATGCAGACAGGTAAGAGACTCCCCTTCCCACTCTTGTCTGTTCAGACACTTCCCTCCACACACACACAGGGGATGTGTTGTGCTTCTAGCTTTGTGGCAGAAAGCAGAAGCTTGCTGTTTAGTGTGGCGCTGTGAAATATTCATGTGTCCCAGAGACCAGCAACCCAGGGAGCCAAGGACAGCTGAGGGATGGGCAGTTGTGTCTCTAGTGAGTTATGGAATAGAGAAAGATCCCACACAATTTACTGATTCATTTGATGTGCCTGGCTGGGGGAGTATTTGGTTGATTGCATAATTTCACAATGATTGCACACTTAATTGAGACGACGGAATTTTAAAATAAAATTGTTTGCTACACGTATAACACTGTTTAGCTTTAAGAAATCCTTCCCAAACAATGCTGTAAGAATTAGTATTTCAAAAACAACTACAGTTACAAGTAAAGGTTATTTCTCATGGTATACTTACAATCCCAGAATTCCAAGAAACCAGATCCCCAGATATACTTTCATTCTTTAGTTATGGTTTTAGGGTTGGTCTCAGCAGTGATAGGAACAAGTCCCCTTCCCACTCGGGCGCTCTGCAGCTTCAGGGTGAATGGGAGTTCTTGTTCACGGAGAGGGTGGTTCAGGTGATCAGTCTGATCTGGCCTACACTTGCGATTCTTCCTTGGGTGTTCTGCAAGTGAGGTTACCTCCAAATTGGGACTGTAGGTTATAGTTTTTATTGGATGAGTTGCTATCTTGGGCCCCTCCTACCCAAACCTGTCACTACTTCTAAATTTGGGCTCGGATCTTACTTAACAGATTTCTGCTGGGCTTTCTGTTTGTCTTCTGCAATGGAATTTGTCTGCTGACTATTCAGTTTCTTTGGGAGATTTTCCACACCACTGCAGTGACCTCTCTTCTCAACCCCCTTTCAAAAGCCCCTAGGTTTTGATCTCTCAGAATGTTTGCTTTAGGGTCGTTTTTAAGTTAACTTTATTAAAAGCCTCTCAAGTTAAAATTCAAGAGACTTTCAGCACATAGGCAAAAACAAACAATGAGTCTAGATAAGAAGATGAACCTTGCCTTTTTTCTAAACTGGCTAATGGGTATTTATTACAAGCATTCAAACTATTACATTCAATATGACAAGTTGAAGAGGGGTGGCTTCACCGTGGTGAAATGATGATATGCCCTGAGAATAAGGCTGGGGCAAGAAGTGGTGTAGGGCTGATTGGTCTCATTGTCTGAAGGAACCTTTTGCAGTTGAGGTGGATTGGGGTGAGTAGTAGAGCTGTACAAAGCTTTGGGTGCTGATTCAATTTGGAGGAGATTCGGCCTGAGTCAGTGGCCAAATCTCCAAATGCAAATCAAATCAGGGCACCAGTAAAAAGGTCTGAATCGATTTGAAGCTCTCTGAAAGATTTGGGGAGCTCTCATGATTCAGGCATTCCCCACCCACTGCAACAGGGAACTGGAGCCAGACTTGGAGCTGGTAAGTAGGGGCAGGGAAGGAGAGGCTGGAGAAGGGGGAGGGGATCGTGGGGACCCCTGCCAGGCCCCATCCCCTGCCCACTCTCCCAGCCCCCCCCATGGCTGCCCTGCCCTGCCTGCCCCAACTCCCGGGTGCTTTTTTTTAAAAAAAAAAAAAAAGGCCCACTCACTGGGTGCTGACAGGCAGGGGGCAATCCCTGCTCCCCCATGCTGCATGGGGGGCTCACAAGCCCCCCACCTGCCCCAGCTCCGGCCCTTTAAGAAAAAGAAAAAAAGGAAAAAAAACCCAGGACTCACCAGCTCCTGTAGCAGCCTTGGGGCTTTGTGGGGCTCGTGCAGAGCCCCCCATGTGACACGGGGCAGCAGGGATCAGTCCCTGCTGGGCAGGAACTGGCAAGTTCAGGGTTTTTGGGGGTTTTTTGTAAAGGGCCGGAGCTGCAGCGAGTGGGGCACCTGTGCTGGGGGCTGGGACAGCTGGGGGAGGTGGTCAGGGAGCTCATGCAGAGGCACCCATTCAGTGGGGGGCAGCGGGGATCACTCCCCCCACCTGGCAGCACCCGGTGAGCGGGGCCTTTTTTTTTTTTTCCCCAAGTGCCCGGACCTGGGGCAGGCAGGGCATCCATTGCCAGGCTGGGAGAGTGGGCAGGGAATGGGCCTGGCTGATTCGGCCGAATCAATTCAGGATAGCGATTCAAATCACTGAATCAAATCATCATCCCCTGAATCAGCCAAATCCGAATCCAAAGCGAATACTAGCCACTTCGCACAGGCCTACTCAGTAGCTCTTGGAGGCTTGGTCAACAATTGCTTCAGCAGTGCATGCCCCTTTCCATCTGTACCTGACGCAAAAGGCTCTACCACTCCTGCTGGTTCCGTTCCTTGCCCATGCTCCACAGGGGGCTGCACCTTAAGACTATTCACGTGTTGAAATCTGTGTTCAAGTCAAACATGTAGGGAGCAATTGTACTCCAAGAGCCTGCACTGACTACTTTGTACAAAAATGTTGACTGGCTGTGTCAGCCTCAAGCCCTGGCTGTATTGGACCTGGTTCTCTTCCCTGTTCCACCTGCAGTTGTGAAGGGGTGGTGTTAACATTCCCCAAGTTTGAGAGGGAGGGTGCTGGAATTAGGGCATTCTTTATTAAAGGTGTTTCTAGCTCTGGACCTTGCTCTCAGAACGTGCACCTGTGTTCAACAGGGCTGAGATCAGTTGATCTTCAGGGCAGTCCACAGTTATCTAGTTTACACTGCTGAGTGGAACCAGAGGAAAAAAAATGCATCTTCCAGCAGGGCTATTAGGAAAGGACCACAGGGGTCACTTTTTATGACATGTAAGGGTAATAGATAGCAGTGAAGAACATGGTTTTGAGAGTGTTGTCATTAAACAGGTGTCAGTATGAGTTGGGGATTTGAATTTTTAACTACTTTTGGTAATTCAGAGGGGCTGGGAGCTGCTGGATGTGATGTCCCACACACATGGGAGGCCAGAGACCGAGCATGTGATCAGAACATGGTTGGGCAGAGGTGACGTGCCTTTGTGTAAATAATAGAGTAGAGAATGTGCTAGTTTCATTGCTGAAGTGTATGTGCAAGTGCCTTTTTAAAAGGCTTAGAGTATGTGATTTAGAGTTGTGTGAGTCACCTCTGGCTGGAAGAGGTGTGGTCATTCCCAGTGCTGCTTCTCCCCACAGCCCTTCCCTTACCACCCTGGGCTCCCAGCCTTGCCAGCAGCTGAAGATGAAGTTGCCTCCCAGCCCTTCTGCTCGGAGGGGAGCATCTCTCCTCCTTAGGTATTATTGTAGAAAGGTCACTGAGGGGATCCTGTATCTGATTCTGCCCACTTCATTACTTGCATGCTTTTTTCCATGGATCTGAAAGGTATCCTCTGCTGATGGCTTTGCTGTAAGGAGCAGCCCCATTGGCAGGACTGGGGAGCTGTCTGAGGCTTAGTTTACACAACAAAGTTTTCCTGGCAGAGCTATGTCAACTAGTGGTGTGAAATATAGCATCCTGTAGCCAGCATGGCAACAGCAGCAGCCCCCTTCCTCTGCCCTGTCTGGATACAGCTGTACCAACAGAAGAAGGGCTTTGTCAGCTTAGCTTGCTGAGTTCAAGAGGCTGTGTAGCTAAACTGGCAGAAAAAAACAACCCTTTTCTAGTGCCATGTGCCTTTGTCCACTAGAGGGCTCTCCTAGCATAATTATGCCAATCTGAGAAGCCTTTAGGAACAAAACTATTATGACTCTTCTCCCCATGCAAAACAGAGATCAGAACCGTTGGGTCCTGGCACCAGAGGCTAATCATCATACCTGTAAATCAGTGGTTCTCAGCCTTGTTAAGCACAAGGCACCATCAAAAAATGTCAGTTCTTAATTTTCACTTTTTTTTAATTCAGAAAAATAATAGAGCAATTCTTCTGTTGCAAAGAACTCAAAAAGACCATGACAGGTCAGAATGCTTTTAAAACGATGAATTCCCATTTGAAACCTCTGGGTTTATCTTCTGAATCATATTTGTACACGCAACAGATGCTAACACTGCATGGCATCCTACAGCACTCCCTTGAAAGGATGCCATGGCACCCTGGATGAGAATCACTGTCAGGGAGAGATGAGTGATGATGTCCTCTGGAAGCTGAAAGGAGTTTGTAGGATCTGGCATCCAGCTAGGTAATTAGAATGCAATTCAAAGGGTGTGCTTTTATTTTTTTAAAAATTAGAAATGTAATGTGGTTTATGTAGGGGATAGAATTTGTGTTATGTACAAGGAAAGGAAGGTGATAATGTATGAGGCCCTTGGGCACCACCAAGTTTTAAGAACAACAGTGGTGTATAATTAAGGGCCTAGAAGGCTCCTCTTTTAGGATGGAAAAGCAAGATATCCTTGGAAGAGAGGGTGAAAGGAATATAGAGATTAGGTTGATGGCCAGTTCTGTCTTGGCACGGTTAGTATGGTGCCCCTGAATGAAGCATGGACATCTGCAGCCTAGGTTCTGAATCATTTCTGGGAGACTACCACCCCAGAATTAGATGATATAAATGGAAATGTAACAGGTAAAAGAAACTAAAAGAGAAGGGTTCTTTGCTATTAATAGCAACTCGTGGAATAACACCGCCATGCCTCTGGAGACTCCCAGGCAGCTTAGCCATGGCTTTGAGTGCTGTTCAATGTTTATTCCTAATATTACTGTGCAAATGTCGCTTTAGTAAAATAGTGTTATGATGTGGGATGGTACTTTTAGTGCACACTTGGCGTAATCTGTATAATAGTGCTTAGCTTTTCATTGTAATAGAAGAATTTTCAGCTGAATTATTGGCAAGTCTGTAGCATTCACAGATGTTTAAGGCTGGAACGGACCTCATGAGATCATTGGGCCCAGTACCCCTGCTCTGGGCAGCAAAGACTGCTAGGGTCAAATAACCCCAGCAATGTGCATGTCCAACCAAGGTAGTACAGGCTCCAGCCCTGAGGGTGATGATAGACTGCAAATTGTAACTGGACTCTTCCTTCTTCTCATGAGACAAAGGATTAGGACTCAAGTTTGTAAAGTGGCTTTTTCTTGCAGGGAGAAGTCTTGGGGAAATGGCCGAGGCTTTTTGCCAGGGCAGAGTGAAACAGTGCTCTTCCTATAGGCAGGCTTGCTAAATTAACATGTTGCTTTTTCTTTCCAGCTCCAAGCTCTACATGGCTGACCTGGAATCTGCATTACACTATTCCCTGAGGGGAGAGACAGAGAGGTTCTCTGTCCTAGAGGGAGAGCGGCTGGCAGCCCTGAAACACTATGTGACAGTGCTGGCCAAGGTGAGCGCTAAGCTAGTCTTCAGATGGCTGGATGGTCCAGTTACCTCTTCATCCCAGTAGTAAAAGCCTTGTGTTCCTGATGTAAGAAATGGGACATTTGACAATTGTCTTACTGTTATCATGGCAATTGCTAGACTGCCCCATCATATCAGATTAGAGAAGAGGTAGTCTAGCAAGTGAACATACACTTGTCCCCTCACAGGCTGGTTGAGTAGGGTTCCAGATAAATCAGTGTTTCCTGGTTTGGTTGGCCAAGGAGGAGGGCTCAGCCTGTTTCTAAATATTACATTCTGACCTGATTTAGCAACCTTTCCTTCCTCTGTGCTTTAAATATATCTGTACCCTAGCCAGACTATAACAAACGCATTTGAATTATGGTCACGTGTGAACCTGCTTTAGCAACTGTGGATGGTCCTTAGTCTAAATATTTCAGGAACTAGGAATGGATCATCCACTGAGCTGAGAATGAAACCTCCCTCCTCCCAAACCTGGACTAATCAGTCATACCAACCCGTCTTATAAACCACACCTTTGAAACCTCACATTGCCATACTTGAGAATTCACTACAACCACCTCCTTCGAACTACCACAAAGTGAAGTCCCTGTGGCAATGATGCGTCTCCCACCTCTACCACAATGCAATATGTTTCCTCCAGTTTCCTGCTCCTGTCTCTGCTTCTGCATATGAACTGGCTATATCAGAGAGTTACCAAGCAGTGCTTTCTGTGCTCGGCAGCCTTTGAAGTGTTGGGAACACCTCTTCTTAACTATGGTATATGGAAGACCTGGCAGCTGTCTACAGTCTCCTACATAATCCCCAACCATAGCCAGTCACTTTGAAACATTTTGACTCTCCCCGGCCCTGACTTCCATGATTTTTTGTTTCACAAGACACTAAGTCCTTTCAAATCCTCTTTCACTGGATCAAGGTTCCCTCCCTTTACCTTTTCCCCCACTCCGCCCCCTTTACTGCCCATAAGGAGCTATTTAACTGTGATATAAAGTGACTGCTGATCAATCTTTTAGAAACATCCTGGTATCCATAGAAGTGCCTTTGGGGTGGCCTATTATCCTGTTTTCTTTAGAGGCTTGTGTCTGGGCCTGAAAAGCTTGGAAGAAGCTCTAAGAAGAGCTTCAAAAATGCTTTAAGGTTCTAGAAAACATGACTTTGTAGTGAGAGATTTAAGAAATCTGGTCTATATAATATAGTCAAGAGCAGGTTAAGAGGTGACCTGGCAGTGGTTTAAAAGATCAGCAAGAAATTCCTGATAGTAAAGGGTTCTTAAATCTAGCACAGACTATATGCTTGTGAATCCCAGTGTCAGAAGCAGATGCTGGGCACACTCAGCCTAGAAATATGGTGCAGGTGTTTAACATTTGATTGGGGGTTAGTCCACAGAGCTGAAGGGGTTTGTATCCACACCAAGGCTAAGCATCTGGAAGCTGCACCCATGCCACAGTCAGGAGGTGATGGTGTGGAGAGGGAGAAGTGGTGACAGTGTAGGATGCAGCTTTCAGCTGCCTATCTCCAGCTCAGCTACTCACTGGCTGGAAGTTATATCCCCATTGTAACCAGGGATGGGGGGTGGGGGGAAGTGGCAGCACCATGACTACAGCTTCCCAGCTGCCTGGCCTACAAACAAAGACCTTTGCCACTAATGTGCTGCTGAAGCCCCCTGGCCTGCATTGGACTGAAGCCAGGATTTTCCAGCCTACAGCTTCTAAAGTTTGCCGACCGCTGCATTACAGTGTGGCACCATTGGAATAACTTAGCTAGAGTAAGGTAGAATCTCTGAGGTTTGCAGACATGTCATCAAGACAAGATAGCTCTTTAGAAGGGATGCTGTAGCTCACATTGAAGTTCTGGACCTGTTGCAGAAATTACTGGGTGAGACTTTCTGCCTGGTTTCACAGGAGGTCTAAGTAAGTTATTATAACTGTCACTTGCAGCCTTAAAATCTTTTGAGCCTAAATATAAGTCATGAGTGCAGTGAGTCTTAGGTTCTCAGCTTCGACCTTAGTTCCTTTTGCACATTACCAGACTGGACCATTACTAACAGATGAAGCTGGCAGGCTCTGCGTGTAAAAGCACTAGGGCTGACTAGCTAGGGGTGCTGCAGGTCAGGAAAAGATGCATTTGAAGAGCTGTGAGGAGGGCGTGACTATGAAAGGAGCAGTCTGTATTGAGAAATGCCTGTGATGGTGTCTAACAGCAGTAGCAATGTCAGCTACTGTTTTCAGAGACAGGCAACAGAGGATTCGAGACTGAAATAGCACAAAGAGTCCAGCTCACCCATCTCCTGTCTCCCAGCAAAGTTCATAGATTGTGAGCTGCTGCTGAGGGCAAGAATGGTGGCTTTGCAGCCTCCCTCCTGTGCTACTCTCTCAGTATCAACATTGATACCAACCTGTTCTTAGTTTGGAAATAGCTGGTGCTGAGCATTGAATAGTGGTGTTTCAGACACTGGCCACTAGACGGAGCAGTGCCACCAGGATTGCAATGTTCTAGCCACCTTTGAACCCAAAAGCTTGCTTAAAAATTGTTTTCCAACTATTTAAGTTGGTTTAATAAAATATATCAGATTCACCCAAAGAACCTTGTCTGTCTAGCCACCTAGAGCAACTTAATCTGCTTTAGTCCAAAGAATTTGCCTTCTCTTCTGTGTTCATCAGCTATAACTATTGCTGTTCCAGGAGACATTTAAACCAAGGATGTCCTGGTGTGGGGGGAAGTATTAATTTTGTAGTATTAAAGTATTAATAACATCTCCAGCATCCTAAACAGATGTTGCCAAATGAAGCGGCTCAACTGTGCCAGAATGTGTCCTAACTCTTCGTTGGGTGAAATGGACATTGCCTATTGTCCCTCAGGGTCAGGCCTCTGCCACTCCTGGGAGTGGCTGGGGCCCAATACTGTGGGAGAACACTTAGGGCATGGCACATCTCTACAAATGAGGGAACCTCAGGTTGCCTGGCTGGCAGAGGTACGCCTGGGGAACCTGCTGCTGTGCCTCTGCAGTTAGGGAAACTCCAGAGGATACTGCAGAGATGTGGCACCAGATAATCCAATGGGAATTTCCAGAGCACGCAGGATCGGGCTCCTGAAACCCTGGAATGCCTGCCTGGGGTGGCTGGAGAGCAGCTTCAGGCTTGCTGCACTCTCCTGCCTTAAAGCAGACACACATCTGCTGCAAAATAGCGGTACAAATGACTGCCGCCTACATTCTGGCCACAAATTCTAGGCACTTGTGTTACGACAAGGGTCATGGACATCTGTATGCTTGGCCTTTGTACTGCCGTGAAAATGTTTATGGTGGCACAAAGGTGATGTTTGTTTCCACCCTTACAGTACCTTTAGAGAGGACGGGAGGATGGTTGCAGTTTTCCAACAGAAATGTCAGGGTTGGAAATTAATGGCCATCCCCCTGGGTGGATTAAGTCCATTTGCCTGTGTTTCCCTTGTATAGCATAACAGGGTGTCCACGTAGAACAGATGAGTGATATCCCAACACTCTTTTCCTCTCTTCTTTCATTCATTCTTCTCCTATTTGCTCGCCTGCTGTTTTTGTCCTTCAGCCCTGCCTGTCTCCGTGTGTCTGCCTCTCTGTGATATGGGTCTCTCTTCCTGATTGTGTGCATGTCGCTCGCTTCTCCTGTCCCTGGAGTGCTTGTGGTTTTAAAGTGCTGATACTAATCGGATTTGAGTTGACTTATTGTCAAAGTAGCTTTCTGTGTTCCTCAGAGACTATTTGGAGCTACGATTGAGATTTGGATCTTGGCTCTTGGCCTGCAGGACTGACTTGTTTGCGTGGGCAGCATTTTGAATACAAATGAAAAGCCCTCCCAACATTAGCTGCTTGAATCATGACCGAAGGGTCCCTTCATAACCAGCTGGGGAGACCTGGGCCTCAGGTAGCTGTGAGCTCTCCCACAGCCAGCGTTCTGTTACCGTTCCCATCCTGGGATTGCCTGGGATTGGCATAGCTGCGAGTTTCTCCCAAGCAGTGTCTCACTCTGCTCTCCACTTTTGTCTGAAGGAGGTTTGCAGAGAGCACTAGGGCACAGCAGGATATTGCTAGGAAACTGAGTTAGTTGCTGCAGGAAGATATCTGTTATGTTACTCCCCGAAGATCTGACTCCTTCAGACTTTCCTAGAAGCAAAGTCAAGGGTCTCCACTATATCTGTGCTCACCTCAGTCGCAACCAGGGTTGAGGCTGTTGTCCTTCATCATACTTCCTTCTTTGTTTTCTTGTTTTTGTTTTTGCCTGCAGTACTTTCCTGGACGTCCCTATGTCAAGAACTTCCTGGTCTCTCTGGACACCTGGCTGAAGAACCAGAAAGAATCAAATATTTCCTGCAGTGCCTTAGAGGAAGCCTTGAAGAATAAAAAAAAAGTAAGGCACTTGGAGAATGTTTCCAATCAGCCCTGCTGGGGGATGAGGGGATGGCATGTGTGTCTGTGGTCTCACTGGAGTTCAGCCTTCTTCTGTTGCCTCCCTTTATCTCCTGGTTTATCCCTGGGGTTGTTCCAGCAAAATCATCTGTCTGTTTTTCCCCATCAGGCTCCAAAACCGGCAATACTGACGCATACTATGACATGGGTAGGATGCCAGGGCAGTAAGTCTCACTTCCGAGGATATCCCTGTTCTCTCTGGATCTTATTCCACCTACTGACAGTGCAGGCATCAAAGTACAAAGCGTGGGCTGCAGGTAAAGACATACCCTGCCTGTGTACCCAGTTTAAATATAACAGCTGTTGTGCCAATACAGAAAGGGGTGGGGAAACTATCCTGTCATAAGCAGGCCCAAATTCTCCTCAAGTCAAAAGGGCTTAGAATGCCCTTAGCTTTTGGGGGCAGATGAGGCATATTCCAGCAGAGGCAGAGTTGTCAGAATTGAACATTTTCTCTAGGAGGCCTAGTTAGGTCTGGAATTAGATGGCAATCTGGAATGGCTACATTGAGATGGCTGTGTTGGTCAAGAGGAGGGAATTTTGTAGCTGCAGGAATTACTGTAAAACTTGTTCCATCTTTGGCTTCTGGCCCAGACAGGGGTCCCAAGTGCCAAGAAAAGCTTGCTCGTTTGGTTGGCCCCTGGCTTTGCCCCACATAGACCTTTTAGATGGGTTAGTGTACCCAAGGCTGCCTGCGCTGGAGGGGTTTAGTCTCCTGAATGCACGTAACTTCAGAGAGCTGGCAGGCTGCCAGGAGGAAATTAAAGGGGTTGTAGATCGTGCTCTGTAGGATCCAAGGTAGCTTGGTGGCTGTTTGGATAGTAAGGTATATGCAGTGGCACCGCATCCCTCTGAGACATTGGGTATCCCCAGCCCTGCATGCTGCACTGACAGGGCTATCTTGTCTCCTCCACCAGAGCCGTTAGAGGTCCTTGGTGCTATGAGAGGCTACATCCGTTACTTCTTTGGCTGCCGGACCTGCTCGGAGCACTTTGAAGCCATGGCAGCAGAGTCCATGAACCAAGTGAAGAGCCTGGATGAAGCCATCCTGTGGCTTTGGTCGAGACACAACCGGGCCAACGCACGGCTGGCAGGTAACGGTCCTGCCACTGGTATTGGCAACAGCTTGGGAGAGGCATGGGGAGCACAGGGGATTTTTCCCGATCCCTGATAAGAAGGGTCCAGACCGCCCAGTCCTGTCTGAAGGAGGGATGGGGATCAGGGTCACATGAACAGCCAAGCTGCAAGGCTTGGGTTTAAAGTGAACCTTTCACAGATGCCCGTTAATACTTGAAGAAGTGGCTGTCAGTACAGCTGTTTGGTGACACAGATCCTCCCTTCCACCATAGTGCAGGGAGATCTTTCCTCTTCTAGTTACCACTTGGCAGGCTGCAAATCACTTGGGAAGCAATGCTGGGGATAAGGGGAAAGCCTGAATCCAAGCAGTGTGCCTTCATGCCCCTCCCCAGCAAGCTGAAATTTTGTTAATCAAGGCCTGCAGTGAGTGAGTAGCCCTTAGTGAGCATCTAAAGGTTAACTCTGCAATCTAGAAAGAGGTTGGCAAGGAGAGGGTGGAGATCACAGGCCCCTGAGGTTAAGGGAACAAGCAGCTGGCTGCTCTGAGACCGGGACCGCCCCAGAGATGGAGTTAAATCTTATCTGGCTTCCCACAGGACAATTTAAAAGATGACACGTGCCCTGGGCGGACCCTGGACCTGAGACATCTCTCCAAATGCTTCATTTAACTTCCCCTTCTCCTCCTGCCCAGACGCACAGACGCTCCCCCTCCCCCTCCTCCCACGTGCCTCTTGAGTCCGGTATAGGGAGGAGTAGGGGACAAAAGCTACTGACAGCTGAAGGGGGAGAAGACTAGTGTCCTGGCCCTGGGGATAAATGAACAAATGACTTTCTTCTTGTCAATGTGGCCTTCCCTCCCCCACCACGGCCCTGTCACGGTGGGTGGCCAAAGTCCCAGAATTCATTTATTTCCCCTCTGCACACAGTTCACCCAGTGACCCAAGCAGTGTGACCACATGACTAAATGAAAGAGGGACTGTCTGGTAGGGTGGTAGGGAAAGGGAAGAGCTTGCTGAATTTTTATGAAGCCACTGTGAGATCTTCCCCTGGTTTCTCTTTAAAGTAGTGAAGAGTGCCTGTACTAGTCGATGAGGGCAAGGAGGGGTCTCTGGACAGAAAGTCTCCAGTGAAATCAGCTCCAGAACTGAAGCTCAGTTCTTGGCATTGTTGGAGGCTACAGTCCTGAAAGGCATATTAAGAGGAGCTGCTGCTGCAAATGACTGGAGAGGGGAAAAGGGGATGAGTTTCCAGTCAGGGTCACTTGGTCCCCAATGGAGCACGTCCTGCACTGCGTGGTGTGAATGGGGCCTGGCTGTAGCAAAGCAGAGAGATGAACTAGGGCTGCAGGGCTCTGATGCAGTGGGGGTTGAGTAGGCCAGCAGAGGGGCCACCTCTCTGAGATTGCCTATCTCCTGCCAGGAGTGTAAATGCTCTGCCTACTGTGCTAAGCCACGCTGCTGCAGCAGAATCTTCTGGGAGTGTGCCTGACACCTTTATTTGCTTTGATTTGTTCAGGTGACCTAACGGAGGACCCCAAATTCCCCAAGATGCAGTGGCCCCCCCCAGACATGTGCCCCTCCTGCCACAACGAGGTCAGTGGACAACACGTGTGGAATGAGCCAACTGTGCTGCGCTTCCTCAAGATCCATTACTCACCAGCCAATATCTACTTCGATTACACAGAGCCTGAGAGAATCCTATTGGCAAGGCAGAGCCGGGAGGTGGAGGTGGGAGATGGAGAGAAGGTTATAGGTGATGGAAGAACAGACATGCAGAGGAAAGAGAGAGGAGAGAACAGGAGGGAAGAAGATATAGAAGAAGAGGAAGAAGCAGAAGAAAGGAGAGCAGAGGAGCCAGACGGAGTGATGATGGAGAGGGAAGTGGGTATTCTGGAGAGACGGGAGCTGCATAGGCCGAGCATCATCAGGATGAACCCCAGGGTGAAGGAGCTGGAGGAGGACATTGTGGACCTGGACTCCTTCAGTGAGCAGCATTTCAAGAGCAAAGCCCTGAAGGAAGCAGCCTTGGCAGCCAGCAGAAAACGGCGGCTGAGCAAGAGGGACACCATACCGCTGCTGATGGCAGATGATGATGGCCACCAAGCCTTTGACTATGTGGCTGCATGGGAGCGCCTGAGGCGACGAGGGCTGGACTCCAAGCAGCTCGTTGGTGCCCTGGAGGAGGAGGGAAGTGACAGTCTAAGGAAGAGCCAGTGGTTCCGTGTGCTGGGACTGGGGTTTTCCCGCCTGGATGTCAGCCTGTGCATCATCCTGTACTGCCTCTCCTCCGTGTGCCTGCTGGGCATGTACACCTTCTTCCGCATGCGGTTGAGGTCCCGCAAGGGCCGCCCTGGTTTTCCTGTGGCATGAGGCCTGAATTTGGGGAGCAGCTGAGGCCACTGGGGAAGGGGCTTGGGGTAGGCACTTCAGGTCACGTACTGATAGTTCCTTCTGGGTATTTTTATCTGAAGAAACAGGGAGGCACCTGACTCTTCAGCAGTGTTGCTATAGCAGTGGGTGCAGCTGGCAGATTTCTGGAATGTTTCTGGCAGCTCGATGGTCTTTGGCCTTGGCGCTGCAAAAATATGGTGGTGCCCAGTTGGGCAGTCATGGCTTATTTTTCTTCAGGGATCCAAAAGCCTTAACCATCACCATGAGCTCCTCTGAGTTATTCACTGAAACCATTATAGGGATGGTGTTTGGGGCAAGGGGTACAAAGCTGTAGAGAATTGTGAGAAACAGGAGAGTTCTAGCTGTCTCCTTGCTCAGAGAAGCTCAGGCTTCTCTCCTTTCTGAGCTCGGGCTATGAGTGGTGTTGTCCCTTTGGACCAAATGACACTAGGAAATCTCAGTTTGAAAGTTACTTCAGGTAACCCTATCACAAATCACATAAGAGCCATTGCTGAGAGGGTGGTCCAACCTGCTCTTGCTGATCTGGTTTGAAGACCCTCTTTAGCAAACACCAGGTCTGCAGACTACAGTTCTACCCTGCCTTTGGATGAACTGGCTTTAAAAAAAAGGGTAAAACAGGCCCTTTTAGGGTAAATCACCATAATTTGAAGCTAGTGCATAGAAAATAAGACACCATTTGAGTTAACAATTAACATAACTGCTTCTTCCCACTGTCCCTGAAGGGCTGTGGGAGGGCTGGATAGTGAGGCATCTCTTGTGCTTTTCTGGTTTTTGTATCCTGTGCTGAACCAAGAGTTTGATCAGACTCCTTTTCATATTCCAGACATCCAGACAGACAGTACACCTTACAGAAACAGGAGAACTGGTGCTTGAGAGATGCATAATGCTGCGATGTGCTGCTATGACCATATTTCTAGGGCTAAGGCAGATCTCCCAAATCCTAACTTGGAAACTTTTCTCCACCCCCAACCCAAGATTTTTGTTGTGAGCCATGGTGGCCCTTATCCTGACTCACCTAAACCTTGTCTTGAAATCTCAACTACACTACAGTCTTGGGTTTCTTGTACGCCAAGTCTGCATTCTTTTGCAGGGATGGGGGTGTGCACTGGGCTTATATTTGATTTCTGCTTCTGCAGTTCAGAGCTTCCATCCTCAGATCGTATGTCTAAAGTTACTGCACTTTCAGCTAGGTCATGCACAATTCTGCTAGAGCTTTTAATTCTATGCCTCGTAAGCCTGTATGGTAGTTAAGAGTGTTTAGTTTTTCTTGTCCCTCCCTTCTGTGCCTGGGGCTACAGTAATATTGATGGAATTCTGTTATCTGGGTCATGCTGCAATTCCTCTGCTGTGGGCATGTTGCCCCATTTCTTAGTGTTCCTGTCACGCTGGGAAGAAAATAGACTAGCTTTTCCTATAAGTGTCCCAGGTGGGGGCAGTCTTGGACAAAACTCTCCCCATACAGTCAAAAGCTACAGACCATCTTTAACTGGAAGTCCTGGGCTGAGTTGCCTAAGATCAGAGCACTGCCCCCCCTACCTCAGGGATGGGCAAAATGTGGCCCATGGGCCAGATACGACTTGCCAGGCCATGCTATCCAGCCCGCAGGGCCCCTAGAAATTTAGATAATTAATATTTATCTGCCCCTGGCTGCCTGTCATGTGGCCCTCAATGGCTTGCCAAAACTCAGTAAGCAGCCCTCGGCCCGAAATAATTGCCTGTCCCTGCCCTACCTACTTTAGAAGGAGACCACGACCATGTTACATTAGCACATCCTTTCATCCACTGGGGACTCCTCTTATTAGTTTCAGAATCCAAAAAACCAAAATTGGGCACCCGCAGTTTTCTAGATTTGCACTCAGGATCTTGGTCAAACCCAGACCCACCTATATGAAGAGCACTTTAACCTCTTGGCATTAAATTTCTGACTTAGCATCCCCACACCTGTTTTGCTTGCTGGTGTTTGTAATTTAATTCAGTCCTTCTATTTAATACAAACATTGTGTTGCAACTGATGTTGAACTGAAGAAGGGGAGTTGGACTGGAGGAATCCAATGAAAATCATAGAACTAATGAGAGTCATATCTAAATCATCCCCATGCATTCATCCAGCTCTTCCAGGCTACACATTCCCCTTCTTGCATTTACACGTCTGTGTAGATTGTGAGCTCTGCAGGACAAGCACCTTGCCTTGTACCCCCAAAATAATGACTAGCATGTCTCCCTCTAGATAACTGCATGTTGTGAAAAGTAGAGCTGCTGCCAACTTCTTGGGGACCCCATCCACCTGGTTCTTCCTTTGTAGGTTATCTTCAAAGGTGCATATGTAACTAGTCTAAAATTAAGACCAAGATTTCCAAAAAGAATGGGAGATTTTGTTTGCTCAATTTGAGACCCCTTTAAAGGGGCTTGATTTTTTTTCATAGGTCTTGTGCCTTTAAAGAGGGATCAAGTTCGGCATCTGAAATAATCACTACTTTTGAAATTGGTAAGAAGGACCTCCTGTATTCACTCCAGGGGTTTGCTGGGGTTGGGCAGAGGGAAAGGAACTGTGCTGCCCTATCACTGATGAGGGAGAGCTTAAAATAGCCCAGCTGCCTCTGCTGCTGTGAGGTCTGACCCACTTCAGGTGGCAGTAAAAGTACCAGTGGCAAACCCATGCGTGTTTTGCCCCAGGTGATAGGTAACTACAGCTCTCTTTCCTGCAGACAGCATGGAGCTGTTGTCATCTCTTGCCATTTTTCTTTTTTTTTAACATCCAAAACACTTGCAACAAGAATAGAAGAGAATGAGGTTCGAATGCCCTGAAATTGGGTGACAACCTGCTGGAACCCGAGAACACTTGTGCTCTCGGCCACTCCATCTCATCGGTGCCCTTGGGAGCCATCTGGCCTCTGTTTCTCTCCTTTCCCTTGCATGGGCTCTGCCTGTCCTTAAGTAGACCCTTCTGAGGTTTGCCCTGAGCCAACAGAGATGCTTCTGACACTGAGATGTGATGCAAGGAAGTTGGAACAGGCACTCTTCTGAGCAGTGTTTATAAAAATCAAGCCTAGGATAGCTGATTTCTTTGCTCCTTTGAAAAATGCACTCAACCTTGTTGCCAGTCTTGAAAAGCTGACAGAGTGCTGCCTGCCTCTCCCTGAACCATACCTTTGGCTTGGTTGGTAGCCCTTGGGATAGGAGATCTGCTCAAAAAGTTCTGCTCTGTAGTGGGTGAAGGAGAATCTTTTTATTTTTTTTTTTGTTGTAGCAAGAGGTTGGTTTGGTTAAACTTTCTTCTCTTTAAAGGGGTGATTTGGTTTGTAATCCATCATCTTTCCTGTTCTCTGGAAGAGATGAAGTCTCCAAGTGCCTGGCTTCTCATGCTGTCATTGTGTCTATGCTTGTGTTAGTAGAATAAATTATTTTTGTTAATAAACGTTTTGCTGTGTTGGATCACAGGGTATGTATAAAGTCTGCTGCATTCATGTGTCTCAGTGTGGGTGACACAGGGCAAGATGCTCTCAGCCATTGTACATCAGTCCTGTTCATTCAGTTCCACTGACACCTGGACCCGGACCCACTTCTGCCATCTGTCCAGCTCTCCTGTCCTGTCCTCTTCACTGTTGTCTCTTCCCCTTGTACCTCTAGTGCCTCTTGCTTCTGGTTTTTTTTCAAGCAACTGCCCTCCCCCTGCCACTCTCTTTGCAAACCTAGCTCCAGTTCCTCCCCTTCTGGACATAACTGGGCTGTGCTGCATGGTGCTCCACTCACAGTGGCCTGCGGGAATCTGCTCAAAGGATCCTAACACCCCTCCATTGTGTACACATGTCTGCATCTTTGCCTGGTGGAGAAGCCTGTCCATTAAACCCTTACTTCTTTTCTGCTATAACCCTCAAAGCTAAACAACCCCTTGCTCTAACCCAGACACTGTATTGTTTCAGTTTTCATCCAAATTAACAAATATTTTTACAAGTTCTTTATGCTCCACTTCCCACCCCAACTCCAAGGTTTGGTTGTTTCCTTCCTGTGCTCCCCTCACATCTAGCCCACGCACTGTACTGAAGTGATCTATAGTCTGGTTTTCCCTTCGTACCTATTCACTTCACAAGTCCTACTGTGAAGAACTTTGGATGTTCCTCCACCTTCCCTCGCTTTTGCCTGCTTGTAATCCACCAAAAATCTCGCATCACTTCAGTTGTCCTGGCAGTGTGAATACTGGTCATGGCTGTTTCCAGAGGCCCGTCCCTGGTAGCTAGATGGAGCGGCTGGAAAACAGCATGATGCATTTGTGCTGCTATGCTTCAATAGCCCTTAGCATACCAGTAGCCCTACCTGGAAGTTTCTACTTGATATCTTTTCTCTTTGCTGTGAGGGGCTGCTGCTGGAGTAGCAATTCAGCCAGTGAGGCTGGTTGACTTGAAAATGAATGCAGAGGCTTTAATTTGGTGAAATGGTTCAGAGGAATTGCTGTCTGCCAGCCATTTGAAGGCCTACATTGATTGAGCTGGTGGGTCTCGGTCCAGCTCCTTATAGGAAACATTCATTATCATAACTTCCTCATACTTTGAACACAGGCCCAAGCTCCAAGTAGCTGTGAAGAGAAGCCCCAACCCCCTTTAAAGAAGGTCCTCACTCTGAGCTCAGGGATGGAGCTTGGTGCTAGATAACTGGACCTTGTGAGGTCCCCTCCAGCCCAACCTTTCTATGATCCTATGATGTTCAGCCCCCTTCTCCCTACCAGCCTTGCTGCTGCACTTTGTGTGGAACTAAACAGATGTGTTCTCTCCCCCAGGCTGTCTGTGTCTGTCCCTTTTCTCTAGTGCTAAGTTCACTTTAAATTTAACACAGCAGTTGTGAGTGGCCTCCACAGTGTCACGTGGGGCAACTGGAACCTGCTGCAGCACTTTCTGGCACTTGGATGCCCTTGCCCCAAACAAACCAGAAGGGCAGAGGTAAGGAATCACCAAGGCTTGGTGGGTCTCTGCCCCTAGGTGCAGCTGATACCCCTTGTCCAGGAATAGAGGTATACTACTGCTGCCCAAGACATTAATCTTGGGGGTTAGGGCAGCTGGCCTCTTGCCCCGACACCCATCAACTGCTTTGCATCTTGTCTGGAGACTTGTCTGGCTATTTTTCTAACAGCTTGAATTAAATTCAAGTCACCACCTTTTTGTTTGTTCTCTGGTCCTCTTCTCCCTGTGCCCCACCTCTCCACAGCACTGCTGTCCCCATTTCTCCTGCCCTTTTACCCTTGTTACAAATCATTAAGGAAAATGGTTGTTTTCCTGAGCTGGGCCTGGGCCATCTGGTCCCCTGGTGCTGGCTAAATCCTCCTGTAACAAATTCATTGGGATTACACTGACCTCCCCTAATCTCAGCCCTTCCCCCGCTGTGGGGGATTTAAAAGGATTAGAGACTGGCTGATAATAAACTTTATTAAGGGGGGAGTGGTGGGTGTCAATCCGATTTGGAGCCTTTTTCCTTGACATCTTCACTTTGCTCAAGTGGTGGGGAAGCTAGGGTCCCAGATGTAGCAGGGAAATGAGGGCATGGTGGTGTTTGAGGGGATAGGGCACCCAAGATCCTTTGCTTAGTCTGCGACCCTGTGAGCTCCTGTTTGGGAGTTTAAGGTAGCTCCTGGCTATGCGCTGGACAAGGAAGAGTTTAAATGGTTGGGAATTCTCCCTCCTCTGGTCTCCTTACTTTATATCATTCTTCCTGTCCCTTTTTTTCCCTCACTCATGTTCTCATGTCCCCTTTTTTTCTCTTCCCATCATCTTCCCTTTCCCCTTTTCTCATTTCCCCTCTGCTTCATGCTTTTTTAACACCTGCACAAATCCTCCCACTTGCACCCCTCCTCAGAATAGCACATGAGGTCTCCCCCATGAGGGTAAGAAGGAAAGTCATGTGACTACAATACTAGATTGGGTCTCAAAAAACTCTTATTTAATCCCCTATGTGGCCCCAGGCTCCGTTGTCTTAACTTTGAGCCAGTCATCTTATTTCTCTTACTCTACCTGTTCAATGGGAATAAATAGTACTGCCCTATTTAATGGATATATCCATTCGTGGTCTGTGAGGCACTTAAAGACCATGGTGACAGAGGCAGGCAAACACCACCGTTGATAGATTTGGATAATTTCTCCACCCACCCTGAGGGTGCAAGCAGGAGGTCAGGCCCAGAGCTGCAGAAGCCAACGCCTCTGCCCCTTCTAGCGTGGCAAACTCCCCTGCCTGGCTGTGGGCAGGGGGATGGGTTTCCAAGGAAGCAAGCTGCCCCTTAGTGGTGCAACGCTTCTCCAAACAATGGGCTTGTGGAAGAGATATCACTGAGGTAAGTCTGCTTGGTAAATTTTATAACCATCTTAATTTACTATGAGATTTGCTTTACTTTGATAAAGAGGCATTGCCTCCTTTGTGCTGGGGGCACTGGCTGCTTGGCGCTCGGTCAGCAACTCCCTCCCTTGCTTCAGCTCCTAGCTTGAGGCAGTGCAAAGAGCTGGGAGTAGGTGGAGAGCGTGGGAACTGTCCTCAGCCTGGCTGCCAGATTGGGGTGAGGAGAGACCCACCCAGATGCAGGCTGGGAGGGGTTTATGATGGGAGGATTTAGGACAGTTTCCCGCCCTTGACAGAATTGCCCTTTCTCTGAATTCAGCTACATTACCCCTGGAGAAGCCTGGGCCTACCCCATGTCACCAGCAGCTCCCCAAATCCTTTGTGGATAGCATTATGCTTTGGGAGTACACCAGAGTGCATCAAGAGGGGCAGGTGTTTCTCACCTTTGCCCTGGAGGGTAAGGGGCATTTCCCCCACCACGTTCTTCGTCTGCTGCCATCCCCAGCTGAACGCTGTAGTGTTACGGTCAGTGCCCTCTCACAGAGTATCAGCAAAAGGGCCCCAGTCTCCTTCCTTGGTTCTGATATTGCTTTTTACTTTCCACAAGCTTAAATAATTTCTGCCTCTACCCCTTACTTTCACAACACATTTCTTCCCAGGACTTAGGGCCTGCAAGAGGCTGAGGGATCCTCCTGGTTTAAATGCCTGGCACATCCATGGATAATCCATGTATGGTAACATGGCTATGCCAGGTCCCTTTGACTGGAGAGAGTGGCTGGGTAGGACCGTGTGCACCAGACACCGCTAATCTATGCTGTGCCTCTCTTGCTGCCTCTCTGCTCCTCCTTGGACTTGCTTGCTGTCCCTCCCCAGCCCTGTGATTGATAAATGGGGTGGGTCTTCATCATTCACAGAGCTGCTGCAGTTGCCGCCTTTCACCTTGATTTCCCCAGGGCACGTATCACCATTTTCAATAAACTTAAGGCTTCACCCTCACTCCCTCCCCTCCAGCTGATCCCCTCTTCCATCAAGAGGGCAGAGGAACAGGGAAAGGGGAGCTGCTTTGAGTGTGAAGTGTGCCAACTTCTGCTCCAAGCACTAAAACAGCTCGAATCCTTGGTGGTGGGGGGGGGGGGGGGATTGAGAGAAGAAAAGAGTCCCTGGGCTGTGGCTGCCTTTTTCAGAGTCTGTTTTGGCAGCAATGTGATCAGAAGTAAGGGCTGCAAATGTTTCTGCTTTGGACTCAGTGAATGGCAGGAGAATGCAGCTGGGTCTCTGAAAAGTTATTTACTCATAATACCTAATAAACTCCCAGGTATTATATAGGGACCCCACCTTTGTGAGATCGGCACATCATTGCAGTTGCTTTGTGCCCTGGCCAATTCAGAAACCAGATTTTGTGTTTAGTTAGGTTGTGAATTTAAAGGAAAATGAAGAATCACTTCAGTTTTCTTTGCCTCCAAGCTTGGGGCTGGTAGGGCTCCTAGTCTGACAGGCCTAGATGTAGGACTTGTGGGTTGGGTAACAGCTTTACCGGAGCATCATGCTTCTGTTTTACCCTGGCTAGGCTTCAGCCATGGAGCCAAAGGGTAATTCCTTCTCTGCCCTGGCAATGCTCACAGCCACTCAATGCCACTTCCGCTTGTGGTGTTAAGGACTGCCCTGTGGGTTCTATCTGCCTGTGTCACAAAGGCCACCAAAAAGCCATGAATGATGGGGTTGACCTTTCTAATCCTTGTAGCTTCACAAAAAAAAGACTCACACTTATCTGAGTGTGCCATAAGGCTCAGAAAGCAAAAAGGAAAGAAAGAGAACATTAAAAAAAACCAAAACCTACTTGATTTTTATTTCAGCCTCATTCATCCTACCTTAGCACAGGGAGAGGGGCTATATGACCTTCCGGGTCTCTTCTGACACTATTTGCTATGATTCTATGAGTTTGTCTGTCATTTGGAATGAGCAATATTCCTTTTTCCTTGAATGGAAAGGGAACACAGATTGTTGAACTGATCATGAGTGTCCTAGATTTCACAGATTTCATAGACATCAGGGCTAGAAGGGACCTCGCAAGATCATCGGGTCCAGCCCCTTACCCAAAAGGCAGGAAGTCAGCTGGGGTCAGATCACCCCAGCAAGATAAGCATCCAAATGCAACTTGAACATGTCCAGAGTAGGTGCTTGCACCACTTCGGGGCATGGGGGGAGAGTCTATTCCAGACCTCTGCAGACTTGGATGGCAAAGACGTTTTTCCTTATGTCCAGTCTAAAACGGTCTTCCAGTAGTTTGTGGCCATTGGGCCTGGTCTTCCGTAGGGGAGCCCTGGTGAACACACCTTCTCCCAGTTCCTGATGTACACCCCTGATATACTTATAGGCTGTCACCAAGTCCCCTCTGAGCCTACACTTCTCCAAGCTGAAGAGTCCTGTGCCTCTCAGACTCTCTTCATAAGGCCTGCTTTTTTGACCTCTGATCATGTGCGTGGCTCTCCTCTGGACTGTCTTGAGCTTCTCCACATCCTTTTCAAAGTGTGGAGCCCAGAATTGGATGCAGTACTCCAGCTGTGGCCTCACCAAGGCTGAGTAAAGTGGGAGAATGACATCTTGGGTCTTGTTTGAGATGCATTGGTAGATGCAAGCCAGGGTCTTATTTGTTTTGCCAGCTGCGGCATCACATTGGTGGTTCATATTCATCTTGTGGTCAATTATGACCCCCAAGTCTCTTTTGGACATGGTGCTAGTAAGTGAAACACTGCTGAGCCTATAGGAATGGTGTGGGTTCTTTCTCCTGAGGTGGAGCACCTTGCATTTCTTTATATTGAAGGTCATTAGGTTTATATCCACCCAGCTTGCGATCCTGTCTAAGTTGGCCTGAATCCTCAGCCTATCATCCAGTGTAACCATGCTTCCCCATAATTTGGTATCATCTGCAAACTTGGCCAGACCACTTCTGATGTCTGAATCCAGATCGTTAATGAATATATTAAAGAGTACTGGACTGAGTACTCAACCCTGAGGGTTGCCACTGGTCACCATGTGCCATGTTGACTCAGTTCCGTCTACTATAACTCTCTGGGTCCAGCCACAGAGCCAGTTCCCCAGTCATCAGACCATGAGGTTGTCAAAGCCACAGTTCCCCAATTTTTCCTTGAGGACATTGTGAAAGACCAAGTCAAAGGCTTTTTTGAAATCCAAGTAAATGACATCAACCTCTCCTCCCTGTCCAGGTGCTGCATCACCTGATCATAAAAGGAGATGAGGTTGGTCAGGCATGACCTACCTGTAATGAAGCCATGTTGGCTGTCTCAGAATGGCTCCTTCTGTCAGCCTGTTATTGACGGAATCTTTGATAATTTCCCCCAAGATCTTCCCAGGGATTGAGGTCAAACTCATTGGCCTGTAGTTCCCTGGCTCTTCCTTCCTTCCTTTCTTGAAGATAGGCACCACATTGGCTCTCTTCCAGTCTTCAGGAACCTCTCCCAAGCACCACGAGTTCTCAAATATCCACACCAATGGTCAAGCTAAGATGTCAGCCAACTCTTTCAATACTCCTGAGTGAATTTCATCAGGGCCCACTGACTTATGGATGTCCAGCTTCTCAAAGTGTCCCCTCACAAGGTCTTCACCAAATGTAGGCTTATGGTCACCCATACCTGCATAATCCTGTGTCCCGTCAGGCAGGGTGATCTCCTTGATCTGGTGAAGAACCGATGCAAAGTAATCATTGAGGAGATTAGCTTTTTCCTGGGTGTCAGTTGTCAGCTGCCCCATTTGATTCAGCAGGGGTCAAACGTTGCCCTTATTTTTCTTTTAACTTCCTATGTATCTGAAGAAGTACATTTTATTGTCCTTGATTCCTGTAGCCAGCTTGAGCTCAGTTTTGGCCTTGGCTTTTCCTGTCCACTCCTTACAGGTGCAAGCCAGTGATACATAATCCCCCTTAGAGGTATTTCCAGTCTTCCAACCCTTATAGGCTTCTCTTTTAAGATTAAGGTGGTCCATGAATTCCCTATTTAGCCAAGGGGGGTTCCCAGCCCTTTTACTACCTTTCCTGCGGGTCAGAATGGACTTCCCTTGAGCTTTTAGGATTGTGTCTTAAGGGCGACCACTCATCTTGGACTCCCATGCTTGTCAGATCATGCTCTTCCAGGGCCTTGACAACCAACCTTCTGAGTTTGTGAAAGTCATCTTTCCTGAAGTCGAGGATTTCTGCATTGCTGACTGATTTGCCAGATTTGCAATGGATAAGGAAGGTAATAAACTCATGATCACTGTTACCAAGCTTTCCTTCAATCTTCAAGTCACTCACTAGATCATCTCCTTTGTCCAGAACCAGATCTAGCAGTGCCTCACCTCTTGTCGGCCCATGGACTTCTTGAGTCAGATAGAGCTCATCAGTGCAGGTGAGGAAGCTACACAACTAATCAGATGTGGCTGAATGCGCTTCCCATGAGATGTCAGGATGGTTGAAATCACCCATGACAACCATCCACCAAAAGTGTGCAGCCTCTGTTAATTCCCTAGAGAATTCATGGTCAAGCTTTTCCTCCTGGTTAAGAGGTCTTTAATAGACTCCTATGGCTATATCCCCTTCACCATGTTCTCCTCTTATTGTAAACCAGAGGGTTTCAAGTCACCCTCCTCAGGTGCCAATATAAACTGGTAGGGAAGTATACTACTCCTTGACATAGAGAGCTACACCCCCACCCTTCATAGTTTCATAGTTGGTAGGGTTGGAAGGGACCTGAGCAGATCATCAAGTCCGACCCCCTGCCATGGCAGGAAAGAGTACTGGGGTTAAATGA
>NW_017728907.1:20135160-20145624 GCF_001723895.1 Crocodylus porosus
TAGGGCCTGCCCTGCTGCCCCCTGATCATGCGAGTGGCCCTCCTCTGGACCCTCTCCATGTTGTCCACATCCCTCCTGAAGTGCAGCGCCCAGAACTGGATGCACTACTCCAACTGCGGCCTGACCAGTGTCACATAGAAGGGGAGGATCACCTCCTTGGTCCTGCTCGTGATGCATCTGTGGATGCATAGCAAGGTACAGTTGGCCTTCCTAACTGCATCCCCACACTGTCGGCCCATGTTCATTTTGGCATCAATAATGACTCCAAGATCCTTTTCTGCCTCTGTGCTGATGAGAAGGGAGTTCCCCAACCTGTAGGTATGCTGCTGGTTCTTCCTCCCCAGGTGCAGCACCTTGCACTATTCAATGTTGAAACCCATTCTGTTCTCATCTGCCCACTTCTGTAACCTGTCCAGGTCCGATTGCAGCCTATTCCTCCCTCCTAGTGTGCCCACATCCCCCCACATCTTAGTGTCATCTGCAAATTTGAACAGAGTGATTTTTTACGCTCCTGTCCAAGTCGCTGATGAAGATGTTGAACAGTGTGGGCCCTCGGGCTGAGCCCTCAGGGACCCCACTACCCACATCCCTCCAGGTCGAATAAGACCTGTCCACCACCACCACTCTCTGGGTGCAGCCCTCCAGCCAGTTATCGACCCATCTGACTGCGTAGGTATTGACACCACATTTACCTAGTTTTTTAAGGAGAATAGGGTGAGAAACAGTGTCGAAGGCCTTCCTAAAGTCCAGAAAGACTATGTCCACTGCTACCCCTGCACCTAAGGATTTGGCGACCTGGTCATAGAAGGCCACCAGGTTGGTCTGACAGGACCCGCCTCTAATGAACCCGTGTTGGTTGCCCCTAGGCATAACCTCTCCCTCTGGCCCCTCATGGCCATGTGCCAGGATAATTCTCTCAAAAAGCTTACCTAGGACCGAGGTAAGACTAACTGGCCAATAGTTTCCTGGGTCCTCCTTCCTCCCTGTTTTGAAGATGGGGACCACATTGGCCCTTTTCTAGTCCTCTGGCACCACACCAGAGCACCACAAGTGCTCGTAAAGCTGTGCTGGGGTCCCACAATGACCGCAGCTAATTCCCTCAGCACTCTGGGGTGGAGATCATCTGGACCTGCTGATTTGAACACATCCAGTCCCTCCAGTAGTTCCCTGACTAAGTCCTCTCTGACCCTAGGCCCGTGTGCGCCTCCCCTGGGGCCTACATGGGTCCCGGTGTGTGTGTGTAGGGGGGTGACCCGGTCCCTGCTCAGAAAAATGGAGGCAAAGAAATTGTTAAATAAGCTAGTTTTGCTGTCTGGTGTGATGACCAGATTTCCTAGTGTGTCCTGCAGAGGTCCCACATGACCTGGTACCTTCTTTTTACACCCTATGTATTTAAAAAATTACTTCTTGTTGTCCTTGATCCAGGTCGCTAGTCCTAGTTCCATCTCCGCCTTGTCCTTCCTGACTGCCTCCCTGCATCCCCGAGCAACAGAGGTACAGTCCTCCCTGGTGAAGGCCCCTTCCTTCCATTGGGTGTGCACCTCCTCTTTAGCTAGGAGATGTTCCCGGATGCTTCTGGTGAGCCATGGGGGCTTTTGCACCTTCTTGCCCCCTTTGATCTGAGTTGGGATTACCTCCCTTTGGGCTTGGAGGATTGTCTCCTTAAGGAACAACCACTCTTCTTGGACACCTGACTCCCCTCACCTCCGGGACCTCAGTGCCTCCCCAACTATTCTCCTTACCTCATTGAAATCTGCCCACCTGAAGTCTAGGGCTGCTGCCTTGCTGCAGGTCTTCACCACCTTGCGCTGGATGGTGAATTCCAGCAGACAATGATTGCTGTCGCCCAGGTGGTCGAGCACCTGCAGACCTTAAACCAGGTCGTCACCTGTGGCCAGGACCAGATCCAACAAGGCGTCTCCCCTGGTGGGGCTGTGCACCTCCTGGGTTAGGTGGAGGTCCTGTATTTTGGCTAGAAACCTACGTGAGCGGTCAGATCTGGCTGACTGCTCTTCCCAGCAGATGTCTGGAAAGTTCAGGTCACCCATGATGACCACGTCCTTTGACCTAACTACCTCCGTGAGCTGACTTAAGAATTCCTGGTCTAGCTCTTCCCCTTGGTTGGGTGGTCTGTAGTAGACCCCTACTGTTAAGTCCCTCTCCCCTTGACTGCCTTGTATTCTAACCCAGAGCACTTCAGTGTGTCCCTCCTCTGACCCAGTGCTACTCATTGAGGATGTGTATTTCTCTTTGATGTAGATCATCACACCCCCACCTTTCCTTCCTCTTCTATTCCTCTGGTACAGCCTATAGCCCTTGATATTCACCGCCCAGACCCATCATGTTGGGTCCCACCACGTTTTGGTGAGCCCTACTATGTCTGGATTGGTGTTAGCCTGTCCTATTCCTCCTGTACAAGGTATAGCCATCTATACCTGTGGTCCAGTCATAGGTGGAGTCCCACCATGTCTCTGGTATCCCTATGAGATCATATTTGTTATTGCTTAGCAGGAGGGCCAGTTTCTTCTGCTAAGCAATAACAGGGAGTCCTCCTTACACTCCCTGCAGGGAGTCCTCCTTATACTCCATGCATCATTGCGGGTTAAAGTAGGTAAGGGCTTCTAACTCATCTCTTACCCAAAGTACCTGGGCTTGGCCATTATATAGCACTATGGTTGAGAGTCCTTTAGGTCATGATCATGGTACCGTAGCAGAGGTGGAAGGCATAGGGGTAAAATCATAAGATAGAACAATGGGCTTATAGGGAGCTACAGAGACCCAATATATCAGGATTAGGGTGGATGCTCAGCTGTTTATTTCCAGTTTACAGACTCTTATTTTGCTGTATAAGTCCTCACAGCCACCCTGAGAAATGGGTCCTGGAGTCCCACAACCAGAATGGAAGCTGCTTAGCTGGAAGAAGAGGGATGAGAACACCCTTGTCCAAATTTGTCAATAAAAAACACACCCCAAGAATGAAATCTCAACAGAAAACTGAACACAACAGTTCTAGAAAAGGATGAGAGAGGTTCCTCAAACCTTTATACTGGTGTCAGAGATCTGTTCAGTCCTTTCAACGGCATTTATTTCCCTATTAGTCCTTTTACCATCTTGGATTCTCCAGGTCTTACACAATCCTCCAGGAATGCAGGAGCTGTCTTTCTCCAACTAAGTGCCCCCTGTCACTGACAGGCTGTCAGGGGGAGGCTCTGGCAGACATACTGGCACTTCCCTGTGGGGAATAGGGTGCTGTTCATGGGCTGACCCTTGGTGTTATGATCCGGATGTAGAGGAGGTCTGTTAAGTGATGCATCAGATGACACCAGTTTGACTAGATATTTGCGCTATGTTTTAACAATGTAGGATCTGGGGATTCTGACATCCCTGCATTGACCCCTTTCCTGAGAATCTTTTGTTTGGACATGAGGTCCTGGATTAATTGCTCCCAAGGATCGGCTTCTGTGGTTCCTGCCAAAGACCCACTTTTCATGGATTTTATATTGATCGTCATCATTCTGCTATCTTGAGAAATCAGACCAGTAAAGCTCTTGTCGGGAAGGGCTATGTGGGATAGTAGACTTCAAATTCCATCCCAACAGTAGTCCTGCAAGTCTGAATCCACTTCTCACAGGTGCTGACCATAATGCCAACAGGATGAGATAAGGACCTGAGATTCTAACTTGTTTTATTGTCTTTATTCCATATTCTGCTTTACCATTACTCTGGAAAAGGAGTGGGCTGCAGAATAGAGAGAAATTGTAGGTATCTTCAAACCTCTGCAAAGGCCTTGGAGCAATGGCACCCAACTTTCTGCCCCCTGCAGGCGGGATGAGTGGTACAGGGTTGGTGCGTGAGGTTGGTCTGTGAGTATGATCCCTCCCCACCCAAATCTGGCCACATACTGGTGCAAGCTGGTGTTGCATTACCTGGCCTGTGGGGTTCCCCATGAGTCCATAAATTTGTTGGCAGGGAAGTGGCAATTAATACTGCCATCACTTACGCACCTCCAAATTTCCAGACCCTGGGGGTAGATGACATGGCTCTACAGGCCTGATCTTAGTTGAGCACCCCTGCCCTGGAGGATAACTGAGCACTTGGTTGTCACAGAGGACTTAATGTGGGATCTACACTGCAGCCTAAGAAGTAGCATTAAGCAATGTGACAGTTTCACTGAATCTGGAGAACTAATCATGGAAGGAGAGATTGTATCAGTCAGACAGGTTAGACTAGATTCTACCCTGACAGTGTTGCAGATGCTAGAAATGGTGGCCATAAACAGGTGTTAATTTATAGCAGTGAAAATTTCTGTGAAATTTCCATTGCTAGAAATCTTTCTGGAAGAGGGAGCAGTACAGGCATTGCAGCCACCTCATGCTCCTCATGCCTTTTCCAGACTGGGAAGCAGTATTCTCCACTCTATTCCCAGTTTCTGGGAGTAGGGCAGAGGAAGTGGTAAGGCAAATCCCCCAACCTGTTCCCCAAACTGGCCATTCTCTGATTTGGGGATGGGGAGTGGGCTTCCTTCCCCTCTTGGACCAGGCTGGTGGGAGAAGTAGGGCAAAGCCCCCAGTCAGTTCCCCAAACAGGGCCCAGGACCCCTATTCAGGGAGGGGGCAGTGGGCAACTTCTCCTACCCTCCTCTCCTGGTCTATGGGAGAGGTGGGAGCAGAGGTTAAAGCTCCCCACCCTGCTCCCTGTGTGTTCTCCACAGACTGGAGTCATGGCCATTCTGGTTTACTGCTGGGCAAAGGCACTGGCGCAGTAGCCATGAGGAGTAAAAACTGCTGTGTTAATCCAACAGTTGCAGCAAAAGCAGTGACCTTTCATCCTCTATAGCTACTGTCTCTTCCCTGACTCCTGAACAGTTTCATGGGTAAGCGGGCAAGTTAGGCTCCCTGCCAATGCAAGTCTTGGCTTCTCTTGCTGAGACTGCCAGCTAGTGCTAGTTGTAACAGGACACAACTACACGAGATGCTAAATGCGCAGTACACTAATTCTACTGTGCATTAGCACAGCAGGCAAAAACCATGCTAATGCACAAAAGAATTAGTCTACTATGCATTAGCATCACACACAAGTGTGCTCCAGTGCTACTGTACAGTAGCGGCAGTTACTGTGCATTGCATTAGTTCCTGTTATTACAGGTACTAAAGATAATGCACAATAAATACAGCACATTAATACACATGTAGATGTGCCCACTTTGTTGGCACTTGTCCCCTAGAGAGTGGACTAAGAACAATTTTCTCCTTTTGCTGAAGCTACCAAACAGTTGCAAGATGCCTGTTTGCATTCATTGCTGACCTGGGCTGGACATGAGCCAGTAACCTGAAGAGGAAAGTCTCCATAGTCCACTGCCAACCCTTTGAGTCATTCACTCTCCATTGCCAGAGCTGGCTGAAGCTTTGGATGGGTCTATGCAGAAGCAGAGACAGGATTTAAGAGGCTCTGTAGGCTTGTGCCGGGGTGGATTCTGAAGGAGAATGGAAGAAACATGGCATCGCAGAAAAAGAGTGAGCTCAGCACTGCCAGGCAGGTCTGCTCAGATTAGCATCATTGACAGGCAGGGCAGAGAGATTTACAGAGCGAGGGAGATAAAATGTATGCAGAAAAAAGAGTCCAATAAACAGACTTTCTGTAATCCTATCTGGTGCCTTCCCAATCCTTCTGAGAATCTGGCCCAGGCTTTCCTCAAGGCAAAAGCAACTTGCCTGACTCAACCAAATTCTCCCTCTGACATGGAACCCCAACTCTCCCACCTTCGGACACAGGATGTTCCCATCCTTGCTCGCTGGCAGACTCCAGTCCCACCCACAAGTCTCTGAATTGAACTTACTCCCAGCTTCCCTCCCTGTCTTTGTTCTCCCAGAGCCATCCCTTATTTAATATGAATGAATCAGTGGCAAAAGTCCCTTTCATTAGCTCCCTCAGTAGATCCCTGCTGCTTCTCTCTCCTATTAGGTGCCTGAGCGATCTCTTCTTCCTTCTCCCATAGGATTGGGGAAGCGGGGCATCAACTCCATCATCAACACTGTCGAGCCATCTTTGTGAGCAATTTTGGGATCTGGCAATGAAAGCCCTTCTTGCTTACTGCCACTGTAGTCACTTGACGTATGCAATTGCCCCAAGCCCAGAGATCTTGGCTAGGGGGTTCACAGAGGCTGATGGGCTTACAGACTGGCAATCTCTGCAATAGCACCCCAGATGGGGTTGAGTCTTCCTTTCTTGAGACCCCAGAACAGAACAGAAGAATCAGGGAGTTTTGCCCATGGCTCAAAACTTGTTAGTTTGGGCTCATGTTGCATGATGGCATAGGCCAGATGAGGAAAGAAAGAAATTTTTGTGCATCAAACAGGTCAGGTTAGAGTGTGGTGGCTGAGTGGTTAAAATCTTATGCTGCCACTGCAGAGAGGGGAATTTACCCCTGAGCTGAACATCTTCAAGAGACGGTCACCTTGCTGAGGTCACCTGACCCCCAGTTAGCTTGGTGCAGGGGGCTGGACCCAATGATCTTCCGAGGTCCCTTCCAGCCTTACAATCTATGAATGTGCCTAAAGGGTGCTTGCCTTTGACCCAGCTGTAAATGGATACCTGGTCATTACGCACAGTCAAAGGTGGCAAATAAGAATGCTAGCCTTTGGCTAAAGAAACAGGTATAAATGAATTATGTTAACCCAATGGGACTAGGCTTGGGAGCAGGTTTGGCCCTTTTGACAAAGGTCAGGCACAAGTTGAGATTAAAAAAAAAAAAAAAAGGTGGGTGTGAAAGGGTGGGATTTGGGTCTGCCATAAGGGACAAATGAGAAGATACAGAGATTGATGCTAACTCCAGGTTTATGCAAATGCAGAGCTCCAGTGAGATGTGAGAGAATGTAGTGTAACAGCAGAGCTGTGCCGGATCTGGACTTCAACAAAGCCCAGGTGGGAAGCAGGGCATAGTTGGGCAGCTCTGCACCCCAACAGTCATATGATGCCCAGGGCAGCGCTGGTTACCACAGTGCTCATTGCAGCAGGATGGTAAGCTGCAACTACAGTTGCAGCTACTTTTGTTCCCACTCCCCAACAGAGGTAATGCTCAGGGCTGCTGACCCAGTCACTACCCCCTCATTTACACTGCTGGTGGGAAGCAAGTCAGAGCAGGATCTTGGCACGTCTGCATGAGTCCCCTCCAACTTGTGTGCTGCAGGCAAAACACCCCAGAACAACTCCTGGAGGGAGCTTTCTGGCCTGCAACTAATTACCTAAATGGACACAGGCTGTTGAGATACAGATGCTATTCCCTAATAGAATTTGCCCTCAAGTGCAATTTAATTTTCTCTGAGGTTGTTTTCCAGCCCCTGCTCCTCCCCTGACACACACAGAGTCACTTTCTCAGCTCCAGACTGGGATCAAAGTACCTTCTCTTCAGGGAGACCTGCCACCTTCATCTCTCCCTTCTACTTTCTTCCTCATTTTTTTTCCTATTTACTTTAGTTTCTTTGGTTGGTTTTTGGGGTGGAGCATTTATTTAAGCTGCTAAATAATTTGTTTAAATGAAATCAGTTCCCTCTATGTGCTTTGGTTTGATAAAATACTGTGGGTTCAGTTAACATTTAACTTTTTTCCCCTTAAAATAACCATTGCCTCTTCTACAATTTCTGAAATGGAAGACGATTTCTTCTACCCCTGGTAAGTACACAAGCTCCTCCTTTTTTTGCAGATCCTCTGTACCTGTCCCTAGCCCTAATTTCCACCCTCTAGTTAGACAGCTCTCTCCCTGGATAGACAAAGGGTAGATGCACTCTTCGTGTATCTCTACGTGAGTGGGGGAGGGTATTGCCACGTTCTGTACAGACATCAGTTTTATCTGTCACTTATGGGGTGGCTAAGTCACAGCATGAATACATACCTGACTGCGTACTCAAAGAAGGGGCCTGAGCTGGGCCAGCAAAAGCTGGGAGGCTGCACACATGGCAAATCCTCTTTCTACAGTCAGCAGAGTCCTTATTTCAAAACTGTCCCCCATTCAGTTTGACTCTTAAAGGGATAAGGGATAGAGGCTGCTTGTTTTTGGCATCTCTTTAGCTCTGACTTTTGATGATGTTCTTCTCTGGGCTAGCAGGTCTTTCTCCTTAGTTCTGAGCTGCTGTCTTTTGGTGTTGGTTTGTTTTTTCAGCTCATTGCTTATCCCCTGGGCTTCTCTTAAAAGAAAAATTTCTCCTTACAAAAGGCTGTGTGTGCGCGCGCGCGCGTGTGTGTGCGCGCGCGTGTGTGTGCGCGCGTGTGTGTGCATGCGCGTGTGTGTGTGTGTGTGTGTGTGTGTGTGTGTGTGTGGTAAACCCAAGGGCCATTGCACTGGCTGCCCTCTGCTCTCAGCATCACTGGGAGCTCTGGTTTGGGCTGAAAACATTTAATGGGTTTCCCTGATTTCTAGGTACCTGGAGACGGGAGGAGAGAGAGGCTGAAAGCCCAGGGGGATGTGTGCATGGAGGTCCTTCAGGCATCTTTGCCCAGCTTTGGCTTTAGAATTGAACTGATTTAAAGCTGGTGAAGGGAGATAAGCTGACAGCCCTGGTGACCAAGTTCTGCATCACCAGACCAGATGCAGCCGTGGTGCTGGCTCTCTGCGCTTCTCGACACTGCCCTACCAGTGTGTCTCAAGCACAGCATGGAAAGGAATGTCATGAACAGATTGAATTTTATTAGTGGATGTTAAGAGTCGTGAACCAAAAAGATGACAAAGCCAGTAGGGAAATACAGAGCTTCCGAGCAAGGGACTGACATAAGAGGGATGAGGGTGAGTAGGGGAACCAACTAGGTTACAGAAGATACAGTGTTAGACAACTAACCCTTGGAGGGGGGGGAATTGGGTTTCCAGAGGTGTGGATGGTTGTCAGTCTACTGTTCTGCCAACCACATCAAACCTCTTGGAGGTGCAAAATTAGTTCACATAGGGCAGAAAATAGCCATTGATGACACATGGACTCTTTTGACTCAGCCTGATCCGGCAGCAAAAGGGGAGTCTGTCTTAGCCTTTCTGCAGTGGAGAGAAGGCCCTGATTTCTCTTCAGCAGTGTGTGTGACAATATACCCTTTGCGTGGCAGTGGGATATTTACAGGAATGCAAAGCTTCATGTCTCATGCTTGTTCCCCACCAGAAGATACTATCTCTGCTTGTAATCTCATAATCCTCTCCTTGTAATATCACCTCCTCCTCAGGAGGAGATTTGATCTTTTTGATAAATATCGGGCATGACTTGAGATAAAAGCAGATCGATTGTGATGTCACAGAGAGAACTGGATGAGATCACAAGCAGAAGAGTGAAACTTTTGAAGGGAGAATAGACAGATAGAGCCAGTGAAGTCCGAATGATAGTACGATGTAGGTCATGTTCTCATACAAACCTTCTTAGCAATTTCCAAAAATGTGAAGTAAGGGAATTCCCCTAGGATTTGTATCTGAGAATTGGTATCTTTGCCCCTTTCCTAAGAGTCAAAGGCTATGCACCATCTAAATCTCACTTGGTCCTAATGTTGAGGCATTTGGATAGAAACTTGTATAAATTATCTTAGATCCCCAATGAACACCATTCTTTGCAGGGAACCAGCACTATGGATCTTCCCTGTAGTGCTGGTTTCCTGCGAAGAGTGACTTTCATCTTAAGTAGTTTTATAGTGATGCACTGTATCCTTTAGGTTATACACATACCTGGGGTATCATTATGTACTCCTCCACACAGTGCACTCTTGGAGAACACCTCCTAAAGAAAGCTACTTGAAATGGGTGTCCTCCTTTTGGGGGAGCAGAGTTGGCTATAAAATACCAATTATGCTTTTACAACTATTTGTATGCAAAACAGGAGATAATGATACCACTTTGCTAATGAGGCAGCAGATTAAATATTCTGCTGGTTTATTTCTCCTTTCCATGGATAAGAATCTCACATGCTTAACAAGTATTTAAAATCATCATCAGTACTGACAGAAAGAAACCAGCAGAAATCCTGAGAAGTACAGGGTCCGCCCTGGCTCTGCTCTTGAGGTTTGACCAGATGCTGATGACTGTTACAAACCCACTGAAACTAAACAAAGAGCAAAACTCTGAATGTACAGGGTGCTTTCTCTGGGGGGAAACCAGTATGTTGTTTCATGGGAGGGGCAGATTTCCACTTTTAAAATCTGTCCATTGGCTTTCATACCTTCCTCACTTTGATGTTTCTAAAAACAAAACAAAAATCCTTACAAAAATCCAATCTCCCAAGTATTCTTTCTTTCTCATATAGATTTTGTTACATAAATATTTGTTACACACACACATATATTATATAATAATATATACATATATAATATTGTATATGTATATATTATTGTTATATATTATATATGTAACTTTATATATGTAACAAATATATATATATATATATGTGTGTGTGTGTGTGTGTAGCTATATATATAGTAACTGTATATATGTGTGTATGTGTGACA
>NW_017728907.1:20146264-20147743 GCF_001723895.1 Crocodylus porosus
AAAAAAAAAAAGGATGACTGATGACTGGATAGAGTCAGAGAGCAAGGGAGCAAAGAGATTCTGCTCTTTCTCTAGGAAGCACCTTGCTGCTCCCCCTGCTAGAGGGAGGATCCCTTGAGGTTTGGCTCTGTGTTGCGGTCTCCGGGTTTTCTTTCCTGCAGTGAGTAATATGGGCCAGGGCAGAGGGTGCATATCCATCTAGCGAAGCAGAAAAATGAAAGAAGATTCGGTGAGGAGAAAGGGGTGGGGGAAGCTGCTACCCGCACAGAAAGATAAATCAGAGGGTGCGGGAAGGGAAGAATGAACTGGCTTCCAGCAGCAGGGGAATCATTAGGGAAATAGCTGCAAAATGCAAAGAGCAAGGCTGCAGTAGAGACAGCCCTGGTGTGCAGAGAGGAGGAGGGAGGTCCCGGTCTTGTGTGTGCCTGTGCGGCTCTGCTTTGATCCAGGACACTTGGCTGTAAAGCTGCCGTGTGAAAGTGCCTGTCCCCGTCCCAGCAGCCTGGCTCGTCCCGGAGCCGCCCCCCCGAGAGCGCGCCGGCAGGGCTGTGCTGCAAGGGCACGAAGCGCAGCGATCTCCCGCCCCTGGGTGCTGCCCACCCGCCGGCCGGCCGCTGCGCGCTAGTGCTCCGGCAAGGAAGCGCTTGCCTTGGGCAGCCGGGGCCTTGATTCCCGCGTGCTGACCGGAAGGCACGAGAAGGGAAAGCTCCAGCGAGCAGAGATAATTCCTCGGAGAGCAATTAAATAGGGATCCGGCGGAGCTGGGCGAGTGCACGCGTGTGCGCGCATTAGCGGGCAGCGCGCGGCCGGCGGCGGTGCCGGTGCCCCGGGGCTGGGCTGGTTGCGCCGCACGTGCCCTGCACGGCCCTCGCGCGGGCCCGGGGCGGCGACAAAAGGCTTTGACGTTGTCACGCGCCTCGTTTCGGCGGGTCCTGCGGGGAGACGGCGTGTGCGCGGGGCGCCGGGGGCACGAGGGACGGGTGTGAGCGCGGACGTGTGCGCCAGCAGGGCCGACATGAGACGCGATGTTTCGTTAATCTGAACCCGGGTGAATTTTTGGATCTTCGATTGGTGATGGTTTGAGATCCCTACTTCTCATCTCAGGTCGGGAGTGTGTGTGTGTGTGTTACAAGGAGATATATCTAGCCTCTCTCGAACTGGAGAGGATAATATTATATATTATACAATATTATATATTATAATATAAGTAGACTACAGAAATATTGCACAGTATTCCTAATATAATGTTAATGTAACACAGTTCTATTCTATAATATTTAATAATATTGTATCTATATCTACATATAGTGTATGTCTGTGTGTGTATATATTATATGCAGTTATATTATATATTACATCATATGTATCTATTATATAATATTTATATATCTCCTTGTAACACGTGCAGACATATATCACGCAGTTCTGTCACATACGCACATTGTTGTCAACGTACGTGTGTGTGTGTGTGTGTGTGTG
>NW_017728907.1:20147877-20150630 GCF_001723895.1 Crocodylus porosus
GCGGGCCCGCGCTCTGCCCTCCCGCGGGCGCCGGCCCCCGGCTCTGCCCCCATGCCGCGCTGGTGCGGCGGCTTCTCACTCCCCGTCTCTTGGGGCCGGAGTGTTTTATCTGCCACGCTTTGAGGGACTCCACCTCCACCCGGTAGCTAACTGGAGCTGTCCCGGGAAGCGTGGGGGTGCATCCTGCCCCCACCGCCCTCCCCAGCTCTCGCTATGATGGGCACACAAGGCTGCGTGTGTACACTGCATCTTCCCCCGCGATTAGCTGCCCGGGTGAGCAGGGTTTCGGAGCAGAGGAGCGATCCGTCTGCACTGGCCGTGTCCCTGTTCCCGGGCTCGGACCTGCTGCACCGGACAGGGGTTGGGGGCTCGCGTCCAACCCACTGAACCGCCGCAGCGGGCGAGCCATGGCAGCATGGGGAATGGGGCTGCAGACCCGTGCCGTGGCAGAGCACAGGGAGAGTCGTGATCAGAGGCACCGGCCCGGGGAGATCAGCCCTGTGGCTCAGCGCCTCATCTTTAAAGTGAGGCTATTGGATCCACCTCTCGCCCTGCCTCCCGGCAGCGTGGTGAGCCCTGGGTTAGGTGGCGATGGAGCTATCGAGGCAGAGCGATGCAGGAGATAGATTTGTTGCTCCTGCTTTGAGTTTAGGGGAAAGCAGGAGTGTGAACGCCCGCAGCCTCGGAAACCCTGTCCGGAGGCAACGAGGCTGAATAACGGCGCAGCCAAGGAGCAAGCGCTCGTGCCGGCTGGCGCTTGTCGCAGTCCTCTCCTCGCCTTGGTCTCGTCGCCGCCTAGCTCACCTCGGCTGGGGTTGTTCGCTAAAATCCCTTGCATCTCTCTCCATGCATGCACCCCTTTTCTCTCCCTCCGTGCCCGACTTTCTGCTCAGCCTTCGCCAGTCCGAAATTACCCGAAGTGACCTGACACGCTCCCAGCTGAGCGAAGTGCCAATGCCCATATCGCTGTGTGGATCCGTAAGTCCGCTCCTCTAGACATTTGGACACCCCCCGACACACACACACATACACACAAAACTCCCTTCTGAAACCTTCCCCACCCGTGGCCTAGGGATCTAAGATCAGGATGTATCGAGTTTGCATTTCGCCATGACCATCTCTCCCCAACACCAGTTGGACGGGATCACTACGTTTGTATGGAGAACTGATATGCGATAGAGAGAGAAGTTATGTAGGTACAGAAACGGAGTCGTTGTCTGCAGTGAAGTCCCTCCTTGGTTTCCTTTCTTGCGATCTTCGGCAGTTGGTTTGCTCTCATTATGTGCTCCAGAGAAGATGATTTCGTTCAACTATCGATGTCCTCTTCCATGGAGAAGATTGCATTGAAGATTGCACATCCACCCATGCATCCATGTAGCCGTCCATCTCTCCACCCACCCGTCCACTGCTGTGCGCGCGTGTGAAATTTGGGGGAAAAAATATGGGTAGTGCCGGGCAGTAAGTGCCAGTGTGAAGGGGCAGCTCGCCCGCCTTGGCTCGGAGGCACCGAAGCGGTGGCAGGAGGCACTAGCCCGTCCCGTGATCTCTTCTGCCCAGTTACTCTCTCCGCAGGGCTCCTGGCGGCTGATCCCGCCGCTGTCTGCCAGGAACCACCCTTACCCGCTGCTCGTTGCTGGGTGGGTGGATGGATTCACCCATCCCAGACACGCGCGTGTCAGGATCTTCCTCTCTCCAGCCCCTGCAAGTCCTGCGGGATGTGGGAGCATTGCTGGTGTGGACAGTGTCTGCCCTGTCCCCATGTGCAGGCTCTTTCTTTGAAGCTGCGGGGCCGGATTCACCCTCGGGCATACCTGGCTTGCTCCGTTGCACGGCGTTACTCTGGCCCCAGCGGTGGGCGGGAGCCCCCGGAAAAGTGATTCTCTTGCCCGGCTACAAAACGAGCCCCGTCGCTTCATCCCAACCCACTGCTCCGGAGTCCTTTCTCCTTCTCCCCTTTGCGCTGGATCTTGTCCTCCGCAAACGATGCCTGTGAATGGCTTTCATGATCGCTTGGTGCCCAGTGGGGGCATCCCTGCAGCCCCGGTCAGGCGGCCGGCTTAGACCTCCGCAGCGGTTTGTCACCGATGCGCCTTGTCACCAGCAGCGGGTCACTTTACTGTGTCCTGCTTCGATTTCTCCAGTGACCAGTTGCAGTGCCACCTCCGCTCCCGTGTAAAACGCCTTGGCCAAAAAGACAGACGGTGGATTTCTCCCGGGACAAAGCCTGGGAGCCTAACAGACCCTCCACCCCACCCTCCCGGAGGGCAGGTGCTATGAGTACGCCCCCAGATTGCGGCCGTCCTCGCTGGGGTCCTGATGAAAGACCCCTGCAACCGAGCAGGACACAATGAAAGGAAACAAAACGCCAACAACAAAAAGCTGCGGGTGCTCGGGGGAGGGGGGGTCTCGGCCGGTGCAACTGCTCGTCTAGGTTCTCGCCGCCCCCATGGCGGGCTGGGGGTCTAAGGCACTTTCCCCCGTGGATTTGATTTGTTGCCCCCTTTGCTCCTGTCTCGTGTGCCGGGGCCGGGGCCGGCGCTGCCGGCTGGTCGTGCTCATGGCTCGCTCCTTGCTGCCCCCGCCTCCGGGCCGCGGTGCGGGTCGGATCGGTGCGAACAAGGCAGGAATAATTCAAGGGGGTGGAGGGAGACGTCCCTGACCTTGTCGGGACCGTTTGGAAAGTGGCCCCAGCTCGGAACCGAGGCAAGCGGGGCGCGACAGCGGTGATGAGGGGCCGCGGCCGGGGGGGCCGG
>NW_017728907.1:20160008-20247280 GCF_001723895.1 Crocodylus porosus
GCAGCCGTGGGGCGGCCCCAGGGCCGGGTGCGAGGGGAGGCCTGGCAGCGCCCACGGGCAGGCGGCGGCGGGCGCACCTCGTGGCCCGGCCCAGCACAGACAGCCGAGGAGGTGAGCCCCAGCCCCAGCCCGCGGGAGTTCGTGGTGCCCCGCCGTGCCCGGCCAGCTCTGCCTGCCCTGCACCTACTGCCGTAGCTGTGCGCCTCTGTGCACATCTGTATACACGTATCTGCATCTATATGTACACAGAGAGACGGATAAACACAGGCAGACAGACCTGCATATACCGTATATGCAGACAGATATTTGTAGATAGCTAAATAGATACACATACATATATCATATATACAGAGAGAGCGATTTGCATATACCGTATATACGGATAGAGAGAGAGATAGATACACTTTCATACACAGTATATACCGATAGATACGTAGATAGCTAAACTGATGCACATGCATATACCACATCTACAGGGACAGAGAGATACACTTGCATATACTCTATGCACAGACTGATACTTAGAAACACATCCATATACCGTATTTACAGACAGGCAGACCCTGTCTGTAAATACCTGTCTGTGTATTTACAGACACACCATCATATATGTTATATACCGATAGATAGGTAGATAGTTAAATAGATACACACACACATCTATATCTATATCGATGGATATATCGATATCTATCTATCTATCTATCTGTCTGTCTGTCTATCTATCTATCTAGATAGATACACCTGCATATACCGTATATATAGATAGATACTTAGATACATACATATACATATACCGGATAGATAGATAGATAGATACTCCTGCATATACGGTATATACAGATAGATACGCAGACAGATAAATAGATACGCATACATATACCGTATATACAGACACACACACACAGAGATAGGTACACCTACATATACGGATAGGTAGATAGACAGATACGTAGGCTGCTAGAAAGATACACAGATATATATACCGTGCGATACTGATAGCTAGATGGATAGACAGACAGACAGACGCACACTTTAGGCAGTCTTTAACGTGTACATCTCCTCTGCCTTCTTCACGAGGACTCCGTGTGACTGGGCACGTGGGACAGGCGGGGCAGGGGCACTGGCCTCCCCCTGCACCAGCCCTCGGCCGGGCACCGGCCTCCTCGCGGCACAGCCCGGTGCGCTCCTCCTCCCACCGCGATCCTTTCTGCCGGGAAACGTCCGTCCAGCCCATCCAGCTTCCCAAATAATCCCGGCGTTTAGGAGACCCTGCCATAGTTCAGCCTCAGGTGGTCTATGCGGCCAGGGATCGCAGATCATTTCAAAGTCCTGGCTAATCCCGCGCGTGATGGGGGAGCCTGTACCCTAGGTATTTATACAGGGGTTGGAGAATTAAACGGATTTGTTCTCAATCCATGTCAGCTAGCGGTGGGCGAAGTCTGACGCTGCCCTTGCCCCCGTTTGCCACCCCGACCGCAGGCTCGCGGTGGTGCTGGCCGCTGGCCGCGGTCGGCCGTGCTGACAGTGCCGCTCCAGCCCTTTGTACGCGGCGGCGGGGCGGTCACGGCAGCCTGCGGCTCGGAGCCCGCGAGGACCCGCACAGCAGCGTCTCTCCCCTTTCTGCGTGTGCCTGCTCTTCGGTGGCAGGGCACCCGCGGGTCCTCGCCTGCCTTTCCCAGCCCTGCTCCGCCGCCCGAGCTCACTCCGATCCCACCCTGACCCGTGTCCGTCTGAGGCAGACGCGCAGTATTCATGCAAGGAGCCGGAAGCCAGTTGCACAGGGAGCTTTTCTCTTGTCTTCCCTGTATATTTATGCTGATTTTTTTCTCTCTATAAGATTGTCCTTCTGTCTGTGTTCTGCTGGTAAGGACATACCTAGGGCTAGCTGAAGATCGTTTGGAGCAATACAGCAACTGGCATTAGCTTTAAAAATGCGGCCAAATCTGAGCATAGTGTAAATCAGTGTATCTCTGTTTATATTGACCGAATTTCTTTAGTTCACCGCGGCTGAGGATTTGAGCCATTAGCTTTAATCCTGCCTTCACCTCTGCTGGCAGTGTAGGGCCCGTTCTGCCACAAAACTCCCCTACCTTTTCATTCGGGTGTCACTAAGGTCTGCCTATACAAATGACATCACTGTTTCCATAGTAACTAATGTACTTTAAGGAGGAAATAGCAAATCAGGATTTTTTTTTTAAAGGACAAAAATTAGTGGCATAAACAAAATATGTGATGGCAGTGATGCTATAAAGTTTTCATTGCTGCTTATTTGGGAAAAGCCTCATAATTCATTTACAGGAGTGGTATGGTCACTGCAAACTCATGGCAATAAATTCTTTATAGTGGCCCATCTGATGGGTCTAGTCCTGCATTAATTAGGTGCACACAGTTCCCTCTGCAGTGAGCAGGAGTTCAGTTCTGGGGATGGAGGTTTGGACCCAGCTGTATCTGTGGGGGTATCTTTCAATGTGGTCTTAAAAACGATTCCTGTCTGTTCTTCATGGATATTAGAGTCCCAAACACTGCCCTTGCTTTTCTTTTCGTTTTCTTTCTTTCTTTTTTTTTTTTTTACATCCACACCTCTGTTCATGTACAGAGCTCTGTGCACCAGTCAGCCAGGACTCTCCACCCCTGAGGTGGTTGCATTCCAGTGATGCTATATGTGTGTAGTCTGTGAAGCACTTTGGTATAAAATAAGTAATGTAAAATATGTGAATGTAATATCACATTCATAAAGACTGATCTTTTTGACCCAGATGTTTTGGGTCTAATGCCTAGGTTCAGAGCAGGTGGGATTAGCTGGCACTTATTTTTTTTTAAATGACAGTGCAAATTGATACTTGTCTTTAAACACTGTTGACAGACAAGATTCTTTGGGTATATGTGGTATCTTTTATTAGACCAACTAAATAGCTGGAAAAATTTAAACACTGTTGATATTTGACTGAACCCTTCCCCCTGCAGGAACTATGTCTTGTGGCATCCAGCACAATGGGACCATGATCCTCATTTTCAGGGTGATATTATCATGTTCATGCTGAATAACTAAGCTTCCCAGAAGAGCTGAGCCACAGCTCACTGAGTTGTCTTCAAGGGGCTCTGTATTAGGTTTGGAGTGAACTGTAGTGTAAGAGTGATGTAGTAGCTGTGATGGTCCAGAAATTACAGGCATCCAGAAATGATGTAGCTGTGATGGTCCAGGAATGTGTGGGGCAGTGATTTCTTAGGGTGATCTCCTTTATTGGACCAACTATGTAGTTGGGATAAAGCTTTCAAATGCAGGTCATTCTCCCTGTCAGGTCTCTGATCACAGGGAGCCAAGCAAGTCATTTCTTTCCCCCCCTTCCTTTGGAGACTGATTTTGCAGTTCTCGCTCAAGCGAAACTTTCATTGGAACTTGTGGGAAAAGACTGAGCAAAAGATCCAGGAAAGCAAATTGCACTTTGTGATGTAATAAAACAATGTGGGGTTTTGTCTGCTTCAGCTGGAGTTACCTTTTTATATCCCCATAAAGGCTTTTTATTTATTTTTAAAGGAGCAGCTCCATTAGCTGGTACTGTCATTATATCTGTGCTCACTAAAAGCAGGCTCCATTGCCTATGTGTTCCATGTGTGTGGTTGTGCTACAAATGTGAGATGCAGGATGAGAAAGGAGCATGGCTGGAAATGCATTCTTGCTCCAAAACTAAGATGCCCAAATCTGAGAAATGTTTGAATTTGAAGGATTTGTTTTCATCTTGTCTCTAAAAAAAAAAGTAGGGACCATCTGGAAAATTCACATTTGGATGTTGTACTTCCTTGAAGATTAGGGGCCATGCTCTGAGATTTGCCTTGGGACCACATCCACTCAGGGGTCTCTTGGATTATGTCTGCATTTTTATTTCTGACATTCTCGGTGACAAACTGGTGTTAAGAATTTTCTGCAGTCTGTCAGAATCCGTTTTGTTTCAATAATTATTTTTTTCTGACGGGAGATGGTGATCTAAAGATGAAGCTGGGTGTGATAAATCATTCTAACCACTGATCTTATATCAGATGTGCTGCCGGCGAGTGGCATTGATACAGACCACAGAGAATCTGTCAATCCATCATTTCAAAACCCTAGTGGGCAGGGCAAGGAGTAGTACTGAACCTGAAGTATGAACTACATTTTTTAAAAATTATAATAGTAGAGTGGTTATAAAGAGAGTGGGGATGCACACACAGCAGGGTATCCTTGACTCCCAAAAGCCTGATCCCATGCAGCTAACAAGGCTGGGGGAATTCTGGAACCAGGCACAACTAACTCATTGCTTGCCTGAAAAGCAGCATCGTGTACCCCTGGTTTTTAAATGCTGTACATCACAGCATGTGTAAAATTCGGCTGAGGGTTAGTCATATATTACTCCTTAACCAGGGCTTTTTTAAAGTCCTGGTGTATAAGTCCGTTCAGAAAATCTGATGTTGCTCTAAAGCTCTTTTCTGCATACTGAGGGGGATCTTGTTTTGCTGTATGTACTGGGGGAATGTCTCTCTGGTTTTTCTTTCACTCTTGAATAAAGCCACACAACAGAGGGGGTACAGCTTCGCCTTTAGATGAGCTTAAGTTAGTAATAGATTTTCAGATGTGATAGATTTTTACAGTGCCTGGTTTGAGGCATTTTCAAACTGTCTCATTTTCAGGGCAGTGAGTTCTCAGTATCTTCTGTAAATTAGGCATGTGACTTCAAAAACCAAAACACCCCGGATACCTTTTTTCTTTTGAGAATCCTGGTCAGAAACCAATCAGTAGCTCATTTTTGGAGTCAAACATTAAATCCCACTATTTTATATTTTTTTCTGAACGGTAGTTGAAAATCATATCTGAAAACAATTGGGCACAGAGGAATTTTAAGATTATCTTTATTATAAAATGTTGTGTTTTTCCCTCTCCAAGTTAATGGCCATGATTAAAATAGCTAAAATCAGTAAGAAGCTTCAGTGTATAGATTTTAATGTTATCATGGTGTAAAGCTACCTATGTGGGTTGCTTTGAGCAAGGGCTTTTAGCAGTAAAAATGGGTACCTTTAGCACTTGTTGCAAACAGTAGTAGACTCTAATCCCTTCATATGGTCCAGCTGCTAAAGGAAGATAAAGGAAAGCACCATGCAAGTAAGATTTGGCTCTGATGTGTGTTTAGTGAGTGCCCAGTGCAAAAGCATTCTGTAACCCAAGCCCTGTGGTATCCTATGATTCATTGTATTTAAGGCTGATTTTTCCATATAGGATCTAAATTATTTTGTCCAATCATTTGTTTGACCTTTTTGTAGATTGCAAGCTCATGTGGTCCTATCTCATCCTGTAGTTGTGGCCAGTACTAATTTCCTCTAAAAACAATTGCTCATGTATAGTGGAAAAGCGACAGGGCAAGAATATACTAAAGATATTAAGAATAAAAAAAGACATATATCTCTCTTTTCTTATTGGACTGTATTTTCTGCACATGTAAGATAGTCATGTAGGTAGAGGCATAAGAACAAATAGGGAATGAATTTGTACAGATAGATATGCAGTCAATTAAGCAGGACCACTAATCTAATTACTTATTGTGCTGGATAACTGTCATTGAAAGACAAATGCTGAGGTAAAGTATTTATCAAAAATACTGCAAGCAGAGAGGTGAAGCTGAGACATTTGTTGTTAAAAAGCTAGACAGTAATCTAGTCACAGTGTATAATTCCATTAACACTATTCCTATTATACCAAATAATTTAGTTAAAATAAATTAAATAAATGAAAGCCATTCTGCAGGCATATGATAGCAGTGGGAGAGCTGACCCAAACAAAGACAATTCCATTTAAAAAGACAAAGCAGGCATATCGATTATATTTAATATCTTTCTCTTATTCTTTCATCTTTGATGAGAAGGACAATTTTCCATCTGATCTTCATTGCCTTGTGTCATGTGGATTTTGGAGGTGGCTGGGTGGGATGCTCTTTGGAACCCATCGGTGATTCTCCTTAGCTAGTCACTGGGTCACTAAAGGAGAAAGCGACTGAGATGAAGGAAGTATGCTCTAGCTGTAATCACCATCAGGTCAGGACACATGCAGTTGAAAAATTGCTTTCAGAGAATAGTTATCAGTAGTCCCCTGTCAAATAGGGAGGGCATTTCAAGTGAGATCCCAAAGGGGTCTATTCTGGATTCAGCTCTATTCAATATTTTCATTAACAATGTGGACAATGGTGCAGAGAGCCTACTTTCAAAATATGTCTCTGACATCAAGCTGGCGAGAGGGGAGTTGCAAGTGCCTGCAAGGACAGGATCTAAATTCAAAATGATCATGAAAAATTGGAGAAATGGTCTGAAATCGACGAGGTGAAACTCAATAAAGACAAGTGAAAAGCACTTAGAAAAGAGAAGCAAAATGGGGACTATCTGGTTAGGCAGCAATACTACAGAAAAGGATCTGGGGTTTATAATGGATCAAAAAATAAATATGAGTCAACAGTGTGATGCTGTTATAAAAAGACAAATCTAATTCAGGGATATATTAACAGGAGTGTCATATATGAGACATCAGAGGTAAATTACCCTGTTCAATGTGTACCAAGGATGTCTCAGCTGGCATGCTGTACTGAGAGAGAGAAAAAAAAATTGGGGAGGGTTCGGAGAGGAGCAATAAAAATGCTACAAAGTTTGGGGAACATGAACGATAAAGAAAGCTTGAAGGAATGGGATTTGTTTAGTTTAGGAAAGAGTAGACAGAGGAAGGACATGATAACAATCCTCCAATATGTAGAACTTTGTCATAAAGAGGACAGTGATCAGTTCGTCTCATCAGCCATTTGGGAAAGGACAAAGCAAAATCAGCGTAATTTGCAGCAAAGAAGATGTTAGGCTGGATATTAGGAAAACAATTTTCTGTTAGCATGGTAAGACAGAGTACCAGACTACCTGGGGAAGTTGAAGAGCAGGTTAGACAAACATCTGTCAGAGGTGGTCTAAACAGGTTTGATTCTGCCTCAGCGCAGTGGGATGGACTAGATAATTTCTCGAAGTTCCTTCTGGCCCTACATTACTATGAAGAATTTTAAAAAGAGCTTTGTATTGGTGTTGCTATTATGGTAGAGCCACGCAGGCCGCACCCCTCAAGATTGTGCTACAAGCTCTACGTGCAACTAGAATGATACGCTCCCTGTATGGAAACCTTGGAAGCTCCGAAGACAAAAGGAGTATCTTTTTTTGCAAGGAGTCGGTACAGCAAGGTATTAAGTGACTTGCCCATGGTTACACATTTGGTCAGTGGTAGAGCCTATCCAGCTCTCTCTTGCTCTAGTCTAATGTCTTGCCTGTAAGAGCTGCCCGCCTTCCCAGACAGCATTGCTTCAAACCAGCGCTGAAGACAAATTGGAGGGTCCACTTGACCACATCAGAGAAGCCATACTTTGGTTGGCCCAGAAGCTGATTACCTGCTTCTGCCAATCAGGAAATGGCTTTAAGAGGTATAGGGTTTATTTTTTTGTTTTAGTGAAGTCTGTTTCAGAGGGTAAACTGGCTTCAGACTGGCTGATGCCCATGAGTTTTAAAATACTTGTCAATAAGCTAATCAGCTTGACTATACCATTTTGCTAAATAGGGTAACTCCTGATCATTATCAGGATTTGTGGCAGCATGAAAATGCTCAAATATTTACTACCAGTCAGTCTCCTGATACCACCAAACTATCCAGTAGGAGACAGAGAGAAAGGAAGACCTGATGCATAAACATCTTCAGTGATATTACATTCCTGCTATGGGGCATGTTTCTTCAGAAATCAATCTTCTTTCATGCATGCATGTCAGCATTATGTGCATTGCTTTTACTGGGCAATCTTCTCCTGCAGACTTTTACAGCACGTTCCATTTATTTTGAACTATAGTCAGACAGAAATAGAGATAAATATCTGGCAATCTAGATCTATATAAGCTGCCTATCTATAGACAGACATCTTATATGAATCTGGATAGCTAGATATATATCTTGCATTTATATAGACTCTCTCACCCCAAAGCATTTTAAAAGCCCTTTACAAAGCATAAATACTGTACCAGTGGGATCATTTCAGATGCCAGTGAAATGCAACCACCTTTGGCGGGGAACAAGGTAGCAATTTAACAGGGCTCAGGAACACGGCACAGCAGTTTAGGAGGGAAAGCAAAGTAGTTACCCAGTATCCAAATGAAACTGCAGAGGATGTGACATGAATGAATAAACAGCAGACAGACTCCATGATCTGACTTGGTGGCTGTTTTTGGATTGCTATACAGGCCTATGTGGTAGAGGAGAATTTTTGCAAGCCGGATCCCTGGAACAGCCACTTCTACTGATAAACAAGGATGGGGGGGTACATAGGCGGAAGGTGGGAAGAGAGGGGACCAGTCAGTTTGACTGGAGTCAGTAAGACAACAATGAGCCATATGATCTTGCTCCTTGTACTAGTTTTGCTCTTCTGCTCTGTCACTTCACTCTTTTTTTTCACATACCACATCATATACTCTGTAGATGCCTTTACGCTCATCAGCTGGTCATGTACTCTGTAATAGCCTAGTGTGTATTTTTGTGACTCCTTGGTCTGCTAAGGGGGGTAAGAAGTTTCCACAGCTGCCAGCTGAAGGTGTTAGTACTTTATTTAAGCCAGGGTTGGCCAACCTGTGGCATGCATGCTACTGGTGGCATGGACAGCCTGAGTGTGTGGCACGTGGTAGGTTGGGGAGGGGGCAGGCAGCACATAGGGCAAGGAGCAGAAAAAAAGATCAGCAGATGGGGCAGGGAACACAGGGTAGAAAGTAGAAAGCAGAGCAGCAGACTGCACAAGGAGCACAGAGAAGGGAGCAGAAAGTAGAGCAGCAAACCAGGCAAGGGAAGGGGACTAGAGTGGTACTTGGGGAGGGTGTGGGGCTTAATTTGTGGCATGCCAGCCAAAAAGGTTGGTCCTGATTTAAGCAACAGAGGCTCAAACTTTTACCAGGATTCTTCCAGATTCTTCTGTTTCAGGCATTATCTTACCTAGTCCTACTCCTTGCAGGCTGTGGTATTAGAAGTGGGACTGGTAACACTGCCTGTTTGTTATTAAGGTTTTTTGACCCTTCCTAACGTGCCCCAGCTTTCAGTAGCTTACCATCATGCCAGAATTTAACAGCTTGGATTGTCCACAGTGCGTCTGCCTTTTCTTGGAAAATTTAAGCAAAAAAGAAAAATTTGTTTCTTAAGACAAGGCTAAGAAAAACATCCTGATGCTTTTGCTCAGGTTAAAAAATGTTGGCAAATGTTCTTTGAGCAGCCTTTGTGCCCTCATGCTTTGGAGCTGGGACTTGCAATCTAACATGAGGGATTACCTTAGGGTCACAGGCGCACTTTTTCCTCTCCTCTTGGAAATCCACCCAGCTTTGGCCAGGTTATAAACCTTTGAACAATTGTAGTCAACTTCTTCACAGTGAAGATTTTGCAGAACTTGGAGACTTAATCCCCTGCAAATTTCATGCCTCAGCCTGGGGCTGCTGGGGTTAGTGCCAGATTTCCCTGGATCTGCAGTTCCATGTTGGGCCAGGCTGCTGCTTGGTCTAAGTATCCAAAGCAAGAGCAGGGAGCTCCCTTGTGGGCTCTGAGTGCTTCTGCATCTGGCCCCAAGCAGCATGGAAGAAGAATATGTCTGAATCTAATGCAGATGGGACAAGAGCTGGATATGGTGGGACTGGAACAGCTATATTGATACAAACTGGAAGAATGAACATGCAGGCTGGAGGCGAGTGGAAAGGTTAAACTGGGATGGGGAGCTGGTGGGGAAGACTGGGAAAGGAACCAAGGAATGGAGAAAAGGTTGTAATTAACTAGGCAAGGAAGTTGGAGCACTTTGGGCAAGGGGCCTAGGAAATAGTAGGCTGGGGAAAGAGATGGGAGAGTAGTGGAAACGGCTCCGCTAAGAAGTCAGAGGGTTGAGAGGGACCTGGGACTGGCTGAGCAAAGAGTCTGATGAAGAAAGTGGGTGAAGGGGGGTAGGACACTGAAATCAGACAAGAAGCCCAGCTAGAGACTGGGAGTGAGAGGCAACAGGGATGAGGAAATTAGATGAGAGATTTACTAGGTGTAGAAATATAATTTCCCAGGGGTAGAAAGATAATTTCCTAGATTTACTAGGGGTAGAAAGTTACTTTCCATTTTCTGAGTGCTTTATTTTTGCAACCATAATAATGTCCTTTTGCACAATGTTGTGCACATGGTCTGGATATGTGCAACCTGACCTGTGCTTGTATGCCAAATTCAATGCAAAGTCACAGTAACTGCAGGGGGGAGTAGTTAGGTGGGGTATTGGCAGTGGGATTAAAATTTGACCAGGACATGAGACAGACGCTTCTCTTGATATGGGAGTTTTGCTGACCACAGAAAATTAGGACCACTTAGCCCATTCAGAAGCTATCATTTCCAGCAGCATGAGCCATTTCTAACAGCACCTTTTGTAGTGCAACCTGCAATTTAGCATTAGCTGCTCTCCATCGCCTGTCTTGTGTTCCTCACACACTTCATCAGGGTTGGCCAGGGATGGTGTGCAATCTGCTCCCTCTTCCATTTATTGGGCACAAGAAGCCAGAGAGAGATCAAGAGGAAAGGGAAGTTGAGAAGGTGAAGTTGTGCAGGCCCTTGAGAAGGACATCAGTGAGGAAGGGGAGATGAAGCACTGAAGGGGTGTCTCTCGCTAGGTGGCACAACAGGGCCCTGACACCTCAGCATCTGGTTGACAGTGAGTTATAACAAATAATACTGTGCTGAGGGAAGTGGATGATACTGCTGGAGCAGCAGAAGAGGGCCATGAGCAGGGCGGAGTGGGAGTGTGAAGTGCTTGCCGGGAGGGTACAGGGCCACAACATGAGCTTAGCTTCATGGATATTAGACCTTCAGTAAGTGGCCTGTTCCCATCCACATATCTTCACCAAGTAGAGCAAAGGGCTCTGAGTCCTCACTTGCTGCTGATTTCTTCCTCAAAGGGTGCTGTGTTCACTGACACTGCTCTTCTCCTTTCTTTCTTCCAATCGCTGCCCCTTCAGAGATTCCCCAGTGTGCTGGCTGCAACCAGCACATCCTGGATAAATTCATCCTGAAAGTCCTAGACAGGCACTGGCACAGCTCCTGCCTCAAGTGTGCGGACTGCCAAATGCAGCTGGCAGACAGGTGCTTCTCCAGAGCTGGCAGCGTCTACTGCAAGGAAGACTTCTTCAAGTAAGTACAACTGTCTCCTTTGTTTTGGGAGAGGCAGGAGGCAGTGCTCAGCCTTTTCTGGGAGCTCACACCAGGCTCTTGATAAAGCTCCCAACAGCCTATCCAACCTGATTTTGAATCCTGTTTTAGCTTAATTTTTCTCTGAATCAAATCCCAGCCTGTCCCAGGCACAGATAGAGTTAGATAAAACCAGCATGTGGCTCATTTTGAACTCCTCTCCTAGGGTCATTTAGGAGAAACTTGATTGCCCAGATCACAAGAGGTACCAGGCTGAAGAGGCTGGTTAATACCATGGTGCTTTATTTCTGGGAGACATCAGAAGGGGAACTGTTTGACTTGGTAGACATGCTAGCTGCTCAGGGCCTCAGTGCATGCTGAGATGGGTGGAAATGGAGAAGAAAGGGGGAGACAGATGATAATTGTCGAAATGCAGATACGAGGGTCTTAAGCAGGCACCACTACAGACAGACATGGGAACAGTCAGACATTTTTTAAGCATAATTTCTCCAAAATCTTCTTATAATTTTTTTTAAGCTCAAGTGTTTAAATAAAGGGAATTTTGCTGGTTTAGAGCTGCCACAGGCTGAAGGCTATTTGTGGGGATTTAACCTTCTTAGAGACCCAAATCTCTCTAATACTCCCCTGCCCCCACAGCCTCCTGTCCTATTACATTTTTAAACCCAAATTGGACTAAAGATTCGTCTTGTTAATCACCCTGCATGCACATCTGTTCAGATCAGAGCTAGAGGGCAGGAGAAACCCACACAAACACACAGACTCCAACTCCCTGCTGCTGTTCAAGGGCTCCTCTGTTTGTTTGTATTTCCCTGTCATCTTGGTGTTTTTCTTTCCTGGTAGTGTAAAACCGTATTTAATTTGCACTCTGGTTGTTTGTCATATACACATTAGCCTCTAAGCTATCCGCTATACCAGAAATAGCACAATCTTTGGCTTGCCTGTGGACTTTAGCAGCACATTTTGTTCCATGGCTGCTGGCAAAATTCTGTCATTTTGTAAAAGCTAGATGATACTGGGCCACATCCTCAGCTGGTGTAAATGGGTGTAACTTAATGGAAGTCAACAGAATGGTGATTATTTACACTGAGGATCTGTCTAGGTGTGTATGGGCCATATCCTTGATGTAAATTGCTGTAAGTCCATCCAAATCTGTGAACTGAAGTTTATTGGTACAAGGTGGGGATGTGGCCTGGTACATCTTTTATGACTTAAAGAAAAAGGAGTTAATGAGGGACGTTTGGAGGACAGAGTCATTGTAATTTAGGACATTCAGTGTGTTTCCTGAGGAGGCACAAGGGCTATGTAATATAAATGGCTTCCCCTCACTGTTGCTGCATGTTACCATTCTCTGTTTTTCCTGGTCCCAGACAGGACCGTTCTGTAGCATCCTGACACCACTGGTAGTTGGCATAGTCCCCTTGCCTTGTAAGAGCCCCAAGTCACACCGTTCTTCTCCAGCCCACTGCCAATAGGGGATTGGCAACAGACCTGTCCTTTGCTACAGGAGTCTCACAGACAGCAGAGTCAGGAATGTTTGACTTGAAAAATGCAAGAAGCCCCAAATGCTACGCTTGTTGCCCAGCTCAGCTGGGGTATCACAAAGCCAATGCTTGTCTAGCCATTCATCTCCCAAATACTGTGTCATTGGTCAAATGCACTGTGAAATTATTCATTCGGCTTTTCCCAGCGTAGGACTTGCCTGCCACTCAGTGCATTCAGTTTAACAGGGCGTGGAGTGTTGGCTTTGTCTTCTGATTTCTCTAAACATAGGCAACTGGTACGGGTGCACAGGGTGCACGTGCCTCCCTGAAGGGGCCGGTGCCCCCCTGACAGCTGACACTGATGCTGTCGGTAGGGCTGGTGCCCCCCCCCGACAGGGCTGCCACCGGCAGCAGCTTCTGCAGGTGCTCCCCTAGATTCGGGAGGCACCGGTCACTCATGTCTCTAAAGATGGGCTTGAGACTAGTCATGGATTCACCTCAGTGTTTCGAGACTCAGGGGCCAGCGAGGTACCTCCAAAATAGAGGACAGTTGCGTTTAGTGCAACTGTACTGTCCCCACCACCACGAACGTTGCCTGCCTCCCACGGCTGGGGGGGCACAGTGAGCTCCCGCAGGCGGCTAAGGCGGTATCAGTGGTGGGGGCGTGATGGCGGTGACTGGGGAGCTCCTGCAGGCAGCTGCGGTGGTGTCGGCGGCAGGGGTGGGCTGAGCGAGGCGTTCCCACAGGCAGCGGTGCTGGTGTCGGTTGGGGGGGTGCCAAGTAGTGAAAAATAGAGGACATAAAGGCATCCAATTTCATATCAGTAGAGGACAGAGGACCAGAAAACTGAACTGTCCTCTCTAAAACTGGATGAATGGCCACAGTAGTTTAGACACAGGTTCTCAGATCCACACGGATGCGGACAATGAACAGCCCCCGCTTTGTTATGCCACACAGTTCTCTTATGTCTGTATAGCTCTGCTGGTGTTGCTAGTCCCATGCCAGATGCTCCAGGTGTAATTTGCACAGCAGGGTGATGTACTGGGTGTTGTGAACTATTGTGTGAGAAGCCTCAGTGCCTCAGCATGGGGACAGGCTCTTCAGAAACAAATTGGGGGAAAGGATGAGGCTGGTGAGAGGCTCTCTCTGCCCCAACCCATTAGGACTGCTTGCATCATTTGCTTCATTGGTTAAAGCAGATGAAGATGTGGAAAGGAGGGCATCCGTTTTAATAGCTGTTGCCATGGCTTTTGAGTGGAGAGACACAAGGAGGCACCATGTTCCCACAGTGAGAGTATACAACAAGGGGAGGAGAATGGGGATGAGAAGAAAACTGTCCAAGCAGCACACCAGCCAAGCATGTGCAGTGATGAAGGAGGTTGGTGAGAGGCATGTCCCCCGGCCCCCTATCCCAGCCTTTACCAGGCAGAAGAACTGACAGAACACATTCAAAGCAACCACATGGTCTTCTAACTCCTAGACAATATTAAGGCTTCTGCACAGAATTGAGATAAACCCTGCCCAGAGGAAAGAAGGCATGGGGAGTGAGGTAAGGAGGTCATCCCTCCTTCCTGAAGGAGGGGCTGTGTGTGACTTGGGGTGTGGAAGGGCACAGAGGAAGGGCTGGGAGTGGGGACAAAAGGGGTTGCCCCCTCTCCCCCCACAAGTGGAGCATTGCAGGGCTTGCTGGTCTGCTTGGGTTTTTTGTTGACAATGTAACAGCTCAGAGCAGTGTTGTGGCACTGTAAGGCACCCACTGTTATTAACTGAGCTGCTCAGATGTGCCACCCTATCTTGTAGGAGTAGCACGCTTGTGTCCAGACATAGGGAGCATGAGAAATGTGGGAGTCAGGACACCTGGGTTCTTGTCCCAATTCTACCTTAAGGCAAGAAACTTAATTTTTCTGTCTTGATTTGCCTGGCTTTAGAATAGGGGCAAAACTCTGCCTTGCAGGAACTGTCTTGAGGTGGAATGAATTAACGTCTGTGGTGTGTTCAGAGCTCCTGAGATGGAAGGTGTCCGAGTGCTAACTGTTAGTGCCAGTACCTTTAAGTGAGGCTCTTAAATCTCCATCGTGCTGCCATAACACAGTGGCCAGCTGTCTGCTGGTGCAAATCCACAGTGTCCTACCTCTCGTCTTTTCATTTTTAAGCATTAGCCTGGTGAGTAGCTAAGCATTTTTCACTGCTGTTGCTGGATCTGGATAGCTTGGCTGATTCATCATCACTGTGTGTTTCAGCATCTGGTTTTGTGAATGCAGCCTGTTGGACAGCTGTCTTCGTTACAAAGCAGTCGCCATCATCAGCACAGGCAACTTCCTCTGCTTCGGAAAAAGTGACTTGGGTTTGCTTCAGGTGTTGTCCGTTTTCATAGGACAGAAATCTATCATGCCTCTCTAGTAATTGTTCCCAGTTGGTTTAATTGCATTAATAGGCTTCCCTCGGTGATCCATGGTAGCGGCTTTACTCACTTGCTTCTGTAAGGACAATGACTGTAATAATAGCACCCCCACGGTCCATGCGGGAATGAAAACTCCATTGTGCAAGGCACCGTGAGCACACTTGTCAGTAAGTCAGGCCTGCTCAGAGAGCTGAGGTCAGAAGACACCCGCTGGACAGGACAAGACAATTCAGGGAAGGGAGGGGGTGGAGGATGAGTTAGTGGTGAATCGAATGCCATGTGCATTACTCTTGTCTTACTACATGCTTGCCATTGGCAGTGACTTAATAGCCCTTCTCTTTTTTTCCTTTGCCTTATCATTCTCTTAATTCCTGCTAAATCCTTTACCATAGGTAATAACAACTGTCCACTTGCACTTGGCAGCAGTACCCAGCTATCTTTGCAGTTTCAAGGTCCAGATTTCATCCCACAACACATTTCTGTAGACCACCAGGGTCAAATAGGGATCTTTATTTTTGTTTACCCACTTTTTAAAGCAATTTTCCAGCTCACTGCAAACAGGAGTCTCCAGGAGTTTACAGGCAAGATAGGGGATGAGTGAGGGAACACAGACGTGGTGACTTGCCAAGGTTCCCCAGCCTATCAGCAGAAAAGCCAGGAGTTTAATACAGGTGTGCTGAGTCCCGACTGCATGCCCCCATTGCAGGGCTGTGGTGCTTTTTTCCATCATAAACTAGCACTTCTCTGCAAAAGTAATTTCTATTGCTAGCCCTGCAACAGACTAACTGCCTGTCTTGGACAAGTCTCTTAACTATGCTGTACCTCAGTAACCTAGGTACAAATACAGCTAATGCTTACCTACTCTGCAGGTGTGTTGTGAGGCATGTAGTTTATTAATATTTGCTCTGGCACCATGATGTAAAATATTATTAATAACATAACTATATTCATATTATAAAACCCACAGACTTAAAAAAATTAATCTGGGATTCTGTATTGGTCAGATTGTGACTATGCACCTGGTAAAAGCATTTCATGTCCGATATTTTCCAGACTATTCATCTCAAAGTAATTTCAGCAGTAGTCAAGAAGGTTCAAGTTATCAGTGTTAGTTAGAGTTGAAAGAGCAGTGATTTCCTTAGATTACAGGTGGTCTGGGTTACAAAATGTTAACCTGTGTCTTATCCTGCAAATCTAGAACTCAGCACTGAATTAACTTCTGAACCATCACATTTTGTGCATGTTACATATATTTAATGTAATAAGAGTTATTTCTCTTATCTTTATTTCAGATTCTTTCCATCATCCATTTATTGCTCTTATTACATTAAATATATGTAACATGCACAAAATGTGATGATTCAGAAGCTAATGGTCATCACACAGTAACCCAGACCACCTGTAATCTAAGGAGGGTGATGCTGCAAGGGTGGAAAATTGTGGGACAACTGTGAATAAAGAAGCTATGAATTTTGACACCTTACTTGCACTGGATCCTGCATCTTCAGAGTCATTTATCCATATTTTTTTTTGTGGGTTGCCTTGTGTTAGCAATAAAAAGATCCCAGAGGAATGAGAGGGAATTTCAGAAAGGCTAAGCTGGGAGATGAGGAATGGTTTTATGGGCAAAACTCTCATTCAGGAGGACTGAGTTCAGTTTTTATTTGCCACACACACTATAACCTGGAGCTGGTCACATAATCTCTCATCAAGTTCCCAGTACTCTGCTTGTGTCTTGTATCCTTTTCTCTCACCTTTTGTCTCTCTTGCCTACTTATAGCCTAGCATCCCCAGGTTAGAGATGATCTCAGTCAGAGATGTATGTGCAGTGCCTAGCAGAGTGGGCACCAGCTGTTTGGTATCTGCACATGACTGTAACACAGTCGATAACCACGCAGCACTGATAGGCAATGAGCATCTTTGTGGCATGAAAGGCAGGTCGCAGGCCAACTGGTTAGGAGAAGCCTACAGTGGCCTGTCGCAGGAAGCTGAAAAGCCAGTTCATAGTTCATCACAGAGAAGTAAGGTTGGAAGCGACCTCACAAGATCAACTAGTCCAACCTGGGATCAAGCCAAGTTCCTTATCACCTTTCCATTGCACTGCAAGGCAGGCCAGACAAGTCATGCCATGCCATAACCATAACTCCTCTCCACCATGCAGCTGTGTGACGTGCACATTATGCTCATCAGTGTCACAAAGCTGCCTCAGCCACCTCTCTCTAACCAGCCCTGGCACCACCTGCCAGGCAGATAGCATAGTCATGTAACCTGTCATTTCTCTGCAGGGGACATTTTCAAAACATACTACAACTGGGGACAGGGAAGAATTACGCACAGCACTGGCTTCCAGTACCTCCTCCTTCTGCATGTTGTACTTCCTCCTGGTTCCTTCTTCAAGCTTAGAATTAGAGGGAAAATATCAGGCTTTAAAAGTTGGAGCTCCCAGGACTTTCAGGAGGAAGGGACAGGATTTCACAGAGGTTTGTGTTGATTTGGCAGCTCAAGGCTGAGAGTCAGAGAGACAAGACACTTTCAAGGAAACATTTAAAAACATGCGAACCCCAAGTAGCATCCTTTCACTAGCTGCCCCTTCCACAGCCCCCTGTTCTTCACTAGCTGAGTCTGCTTTGTGCTGTTGCATACAAAATGGAGGAAATAGCTTCAGAGCACAAGTTCCCTATAGAAATCATGAGTTCAGGGGAGAAGGGCCTTGGGGGCTGAGAGCCTGGGTATCAGTGCCAGCAGGATCAAGTTTGATGTTTCTGAAGGCTCTGCTAGGCTCTCTCTCAGTGAGCCTGTGCAGGGCCTGTGATCTTTCTGCCACAGAAGATGGTGGCCAAAATTTCACTCCACATATTCCCAGACTGTCTCAACACGTTGGTGGTAAATCAGCGCCCTGCCCTAGAGGACACCTGCTGTGGGTTTCCAGTGCCAGTCTCCTCCGCATAGTGCCCACTGAGCAGTGATCCAAGCAGTGGAATGTGATCAGCTTATGGCCGTGCCAAAAGGAGAAGGGGCTTAATAGCTTAAGAGGTGGGCTGTGAATGGGTCATGTAGCTACATGAATGGTTGAAGTAGGGAAAGAGAGCCAGTATGGGGCATGGCATTCAGCTAGTTGCATAGTCATGACTTCATGGAGCAGAAGCACATTTGAGGCTTTGGAGAGTTTATCATTTTGGCCATGCACAGGGCAGGGAGTTTGCAAAGAAGAGTGTGGCTCCTGTCACAGTCTGGTGGGGTTTTAGGAAAATGGGATTTTGCAAGCACGTAAAATTGTTCCTGAAGATCTTCACCTCAGTCAAAGGCTCTTGCTTCTTGTATCACTCAGATACTCCAGCTGCCTATAAGCCAGTTACCTTGGGTATGCTAACAGCGTAGCTGCAACAGTATAGAGCTCAGTATGAGCAGCTTTGCCGCTGACACTGAGCTCCATGCTGCTACATGCTGCCAGGGGTATTTGAGTATACTTGCATATAGCTACATGAACTGCAGTCACCTTGACTGTAGACTTTGTAGATGTACCATTAATCTAAGGTGGTCTTCACAATGGCTGCAGCATTCTTTGTGCATATGTTGAAGGCCTTGCTAGAGACAAATGAATAGGTGAATGTGCAGGAGGCATTCCTAGATGAAGGACAATGGCGTTGGCCATCTTCTGACAGTTGGCCAGTCAGGACATGGGCTTACATGTGTCACTGTTTTGTTCACATGTGGCAAGTACTGTGTTGCTTGATGTGGTAGACAGATATGGGCATGGCTTATTTCTCAGTGGCCATGTCACTTTGGGCTGTTGGGAGATCAAGATAAACCCAAACTGTGGCAGAGTGGAAATGATAGTGATATAGCTTATGCCCCCTCCTTTGTGGGCTTGTAATGAGCAATGCCCCCCTGTGGTGTTAGTGGGTTACTTAGCTGTCAGAAGTGCACTCTTTACATGGCACTGGGGTCCTGACCATGTTGAATCATTAAGGGTATATTTACCCAGTGCAATGACTGCTGGGCAGAGATACCCGTTCTGGCTGTAAGTCATGTTAGGACGGCCTGCATGGACCGTAGGGATGCAGGAGCTGTTTTTGCAAGAACAAGGCTGTGCACCTTGCTGTTGTGGCTGCACCCAAGATCAGGTGATCTCATTCCGGATCCCCCAAGTTTCTTGGTCACAGAAAACAGTCATCACATTTTAATGAATTGCTTGCGTGTTGTGGTGTTGTGGTGCAAGTGAATGGCTGGGGTGGCTGAATGCTGGTGATGGGTTGTGGCCTGTGATACAGCGATGATTTATTAACAAATAGATTTTTTATTCTGTAGCTCACCTGATGGGTGAGAAATATACTGTATAAATCATTCACAAATAATATGAGGCAAGGCCATTGGGTGCAGATTCATGTAGGAATTGCTCTGCGAATGTGAGTCCAAGAGCACTGTGAACCCTTTGTTCAGTGGACACTATGGGCTGACTGTGTAGGGCAGTTCTGCTAAACACAGGGTCCAGCAGAAGAAGGGACAGTAGTGAGGTGGGTGCCTGTCCAAAGGTTAGGCCAGGGCAGAGTGGTGTGAAGGAAGTGAGTGTTGCAGGACATGCTTGTGTATGAAAATGGAGGCACTGCCATATGGATGTGACACTGGGGTAAAGCATCCTGCTACACTGTGCATGGTAGGATGATCTGTTCCCATGTGTGCAGGCAGTTTATTGCTTCCCAGCCTTGTGTTAGGAATCCTTGTGCACCTGCAGCACTGAGTATTACAGACAGTCAGCAAAACTGATACCCCACGAGGTTATTCTCTTCCAGAAGGGGCAGCATATCTTAATTCCTTGTGCTCAACAAGAAATCTGTGTTAACCAACATGATACTGGGTCATAGCCCCAGTGCATTCTGAAGTGTTTCACACAGCTTGCGGTCTGCCTGCATAGAAAATCATTTTGCCCAGTCCTGAAATGCAGCCACCCCTGAGGTGGAATCTGGCAGCTGTTCAGCGGCACACAGCCATACTTCAGCACAGCCAGTGAACAGCGAAATATCCAGCCGCAACGTCAGGGAGAGTTTAGGGAAGCAGAATGCATTTGCTCAATATAGGGTTTGTCCAAGACACCAGAGCTACCACTTTCACCCTGTTGGGACTGTTGTTCAATGTGCAAGGTGGCATTTCCAGTAGTTACCCTTTGCTGAAGCCACTGAATACACTCTAGGTCATGAATGCTTTACTTCCCATTGTTATGTTGCCATTGCCAGATACAGCTGCAAACCCCCACTTTGCTCTGCATCCATGCTGCCTCCCTGATGTGACACCTTTCCATCATCCACACATTCCTGCTCCAAGATCTAGTGCCCATTAACTCCTTCCATATAGAGCCATGCGGCAAAGGTTTCAGGGTCAGTTCAAGTCCATGTGGAACCTTCATCTGCAGCAACCAAGAGTCAGTATTTTGATCTATGGCCTATGGATAATGGGCCAGCTCCTCTGCTGGGGTAAATCAGATCAGCTGTGTTGAAGTCAACATGCTCAGAACCGTGTGTGCTCAAGGAATTAGTGCTAAGTATAGCTGGGGCTTTCCTGTTAAGCAAGGGAGTGAAAGCAGAGTGAGTGCTCTCCAAGCCATGGCTGTTACAAATGGGGCATTGTCCTGTTACAACAAGGAGCTCTGGTGTCACCCCAAAGCACTGTCAGCACAAGGTGGCTTGTCATTCACAGCCAGCAGGGCTGGAGCAGGAGCAGGTTGAGTCATCCTAGTACTTCTCTCTGATGCTAGAGGGGCAGAGCCTCTGAATGCCAAGGAACTGCCAGCCACTGCAAGTAAAGCCATTTGGCAAGCACCACACCTGCAGTTTGTGCCTGTGCAGGGTTGATGTAAAGGTTGTGAATTGCTGAGCTGAGTGGAGGCGGGGGTGGAATCTGTTCAAGTTGCTTCTGCGTTTTGTGTGACAGTCCAGAGCTCATGTGGCAGGCATAGCTTATAGATCCTAGCCAGATAAATAAGAATCCCTTTAGTTTTATCTTATTTCCTCCTAACTAGAAGCTCACTATACTTCCCATCTGCATTGTGCATGCATTAAACAGGGAGTTAAGTGTCCCCCTCAATCCACCAGCTGCTTGCATCTCTTCCCAGGGGATCACAGAAATGGCCATGCAATCTGCCTTGTAGAAATACCGGCCAGCGTTTTGTTTGCTTCAAATCTCTTTAACAGTGTTACGTAAAGAGGGTTTTAATGAAGCATTTGAGATGCTCAGTGTGTTCATCCCAGGCGTATGAGGCCAGACTCTACTCAAAAGATGGTCCACTTAGGTGTTGCAATACCTAAGATGTAGGTGCCTTGTTTTAATTAACAAGGTTAGACATTTACTAGCAGCTCAGCAGAGAGGTTCCAATAGCTCACCAGCAGGAAGCCTAGGTGCAGGTGGGTCTGTATTTCAGCTTCTCCTGCCTCAGGACTTCAAGGGAAGTATGGCCATTATGTCGGGTCCCAGAATGCTCTAATGGACACATTCTTTTCACCTAGCAGAGGCTTCTCAGGGGCCTTTGATGGTGTTGTAGGTGCCTCTTTGAGAGACAGTTTGAATAATAGTTTCATAGTTTCTAGGGTCGGAAGGGACCTGAGTAGATCATCTAGTCCGACCCCCTGCCATGGCAGGAAAGAGTACTGGGGTCAAACGACCCCAGCAAGGTGTTCATCTAACCTCCTCTTAAAAACCCCCAGGGTAGGGGCCAGCACCACTTCTCTTGGAAGTTGGTTCCAGATCCTAGCCGCCCTGACTGTGAAGTAGTGCTTCCTGATGTCCAGCCTGAATCTACCCTCCACCAGCTTGTGACCATCATTCCTGGTCACTCCTGGCAGTGCTCGGGGGAACAGGGACTTCCCCAGTGCCTGCTGGTCCCCCCTGACTAGTTTGTAACAGGCCACAAGATCCCCCCTCAGCCTTCTCTGGTGGAGGCTGAACAGGTTCAGGTCCTGTAGAGGTCAAGCAGGAGTTAGGTGCTGTAGTACACCTAGGTACACCATGTAGGTCACTTCTGGGTGCATGCAGAAATGTCAGGTAGATGCCTCAGGAACATTGCAGTCCAAAACAGAGACCTCTGATGAATTCAGGCTTCTTATGAACTTTGTGGCTGCTGGTATGGGGCTAGTTTGAATTGGTCTTTGGACTTAGGTACCTAAACACCACCTTCCCAAAGAGTGCTATAGCTGTAAGTCATTCCAGCAGTAGTGGGTCCCAGCCAGGGCTTCAAGGATCCTAGCCTTGTGCCACTGCCTGTTACAGGCTTCAGTGTGGTTGTTATTTTCCCCAATATCAGGGATATTAATGGTGACATGGTGGCTGTTGGACCCTGCTTGCCAGTGCTGTCTTGGCTGGTGATGCCAAGCCCAGAGTCCAAGGGCATGGACACGTGTCTAGTTTAAATGCTGTCTTAGTCATGTCAAGATGGCATTTGAAAAAGTAGTGCCTCCAGAAGAGCGAAGGGTGGGTGAGAGGCCTCTTAAGGTGGAATGACCATGAACTGAGGCACTCTGGGCTGCATGCTTCATAATAGCACTGAGCAGAAGAGGGGCAGGAGGGCTGGACCCGGTGATTTCATGAGGTCTCTTCCAGCCCTAAACTTCTGTGAATCTGTGACAGCAGTGAGGGCTCCTGACAGTCTTGCGACTAAGGTGCTGAGGCAGGGCTCAGTAGGGGAGGCTTCCACTCATGGTGCTGCCATGGGCTTGGCCTGTCCTTTCAATGAAAGCTTTCTGGCTACCCCATGTATTTTACGTTTTTTTCTTCACCTTAGACTGCAAGGCGCAGAACCAGCTCTCCCTTTGGCTGGGAAGTGGCACTAACACAGCTAACCTGAGCCACGCAGGCAGATTTTTAGACTTTACTTCCCCCTACGCAGATCACTGGATTTTTCTGAGTAGTTTTTCTCTGGTGCTGTCCACCCAGGAAGGATTGCAAACGCTCTGCATGTCTCTGAAATGTTAACTACAGAGAAGCCATGGCCAAAAACAGTTTGGTGATGTTGGCAACAGTGGCTTCTTATCTTTTAGCCCAGAGCCCTAGTGGTGAAGTCACCTGCCAAAGGATGGGGTGGAAGACCCAGGTTCCGGGGCCCAGGAGGGATCAGAGCCTGCATCTCCCACTTAGCAAAGTCTTCTAGTCAGCAAGTCATAGGTTAGACATGGCCAAAAGCACCCTTCACCCCTACATTTGAAGCTGGCTTACTTGTACAGGCAAGAAGGGAAAGTGTATGAGGCTTCACTTCAGTGAAATGGGCATTGCCCTGGTAAGGAGAGGGCCCTGGGTTCTGGCCTCTGCCCCTAAATGGACAGGAGCTGCCCTGGTGCTGTCTAACCATTGTATCCAATAACTCCTAAATGCAGCAGCACCCCTCGGGGCAGGAGTAGGGTCCTGACTCCAGAATCAAATCCCTTTTAGGGTAGGGGTGGTGAACCTCCGGCCCATGGGCCTAATCTGGCCTGCAGAGCCATGGCATCCAATCTGTGGGACTCCCCATGAGTTGGGAAATTTGATGGGTGGGAGTGGCTGCAATTAATAGCACCATTCTCCACACTGCTAAATTCCCAAGCCCTGTATGGCCTGTTAGAGCTGGACCATGCCCTCTCCCCCTATATGGCCAGATCAGAATCAGGCCACCCCCCGCCCCTTTGCGTGACCAAATCAGGGTCAGTTTCCCCCCCATCTTCCTCTGCACGGCTAGATGGAGCTCTGCTGCACCCCTGGCTGCTAGACTGAGATCCCCAGCTGGATCTAGCTCACAGATGGCCTGAGCACTGCCCATATGGCCCACTGCACAAAAATGTTGAGCACCACTGGTCTAGGACCTTGCCCATCTTATGGAGCCACACTGCTCCATAGGAGCGGGGGGGGGGTGCACTGGATAATCCCTGCTTGTAGTCTGGTGGCTGGAGGACTTTGCTGGAAAAGAGAAGATACAGTTTCAGCTCCCCTGAGGTGGGAGGGGTGCCTAGAACCTGGGTATCCCATGCCCTGGGTATACGCTCAAAGCAGTAGGCTATTGCAATAAAAGGTGGGAGTCCCCCTTCTCTTTGTGATGTTGATGAAGTTGCTCACCTTCCTAGGGGAATAGGATCTTACATGGTTAATCTAGCTGTGTAAATGTGACTTCCCATCTAAGGGTGGCATTGGATTTGAGTCTAGCCACTTTGGGGCTGGGGGCTGTTTCTTGTTCTAGCACAGTGGGCTTGCAGCCTTGGCTGCAGTCTTGGTTCTACCACAGAAGGACTACCAGTACTGTTAGTATGGCACAGACAGGCTTTGAAAGGGGAGGAGTAGTTGCTGCTCCAGAGTGGAAATCTGCTGTTACCTCTGCATCTCTTGTAGCAACACAAGTGAACTAAATCCCTGTAATTTCAACCCTGAATGAAACCCATATGGGTTACATCCAGCCATTTATACCAGTATCCTGGACAGGACTGACCTGTTAGTGCTGTTGATAACCACAGTGGTGTAACGCACACTGGGGATGGTCTCTTGCTCTGTGCAGGTACAGCACCTAGTGCAATAGGCTTCTGACCTTGGCTATGGCCTTGCTACCACCACAGTAAAACTGCTGCTAGAGTGAGGCAGGCAGTATTATAAGGGACACTCTGTGCTATATGTAGGCTCACACTGACACATGGGGAAGGGAAGAGGACACAGAGTGAAATCTCCAGGTTTCTATCACGTCCCCATTATTCATTCTCCTTTTTAAAACCAGCCAGAACTGGTGTCAGGTGCTTATCGCTGCATATGATGACAAATGAAGTATTTGCTTAGCAGTGTATTTGATACACTCCAAAAAGTGCTATTAAAGGGCATAATTATTTAATAGGTTAGAAAAAGTACTTGTGTGTGGTGCTAACAGGGCAGTAGTATAACTTGGGGTGGGGAGAGGAGACCTTTGGTGGGGGGACAATGCTGAAGCTGCCCAGGGTACGCAACTGCCTTGTTATACCTCTGAAACATGGGTAATAAGATACAGTCAAGGGAAATTGCGCTCTGTGCTTTCTGGCTTTTCACCACACCAAATGGAAGCTCTGGGCCTTTGCAATGCTCCTAGAAACCAGCTCTGAGCATGGGCACAGGGCATTAGCCTGAGAGGCGAGGAACTGGAAATTGTTGTCATAGCTCATGGGTAGGCTTCAGAGGAGAGAGGAGACTTGAGCACATAAGAAGCTCATCTACAGTCAGGGGGCAAAGCTGTGAACATCTCCATTATTTCTGGCTTATTGTCTCAATGTTGCAACCTACCGATACCATCTCTTGTAAGGCTCCATCTCACCTGTTCTGCTTCCCCTGTCTTGGGCATGTCTTCCACCTTTCTCCTTCATTGCACTTCTGGCCCAAAAAGGCAAACACCAGCATTTTTGCTGGATGTAGCACTCACTTCGTTGTTCCAGTGTCTGAACACCATGAGCTACATAGAAACCAGATTTATTGCTCCTCCACTGTGAAAAAGTTGAGGCATTACAGCTGGTCCAAGCCAGAGTTTAAGACCCTGCTGGCTCCTAGGAATTCAGCCAGAGGCAGTCAGAAAGGGTAGCAGCAGCAGGTCTCTGGGACAATATGGACCCTTAAGAGTAAGTTCCTTCTTGATCTTTGTGTTTCAAATTTATCAGGTTTCTGCAGGTCTTTCTCTTGTACCAACACCTGCAGTGCCTGACCTGTGTGCTATGCTTGGCATGGTACTGACACCAGGCTGCCTTTCAATGGGCAAACCCAAAGCCATTTGGAGCATTACACCCAATGGCTGAGACTTCCCCTGCTTTGTGCAGGGCAGCTTCAGCCTAGACACCACTTAATGTCCACATCAGTGAGTGGAGCCCTCTGCACGAGAGTATCAGCCTGAGCCCCTCTCCCATGAGCCACTGTTCATCTGCTCAGAACTGCAGTGCTTGCTTTTTTATCTTTATTTGCCATGAGCTAAGCCAGCCAGAGTTCTCCATGACTTCCAAGGAGGTGGTTGCAACTTAGAGTTTCTATAACATCGCCAGGCATTCCTGTAGATACTAGGGGTGTACGAAATGGGTCCTATTCAATTTGGATTTGACCTGAATTCGGGACAGTGGTTCAATTTGTTGATTTGGATCACTCTCCCCAATTCGATTTGGCCGAATCTGAATCTGAGGATTCGATGCTAATTCAGAGAATCAGCGATTCGGACACAGACACAGCTTTAAATGTTTTTTCTACGTACCTCGAGGTACCAGGCATGGCTTGTGAATGGTGTGATGGTGGGGCAGATGGAGCATCCCACAGAAGCGCAGGGGTGGGGAGCCTCCACATGCTTGGCAATGAACCTGGACCTGAGCTGGAAGTACTTTCGGAGGGTTCCGATTTGATGCAGGGAGATTAAAGGGTCCTCTGATTTGATTCGGATTCAGAGATGCAGCCACTGAATAGGCTGAATCTTCACACTGCCCTAGTAGATACCATTTGTCTAATAAACCATCAGGCTGCCAAGAAACCAGACTACATCATATTCAGACTGTCCAGGGTTATGATGACCCATGGAGTCAGGTGTGCTTGGAGGGCAACATATTGTCATCCACAGGTTGTTTTGAAATGGTTGCTACCTGTGGTCCGAGAGCACAAGCCAGAAGAGCGAGGGTCTGAAACATGCTATGTGCTGTCTGACATCTCTTATATGGCCCAGGTCAGTATGTGTGTGTGTGTGGGTGGGGGAGGGGAGGCAACCTTCTAGACAGACATAATTAGTCCTACACCCTCCCCACATGCCACTCCAGTCCTCTTCTCTTACCCAAACTGCTGCTCTGCTTTCTGCTCCCTGCCTGATCCACTGTCCTGTTTTTCTCCTTCTTACTCAGTCTGCCACAATACTGCCTGCCCCCTACCTCATCTGCAACATGCCACACAAAGAGGCTGCCTGTGCCACTTGTGGCATGTGTGCTGCAGCTAGGCCACCCCTGGCCTAGATCACCTAGACTAATACCAGAGTGATGCAGAGACTGCAACTCTGAAAGGAAAAGGGCTGTGGAGGTGCAGTTAGCTGACCTTGGCTATGGCCTTGCTACCACCACAGTAAAACTGCTGCTAGAGTGAGGCAGGCAGTATTATAAGGGACACTCTGTGCTATATGTAGGCTCACACTGACACATGGGGATCACCTAGACTAATACCAGAGTGATGCAGAGACTGCAACTCTGAAAGGAAAAGGGCTGTGGAAGTGCAGTTAGCTAAAATCAAGGGTGTATCCAGAATGGGTGCAGTGACACCCTCTTTTCATTTGATGCTGCCATGGGAGCCGCAGCCAGGGACTTCCTATGTCTTTGAATTGGGTAAGAATTCACCCCTTCCCTTCTCCTCCATGGTCAGAGCCACTTTCCCTCCCTTTCCCTCCTCCCACTGCCCAGGGCCAGGGGCAGAGGGAGGCTCCAGAACCGCTCCTGCTCTGCTTCAGCTGGGCTCTGTGAGGAGCCGGGCTCAGCCCCGACAGTGACAGCAGCAGGTGGGTTCCTCCTCCCTGCCTGATCCCCCCACTCCCCCCACCCCCAGTGTTGCTCATCGGATCAGACACTGCAGCCAACTCTGTAGCAATGTTTGCTTCTCCTGCCCCACTTTTCAAAATCTTGGATCTGTGATTTGTGGCTTGCTTTTGCCATTATGGGGATCAGCTTTGTAGGGCCTCCTACCTGCCTGCAGTTGCTTACCTCTGTGGGTGTAAAATCCTATCCGGGCAGCAAGGTGTAAGTGGCTAAGCAACCTGGGGAGAAGCCAGTCTGCAGTGTCAGGCACAAAGGGGCAGAATATCCTTTACAGAGGCTGCTTTTGCCATTGCAAGCATCAAGGGAAGCTGTTTGGTGCAGTCAATTTTCTAACTCTGAATTTTGGTGGCAGGAGAGAGGAGTGTCTTAGCACCTTAATATGGCTAACCCTTGTATGGCTTCATAGTGAAGAGAAGAGGCACTTGGGGACAGAGCAGAGTTTTCTGGCCTGGGAACACATTACAGGTTGGGCATAGATGGGAAGATGATGGCTCTACAGCAGTGTACATGCAGCCCACATGGTTTGGCTCCCTGCTATCTACAAGATGAGTGAATCTGGTGATCTGACTAGTCACAAACATTTGGTCCAGCTCAGCAGACTCAGGGAAGGCAATCTGCTGGGGGTAGGCAACCTCAATGGAGTCCTTTACACAATTGCATTGCATCTCTGTGGACTTTGGGGTTTTTTTGCATTGCTGTCCATGGTATCCTGCTCTCAGCCAGCAATTAGAGACCTGCTGCTGCTACCCCTTCTGGCTGAATTCCTAGGAGCCAGCAGGGTCTTAAACTCTGGCTTGGACCAGATGTAATGTCTCAGCTTTTCCACAGTGGAGGAGCAATAAATCTGGTTTCTATGTAGTTCATGGTGTTCAGACACTGGAACAACGAGGTGAGTGCTACATCAAGCAAAAATGTGCTATAAATTTTAAATAGGCCTTTGTCTTTTGAATGATGCAGCCCAGAAAACCCCTGGATCATCTGATGTCCCAGGGAATGGGATACTTAGGAGTGGAGGCATCCAGCAAGCTGGGTTTGGTCCAGAGCCCACAAGCTCAATAGAAAGGCTGAGCTTGACTTCAAAATGGGTGTGAAAACCTACGAGGCAGGACTCCCCTGTTGTGCAGGGGAGTGCACGTTGGGGCAGCTTACTGCACACTGCAAGACTATAGGAGGAGGGAGAGCTGACTGCACAGATGTGGCAGCATGGTGACAAGTGCCTGTGCACAGCAGCATACCCTAGTGCCTCACCAATGGTACAGGCATAGCTGTGTGCCAGACTAGCAACTGGCTGGGGGTGGGGGCCGAATCACCAGCTAGTACCTGCCAATTGACAGGAGACTGTGTGTCACTTGCCCTGTGGCACAGCAAGCTGGTGCTGTGTAGCTGGACCTAGAGGCAGAGCAGGAGGGGATTGAGGAGAGACAGCCATTTCAGTGGCAGTTGTATCTGTGGAGGATCCTGCAGCCATTCACTGGGTCACTGACCATTCTGCATTGCAGTGCGTCGTGGCTCAGGGGTCTAATTCACTTGCTTTTCTCCACTGCAGAGCTGAGTTCAAAGTGTTCCTGTTGTCAGAAGCTAAAAGACGTCTGGCATTTCATCCTCTTAGACATTTGCTGACAGCCCACAAGTCTGACACAGGTCAGCCCAGCTGGCAGCCTCCAATGCGGGGAAGTGTTCGCGGCTGGGAAGGGGAAGGGAGGGGCTGCAGGTCTGGAACAACCTGCGCTAGCAGGGCTGGGGGGAGGCCGAGGGCTGGTACTGCGATGGTTGCTGCTGGGCACAATTTAAATACCTTGGCATAACTAGGTGGGGAGATGGGCTTATTTCCCACCCACACAAAGGCTTGCTCTGGTCCCTTCCACCTGCTTGTCAGCTTCCTGATCATCACTCCCCTTCTTTCTTATGCAATGCTGTCTTGCTCACACTCTCCACCTCAGGAAACAGAAATAAGCCAAATGCCTCACTGACACCATCCTCTAGTTATGAGGAAGTTACCCCAGACACTTTATAAGCCAAAAATTAAACACAGCCCCAACTAAATGCTGTGGTCCATGGACAGGGACAGTGAGTGCCTCACAATACAGGGTTACTGAATGGGATTTCTCTGGGGGTTGCGGTGAGTTTATTTCAGTGAAGCTATAACTGGACAGTTTGCCCTGGGACCAAGGGTTTGCTTTATTTATTTATAAGCCTCTTTAAGAACATCCAGGGCTTGGGAGCTGGTATCCCCAGGAGTGCTGCACCTCCATCACCATGCCCTCATTGTACACACTCTGCTATCCTTATCTCTTTGTCAATGCATGGGGTTTGATGTTCATCTGAGCAGCAGCCTTCCTAATCTTTCTCTACGCTATCTGTCTTATAATGTGCCACAGCTATAGTATTTAAGTACTGGGTATCTCTTTGTTAGTGTCAGGCCGCAGCTGTTGCTGCTGTTACTGAAGATTGCTATTGTGGTGGATACTATATAAACACATGTGAATGCAGAGAAGTATCCTGTGGAGTGTGTAACATGCTGGACACCACAACCTAGCCCAGGGGCCTGTACCACATAGCATCACCTGGTAGAGTGCAATGGAAAGGGTATTCTGGGCAGTGACCAAGCACCTTCTTCCATGAGAGCTTCCTGATGCCCAAGTGTGGAGAGTGGGCATGTGCCCCCGCCTCACTGCCAGCCCCCAGAGCATAGGGGCGGCTCTTCTATGTGGCTCCTGCAGAACCATTCAGGTGAGGATCCATAAGAATTTTCCATCTGGATTGGAACCACGATCCAGCTAGTTTAGTGGTGGACACTGACTGCTGCCTCAGGGAAAGGTGCACAAAGAAACTTTAGAGCAGGTTGCTGAAGGGTGATCTGTCCCTCTGGGAGATCTCAGCTGAACTATTAGCAGTTATGGATTGGCTTATGTCCTGGGGTAGACAATTTTGTTTCCCTTCCAAAATCGCTGAGCACTAACTTTGGGAGCTCTGGGTACCATGGTCTCTGCATCCAAACCATCTCTGCAGGAGAGGAGACTCAATTTTTAAACACATTGTTCCCTTCTTAGGGCTAATCACTGGCACAGGTAACCCCAGCGACAGGGCTGCACTGCCCTTTTATCTCTTGCAATGCTTATTAAATGTAGCGCTACATCAATATGACCGAGCATGTAGAGCATAAATGCTGAGAGGAGTAGCTCAGCAACAGAGAGTCAAACCAGACTGCACATCCACCCAAAGGCATGGGCCCAGATCAGGCAGTGCCACCCAAGGCCAAGGTCTGCGCAGGCAGGAGTCAGATGTCAATAATACAAAAAAAAAAGAAAAGCATGTGAATATAAAGCGCGCTGGCTGTGACAGAGTCCAGTTCTTGCTCTCCCCATCTCCTCTGTCTCTTTAATGCCACCCACTCAATTGGGCCTGGTAAGAGATTTTTCTGCAGTCTGTGTACAACACAGGTTTTGCTGAGTTGAGTAAAATTCCTCCCATGTCACTCTCTCTTCCTGTCCCATGATCTTAGCCATAACTAAGGGAGAGATGGAGTCATGCAACTCAAGCTTTTCTTTCTTCTCTTCCAAATGCTACATGGTTCCGTTTGTGCCTGTTGGCATTCAGGTTATAATAGTACTGAGACAACCCAGATGAGCATGTGGCTATTTTGGTCAAGTGCTGTCTGAACACACGAGAGACCCTGGGAAGCTTACAGTCATATCAGAGAGGAATGCGAGGGGAAACAGAGAGGCAAAGAGAAGCAAAGGGATCTGGCCATGGTCACCCAGCAGGTCAGTGGCAGAGCTGGGAAGTCAGCTTTCTCCACTCCCCTATGGATTTAGGAACTTAATTGTATGTGTGCAAATTTGTCCAGTGTGGAGTAGAACTTTCAATTAAACAAGAGTATAGTCCCCATTGCGCCTTCGCTGGGATGGGGGGGAGTGTTTAATTAATTAAAGTGAAAAGTACATTAATTATTGAAGACTGTTCCTTTTGGTGAGTTTCTGTGGAGATTATTGAGAGAGGGGAATGGGCCTATAAGACCTAGCTGAAGACACCAGGCTTGTTATTAACATGCTAGCTATAAGTAACCCACTGAAATGCACAATTGAGGAGGAACCCGCTTCCCCCAAGCTTGCAGTAAGGGAATTAAATTCATAACCTACATTAGCATGATGCAGCATTTGCACAGACAACATTTTATCTGTAAGGTTCCAATGGCAACACAAAGGCCATGGTGCTGTGTGCAGGCAGGGGCTGTTGCCAGGCCCAGCAGCTCAGTACCTCCCATTTAATGTTGCTGAAACCACCAGGATCCGTGCAAAACGGCTGAGTTACTGTTGCTGTTGAAACCTTAAATTTGTGTTTCCTGCCTTCTGATTCTTTCAAGGTGTACAAAACTGAAGTTGCATTACTTCTACTTTACATGGAAATGACACCTAGAGGAAAAGTGCTTAATTCACACCTGCTGCTATAGAAGGGGAATAAGAAAAACTGTTGTGTAAACTCTCCACCAGTGGGGGCATTCCCTCTTCCAGAACCTACCCCCTTTTTTGGGCAGGAGGAGAGGGTACCTTTACATGGAGATGAGAACCATAGAAGTTCTGCTGCCTGACACTGCCCGGGGAGGTATTGACCCAGCACTCATCTTCCATGTGCCTTGGCCTGTATGGGCCTGGCCCACTCTCTAGGCTCTGTTCATCTGTCAGTTCTGGAACTGAAGGCAGGACTGTGGAGAGGTAAGTGTCTCTTGCCCCTTACCTGAGACTGGATTTAGGGTGGTGTGTGTGTGTGTGTGTTGAAAACAATGGCCTTTCTCACACAGCTGCAGTAAGGGCACGCTGATGAAGAGAGAGAGCCCTGTTTGCAGGTGGGACGTGAAAGACAACATAGAGCTGCTTTCATTAGTCCCTGGTGTGAATCCCACAATCAGGAAAATTGCTGCTATTACTAAAAACCGTGGCAGAGAAGTCCATTTATTTTTCATTTTTCTTGGGCACTTGCAACCCGGCAGCATGAATCACTGTCCGTATGTAGATTAAATTTACGCCACACATTAGCTTTCATGTCTCTAGTGCACGTATGTCAGCTAGGGCTCCTGGCCAGTAAAATTCAATAGCAGAGTGGCTGTTGCATGCTGCAGCTAGGACACCATCAGCTCTCATGAGGGAACAGCCCTTTGCTAAAGAGTATCTCCCTGGACTTGTATAACGTGGGATGTCTGTGAGTGCCTTGAGCCGTGGAACTCAGCACTCTCTGGTAATGCCTAGTGCTGGAGATCAGAAGGACTAGAAGGTGTAAGACAGTATTTCCTTCCATCAGGCTGATTTGTTCATCCATATGGGAAAGGTTTAGGTTTGTCCATTGGTTATTTATTTAAAAACAGTATGGGCAGCTGTGCTTCTGTATGCTGATAAAAGGTATTATGGTCTTGTGGACATGGTGCTGGGCTGCAAGGCAGGAGACCAGGGTCTAAGTTTACCTCTGCTACTTACTTGCTGTGGGACCTATGGCAAGTTGTGTCACCTCCTGTTTTTCATCGTCATGTCTGTTAGAGTGTTCATTCCCTGAGGCAGGTCTGTCTGACTAAGTGTATGTCAATGCCTTGCACAACAGGTCTCTGGTCTCACTTGGGTTGTGTGTAATAGAGATGGGCCAGTTCACAAGTTGATAATCAGTTCTGCCATTAATCACTCCTGAGAAATGCCTGATTTTGGATTTCCCCTAAAGATGTGTTGCTACAACTGCAGAACTGGCCAAGAGCAGGGATGGATCCAGAGGGGGTGCAGTGGTGGGATCACTTCCCCTTTTGAGTCTCTAAGTCTCTGAAACAGGTAAGATCTCCTCCTCTTCCCTCTGTGCTCAGCAGCACATCCTTCCCCTCCTCTGCCCACTGCTGCCATTGTCCCTAGTGGCCCAGGGCAGGGGGATCTCTAGATCTGCTCCTGACCTGCTCCAGCTAAGTTGTACAGGGATCTAGGCTCAGCCAGGAACAGTGGCAGTGACGGTGGTGAGCGGGTTCCTCCTCCCCGCCCGGTCCCCCCTGGTGTTCCCTGGCAGCCTGGGAGCAGACATGTAGGGGGGGGATGCACCCACTGTTGGCATTACCGATGCTGTCCCTAGCTGATCAGGCTCCCTGTTCACCTGACTGGAGCAGAGCAGGAGCATCTCTGGACTCCCCCCTCCCCAAGGTAGCCATGGACTGTGGGGACAGTGGCAGTGGTAGGTGGGGAAGGAACAAGATGGGAGGGTGGCAAAATATTTACCTGCTTTGGGGACTTAAAAAAAGTCCCTGGCTGCAGCTCCCATAGTGCAGTCTGCCCAGCAGGGGGGTGTGCAGGGAAGCTGGGCGCACAGGTGCAACCGCCTCTGTAGTGCTGGTTGCTGTTCCTGCACCCCCCCTTTACAAAATCCTAGATGCACCCATGGCCAAGAGGGTGTTGTTTTAAGTTTATTTTAGAACTTGCCTCTGAGATCATGATTCCAGTCTCACTAATTCTCATGTAAACAGGGAGCAGATCCCATGATGTCAGATGCACTAGCATCAGAATGGCATAACAGTGATCTGAGGAATGTAATCATCTTGAAATTAAGTGATTGAACATATGAATAACAAGCTGCCTTGAACAATGTTCTGTCCCAGGTAATACAAAAGACATATCCCAAGTAATGCATATCTGCATGGCACTGAATTTGAAGTGCTCTGGGATTCAGAGCACTTCAAATGCATGTCTGCCCAGGCCTTTAGAGCCACATACTTTATAGGAACACACACATACATGCACACATACACGCACACATTAAAACAGACTCACTGTCAGGCAGGCAAACGCAGACAAATACATTGTACAAAGGACATGCACGCACACAAATGCATTTTATACCCAGGCTTACAAATGCACACAGGTACTTGCTCTCAGACACACAGAGGTGCAAGCTGTCACTTGTGTATACCCCACTGCACGCTTGCAGAGCTCTGTTTAGCATGCCCACTCCCTTAGCTGCCGTGTGCTGTGCACTGAGGCAAGGATGCTTATCTGCGTGCTCATGTGCTGTCAGTACCACAGCTACTCAGAAGCACACACTGGAAGGTGTATGCTCGTAGTTGGGTAGACTCAGTATCTCAGATACACTTGCCCACCCTTAGACACCCGTCGGTGCAGCAGATGCATACTGCCAGCTATCATTACTGTGTAAGAGCCCTATCATTTTGAATTAATCTGGGATTCATCATGCTAGCAGTGAGCGTAATTAATTTATTTGGTATTAATGTGGATGAAATATGTACTGTCCTTGCAGGGGAAATCGCACTGCCTCTAAGCATTAGTTAAAAGGACCATTAAAATCAAACCTTTCTGAGAGCCATTAAGCCAGTCTTTCATGCTGAAGAAGATAAAGCCCTGCTGTGTGAAATGTCATGCATAATTAGGTTGATTGCTGTTTTAAACTCTGCCCCTTCTTCCCTGCTCCCCCACCCTCATCCCCCGTCCTTGCCTCCTGGCAGCACACACTCACCTGCTCAGGAGATTCCCATCAGCTCTAGCAGTTTATTTCTCACCATTGCTCCATCCATGTCAGAGCTGCTGCTTGTCCTCTTTGCAGGCGTTTTGGTACCAAATGCACGGCCTGTCAGCAGGGAATTCCTCCAACCCAGGTGGTACGGAAAGCCCAGGACTTTGTCTATCACCTGCATTGCTTTGCCTGTATCATCTGCAACCGTCAACTGGCCACAGGTGATGAATTCTACCTCATGGAAGATGGGCGCCTGGTTTGCAAAGAGGACTACGAGACAGCCAAACAGAATGGTAGGTGTTGAGCCATTAGCTGGCTACACCAAAAAAGGCAGGGGGGTGGGGTCCATGCCGGGAAGATGCTACCTGTAAAACTGAGTTTCAGATTATAACCCATCATAAGGAATGTCTGAGTAATAAGGATGTTGATGGTTGCTTAGAGTATTCAAGCTTTTAGTGGGCCTGCCCAGGATTTGCTGTGAAAATTCTGGGAAATGTGGATCTAAATTCTGTACTAGATAATGCTTACAGGGTGGTTGGATCTTGGTTATGCTTGGCCTCTCATCCAGGTCTAAGTGTGTTTATCCCCCTGCTCTGCTGTGTCCTTTAGTACGTGCATAACATCAAGTACACATATAGTCTCACTGGCATGGCTAGGATTGCTCACATGTATAAAGTTGAGCCTGTCCTTAAGGGCTGTGCTGTCTCAGGGTTAGGCCGTATATTTCCCTTTTTCCTTTTCTTTTTTTGTATTTGTCTTCCTCCATTTTTTGTTCCTGAGATCACCAGCAAGAGACCAGGATCTCCTGGCAGCTTTTCAGCCGTCTGTTGCCCACCTGACATTGCACTCCACTGTGAGAGTGAACATCCTGTTGAAAGGATTAATCCAGCAACCTCATGTGGGAAATAAACAGCTGAAGCAGGCGGACCCTTAGGAAAAAAGATGTTGTTTCACAAAGAAATGCACCTATGACCAGGTTTTTAAAGAGGTTTAAACACCAACAGGTTCAAGTAATTGTGAGCTAGGCACCTAACTGCTTCTGAAAATCCCACTAGATACCTATCTTCACCTTTAAAAATATCTTTAAAAACTCAATCCCTGGTACAGTAGAGTCAATTATCCAGACTAAATGGGACCAAAGCCCATTTATAAAATCAATATTTAGTTAATGCATTAAATGAGCATTTATGTACATAATATATGCAAACTTTCTTCAGTTTGTTGATTATTTCCCAGTCTTTTCCTCAGTCATCAAAATGGTTCTCTTTTTTCTTTTAGTCTCCCTTGCTCTCACTTCTACCACACACTGTGCAGATCAGTGGCATGTCCTGAGTTTGGAAAACTGAGTGGTTTGGATAATTGGTGTTTGGATGCTTAACACTGAATTAAAATTTAAGAATACTGGGGAATAGAAATATGGGGGGAACCATGGAACAGGATTTTCTGGCACAGGAGATTAGGAAAAGGTGATGTCAGGAAGATAGGTGACTCCCTTCTAGTCAGGCCAGGCATTCCTGAGAGGCGTTAGAGTGGAGATCCGCATCACAAGTGTAGTTGTCATCATGACCCCTTGCTAGTAGCCTCAGCAGAGAGGCCAAGGAAGGACTAGCCCCCTCCTGGCCATACCTCCACCTAGGGTAGGATGAGGCAGATTAGTAGTCCAGTATGAGGGAAGCTTTTCTTGCCACTCCTTTTGCTGTACCTGTTCTGCAGAGATAGTGAATCACAAAGCTTGTCCATCCAGCTCTCTTTCACAGCCATTAAGGAAAAAAAGGATGAGTTTGTATAGGATGCAAGAAAAACTATAGACATTTTTATAGCAGTTTCTTTATCATGTATTATTATTAGTTCAGCTGCACTGGAAATTAGAAGGTTTCTAACCAGCAGAGCAAGGAGGCTCTGCAACAGTCTTCTAAAAGCACTAGGGGCAAGTACCCAAACGTGTGTTAGGATGGAGCTTGGTATGTCACACAGCCCTGTTCATGGTATGGTACCTGCGATAAAAGCACACTGGTTTTAATAAGCTGGAAGGTGTCTTCCAGTCCTTTGTCCCTAGGCTCCTATTATTTCTATATTATCATCTTGTTTCTATTTTAGTTTGAGATTGGGCCACATAGAAATCTGGGTCCAAATTTTGCATGCTATGGGAAGGTTGGAATCCAGATCTGATCAGCACTTCAGCTCAGATTCATTGGATGCTACGTTGCTGTAATGGTGTGCTATGGCAACGTAGCATCCACCAGTGTCTACACATGACCAGCAGGTACTTCACCACAGCAGTGTCCTCTCCCATTATAGCACGCTACTACAGTGAAGTAGCTGCTAAAAATAACTGTGCTATATGTGTGGTGCAGTATGCATGGTTACCATGCTGTGCTTTCATACTTCCAAAAGGAAGTACAAAAGCACAGCGCAGTAATAACGTTACCATAGGGCAACGTGTAGACGTGCCTACTATTTAGCAGTAGTAGTAGTAGGAAGTGGACTGATTTTCAGTCTCCCATTAGAAACAATATGTGTTTCTCTGTTATGGGATAGTTGAGATGAGACTATTCCATCAGTTCATCTGGGTCTGCCCTTCCATAGGAATGCTAGCTCAGAAAGGCCATGACAGAATAAAGTGAAGGGGCTTCACCCTGCTCCCATTGGAGGCAATAGGAATTTTGCCATTGACTTCACTGAGAGCAGGACAGAGCTCTTCCTGCTCTTCTACTACTACAATAAGGTTATTTTGACCTGGATCAATCTACACAGAAATGGAATGAACTTGGAGAATGAATATCCATTCAGAGAAAGTGGCTGTAACTATACAAGACACTGACTACACAGTTGTTACTGCGCAGTCATTTGTACTTGCGTTAGTGTACAGTAGCTTCCCCCATGGCTTCCAGGGGACATTTACTGTGCTATAACTCATTACTACTGTGCAGTAGTTTGTTACTACTGCACAGTAGTGTCGCATCATGGTTCATGGCCTGCGATGCTTCTGCACAATACTAACAAGCTACTGCGCAGTAAGCACCTTGTTTAGACGTGGCCAGGGACTACTCCAGGGCTGGAATATCACAGTGTGTTAGTGACAGAGGATTCACCGGACTCATAAAACTAAGTGCCCCCTCTCCAGAGGATATTGGTTCTTCCAGGTCAGGTCCACATATAGCTTGTATTTTCCCAAACTAACATGTTTGAGCCTAATCATTAATTTGAGGGAACATGTTCAAGGAGAAGCTACTTCTTGCACAAAGTAGAGCTTGTGTGATTTCCTTCAGTCCAGGGGTGGCAAAGATTCAGCCTGTGGAACCCTGTCGTCTGGCCCACAGTGCTGCCCAGGTCTCAGACGGGATCTACACACTGCATGTGGTGTGCCCCACACCAGGCCACATGTAGGGCACAGGCCTGGGCCCCCAAACTGCATGCAGTACATGGAGCTGGTCCAGGGTGTGTGGTATCATGGCCTCCATGATCAGACCCGACCCATGTGCTGGACTCAGCATGTGGGGCTGGTCTGACCCATGAGACCCCTGCTCCAACTCGTATTAGAGCAAACCCTTAACAGGGTGGTAAGAGGTGCTGGGATGCTGTTCATGAAGTCTACTGCATGAGATGTATCATGAGTCTCCACTAGTTGTGGCCAGTCCAGGCCCCATAACACTTTCTCCTCCTTGCCTAATGTGGGTGTAGTTTTCTGACTCATTCCCTATGCCTAGACAGTTCTCTATTATGCAGTGTTAAAGAGCTGCTACATTTCACTCTCAGCAACTGCTGAACTGCACTGCTCAGACAAGTTATTTTTTCATGTAGGTAAAGGCCAATTCCTGGCCATTAGTTATCTTCATGCAAATATGCTCATGTCAGCAAGTTTCCCTGGGAGTAACCTGGGGAGAATTTGTCAATTATTGTTGAAGTTTTGTAAAATAAAATAATAGTTAGTTCACTGAGATCCCAATTCCCTGTCCTCTGCTCCCCTCCTGTCTTGTGGCAAGTGATCTGTCTAGAACAGAACTGAGGTATGCTGTCACTAGACCAATCCACACAAAATTCAGTTTTAGCATTAATAGGACTGTGATAAAAAAAAACATAAATGAAATTCTGCCCTGGTGTAGGCAGGCTCAGCTCTACTAAAGGGGATATGTTGCACCTTACATTGGTGCTGGACTTGGCCCTCAGTCCACAAAGCATGTATAGAGGAGCCAAATGGGGGCCTAAAGAGCCAAGACAGAGTAAGATGAAAAACAAGGATGGAAGGAGGGAGAGGAAGAGACTATAGATCACAAAACAGTAATGAATCCACAGAGACTTCCCAACTGCGCCTGACTGAAATTAAAACCCGAACAGGTCTTTAATGGATTTCATGTTGACAAGCCCTGACTTCTCATTAATTAAGGACTCTATTTTGACCTAATCAATTTGGTTAGGGTGATGCAATGCCTATTTGTGCTGCGGGGAGTGGGGGGGCATGGATTTAATATTACTCAAATTCCATTATTGACTCCCAGAGCTATTGATGACCTTAGTGTCATGGCATCTGACAGGCCAGGGAGCCAGTCGGAAAGAGATGAGCACAAATTTTCCTTTCTGTGACAAAGGTGCATCAGAACTGATTTCAGTGGCAATTTGCTTGTGCAACTGAAAGGATGGCTTAGCTAGATGTGGAAGTGATTCTGTTGAGAAAGTGATTCTGGAAAACAATTCATGCTACAGCGCAGTTTCTAACAAGTTCTGCCGAGACAAAGCCACTGATTTCACCAGAGTTGAGTCTTACAATTCCCCCCTTCCCCCCCACCAGCTCTTCAGGTAGAAGGCTTGTTAGTTAAGGTACCCAAATGCTAGTCCCTGCCAGCTGTGCAAAACCGAACACAGCTTCTCCCAACTTGCAAACTGACTTCTGGAGGCTTCAAGGGTGCTCTCTTTGAAGAATGTGTAGCTGAGCTTTAAGAATGAAGCCTTTAAAATGGGGGGTGGGGGCAGTGTTTCAGGGTGCTGAACAGGGACTGAACTCCCTGCTTGTCACAGGCAAGTCCCTTTATGACCTCAGGCACTTCATGTAGACTGAGTTTTTGGTTTTTCTTTTCAAAGCAGTGGAAATTAAACACATGAATACATTTAAATATTTGGCATTTAATGTCTGTATTTAAGTTCCTCTTTGTGAAATGGCTGTTACAGCACTGACCACCACCCTTGCCCTCCTTTCCCCCCCCAGAAGGTACAATGACAAGAAATTAATTGCTAACTGTAAGGAGCTCAGGTAGTCTAGTAATGTTGACCCTTTAACTATTTTGAGGAGGCAGCACTGTCCCACCACAGCACAGTTTCTCCCAAAGTCTACCAAGACAGAGCCACTGATTATACCAGGGCTGAGTCTTGCAAACACTCTTCTTTCCTTGCTCCTCAGAGCCAATGTATCATACTTTAAATTTTGACAAAGCTTCTGTGCTGCTCATTGGCAGGTCTGCATTTCATGCTGTCTGTTCCAAACTGGTAAGAAATTGTTCTATTGCAGATGATTCAGAAGCTGGAGCTAAGCGGCCACGAACCACCATCACAGCCAAACAGTTGGAAACGTTAAAAAATGCCTATAAGAACTCCCCCAAACCTGCCAGGCACGTACGGGAGCAGTTGTCCTCAGAAACAGGTCTGGACATGAGGGTGGTGCAGGTGAGAGAACTGCAGGCTGAATGATTGCTTTGATTTCCTCCTCTTCCCACCAAGCGGAAGAGTGCCATGCAATGTCAGTGATCCCGGAGCTGTTGCGCATACTGCCCATGAGTCATCTGTCTTGCATAGGCCCGTTCCAGCCCAAAACATAGGTCGATGGGTAACCAGGGTTCTTACCCAAACACGAGTAAGTACGGGCTAGCCCCCGTAGCATCACTTTGGGTGGAGTTGTAAGCATGTACCAGATACACTGTGTGCTGGCTCCAGGCGGCCTTCTGCTCATGCTGAAGTGTGCCCAGGATGTTCAAGCATGTTCAGTGGAAACACTCTGGTTGTGGGTCCCCTTGGGGGTGGTAGGGAATAGTCTGAGATTTCTTAATCCCCACCACGGTTAGTACTTCCCGCAGTAGCCGGCTTTCGAAATCTCACCCTTGATCGGAGTGGATTCTGGCCAGCAGGCCAAACACAGACAAATATTTCTCCCACAGTACCTTGGCAACCATTTGCACTATCTGGTCTTGCATAGGAAAGGCTTGGGGATACTGGGTGAAGCGATCTGTCACCACCAGCACTTTTCCCTTCCGGTGCCCCTCTCCTTCTATGGATAGGAAGTGCATGCACACGAGCTCCAGGGGCTTGGAGCTCTGAATGGTGTGTAGGTAGGCGGTTCGAGTGGGCAAAGTTATTCGTCGCACACATCAGTCACAAGTCAGGCACTTGGCCTTTACTTCTTCAGCCATCTTCGGCCAAAAGAACAGCTTACGTGCCAAGGCCAAGGTGTGGTCTACCCCATATGCCCAAAGTCATCGTGTAGTGCCCGTAATGCAAGGGCCCTATACTTCTGATATCACTACTTCCTCTTGTACCACACAAGCTTTGCACTGCATCTAGGAGCAGTGAGTGCAGTGTTTCCGTGTCAAAGGAACCAGGGCAGGAAAATCTGAGAAGCATTAAGGCCCTCATTCTGTTACTAATGGGAATGACTGGGCAGCTGAGTCTCTGCAGAGCCTTGCTGACATCCATGAGGCTGCCTTGGGTGTTGCCATCCACCCACATGGATCACAGCGCAGGATCCAGACCTGAGGTTTTAAATTTTTCTTTTTATGATCTAGGAGTACATTAGATTCGAGTTTGCAATGGCCAAAAGAGAATTTAGGCTGCATGTTTGGGGCATTAATGCCAAGCCAGTGTACCCTGGAACTTGAGATAATTGGCCTGACCTCTCTGCGGGGGCAAATCAAAGCTGGCTGGATTTAGTTAAGTTCTTTCCACTGACTTCAGTGGACTTCAGTCAGGTGTGTCTAACTGCAGTGGAGGCCTCCCTTGGAATTGTTGTTTCTTGGCTGATTAGAGGTTTCGCAGGGGGCAGGTGCTTGCTGGAGATGTCTTCTGTGAAAATCAAAGAGGTTTCCTTTGAGCTTACTGCCCCAGAGATAGCCCCAGTCCTGGAAACTGGGTATGAGTTTTAGGGAAGTTTGGATGCAGCCTTTGTGGCTTGGACCTGTGCTATAGCTACCTCCAAACTGCAACCCCTTGGAGTTGGAGGAGGTTCAGGTTCTGGACTATTTTGAACTCTGGAAGGGTCCAAGCCAGCCCCGAGTATCCCTACCCAGGCTTTTCACTTCACCCTTCAGTTTTGCTCATGACTCTGTCTCTTACTTTGTGGCAGTGCGTTGGGTTTTTTCTTCTTTTTGTGGCTCCAGGTTTGGTTTCAAAATAGGAGAGCCAAAGAGAAACGTCTGAAGAAGGATGCTGGGCGGCACCGTTGGGGACAGTTCTACAAGACGGTGAAGAGGAACCGCAGTGGCAGCAAACATGAGAAGGAGAGCTCGGCGGAGGACTGTGGGGTTAGTGACAGCGAGCTGAGCTTCCGAGGTGAGTGTGGAAGCAGGGACTGCATGCAGGATTGGCACTGAGGATTGAGGGTGGGGAATATAGCATCCAGAGCAAAGGGCAGATTCTTGGCATTCCCACATATAAACTCAGAAAAAGTGGATTCCTGTCACACTACAAGTTGGAATGAGTTTTGTAACCAATATTCCTTCCTCAGACAGAGAGGCTGGTGGTGTGGCGGCCTTTAAATAAGAGAAGGATAAAGGAATAATTACTGCTATGTCATGGAGTGCCAAAATAGTGCAGTGATCCATCTTCCAGGGTAGAGGTTGCTAATGCTTCAGGGCAGCTCTTGACAACCCAAGAAGGCACCACCATGTGGCATGTGATATCACAAAGTTGGACCTTTTCTCCATTTCATCTGCTGATCGGTTAGGCCCTGAAAGGGTTCATACCCTACAGTGTGAGGAGTGATATCCCATTACATTTCTTATCCTCTTTCATGTCACTGGCAATGGGATTCGCACCAACATGAATTTCTAGTCCCCTGTTGGAAGCTCACCATACTCTGGTGCTCAATAAGCTAGTAACCTATCTCTAGGGAAAATACGCAGCTATCAGCAACCAGATTCCTCCTTGAACAGGCCCTCTTTAGGATGGCTGAATCTGGCCATTGGAAGCCAAATGTTTCTGACCGTAGCTTCCTTCAAGACTGATAGCTAAAGGAGGGGGCTCTACAGAAGCATTTTAAAGGCAATGCATGTATGCTACCCACTGTCTTGGGTGATACATTAGAGATTGAAGGCGGAAGCTCCACAGCTGAAAGCATAAATCTCTGCAGTTTGAATTAAGCAGCCAGACTTCCTTACTGGGAGGTGCCATAAACCAATGCCCTGTGCACTAGGCACAGAGGGGGAGATGTGTGGTCCACAGGCACCGTGCCACTATACTTTCCTGTGCGAGTTTTCTACCCACGTCTCAAAATGTAATTAAAGGTTTATAACATCAATGAAACTATAACCTTGTCCTGCTTAGGCCCTTGTACTGTGACTGGATGGATTACATATAATGAAAAAAATCATTGGTAATGAATAGGCCTGGACAGGAATGTATTCTTGGTTGTGCCAACAGTTTGGATCAGGAAGAACCAAGTATTTTAAATGGAAATGATTTTTAAAAATCCTTAAATAAATATTATAAAATTCTTCTAATGCTCCCAGTGAGAACTATGGCAGCAAATACAGAACCCACAGGCAATAACTAGATTATTTACAGTCCAGCAAGGATCGACTGTGGTTCTAAATCCAGCCTCTCATACAGCCTGAATACAAGACTTTTTTTTTAGTCAATTTAGAAAGAATGCCCTTTATGTAGGTGAGTGCACCAAGCTTGAACCCAGTGAGTACTCCCAAAAGTAGCTGCTATCTACCAGCAGTTTTGCTCTGACCAAAGGGTTAAGACATTTAAAATAATAATGGCTTGTAAGTAGGGATGTAGAAAAGTGTCCCTTTCAAGTAGAAATAAGTTTTTTAAATTAAAAAAAAAAGGCCTGCTTTAGGCATAGTTCCATTTAGATTTTATTCTTCATTAGTTGTAGTATGTAGCATAGTTACCCACCAGTCAGAGTCAAATGAACAAAATCCTCAACTGGAGGACATCCACTCTATTGCCAGGTCACTATGCTGGTTGACATCAGCTGAGAATTTGCCTTAATGTATTTACAGCTGGCCTCCTGTAATAGCTAGTGTCCATTCATGTGCATTTTGGTGGCCAGGCTTATTCTTCGAGTTATCCCATTCACTTCAGTAGGGTCACCCAAGACGTCGTTTGCTCTGCATGATGCCTTGTCCATGACTGTAGTGTTCCTACGCTCATAATTTGATCTTCCTTCTTTCATTCACAGAAGATCAGATCCTCTCAGAGCTTGGCCACACCAATAGAATTTACGGCAATGTTGGGGATGTTGCTAGTGGACAGTTAATGAATGGAAGCTTCTCCATGGATGGGACAGGACAATCTTATCAGGACTTGAGGGATGGAAGTCCCTATGGAATTCCTCAGTCTCCGTCCTCTATATCATCCCTTCCTTCCCATACTCCCTTGCTTAATGGTCTGGATTACACAATGGACAATAATTTAGGAATCATAGCACATGGAGGGCAGGGGGTGAGCCAGACGCTAAGGGCAATGGCTGGGGGACCAACCTCTGATATTTCTACAGGAAGCAGTGTAGGCTACCCAGACTTTCCAACGAGCCCTGCCTCTTGGCTGGATGACATGGATCATCCTCCTTTTTAAGCACCTCCCACTTCTCCAGCCCACCCCAACCAATGCATTCTTTTGGCCCAAAAGTGTGCTAAAAATATCAAGAGGCAACCATCGACCTTCAAGAATCCTAGACATACAGCACTGAGAAATTTCCATTATTTTCAATGGGAATCCTGGTTCCTGGAGGCTTGTGAGATGATAGTGTGGTATTTATTTCCTTTCTATTTGGAGAGTGGGAGGGTAGGAGAAATCCTTCCTTGTACACAGCACACTGGTATATAGTTTCTGGTTCTAGGTTTGCAGATTGGTAGTAAACACAAACTCATTGACACTCTCTCCACATTGTTGTTGAAGACTCTGCTGATAAGTGCTTTTGAAGTGCATGTTGACTGGCTCAGCAAGCATTGGCCATTGGGATCTCCACATCAGCTGGCATTTCCTTACTTGGAGTTAAGTATGTTGTAAAGCCTCCAGACCCACTGTTTTTCACAAGAATTGCTTGAGTGCAGGCAGCCAAACTTATCTTCCCATTGGAATGAAAATGCAGCATTTCCAGAGCCGTGCCATGGTTAAGCAAGTGCAATACCCTCACCAAGCACAGGGCTCTGTCTCTAAAGGTCACAGACAATATGGACAGTCACAGGGTAGAAAAGCTGTCAGGATTTCTCAAGGTGAAAAACATGATTTCCTACAACTGAATAGCCACATTGAATATTAATGTTTCCTGAATGTGGCTGGCTGTGTCTCAAGCCAAATTCCTACTCCTGAGTGTAGCCCTGCTGCCATCTTTGGGTCAAACACTCAGCAGGTGCTAAGGATCTGACAAGACCTAGGAGCACTTTTAAGGCTGTGATGCACAGACTCTGTTCTGACCCTCTACACAAAGATGAATTCCTGTGCCAGAGAATTACATTGCATTAGGGTCTGTGTTAACCTCCCCTGGTAGACAAGGACTATCCAGTGTAGAACCATGTCAATGGTTATGGTTAATCTGAATGTGGAGTTTCTCAGATTTAGCTGACATGATTTTTATACCAACAGCTCTTCTCCACACTGGGTGCTAACTCAGGCTTTACACTGCTGTTGTCTACATTATAGTAGTGGCCAGAGGCCTCGTTGTGCCCGGTGCTTGAGACGCAGCATCTCAGGCCTGTTGAGCTCACAGCCTAATGAGGCCAGACAAAGAGAGAAGAGGAGAAGGCAAAGTTACTTACCCAAGGTGGCAAAGCCAGAATGATACCCCAGGTCTCCTGACTTCCAGGCATGTACCATAAGAGCAGGCTCTCTTCCCAGGTTACCAAACATACGTTATACCATAGCACATTTTCCTAGTGTAGATAGCCCCTACCCATTGCAGCTTGCATGCCATTGAGAAAGAGCAGCAGGATTTGGCCTGTAGGCCATAATTCAAGACATGGCAATAATTTATGCTTCCCAGCTGGCTGGCTGAAGCACAATCTGGGGGATTTTTTGGGTTTTTTTTACCCTCTTTGGTAAAAGTCCATTTATTCACACCCTTTTAAAAAGTCCCTCAGCTCCTGCTGATCAGGCTGCATGTCACAGATAGGAAGAACATAAACTAGGGAGAAAATGTAATGGATAGACAATCAATAAGGCAAAACGTTGGTGGGAATAAAGCCACTCAAACAGGTTTTTCAAATTAACCCAGCCAGCTAGCAGGAGAGTCCCTTGACTGAGTGTGCTCTACAAAAGGAATGACAAAGCAATCTTCTATTTCCAAGAGTTATTTTAGGACACTGGGTTGAAAATGTTACTCAGAGCTGCCAAGATCCTCACATAAAAGAAAAGCTTATATATTGGAAAGTGGTTTATGTTAGTGCAAGAGAGACCAGACTCCAATTCTCACACAACTTTTTCTCCCCAGTTCTCTTGGTGGCGGAAAGTGCTGCTTGAAGTGTCCTAAGAAACAGCTGGGTTCAAGTCATTTGAAGACTTTCTTTCCCCCTCCAGTGAATGCCACAGTGGTGAGGGGGTGGGTTGGGGAGGGAATTTATTTACAGCCAATATTTCTATATCTAGCATTTTGATCAGAATCCTGCCTCAGATGAAAGGTGAATACTGGTCTTATCTGCAGCATCCCCTTGTTTCATCAAGGTTCATGTGCATGTAAACAGGATGAAATACTGGCCCCATGGAAGGCAATAGCAAAGCTCCTCTTGGCTCCCAGGGGGGCCAGGATTTTCCTTCTCAGAGGCACTTGGGCTGCAGCATCTGCTTCCGTGAGGGATCAGGACTTTTTAAGATGGCCCCGCTCAACTACTGTCGCCTGCAGTGCTCTTGACTGTTTGAAAAAATGCTGATAGTGAACCAGAACCTGGAGGAAGCAAGCTAATCTGAGAAGTCACCCTGAGCCGGGCATGCAGCCCTGTGCCAATCTGAACAATTTGACAAACGGGTGTTCTCCCGGGCTCTTGCCAACACCCACATCCTCTAGAGGAGCAGTGTCCCTTTCTCCTCCAGCAGCCTGTACTTACCAGAAGCTGGAAGTCCCTCTCCTCTCTCTCTGCCTGGGGATCTATGACCATGAGTCACAGCCCTGAACACTCATGCACGCTGCTCCAGGCCAAGGACACTCAGTGATGCTTGTTCTCCTGAGATTCTTCCCTCATTGTAACTCAAGGTGGTTGTGTCCAAGCTTCCCCCTGGATTCTGCACAGGTGCAGGCAGGATTTTGCTGCTCTTGGCAGAGATACTAATTTAGAGGAAGAGGCAAAGATTTTATTGGCACAGTGCTCTGCATCATTAGACTGCAGGGACTGTGTCTTGCTGGGGCTTTGTACAGCACTTAGTGCACACAAATGATTAGTCGTAATGCTTGGAGGCAGCTCCTGTTGTTAACTGGACCCTCACTTAGAACATGGAAAGCTGCTACTTGCACCTACCGCTTCTAGCCCTGACAGAACTTGCCAGCTCCTACCGGGTTCCCACTGAGCTCCCCTATCACCTGGGCTCTGAAGCCTGTCCTGAGGTCTACACGTGCTTGCTGCATGCTTTGCAAGCCTGGCTTTCATGGCTGGCAAAGTTTGCAGGGAAGCAGGGGCGGGGGGCATGGAACAGGTGGTTACTGTAGTAGCTCCTTTCTACTTGCAGTCCAGGTTCTGATCTTAAATCAGCCCTCTAGGCCTATCCACAGAATGGCTGAGGGGGAGAAACTCAGTGTTTCTTACTCCAAAGTATCCTTAGTTGGTGAGGCCAAGAGTGACAGCAGTTCAGAGTCAGACCCCTTCATGCTGCCATAGCAGCTGGATTTGCCCAGCTAAGAATGCAAAGCTGGTAGCCCCATCTGATGCACCATCACCCCAAATCATTCTGGGGCAGGGTCCATAGGGGCAGAAGGTAGGGTACAGCTGCACCAAACTGCCCTCTGATTCAGACTAGCTGATGTATGGGCCCACTGGCAAATACCTAAGTTAGAGCAGCCAGCCGGCAGGACTGGTTTACCCTGAGAAGCAAGAATCACAGCAAAAGAAAGGCTTTGACTTTTAGAGGGGGGCCTTGGCACCTTCCTCCAGCTCTGCCCCAACTGCATGTTTGCATTATTTAAGTCTTACAACCCTCCTCCACAACCTCCACATGCACCACTGGGGGTTAGACTAGATGACCTCCTGAAGTCCCTTTCAACCCTAATTTTCTATGATCACTCTTTCCTCAGCCCAGTGAGTGTAACAGTCTAAGCTGTAGTAACTCAGACCCATGAGCTAGCATGGAGGAGGAGCACAGCTAGTAGAGGGTATGTCCATGTGGATGTTACAAGGGCCCTTTCCCTCCCTCCTCTTACTTACACCATCTAATACTACCTCCAAGCCCCTATACTCAGGTTGCTCTCACTTATACTTCATTCTGTAGCAATGAGTCATGTGTAAGCAGGTCTAAAGTACTAAGTCTAGCTGCCACAAAGACATTTATTGACTTCAGTGGAGGCTAGATTGGGGCATACAACTGACTGTCAAAGAGACTAACTTAGGCCCACACTCTCCCTCCTGTGGCTTCCACAGTCAAGGTGCTTACTTTACAGGGGCAATGCCAGTGCTGAACTCTCCACCTACTTTCTAAAATTGAGTATGTCATAACAGCCCTGGAAACCAGGCTGGACTTTTCTTGCCTCTTCCACACTGTGATTGATCCTGCCTCTTGAATAGAATTGAAGAATGGCATGATACCACCTTAAGAAATCAGTTCTCTTGGTCCACACTGATCTGAACCTGGACCTTAATAAGAAACAAACAAAATATTTAGGAGCTATGACCTGATGATTCTGGTTTGCTCTTCGAGTCAGTGCCATTTTTACAGTCACTTTTCAAACCATACAAACATTAAAAAAATGTTTTCCTTTTGTCTTCTAAAGGACAGGGTAGCTGCAACATTTAGTCACTGTAGCTCAACACATCCTTGTACTGAGAAACATGCTGTCTTCTTTCTAAAGAACTCATCACTCTGAAGCTAAAAGGGTAAGCCAAAATGCAGTTGTTATGATGATTTAATCATTGGCTTCGCAGTAGCGCTTAGATTGCATTATTTGCAGTTTTACCTTGTTAGCTTAGCAAGGATGAATTTAAATATGAAAAATCAGAGCTTCCCCAAACAGCCAATCTTGTTCTCTACTGGCTACCTGGCTGCAAAGTATGACCAATTCAGCAGAAGTAGTCTGGTACAGCTCATTGTATTGGTGACTCAAAGAAAAAAAAAAGTCACCCACCAACCACCTAGGCAGCCGTAGTGAGGAGAAATGGCCCCAGAAGAGCAAGGAAGAGAGGAGAACTGTTTGTTGTGAATAGAAAAGACCAACAGCAGAAAAGAAAAGCTAGCTTTAAATGCATTACAAGCAGTGACAAATTATACTCATGCAGTGGGCAGTGCTGTCTTCTGATGAGAACTGGAGAAGCTTAAAGCTAGTGCTGGCTGCTGCACAAAGTACAGGGAAGTATCAGAAAACAGTCAGCATGGCTGAGATTTTCAGACCTGACAAAGTGGATTCAGGCACACATCTTCTGCTAATATTAAGTGGTGTCTTAATCTCTTTCTTGGCTTTGAAAAGGCTCAGCCTACAAACATGATACGGCATTAGGCACAACTGCAAGATGGCACAACTGCAAGATGGCACAACTGCCAGTGATACAAAGGGTGCTGTCCGCTGCAGGACAAGATTGTTGGAAACATGAGCGTAAGTCACTTCAGTTTGATATACCTTGTAGGTCAAGTTTAGCTCTGGATATGCCACCACTGAAGTCAAAGTGCAATATGCATAGTTTTGTCAGGGCTGAATTTGATTTGAAGCATGCTGGAGTTCAGTTGACATTAATGCCGTTGTGTGTGCCCAGGACTACACACTGACGAGCTGGTTTTGCTTGGTCTCCTCTTTTCCTCCAAGGTTCTGTTGACATTACCATAAAACCCTATAACATCTAATGACAAATGTTACCCTTTCTACAGTCTATTTAAAACCCTCAACTAGCTTTGCATGCAGGGGTACCTTCCCTATGAAATGGTACAGGGGAGTTCTAAAACACTGATAGCAAGAACGCTTATTTTCTAGTGCATCCTATAGGACTTGCCCACAAAGGCTTAAGCAATAGGATTTTTCAAAAAGCACCCAGGAGTGACCTATAAACACAAGATTTGTGGAGAGCCACTGGGACTTGTGCTCCCAAATCACATTGTGGTGCCCCAGTAAAGGAGCCCCAGTCTGTAAAAAAACAGCCCTTGGCACCTCAGGCCTGTTTTGTACAACCAAAATGCCACCTCAGTGTAGAGTCACTCCAGTGCAAGTCACTCGCCTGGTTTGTGACCAGTTGATCCCAGTATGCAATTTATACATTTAGGCCAGACTGATCCCAAGAGAATCCCTTGGGCATTGCCCCTTCCTAATCCAGGCTGCATTTATTTGAATTTTGCCTGGTGCTTGGAGAAAGGAGCATGGCCTGGTATCAATGCCCCTCACCAAGAAACAATAATGGCTTAGCATCGAAAAAACGCTTTCTCCCACTGTGATCCCTCAAGAACTTGTTTTCGTGTGTTTATTGTATGCTGGCCCTATATAGGGTATCTGCTGTTCACAGTTCCTTGCCCCAAGTCAGACAAACATGCACCCCTTTCCATTATGCTAGTGACATCACAGAAGCTGTTGCTATAGCATCGCTAATCAGCGGAGGTTGGTGTGTGTGTGTGCATGTGTGCGTGTGTGCGTATGTGTGTATGGGGGGGAAGATGCTCATGTTTAAACATTGCACTTTAAAAGCTGGAAACAGTAGGCTGAAGAAGAATTCAATTAAGCGGAAATGAGCTGTGTTTTATTGCCGGCTGTCAAAGGCCTCTGGGCACGCTGAAAGCTAAATAAAAAGCACATCGCTAGCGCTTGCCCCTCTCCGATTTGTCGGTCGGTTATTGCAGGAGTTGCTGCAGCTGCACTGACACAGCAACTGGCGCAAAAACAAAGCTCAGCAATGCCACATTCAGGCTGCTTGGCAGCACAAAGCACATCAGTGACACTTCTCGCTCATGCTGGTGAATGAGATGGCTTCCCGCAGTAAGGCTCAGACCGTGAATGTTAGCTCTCGGAGCTCATCAGGCATTCCACTGGATTAGCTACGCTGTGCAGACCCGCAAGCACAGACCCCTGCCCTGCAGCAGAAGGGAGCGCAAGAGCGTGCAGAGCTTCTTCTGCAACACAGAGGCTGCTTGTATTTTGTTTTCTGAATGCAGTTTCCACTGCAGGCCAGGTCACCAAGCTCTCTTGTTTGTGGCTCAGTGATCCGCCAATCCCCTCCTGACCACCCCTTGCAGTGTAAATTTTGTACAGTTCCAAAGTGAAGTCTTGTTTCCTGAGAAAAAGAAAATTAATAATAAAAACTTATTTATTGCCATGTGTCTTTGGAAAACAGAACAGAACCTGGTGCGTTTCTTTGTATTATGCCTTCTGTGCGTTGGCATGAGATGTGTATGGTCAAAACAAAATCTATGTAAAATAAAACATGGAAAGTTCTTTAGCAGCCAGCGTGTCCTGCCTTCTCTTCTTTTGTACTGGAAACAGATGAGAGCCACGAGAACACTTTCCCTTCCACAGTACATTTCATCCAAGGATTGTTAAGACTGCTGATGTTGGTGGCTATGAGAGCTGGGACAAGACTAGATGGACCACTTACTAATAAAATATAGGATAATATTCGTCAATGCCTACATTCCTAAACCTTACAATCTGAAGTAGCACATGAAACACATGAGTATGAGTTGCCCCATACTACAGGTGGAGAAACTGAAGCCTAGAGAAATGAAATCCAAGATTTTCAGAAGTGAAGGAAGTTTGGCGTGCAACTCCCATTGAGTTCTAGCCAGAAGTGGGTGTCCAAACCCATTATAATTCTTTGCAAAGCTCAACCTCTGGCTCAGATCCTCAAAGACACAGGCAGCTGACTCCTCTTGTTCAGGCAGAGATTAGATAGGCAGCTGCCTAAATATGAGTCCAAGCCTTCCCTCACCCAAGATCCCACCCCCTACTACACTTATCTAAAAGCACTTTTCCCACAGCTGAGGTTTTACTGAACTCTCTCTAATCTGCTTAAGAGCCACGTGGAGTAACAGGTAGAGCCAGCAAAGTGAAAGCACTGGAAGGCCCCTTTCTGCATGTCTCTTGCTGCGAGGGCCAGCTTAAAGGGTTATATAAATGGACACTCGTAATCTAATGCGTTTGTACAATGCCCAGCACAAAGGGCCCTGAGCCCATATTAGGGCCTGCCGTATTCCTGCTATAATCCTTAGTATCAGGTTCCAATGCACAGCTCTCTGAACTTCCAGTCTGGGAGAAACTCACTGTAGTCCAAATACTTATTGCAGAAACTGCTCTGTGCAAGCTCCCCTTATGCCACATGAAATCCTCAAAGCCATACACACCCCTGTTGGCATTGCTGAAGGTGATGCACAGAAAGGGAAGAAGAGAGATAGCAAACATGGGTTTCTACCAAATGGGAGACCTGTTGGTAGAAACAAACAGGTAAACTGAGTCTTTCCTCACCGGGCATGTCTGAAAGGATTACAAGCTGGGATCTCTCAGCATGAGTGGGATAACGGGAGTGAAAACAGAACTGGAGAACAGACAGAAATGACATTTCACAAGCTACTATATAGCATCCTTGGACATGACAAGATCATCCACCATAACAACACTTATGTCTTAGTAGCACCCACTAGGGCTGGGTTTTTGTAACCACCCTGCTCTAACCTGGCCTTATATTTTTGAATTTGTCTCAACTCTCACTTACCAACACCCTTTTCCTGCACTGAACACCCAGACCCGCTCAATCTCATCTTAGCCTGGCCTTGTATATCAGGTAAGCAGCGATCTTTCTAGTAAGCAGAGTGGGGGATGCTATGGAAGAGTATGGCTCCTTTGTCCTTGGCTCACTGAGTGACATTGCCCATGCTGGGGAACTGGCAAGTTGGAGGTCCTAGCACATTCACATCAGGGCAGAGTTTCCACAAGTTAAGCAATCCAGGCGCACTGGAAATGGAGGGGAGTCTTTACTACTGTGCTGTATGTTGCTTTTTGAATAGTCAAGTTGCTTTCCCTTCATCCTGGGCCAGACTGAGCTCTTGGCTACACTGCTGCAATCATATTGACTGCAGTCAAATTGGCATGGACGCAGAACTCGGCTTCTACTATATGCGACTGGAAAGAAGCTTTGGAAGCCAGAATCCCCTTTGCTTACAGAGCCCCTCAGCACATGGCTGCTTTTGCAAATGTCACAGAAGAAGGGGTCCAGGCATAAATGTGCTTGAAGAAACAGAAAAGATCCATTAAAAATGAGCACCTCTTTCCCTTTCCTGCTCCCACTCGCTTTTTTAGCACATATGTACAGGCACGCAGCTCAGATCCTCAAGGTTGGCTACTACGCTAACAAATTGATGCAGCCTCTCACCTTCAGCCATAGAGCAGAGCTGCATGCATACTAAACTAGAGATGACATCCTGTAGCATCGAAGAGATGACCCAGGAAGTGAATGCCTTGTACATTCCAGATAACTACTCACGGTAGCATTTAAAGCTCACACTTGCTGGAGGATTTAGAGATGGAGAAAGGAGTTAGGCCCTTCGTACACTACGGTGTGTTGGCTTTATATATTTTAATCATTTTAACATTTAATGCTTCTCAATTAAAGTGATTTCCTGGAGTGGATGCCAAGCTTAGTTTGAATGCGCATTAACCACTTTCTGTATCGGTAGTTAAAGGCACTGAGGGATTTAAACAGCAATCCACAGGGCTGCTGGGGAAAGGTTTGGCTGAATAAAGCAGATTATAAACAATAATATATGTCTTTCTCATTTTTTTTCTTCTCTTTTTGGAAGGGCTCCAAGCTCACAAACAGACCTAAAGTGCTATAAACATATCCAGGCCTAAGCTGAATGTACTTCATGAAAGCTGTGGGCACTGCTGCCACTTTTCATCTATGCGTGTGTGTATTTTAAGAGAGTATTTTATTACACAAAATGTCCATCAAACTCAACTTCCCTTTGCCATATTAAAACGCAAGCAGGGATAACCTTCAATGTGAAGAGAAAAATAAATCCTGGGTGAGGACAAGGTGGCTGTTGCCTGGAAAGACAATGCATGAAGGTGACCTCCCTATTATTTTTTAACCTTTCTCACCCCTTGTTGGCACAAACTGGAAACTGCTTACTGGTACTGAATCCACTTGAACATCTTCATTTCTGACCACAAGAGATTCAATCAGAAATAAGCAGTCACAAATTACCTTTGGTTTTGTACATCCCCCTCCACACAGTTGGACCCAAAAGCAATCAACAAGCTCTCTGCATTATACAACAAGATGCACGTTCAAAATCTTTCTATTTTATGTATACATCCCGCATACATGGAATTAATATCCATGTAAAAAACTGCAGAGTCCAGTGATAAACTGTGGAACTGGGTGCTAAATTTGTCATTTCTGACCATACCAGCTTACTAAGATACACATTTATTAGTAAACTATCAACACCTGATACAGGCAATATCCGCATGGGTGGAGTTATTAACATTCCAGACAGGAAGAGAAAAAATATCACATTCCCCTGCAGAGCACAATCAAAGAAAGAGTCCTTGTTAGCCAGTTGAGTGTTCAGATTCCCATAGCTAAGTTAGTGGAAGGGCATGAAGAGTAGTCTTACAATTCATTTTAGCTGTGACCAACTTCAGACTTAGCTGTACTCCCAGCAAGACATTTTCCTATACACCATCGTATTCTGCAAGGCTGTCATCAGAATGCAGTTCAGGGGAAAAAGGGGACATGGCCTAATGTCTGTTATAACATCTACCTCATACAGTGGGAAGCAGCTTATCAATTTTAAACAGCAGCCTTCTTAGTCCTTGCTTCTGTAGATCCCGAGATAGGGGGTGGAAGGTGTTTTCAGTGGCATTCCTTTAACATACCACTGAATGGGATGGGACATCAGTAGGTACCTGCCAACACTCAGCTGCACATCGCACACATCACCTGAACACACTGGCCTCCAGTGCTTTTCTGATGTTAGGTGATAAAGCCCAGCAGAAAGTTCAACCCTTCCTTTTACAAGCACAGGATTCATGACCTTCTACATGCAAAGGGTTCAGTTAATCAGAAAATAATTGTGTGCAACTCCTGCTGCTGTTCTTCTGTGCAACATGCACCATTCACATCTTCCAGGATTTCATAAAAGATCCAGAGTCTGAAGCAACAAGCTGGCATTCTTATTCTGTACAGTAACCACTAGTTACATTTAAGGCCACAAGACTATGCAAGCCATTGCTGCATCTGGGCTATAGTAGATACTGATATTCCTGATCTGATAGCATGCATGCACATTGCCATGTTACTAAAGCCAACTTGGGCTATTGTTTTGGAAGCTCATATTTGTATCCACAGGTAGGCTGAGCACAGAGCTGCACAAACAATTTCTTCATCTTATTTGTCTTCCAAAATAGGTTTATACATTCTCCAATAAATATATGTTTGTATCAACAAGTGCATCTGTTTCAGTATTTTAAATGGGTCAATTGGGTATTAACTAACACAGAGACAAAAAGGAATATTTTTTGTTCAACCACACTTTAAAAATGTACAAGAACATGCTATTTATAAATGACATTTTTTTAAGTGTTAAATTAGGGCAGCTACAAATCTGGCAAAAGTCAATGGAAAGATTCCCCTTTCTTTCAGTAGATGCTGGGTCACCACCTCAGATCTGATGTCAGCTGAAGAATGAAGTCAGTTTAGTTGGAAAACAGGTAAACCGTTGGAGACAACTGGGCACAAGCTTCAGTCATAATGTTCCATCCATGTGTCTGTACAGGTCACACCATAAGCATGAGTATTCACTGTGTGTTCTGTTCTTCCAGGGGTCAAAAAAACCCACAGAGAAAAAATGTGGAGCAGTGTCCACACAGGTAGCGTGCGCTGCTCAAAAGTGGAGCCAGGCCGCCCAGAGCCCCACTGCGGCTACCAACCAGGTTCCACGTGGCAGGATCACTGCTGCTGTGGTCCCAGGTGCCCCCCAGGAAAGGCTGCCCCCAGGGTATCTTGCTGTGCACCAGAGCATGGGTATTTCCTGGGGACAAGTAGCAGCAGCACAAGGTGAACTGTTGCTAGTTGTCCCTGGGGAACCAAACATCCACACCATGTTACTATGTTCAGCGAGTCAAAATAACATTTTCTGTAGTCGGGCCTTAACAGAAAGGGCTAGACTCAATGTCAAATGGATTTATACTTCGGTTACATTTGCACAATTCCATCCACCTTCTAAAATCTCCTGCATCAAATGACTTAAGAGCACAGCAATCTCTGACACTAACAAACGGTTTGGCATTGCTGTACAGATAAGTCTGAACTGTGTGGGCTTTAATCCTATCCTGACTAGTGCTAGTTCCCTGTATTTTGAAAGAGCCTTAACACTGGATGAGGACATGGTTAACACACAGTAGCACTCTCCAACCCGGCTAAAAAGAAACTGCAGTTATATGCACATCTGACACACCTCTACAATCCTGTCCACTGGACTATTAACTAACCAAACAGTAATCACTCCTAACAGCAGTCTAGATGTTCACAGCTCCCTCCAGGGCCATTTAGTCCCTAAGAGGTTCTTGGTGGCTGTCACAAATCACTATCAGTGGCACCTGACCCCAGAGAGTTATCCTTAAAGACTTTCCCATGATAAGGAGCTGGAAAAACAAAAAACGAAACAAAAACAACTGAGACTGAAGAAAAGATTCTTACTCCTATGTTTAACTATAAGAACATATAAGAAACAGTCATACAAATGGCAAAACAATTCCTTAAGATTTCACACTAGGTATGGAGAGTGAGCGTTCAATGTAGACAGACCTCTGTCCTCCTTTTACATCATTTCTCAGGCCCTAGGATACTTTGTATCTGTGATACAGAGGGACCCAAGCAAAAGAAAACGCTTATTTCCCTGAGCTGATCAGAAGAATGCTCAGGCTTTGTTTGCAGGGTAAGGGTTTGTGAAAGGCCTCCATTCCCTCAGCTTTGCAGGAGTCTGGTCATCCCCCCGCAAAAGAGTCAAACCATTTTCATATTCTGCTCTTGCTTTTATTTATGGCATTTGGTCAGGCCCAGGGAAAATCAGCTTGGCTTCCTGACAGGACTAAACAAACCTCACCACACCTGATCTCCCCATGGGTCCCATTTGGTCATACCTGAATCTTCAGAGCTGATCCGTTCAACAGTCACTAATCATATACATTTTCCAAATGAGCAGCCATGTTTAATACAATAAAATGTTGTTTAGAGTCCCCTTCCCCCCCTGAACAGCGATAAATTCCAGAGCATGCAAACCTGAATCCTTTTATGCACAATACATATCCAATACCATCGCCAGTCCAAAGATGTAAGCCAGACTTGCCAGACCCCAACCACCTGACTATAATGTGCCTTTCTCAAAAATAAACAATGCATATTGAAGAGGATCGTGGAGGACAGTGGGGGGTATTGCAGAGTTTGTCCATTCTCAGAGCACTGAGCTGATGCTGTCCGCAGTCACCCAGTCTTTTGGCTAGGTTTTGCCAATTGTGTGCTGCTGCAGCATGCATGTGATCGCTTTACAGTCTGTCACTTCCTCTGGCAGGCAACCATCTTGGTCCTGGAGAGTGGGGTCTGCTCCAGACATCAGCAGCAGCTCCACAATGTCAATGAACTCGCAGGCAGAGGCTGGAGGAGAAGGCAGAGTTAGTATGGGGTTACCAACAAATGGGAATTGTAATTCAGCAGGGACCGGCATTTACAAACTGGAAGATAAAAAAAGTGGCCACCTCAAGGGAGATTTCACAATGCTCCACAATGGTGCTAGGCATCCTATCCTTACACTTGATGGACATTTACTGGTGCTAGGATCTGTCACTTCAGCTTCTGGCAGCACAGAGCAAACCTTGTTGGGGGTAGTATTCAGCACTAAAATGTTACTTGGATTTAGAGTGAACACTGCTAAGTAAAGGGAAAATACAGCCTTGAAGATTCCTGTTGTCCTGAACCTTTGACCTGTACTTTGGAACAGCACAGCTAACTGGCTGAGGCCAGCAGCAGTGGGATCTAGCAGCAAACATGAGCCCTCAGGTATAGACGCCAATGTAGAAGTACTGCATTCAGGGGTCCAGGGAAGGCAGGTAAATTTGGTCAGCTGGAAGAAGGAGGAATGAAAGGAAATAAGATTTTGAAAGTCATAACCTATTTGGTCTTATTTGCATTACTGCTGCACCAGTATGGCCTGGGCATGAACCAGGGCACCTCAGTGCTCAGTATCGTATAAACACAAAGCAGAAAACCAATCCTTGTCCATAAAAGCTAGCAATCTAAGCATAAAACAGGACGTAGAAGATGCTTATAGATGGCCTGGGGACATGGGGAACCTGGACACCATGCTGGGCAATGGATCTCAGCAGCTTAGCCATCATCCAGTATTTTTGTAGGTGCTCCAGAAAAGGCAAGTGTTTTGAAGAGCACTGGAGAGGGCAAATGTAGTTGTCCAGGTGCTTACAGGGAAGTCCTCACCAGTGTAAGGGGCAGTGTGGGAAAGAAGCCACAAAAGTTCAGTTTTCAGGTATGTACAAGTGAGTGATGGAGGCTGGTATCAAGCGATCCAGTACTTGTCACTTAACTGTCTTGGTTTCTGGCTGTTTCTGTGCAACCTTCATTAGTAATATAATCTCAATGTACTGACACTTTCTGGAGCTGCCTTGCTTTTTTTTTAAACAAACACAAATGGTAGAAAAATCCTTTAACACTGATGTGTTTATTAACCAGCTTCATACCCATGACCTGTACTCTGAGCTTGAGTAAGACTCCAAGAAGGCCCCTTTTGCTGCTCCCTTACCAGAAAACGGTTTACAGGCTGCCCCAAAAGACTGGATCAATCCTCAGCTGGTGCCAAGTTGTGCTGGCTCTATGCCACCCCTTCCTTTCCATTCAGCATGGGGACCTGGCCAGGTAAAAGCTGGCATGGACAAAACATCCTCTCCCCTCTAATCCCCAGCCAACATAATGGCCCTTGAGGGATGGTTATAAACTGCAGTAATTGAAAGTAGCATTTAGCTCATTTAAGATTAGACTAGAGGCCAATGCAGGTCCAGCTGCCCCCCTCTGGAGACTGCAAAGCACATCCCTGCTACCTGCGCTCCTCAATTCACCCTCCCTGCTCCAGCCCAGCAGAGCTGAAGATCAGAGTCAAGCTGTGCTCGACGCAGGGGTATCTTGCCTTGGTGAGTGCCTGCTTTTGCACATGGAACTGGGCATGGTTTGTGTAGTTCCCTGCTTCCTTTTGCATACATCATAACCAATTAATGCTTCTCTGGAGTCAGGTCTATTTTAGGGACTCTTTGCTACTTGCTGACTACCTTGCCTTTGTCTGTGAATTTCCCATTCAATAGACATTGCGATGCCAGAATGGCATGTGAGCCCAAGTATGCATGCCAGCAGCTTGGTGCCCTTACACTTAGCGTGCAAAGATCACCAGGGAGCACAATGACTATTTAAATATTACCATGCATGCCCAGCTACCATTTTCAAATTCTCATCGTTTTGCCAAATCCAAGCCAAACATAATCCAGACATCACTAACTCCTTGCCAAGTTCCAGCTACTTATCCACACCTAATTTAGCATGAGGGCTGTTAAAAAAAAGCTTAATTTAAAAATGGTAAAAGGGCTGAAGCTCTGCCACCTCGATTTTAACTTAAAGCATCCTGGTAACACAGACTTCTAGCACATCCTGAAATGTCTCAGTCCTGATCTGCCTCCTGAGAGTCAAGATGGCAGCTTCCTGCCCGACTGTTAATTATTGGTGTTAATTATATTTCAGGCACTTTAACTACTTTAGAGACTTACACTTCTTTGCCATTAAATGCCGTAATTAGAGTACCTTTTACATTACACTGCAGTTTTCTACTGACCCAAACGGACAAGCAGCAAAGTTTAATTAAAATAAATTTAAGTGTGATTGGAGCATCTATTTTAAAAAAAAGGAGAGAGAAAGACTGATGGGACTGATGACAAAGCAAGCAGCAGGCTGGAGACAACTTCGGGGGGTGGCGGGGAGAGAGAGAGAGAGAGAGAGAGAATGAAGCAGTACAGAGATAGCAATGCCCGACAGGGCTGCCAGAAGCCTTTAAAGAAAGCAATTTCCAAAAACCAGAGTTAGCCACAAAGGCAGTCAACCTCATGGCTTCCCAGGCAATCCTGAGCAGCTTGTACAAAACCTAAGCCACCTCAGATCCTGCCTCTCCAAAGAAATAACAGATCTTTGTTCACTCTTGTTGTCACAAACACACACTGGAAAGGACTAAGATGGACTTTGGCATTGACTATGGGCTTGATCACTGGAGGTGTTCGGCACCAACCAAGTGCCTGAGATCCCTCACTGCTCAGCTGGTATCCAGCACCACTCAGGAACAGCTCTAAATAAGGGGATGCGTTTGTGCTGTTGCTGTGCTGGGAAATACAAATGGTCATCAACCCATCTCTGAAAAGCACAAACAAGTCCCTGGAGATTAGAACAGCTGCTGAATTTATGGCACCCTGGGAACCTCTATTTGTCAAGTGCCAGAGAGGCAGCCCTGACACTGGCACAGGTGAAGATGAATTTTCATTCAGCACAGTTCGCCTTCCGACTCCATTAATCCTCTGGGTTTTGATGATGAATTTCATTTTTTTTATTTATTTTCACTACAGCATCCCCTCCCACAGCACCGAGTACAGAACAGATGGTGCTTTACAAGGATGACAGAGCGCCCATGAGGATACAGAGCCTGCCCACTCTGAAGTCACGTGCTTGCAATGGCTAGGAGAAGCCTTGATTTCCTCTGGGAGACGCAGAGGCAATGATTTTAGTATTCCCGGCGGGTAGGTGAGTAGATGGATGGATGAAGGGGAGTTTGGTGAGGGGGAGCAGAGGACTAACAGACCATTTATGAGGGAGATCATGCTCATACTGATCAACTCTGCAAATAAGCATCACATTTAGCCACAAGCACCAATATCCAGAAGACAGTGGGATGGAGGCAGGTGGGTGCTTTTGGTTCTCATAAATGCAGCCTGTTTAGGAAGGACAGACTGGAGTGCTGGCCTCCACTTAACCTCCGATTAAACCCAGGGTCAGAGCCAATTGGAACAAGCCAGGATTTATAACCCATCTAAGGGGGTAGTTTGACACCTGCCGTAATCAGGAGAGCTGTCACTACAAGGACAGCTGTCAGACCAAACTCACTCATAAAAGTGGACGGATAAGTCCAAAAAGCAGCTCCTGCCTTACTGTCCTCACGTTGTGGGATTTAACCATTTTGGTAAGGCTGCAAGAAAAAGGAAGGCCATGGAAAAGAGATCCTGCTCTCAAAGCCAGGAGGAGACAGTTTTACTTGCATTCCTGTACATCTCTGCTGCAATTACCAGCCCCATGCTGGACCACTAAGAAGAATCATAATGGTAGTGAAGTTTATTAGTAAATTCTAGGTCTGATTAATTTTAATTGATCAAGGATTCAAGTCAAATTAATTTATTAAATTAGCCAGGTATTTTAAAGCCTCAGCTTATTAGAAGTGCTAGGGAATGGGAGAGGGAAATGAAGAGAAAAACATTTCATAGGCTGGGTTCAGAGATGTGTAGACTGTGACGCTGCTGAGGGGATGACATTTAGAGCTGGAGTGGACCTACGTGGCAGGGATCCCAGGCAGCATTCCTACCGATCAGTTATGGCAGAAAGGATGAGAGAATCCCCAAATGGAGGGGGAAGAGGTGAGACCGAGTCAATAAAGTGGCCAAAGGTAAAATGTGTGTCACACTTGAAAGTACTTTTTCTTTCAGCGTTACAAGTTAAAATATGACTCTCAAGTTGCACGTAGAGTGGCTTTTACTCAAAGGGACACCAGCACCTCAGTCACACAGCCAGCTGAAATTCATTTACCCACCATTGTTACTGTAACTTGAACAAAGAGGAAAGAAAAATCTCCCTGCCTTTTTTTCCAATTATGATGCACCTCTGAGGGCATTTTGTGCACAGTCATTTTCACTGTTTCTCTGACAGCATCTCCCTTTGTGTGTGGGTGGGCGTTTCCGAAAGCAAGAGGAAAACTGTGATTATAAATGAACAAAACTGGCAGACTGATGCAGGGACATGAACAAACTGAAACCACGTTAGTTTTGTTTTTCTTTTGCAAACAACCAGATTTCAGGTTGACCCTTTAATTCAATCCCCAGCCATTGTGACCGAAAGTCTGAGAACAAATAGTCTGCATACATGTAATACAATTTTCATTTACTGCTTCAGACAGACTATCACTGGATAGTTCAATCATACTAAAAAAATAATTACCATTCAACTGGGCAAAAAACCTGTGATTAGTTCAGGCACCTTAGCTGGGTACATGGGGTAGCATGAGGATCCTCCCCTTCAGAAGAAAAACTACATGGAAGTGACTCCAACCATGGTGGGAGAATTTTGCCCTCGGTAAGGAAAATGGAAACATTTGAACGAGAACAAAGACAAAACACAATGTGGTGTTGAAAGGCATTATTTTGACATCATAAGCACCACCGTCTCCTGCAGCAAACAATGAGATATTTCAGTCAGAATGACTGAATGTCTGAAATAAAAGGAACAATGACCCCAACATGAGAAACATGCTGAGAAAAGTCGCATGTTGTTTTACTAAATAAACCAGAGGTCCAGATGCCCGGAAATTACATATGTTTAAATCCAGAGGCAAACACTGCATCATGGGCTGATCTCCACAAAGTAATTTTGCCAACCTGCTAATGTTATTGCAGCATGAGATGGAGAGAAGAGGTACAAATGTGACAAGATTGACCAGTATAAAATAATGGGAAATTACTTAACTTAGGGAAACATTCTAGTATATTTGTCAATCTTTGTTGCATTTCCCTTGTGCAACAGCTGTTTCTATAATTTTAGTCACTTTGATTTTTCTCTTGTACATATAACAATCTTCAGTTAAAAAGATTACTGCAGAAGATTTACTTTAAAACCTTCAGTTTTCATAACTCAAGTCAAGTTAATTAGTTTAGCTGTAGGAGAGACAATTCTATAATTTCAACAGATGTAAGAAACTGCTTGTTTGGCCAAGTGAAGAATCTGTTCAGTTGCTGCTGCTGCTGTAAGCTAGACATGTATTTTGTATGGTTAAAGCACAGGACATGTCAGTTGGCAAAAACTGTCCTGGGATAAATCCTAAAAAAGTTTCCCAGATGAGACGTAGTAATAGCTTATCCTAGGATATTGCAGTATGTATCTGTACAGTTATCCCAGGACTGCATCATTAATGGGAGAAAAGCAGCATTTCATTCAGTCACTCACTAAATCCTGATTAGAAGGGTAATGTGTGTACATGCCAATCCTGGATAAACAGAGGCCTGACTTATCCAGGGACAAATAATGCAATGTCTATTCCTGGCCTATGATACAGTTCCCCCCACGCATTACTTCTAACAGGTTGAACATCAACAATTCTGGTAAGCAAGGACATTCCCGTGTATAGTATCCTGTACACAAAGCAGTACTGCAAACTGCTTTATACAGAAAGGGAATTATTATCTAAAGGGAAAAGTTCAGAAAATAAAGAAAAGTCAGTAAGCACATGAAAGTTGACAACCAAGGCCCTCCGGGGGAGGAGGACAAGAAACAATGGGCACAAACTGATTGAAGATTGCTTCAGACTAGAAGTAAGGAAAAAGGGATAAGGTCCCTTCCAGCCACTAACATCTATGAAACTATGATACTCTGGACACTAGTAGCCAGAACAGCCCATTTGAAGAGAGACTGTTTTGGCAAAGTCCAGATAGGTGTGAGAGGATAGTAAAGGTTAGGGATGATGGGGCATTCTTCATCATATCTCAGGGGTGTGGTCAGCCCATAACCTACATGTTAGCATGGGAGATTCCCAAGGTCACTTGCTGTAACCTCTGCACACTGCTTTCCCACTGGACTCTTGGGAGTTAGCTGGCCTTGCTAACACAGCTCCAGCTCCTGGACAGCTCCATGCTTCTACTGACATTGTTTTTCTGTCAGTCTATTTATTCAGTCTGCAAATTCATATAGTCAGTATGGAACAAACTCAAACCCGACTTACCATAATGCAGTGCCGTCTGGCCTTCATTATCCTGAAAAACAAGCACATCCAGTTTTAGAGTGGCATACAGGTTTTAAGGACAAAAGTAAATTCTAGTTTTAAATAAACAACTTGACTCAGAACAGTTTACTAAATAACTAGATAAACAGCACAAAATAGTATGCTAAACAGTAGTCAGATTTTCCTGAATGTATCTGTTATAGGCTCAGGAAGCAGTGAACGTACATCAATACATCCTAAGAATGCCTGCATTACATCACAGTATCAGTACAACTGAGTTCACAGCATAACCATTCCCAAGCACATCAAATCAATGATTCGAGTCCTACAGCCACACACTGGGTCCCTGGCCAGGTCTGCCACAGCAACATGACACTGGAATGTGGTGGGGTGTATTGCAAGAGGTGCTCTCCAGACAAGACCTTCAGTAGCTACTTCAGGAGAGGCAGAACTCCCAGACAATGCTTCAGAATTACTAAGGGTAGCCTCAGCATTCAAAATAATATTTCTTCTCCCAGTAAAACAGGCTCTAATATCAACTACTACATGTGTGTAGCTCTTGTAGCCTCAGAATTGATCATAATGAAAGGTAACACTTTTAAAATAACCAAAATGAAGTAGGACCTATTCCTGTGATTCACACGCTTCTGAAAACTGTGGAATAAAAAAAAACCAATGCCCCAGACATGCAGGAACATGTTGGGAAGGATCACACTTTGTTTTTCTAAATAAATCCTATGTCTGAGCACCCTGCAATTTTGTAAGTTTAGCTTTAGATTGAAACCTTTGCATCTTGAGCTAATTTCTACAAGGTAATTTTGCAAACCTGCTAATGCCGCTGCAGTATAAGCATGAAGGGAAAGACACAAATATGACAGGCATGTCAAGGTCCTGATTGCTCTTATATGAAGTACTCTGAGATATCTGTGGTATAAGTAATAAAAATAAATTCTATTGCAGTACTTTAAGGAGTTAATGTGTGATTTTACCCCCGTAAGCAAACCTGTACTCTATTTCAGTCACATTCTATGGGTTCAGTCCCACCCTGTATTGGACTGTGTAAGAGGAAGGGGGAAAGGTATAAGCAGTCTCTTTGCTTTGAGCAAGGAAGGAAGGTAGGATCCCTCTTTAGTGCATCTGAAGCAGTAGGAAGCATATTGATTTATTACACCAACCCAGGCAGCACACTCCAAAGGAACCCAGCCAGCAGGTTGGGAGGAACATATGGTACTCTAATCTGACAAGCACAAACGCTGCTATCAGAAGCAAGTACTTGCCAACGGGAGGTGATGTGTTACTCCTGCTAGAAAGAGCAGCAACAAACACGACAAGGTGCTGGATCCTGAGTGGCAGATTATTTGTGGCAAAATCGCACTAAATGATAGAAGGAAGAACTAGCGGCTCCTTTGCTTTGCTTTACATTGCAGTGGCAGATTTTGGCTTTATGGAACTCCCTCCTGCCTTCATCAATCAGCTGATTTAATATTAATTTGGTCAATTTTGAATTATCATCTTCTTTGGGATTAAACTAAGTTCTACAGACTGCCATGACCCCTGAAACAAAAGGGGGGTGGGGAAGAGAGTTGCAAAACAGGAAGAAAACATGCCTGAAGATTTGTTGTTTCCAAGCTTTGGTTAACAGAACATACACTGTTCAGTGTTTAACCTTTTTCAATACAACTGACTAGGAACTACAGCATTTTAAAAGATTCTAGGCACCTAACATTTATGTACCAGAAACAATATTGCTGAAGCTCCGCCATGGAATAGGGCCTTCCTTTTCCTGAGTGAGTGAAAATTTCTGGCTAGGATTTGTAAATTGCTATCTAAGCAGATACCACAAACCAAACAAGAGGGAATCAAGAACAGCAATAATTTATAATTCAACACAAATAAGACATCAGATCAGATCCAGAGCCACAGCATAGTTCCCAAGCACATGCTTGCCTTTAAAACTACAGCTACAAAGACAGCACTGACTTCAGCAAGAGACTGAAAATGGCTGGTGATGGAGAGGCCGGTACAGTAAACATGAATTATTGGAAAGGCAGAATTTAAAATATGCAGATTGCATGTGTGTTGGAGGAGGGGATGTGGATTCCATCCTGCGTTTTTCCTTTTTAAATTGTAATAGAACGAAAAAGAAGAGAACTGAAAATTCATAATAAGCATCCTAGAAGGGCAGGTATAAATAATCTTAGCCTCAAAACTGCAGTATACGACCCATTCTTACAGAAATTCTATATATATTTTTGTTCTTGTTCCAAAGATTTATATAATGTTGCTCCAAGTACTCACATAATCAAAAATTAATTCATGAGCTTCATACAAAAATCTATATGCTAAAGACACACATTTCTGATATTTAATATTGTCAGAACTGAGTTTAAGTCCCAGGATAAGACAGGCTTTTCATTTCATAAGAATTAGAAACAAGTTACGTTACTGTCTGCACTCTCATGTTTCCCGTCACCCGAATGCTAGATGGAAGCTAGTCCAAGGCTAGATTGTTTAGATGTTATACTTCTTATTTCTGCTTATCCCATGACAAATTTTAAATTGAGCTAAACCAAAAAGCTCAAGTTGGAGCTGTTCACTAATGGCCCTGAAATTGTCTGATGGGGCTGCTGCTCCCAATATCTTTTTTGATTTGGAGCACCATGGCTAATACAATACTTATGTGTCCAGCTGCTGTGCATTAGAGAGGCATAGTGCTCGACTCAAGAATGATACAGTGATCCTGATGCTTCAATTTAAGATGTTCCCACCTGAAACCTAATTAGAAACATGGCATGCACATAAGCACCACAGCTCCAGTTGTGGAAATTACATGACATAACTGCCACATAATTCTTACAGTTATCCTGAAACTCTCATTGCTTTACAATGAAACACGAGGTACAGAAGCATTCTTAAAGAAGACACTAGCATGTCTTCATACAGAAATTTAAACATTTTTCCAGTAGTGGGGCCACATCTCAATCTTCTGTTATGTGCAAACACAAAAAAAGTCATTAGATAATCAGTGTAATAATACAAATGTAAACTGTGCTGCTTGCCCTGCTGTGATGTCAGTGCTAGAACGTGCTCTCTCCATTTATACACCCAACACAATGTCCAAGGAAACAGCAGCTCCAATTCTCTCCAGATTCCTCTGGACCCTGCACAGGGTCAACAATGACCTCCCAAAGAAATAGGAGCAGTGAGTTTGGTTTAGAGAAGTGGTGCTCAACATTTTTGCCCAGCAAGCCAAATGGGCAATATCCAGTTTGTCTGTGAGATGGATTTGGCCACTGGTCCCAAGCCAGCACGCGGCGGGGGGGCCATTATACCATGCGGAGAGTGTTGGAGGGAAGGCCAGCCCCAATCCAGCTGCATGGGGAAAGGGGAATTGGCTCAGCTCTGCAGGAGAAAGGGCATGACTTGGTCCTGATCCAGCTGTGCAGGGAAAGGCAGCATAGCCTGGCCCTGTGAGTCAAAGGGGGTGCAGCCCAACCCTGACCCAGCCATGTGGAGGAAAGGGGGTGTGGCCCATCCCTGATTTGGCTGTATGGGATGAGAAGGCACAGCCTGGCCCCAATCCAGCCATACAGCGCTTAGGAATCTGGCAGCATGGAAGTGGCAGTATTAACAGCCACTGCTCCCCTGCCACCAAATCTCCAAATCCTCTGCAGGCTGCATCTGGCCCATGGGCTAGAGGTTAAACACCCCTGGTTTAGGCTCAATCCAAAAGTTTTTATCTATCATACTTCCTGGGTCTCTAATAGTAACTGTACCTAGTAAGCTACAGTTTCTTCAAGTGCTCTCTTGAGGTAGAAGAGCCCCAATACATCCATATTTCTGGCCCTGGATAAAGGTAAAAAAAATAGCCCAGACTGCTTTTGAACCACCAGCCATTTAGCAATCCTCTCTGTGAACTCTGCTAATAACCTTTAAACACTTCTGCAGTTACAATTCGTTGGGATATTTTTTGCTTTCAGATTTTCCAGAAAAGGGACCTAAGGAACTCCAGATTGGCTTCCAAAAATATTTCATAGTTTCATAGCTGGTAGGGATGGAAGGGACCTGAGCAGATCATCAAGTCCGACCCCCTGCCATGGCAGGAAAGAGTACTAGGGTCAAACGACCCTGGCAAGGTGTTCATCCAGCCTCCTCTTAAAGACCTCCAGAGTAGGAGCCAGCACCATTCATCCTGGAAGTTGGTTCCAGATCCTAGCTGCCCTGACAGTGAAGTAGCACCTCCTGATATCTAGCCTGAATCTACCCTCTGCCAGCTTGTGACTGTTATTTCTAGTCACTCCTGGCAGTGCTCGGGGGAACAGGGACTCCCCCAATGCCTGCTGGTCCCCTCGGATTAGTTTGTAAATGGCCACTAGATCCCCACTTAGTCTTCTCTTGTGGAGGTTCAGGTCCCTTAGCCTCTCCTCATAGGGCCTGCTGTGCTGCCTCCTGGTCATGCGAGTGGCCCTCCTCTGGACCCTCTCCATGTTGTGCACATCCCTCTTGAAGTGCAGCGTCCAGAACTGGACGCAGTACTCCAGCTGCAGCCTGACCAGTGTCGCATAGAGGGGGAACATCACCTCCTTGGACCTGCTTGAGATGCAGCTTGGATGCCTGACAAGGTGCAGTTAGCCTTCCTGACTGCATCCCCACACTGCCGGCCCACGTTCATCTTGGCATCAATGACGACGCCAAGATCCTTTTCTGCCTCTGCACTGACGAGAAGGGAGTTCCCCTGCCTGTACAGATTTGAACATCTGTAACCAAACAAAGGGTGTGCAAGTGAAAGATTTTGCTTATCTGGCTTGAAACAAGACCAGTTAATTTTCCCCCCATTTCAACTGATTAGGAATTTTGGTTGGTTGATTTTACAAAATGACTGAGCCAGGGGAGGGGTGTGGGTCATGGATATTTATATTCCATTCTTTGCACTTTATCTCAAAGGATTTCCTATATTTAATTCACATGCAGCCATAACTAAGAACAAGGCCTAGCATTACTGTTGTATGCTGAAACTAATCCATGGAAAGCTGCCTGATCACATGGCACTGATGCCCATTATTTCTATCTGTTAAAGAGCATTAAAAGAGCTAAAAATATACAGCTTTCCTAATACTCATTCTCCTTGTAAGCAACTGTTGCCACCAGTATATTACATGAATACAAACTGAAGGGGGAATGACCCAGACAATCCCAAAAGGGAGAGGAAATGATACGCGTGACTGCACAACGGAGAGGTGATGGATGGTCCATGAGACACCCACTGTTCAGTTGAGGCCCCCCCACTATGATATCTTTGGGAACTTCTAACTACCACATTACATAATGTTTTAGTGGAGTAAAGGGAACATCTGAAAGACATAGATGTATACAACAAAGTAATGTTACATACAAAAGGGGAAAAAAATAATAACAGTTATTATTTAGCGCTCCTTTGCATCTTTGCTAAGTTTTCAAAACACCACACTGTGGAGAACAATGTCACCACTTTACGGATAGGGAAATGAGAGACAGATTGAGTTACTGCACTCAAGTTAATCAATGACATGGCCCATAAAGTAACATGAGAAAAACAGGAGAACTGAAGAAATAAATTAAAAAACCTTGCACCAAAGTATAAGAAAACCAATGATTTTGAAACTGTCCCCAACTTCTTCATACATGAGTTACTAAAAACACTATGTTCAATTCCAAGCTTCCACCTGTGCTACTTAACATCACGTCTAACACTGAGAAGCCACATGACACATTTTACAACCTCTTGTTGCATTTAGTCATGGCAGCTTGAGAGCTATGGCTACATGCACTTGAAGGGAGACAACATTTCAGTCTAGTAAAACTATGCATTGTAACAACAATAAACCATGCTGTCTATATGGTTACCTATCAGCTGAAACATTTTAAGTGCCTTGTAGAAATACACTACAAATAAGACTAGATGTACAATCTTACAATTTGCCACATTCTTCGACAAACAAGGTCTGAGAACCATTTTTTAAGGAAGCAAATCCTATCGTATCTCTCAAAGCAGACAAAGGATAGCTCAGAGATCAAGAACTGCTGACATGACAGGCAACAGCTACCCATACATACTATGTGATCAAATATTCTCACTCATCCCTTCTACTTTAGGAGAGTAAAGGCTTGACTGCAAGGGCCCAAGCAGTGGGAAATGAAGACAGGTGATCAATGTCTCAAGAGAAGCAGTTGGCTCCTCCTCAGATTCAGACCACAAAACAGTACATCAGTACTGGCAGCAATAGTAGGTGTACAGGACCTTTTGTGTTTAGAATGTGTTTCCTGAACACAAAACCACAAACCTTTGAAGAAAAATACCCTTCTACTACCTTCAAACCTCTAGTAAATTAAATATCACCAGTTCTTTATATAAGCAGCCACAATACTAATAGTGTACAGACCTTTAAACAATTGGAGAGGATAGTACATTTCTGATATAAAACTAGAGAATAAGCATCCACTCTCCTTATAAAGATAAACTATAACACAGGAGAATTAATTGTAGGACAAGACACAGCTGCCTGGATCAGTCACTGCACAGAAATATTACAGATATTAAGTAACACAAAGTGCTTGTCCTGCAAGATTTCATATTGTACACACTTAACACCTTTCCTTCCAAACAAACTTCTGCAAAAGAACATTACTGAAAATGTATGGTATGAAAGATGAATACATATTGCCAGTCACCACAATGAACCCCTAAACCAAAGGAGATAATTGCGAAAGGAAGTTATATTAATTGATTACCTATTATTAACCATTGAACAAAATATATATTACAGACCCTAGTGCCAGATTATGATTATTCCCTTGCAGTCAGAATGCTCTATCTGCTTTCTTAAAAATGCCATCTACAAGAATTAGCTAAACAAAGACACAGGCGCTAGTAATTTTTTTTTGTGTCCAGCTTCTGCAACAGATGTCATCCAAAGAAAATCCAACTAGCGATGAGCAACTTATTGGATAACAGGATTCTGTTGTAATGTAAGCAAGAAAACAAGAGAAGATGATGTTTAAAGTGCAGATGGGCTGACCGTCTTATCCAGTAAATGGTTCCACAAATATTGCACAGCAGGGGATAGGGTTTTACGAGCATTTCCAACTCTTGTTCATCTGTGGGAATTTCTGCAAAAGATGCAACTTGAGCACAGATACCAAAGATATGGAAACTACCTGTGGTCTGAAAGGCAGAGACAAGAGCTTTTGGGTGAACTCAGGCAATCCTAAGGTACTTAGGGATTCAGTGTGACAGGTATCCACTTTGCAAAATACAGAAGGCTTAGCTCTTGCCAAATGTACAACACTAACAGGACTGGCTGCCTCAATGTGGGCACTTGCTGATTTTTCAGTGTCTGATCCTAACACTTCCCTAGTACACGTTTTAATGGAATATCAGAACAATAACTTTCTTTAGAAATCTGCATCAGCTACCCTGAGTAACCTCTGAAACATGGAAGGTGATTTCCAAGTGGAGTAGACACGATTAACTGCCCTGAAATGAACAATCTAAAACCAGCCTCTCAACAAATTCAATTTGTTTAATTTGACCAGAATTATTAAAAAGTTTTCCAGGATGCAGAAAAATGGAATGCTATCCACAGGATCACCCGCAGAATGACCTGCACCCAACTCTAAGGTGCTAAATTTGGGTTGGATCAACACTAACCTGAAGTTGGAGAGAGAAGGGGAAAGAGGCATAAGTTTAATTGGGAGTTTGGTATGGACTTGCTTTTAATTGCTGAGGCATTCATACATCTGGGTGGACAATACATGCATACAGACACTAGCAACTGAGAAGTACCACTGCAGCATATGTAGGCCCACCTAAGCCTAGCTGGGGTTTCAGTAATGGTAAGATGCAGGGCAGGGGTGTCAAACACATCAGACCCCATGGGCTATATGAGTGGCATGAGGCTAATCTGATGGCCAAATTAGGCCCACAGATATCCCCTCCCTCCCTCTCCTACAGCATACCTGATCTGGTGGCTGCTCCGGTAGGTCTGGAACCCATGCTGCATGTGCTGTTGATCCTGGAGTGGGTGGAATGCGTGCTGCATGCAGCACCTACCTCAGCAGCTCTGGGATTGTGTCACATGTAGCACCTGCTCCAGCCAATCTGGGACCCATGCTGCATTTGGTGCCGGCTCTAGCCAATCTGGAATCTAAACTGTACATGGTGCCTGATCCAGCTAATATGGGATCTGTGCTGCACATCATGCCTGCAGAAGTGGTGAGTCCAGTGTGGGTACAGGGTGTGCTGGAGTGGGTGCCAGATCAGTTGTGCTGGGACAGGGGGAGAGGTAAGGGTCATCTAGCCCAAGGACCAGCCCTACACCACACTGTTCCATGTGGGTCTGATCAGACTCAGTGGCAGCAAGCACCATGGGCTAAACAGCAGGGCTCCATGGGCCATATGTTTGACACCCCAATGTAGGGCATATGTGCCCTATGGAGAGACTGTGACTGTCCATGAAAAAGCCTGCTCCACCACATGTTTACTGCTATTGGTACCTGAGCCAGACAGATCAAAGCTCTCAGGAGGTGCTTACATGTACTAATGTCAAAATGTCACACCTGTGACTGCAGTGTAGACATACCCTGGGAGTTATATACACAGCCCAAAACATACATTTTGACTTTTCCCATTTGATGAACATACTCTTTGCCAAGTCAGAGTATCACAATATCTCTGTAGAAAGCACTCCCCCTTTTCTGTTTGTTAAATAGGGAGCTAAGAAAGGCATGCTTGTTCCCATTTACAGATTTTAGATGTTGCCAGGGATGAGATAAGGGATGAGATAGCATGAGATAATATCTATGAGGTGATAAGAGCATTTCAAGAGCATGGGAAAAGAGTCAACTGTGGATTGGCTGGTGGGAAGATAAATATTTACTCTACATCTCTAGAAGGCAAGTGTATAAAATGGGTAGGAATAAGAATGGTAGTGAAAGAGCAATGATACTTCAGAGCTACAAGTATAAATATTTGCAGCCACATGGCACAAAAGTACTAGAGTCAGGTGAAAAATAGTAAAGAAAATATTTTTCTGTCCTTTTAAAAATTACTTTATTTTTAATTTATTTCCACTGAGGACTCCAGCTTGTCAACAATTTACTTTAATTGTCTCTAATATTTCTATGTCCTTGTTTGAGATTACTAGTACCAAAATTTACAGGCAAGTGTATACTAATAACTAAAATGAGACAACACAGGCTAAGGCAATACGTGTGAACTCCATGGGCCATATTTTCAGCAGAATTCAACAGAACATTCATCTCCATGCTCTTATTTTACATACAGCAGATACTGCCTGGAAATGCATGAGCAAAACCCAAACTTCACCCAGTCAAGTCAAGTGGTTGAGTGATCAATTATAGATGCCAATATAGGCTCCTAAAAACAACGGTATCAAGTTTACCATCTTTAGATGGAATCTAAAGCAGTAAACTTGATATAATTATTTTTAAATCCATTTATAAGTAAGTGTACAGAGACGTGCTACACAAAGAACCATAATTACACTTTTCTCTTTTATCTTCTAGTAATTCTTCAACAGGCCTCTTTGCAGATTTATCCATGCCACACAATCAGTGTAACTGGTAAATTTCAGTGAAGAGACTACAGGGCTTTCAAGACCAATGGAATGATCTTCTTCCATTGTTAGACAGGATCCTTTCAGCTCAAAGTTAAAGTGCGCTGATTGGATACAGAAACTATACCATTTTTGTCCGGGCCATCCCTTTTCAGTGCATAAATTCTCTAAGGCAAGAATAAACAGTCTATACCTCATCAGTTTGGTGTGAGACCCTTGACTGTAGGCCTTACTAAGCACGTACCTTCTAACATAGTACCGGCAATCCCTGTTTAATGCTGTTTTGCTTAGTGCTGTAAGACTCATTTAAAATTGATTCCTGATTCCATTTAGCATTCAGTGAGTTTCATTATAATGCTTGCGGTCATCATCTTGGGTCATTAAAAACACTTGCGGTCACCATGTTGGATTGTCAAAAACTTCCAGTTTAACTTAACGCTCGTTTTGCTTAATGCTTGTTTTTTCAGGAACCAATTAAGAGTGTTAAGCAGGGGTTGCCTGTATTCCTTACTTAAGGGAGTCTTCTTTAATCTAAAATTCTTCAAAATCCCTTGAAATATGAAGCAGAACTCCTGGTATTTATTCATTTTTTGATTTAAAAAAAGCAAACTCCATTTTTGACTGCTTTGTTTTACTTCTGTTTTTAATGAGTCAATGTTTGCGAAGAGTTATAATGCTAAAGATTACAAGATGCCCTCAAGACTGCTGGCCTTTGAAATAGGCATGATAATAATCTGGGTGTTTCATGGTGCTCTGGTAGAGTTGGTGTGATGCATCTGACATTAGCAGCATCAAAACTAACCTCCCAATCAGCATCTATTTGCATCCTAAGCATGTTTTTGGGGTATAGACCACAAACAAACTAAATAATCTAATACACAGCACATATGTGCCAAAAGAGGGGCTATCAGTGAAAGCTTTTTGCTACCTGGCCTCTGGAAAAACAAGATGAGATTGTTCATTTCTCCCTATGCTGTCCAGTTGCTTGTTTTCTAAATAGTTCTTGCCTGAACCTCTATCCCCACAATCAGCCTTTTCAAAGGCAGCAATACCTCCTTCACTGTGCATGAATCAAATACTTTAAGAACTCTACAGGTTCAAAGATGCGAGATAAATCTATATAATTCACCTCTAAAGTTGTTCTACAAAGCCTACTGCTGGAGCATCTAAGTACTTCACAGGTTAACCAGGTCTGCAAAGAGAGGTAATTACTGCAAGGGTCAACAAAGGCCATGGGCCAGATCCAGCCACAGATATGGGGCTTCAGTGGTATAGGAGGTTTTAGCTGTGGACACCTTCCCCATCTGACTGCAAGGAAAAGTGGCAATGGTGGCTGGATCCTAGTGCCTGCTTGCCTCTGACCTGAACTGGGTCAGTCTGGTCCACAGACTTTAAAAAGTTTGTTGACTGCTGAACTACTGTATTTTAAATGGTTGTGACCCTTACAACAGAAGTTGCTATTAAAAAGGAAACAATCAGAGTTTGCTTGTGTTAGAAGCATAATATAGGGAAGAGGATGTTGAAACTTTTTACCCACTAACCCATGGGCTGGGTTACCTTCATTCTGGGGACTTGTGGTTTCATAATTCTTCTTTTAGTCGCATATTTCTGCCCATTCAGGTGCTTTATTTTAAGGGTCACTTTTTTCAAAGCAGCTCTGAAAAGTAGGTGCAACAAAGGCTAGAAAAAATGCCATGCCCAATATCCTTCAATCACCTCTTCCTGAATCCAGGGTCCACTGGCATGAGGAACTGGATTTCTAGGGTTTATGCTAATCCAAACCTTAGATTCCCAACCTGATAAATAAACTCGTCATCATAGTGCTTGGATTTCTGTGCATTATTTCAGATGGATATTAGTTATCATCACTGAACACAAAATGCATGTACACTACTAAACAGCTACCAAGTTTCATCTTAGAGATGGATGCACTTAATTGGCAGGTGAAAATGTTTTCTGAACACATATAGCAGTTTCTTTAAGCACCTCAAAAACCTTTTGGGAGTGATTTAAAAGGACATACCTGGTATTTTTATACTAATTTGTATTAATTGTCAAGGATGTATTTAGCTATTTGGATGAGGGGCAGAATATAAAGACTGTGTAAGGCTCAAGCTGCAAAACAGCATTTTGTTATCACCTGCTACCTACAACACCATGTATCATCACAGTTCAAGGCATCTCACTGGTCATCAGGCAAAGCGTGTTAATGTGATATAAAAGCAACCTGAGAGGCCCTGTGTTTCATTACTCATTGAGAGAAGGGAATTCTAAATATACTTGGAGTGATACCAGAATCCAAAAGCTATAACAACAGCCTCCAAAGGCTGCAGAAGATGCCAAGCTTCTATAGAACCGCATAAGCACAGTTACCGAGCAGTAATATGTTAGCTCCAAATTATACTGAAAAAATTAATAAGCTTTCTCTTTCTTTTGAAGTAATATATTAATGAACAGGAAGACTCGGATCTCACTTCTCAGGGTGCTTCCCTACCCCCATCAATGTAAAGCTAGTGGCTCCCAATTGCATTCTCCTATTGCTGATCACTTTAGTATGGATGAGGCAGATACCTGGTTATTTAAGGAGCAGGATAAATGGGCTGAGACAGCTTTCCCCATCCCCAATTCACCAGGGAACGCTTGAGAATTCCACCTGACACTGGGACAGCGTTGTGCTCTTAAACAATCTACCGTCTGATCCGATTGTTCCCCAGTGGGGGAGGCAGGCTGCAGCTCACTCAAGAGTCATTGATTGGATTAACAGCCTAATTCCCAACAGATGAATAGAATACTGATGTCTTGTCAGCCCAGATCATAGAAGGAAAACACAATCTGCTTCTACAGCTTGGAAATTTAACCCTTAGTTTCACCAGCAGTTTGGGTTTGAACTCAGGGTCCCAGACTTTCAACTCAAAATCTTATGTGTTTGAGCAACGATTGGCATGTATGGGTACAGTTGGACTAATCAACCTGTGCTACCAGAGCTTGTTTATCCTTCTTACAGGTGGATTCCTCTCCATACTTTTCCCCCACTTTTAAATAGATGCCTTGAAAGATACTTGCATTGAGATCTTGATTTTTTTTATTTTACTGAATCCTGATTACGAAAGTACTATATGCAGCCCAAGAAGATGTTGAAATTCATTAGCTTTATGGTGATTACGCTAAGTTACACAGACATTAAGTGTCTTCTTAGTATGCCATTTAAGCTGGATGACAGAATCTGCCTGGTGGGAAGCATCAGACTATGCATTTTGAAACAGAAACTAGTGAAGCTCTTCTTTTCCTCTCTGATTTCTGGAAAGCATCAAGACAGGCGAGAAAGACTGATCTTTTGGCATGCACCTGGGGCACAACAAGATAACTTAACTCCAGTGTCCACCTCACCTCTGTCATGGAATTTCTGTTACTTTGGACATATCATTCACTCTTTTGGAGACTCAGTTCTCTAACCAAAACAGGCTATTAATACTGTTTTACCTCACCGATGTTGCAAAAAGACATGAATTAGTACTTGTGAAGTGCTTAGATACTACTGTAATAGAGCCATGTAAGTGCCAAAACAGACTCTCCAAGAGCAGATTAAAATCACTGAATCCTAAATAAGGTATTTCTCTCTTTGGTTTAAGGGTCAGTTAGGGACAAGAACAAACACCAAGTAACAGTTTTATAAGGAACTTATCCAAGGGCTTCATTTTTGTAAAATCACTGGGATCAATAGTACCTTAGCTGATAGTCACTAAAATACTTTTTAAAATTGTCTATTTTTGTATTTACTAATTAATATTACTGCACCATACGATTCAATTAATGCCATTCTAGTACTATTCATACTTCAAAAGCACTTCAATTATTGGCTCCTTCTATCATCATGAAACATAACGTTTCGTTTTTAGCCCCAGATGCAGACTATCCAGAATGCCAATACATAAATAAATAAATAAATGAACTCAAGCCCACCCAGCCCCTCTTATAATACAACTGCATTGTACATTTGTGAAACCAGGTTAAGGATAGGCACTCAGACAGTTGTGCCCTGGGACAAGCAGACTGCAGGTTTTATAAATACATACAGAAATAATTAAAATCTAAGGGGTTTAGAAGGTTTAATCTCCTTTAAATAATCTCTGCCACAAAGCCTGTAAAGTCACTGCTGGCTCCATGCCTACATCAGACCGGCTGTCGTATATCAGGGCAGCACGTGCAGATTGGAGCAGAGAGATTAAATGAAACTCTGCCATGCTGGCCTCGCAGACTAATACAGCTCCCTTGAATATGGCTCTCCCCAGCCACTACCAAGACTACCAAACAGTGGTGAAACCTGAGCAGGACATCCACCACCAACAGGTCAACATTCCACCTCCTTTACCTAATCAGAAACAGAGGAGGAGAGGTAGATGTTAAACTGGCTGCTAAATTTAGCAGGTTTTTTTTAAGTAGAGGACAAAGAAAGCCAAATGGGATGAGGGCTTACAGCCGTCACCATCCAATCCAGCTGAACCAATTTTGAAGCAAACTGCAGTCATTTGAAATACATTTTAGCAGAATCCATCGCTTTGTAGGGAGCTACCTCTGCTTCATGAGAGTCAACCCACAGTGCTATGCAAGTACAACAGAGATGTTATGTATTTTTATTTATTAAATTACAACATAATTATTGCTTTACCTCTTCAAAGAACTTCCTCTTACTTTAAACTTGCGTTACCACAGCGTAGACAAAGACTGAGTTTGAACTAGCTGTATTCTAATGAAACTATGCTGTATATGAATCCTTGAGTTTGCTGAGGACTCATGTTCTAACCATATATACCCTCAAGTAGCTTGGGCAAAGACAGGACTATCTGAAAGCCTACAACTGAACTAAGAGCTGGACAAAAGCCTTTTAAAAATCTGAATTGCATTATATACCTTTCAAACTAATCATTAGAAAGGGTTAGAAACCACATTTTGATGTCCTAAACCTTCCTCAATTAGGCCTTACAAAATTGTAATTAAGACTGCTTTATACATGCTCTAATTTATCCAGACTACATAACTGTGAACGTTTGGATAAAAAGATTTGGGTTTGGTAATGCAAAGCCTCATACAGTCAGATCTAGGTTCTGCAAAACAACAAGTTCAAGACTATCTTAGGTCCACCTTCCACATATCTGAAACACAGTTTGTGGGCAGTGGAATTATGGTGCTAATATGGCCTTTCTCTAAGATGAACAATTTCTAAGAGAATACACATAATCACTGTACAAGATTAAATGAGCTACACTGTACAGATTCCTTGTATTCTTCCCCTTCAATAAATACTTACAAACAAGTGTGGTAATCTTTCCTCCCAGTTAATCTTGTGTCAGAGAAAGATATTCAGATGCTTATGTTCTTTTGGCAGAGATGTGAAGGCATAGATCCAGATCTTGCACTTCTGCAAGGCTGGCAATGTGCACAAATCTGAGGTGGAATTTAGTTGTAATGTGCTTCCTGAGTTAACCGTACAGTTTCAATTCCTCTACTTAATACCCTAAAGTTTTTATGCGACACCTAATAGCATTTTATCAGACAGAGTGAACAGTATTTGTTAATCTATAATTCACCATTTCATACTGGCATTTATGAATCTAGCTGCTCTTTTATTTTATTGCCCATCAGTGATTACAAACACATGCTATGGGTTCTGGAAACCGCCCTATTATCTGACTTTGTTGAGGTGGGAACAAGGTGGGGAAAGAAGGGTTATCGCTGTATTTGCTCATGGACAATAAGGGCTTGCATAGCTATTGATAAAATACAAATATTGGACAGTAAAGGTAAAAAGGTGTAGGAAAGATGCCCAGGGCTTTAAATCAAGGCAAATGCTTCACGGTCAATAACTGGAATTTCTCAATGGAACCACAATACTACCAAAGCTGTGATTTCTCAACCTCTTTAGACTCAAAATGCCCCCTGGAAAATGCTAGCTCTTAACCTTTCACTTGATTTTTGACAGCAAAAAAAACAGAGCAATTCTTGTCGCAGGAAGCCAGAAAGACTACAGCAGGTCAGAATGTTTCACACCATGAATTTCTATTAGAAATCTCTGGGTTTATCTTGTGAATCATGTGTAGGTCTCTGCATACCTAACAGAGCTAATATTGAGCAGCACCCTTGAAAGAACCTCACAGCACCCCAGGCTGTAAAGGCACTGTAGCTGAGAATCACTAAAGTGGAAGCAAACTCAAAATGAGGTCCAGATTGTTTTTACATTTTTACTAAAATCCATAAGAGGATACCCAGATATCGTACCTAGCCTGCAGCTGTGTTCTGTAAAAGACTAATGGAATTTAAGAGGCTTGGAAGGGAATCAGGCAACATTACAGGTAGCTCCCCTGTATATAAGAAAAGAGCCAACCAGACAGCAACTAAACCAAACACCACGACACCTTAAATGAAGAATTCAGGAGTCTTTCCCTACATCTCACTAATATCAAAACAAGTTTCTCTTAGAAGAGGCACTCAGCATTTGTGCTAGTGATACCAGAGGTCTGGAACAGCTCTCAGAAATTTGCATTTGAGTGACAAATGCAAGCTTTCTAACATTTTTTTTTTTTTTTTTACTTAAATGAAGTGCTCATGGAAAGGTGCTGGATTAACAACAGAAGAAGTTGCAGTCTTGTAATAACCAAAGCAGGTACAGAGACACTAGAAGTGTAAATTCCCTCAGTGTTGCCTCAAAAGCATGCCTGAAACCCTAACATTGGAACTGAGGTCCACTGCAAGCACTATTGTAAAAAAGAAAGACCCTTGACTTTTCTACCGAAGCAGTAAAACAAGGGATCCTGTTGTAGGACGGACATCTGTCCACCATGTACAGGGCTAAGACCAACTCATTACACATACTGTGGGCTAGCGAACAGTAGCAGATGGCAACTACTTAAAGTCACTATTAACTTGGGCCGAAGTTGACCCAGTGACCTGGAGGTGAAAGGCTCTGCATCTCTCAGCACTGATCCCCAGAGCCGCATAGTCCCGTCTAAGTGTTGATACATTAATCTTTTTGACTGAAATAAACAAATAAGTGTTCAGCAGCGAGAAAAAAATTAGCAAAATAATATTCACAAAAAGTAAATCTAAGAGCATCCTTGGGGTCCCATTCTAAGATTAAAAAAAAATTTGACCCGATATATTTTCTTTTCCTGAAGGTATAATTCAAATGTTATAAAGCACTGTATTATGCTTTTATTGTATCAGTGCAGATGATGTACGGAGTGGGGGGGGGTGTTGCAGTTAATAATAAACTATCTGCCTGGCTTCCTTTCTCATTACTTTCTTGATATAGCATTTTACTAGTAGGGAGCAGTCCAGATGTCCTGCTAAAATAGTTCAGTAACAAACTAACATTTTTACTGGGGCCTGGAGAATGTGGTCTCCCAAAAAAACAAAGCGCCAGAGTACTGTAAGTGTGCTGTATTGGGTAAATACCTACACATCAGGATACTTTTCAGAGCCATCAGGCAGAGGGGTCAGCCATTTTTTTTAAACTGCACAAGCTAATGCTTTAAGAGTGCCTTGATGGAATCAGGGAAATTGGATTGTCCCCCCATTTGCTGGTCTAAAACAAGCCTTTTTTTATTTATCCCATTAGAGGAACACAAGAGAAACCTTTTAAATGTCACTAAAATTTTCCATGTATTGCAAAACCCAGTCAAAAGGGTTTTAATTCTCCTCAAGAACTCTTAAGTAATGCAGTATGTCAAGGTTTAATAAATTGTGTAAGAGATCTTTTTTATTCTGTGCTGTGCTGTTTATGTTATTTCACTCAAGGTGGTTTTGTTTGCTTAAATTTCTAGGCATGAAGTCAGCTCCTGCCACACACAGCTGTGAACTCCAAAACAATGGGTTAGATTCAGCTCTGGTATTAATCTACAGAGCTGAACTATACATGAAAGTGATCGCAGGATGCCTTCTGCACCCCACCCCTGGTATTTTCTGCATGTGTTTTTTTGTACCCAATTTCCACAAATGTATTTAAGCTTAATGGCACTGACCTTTCTCCCCAGTTTTGGTATGCAATCCCTAATTTAGGCTTATCACCTTCATAAAAGACTCTGGCACCCAGGACAGTTAACTGAACTAGGCAGGATGCAATTATATACAGTGGGATTAGACTACAAGTTTCCTATGAGTCTTTAAAAACATATATGTTATCTTAATACTTAGGCAGATGTGGGGATTTAAAAGGAAATATATAAAAATGTGGTTCACAAGCAAATAAAATGTTGATAGCACTGTTTCAGGAGAGATGTCATGTAGAATGTTATATAAAAATTCCCCTTCCTGAAGAGCTCTTCCAATGCAACTCGAAATTACTTGTAATGCTTCCAATCATTTCAGTCCTAAGCCTCTGCAAAGCGAACACTGACAATGCTGATGAAACATTAAAGAATGTGTGTACATATAAATATGGCCCCTAGAGACCAAGATGAGACCAGAAACACTGTTTTCACATCTGACAATCAACATACAAACCAAGGCGAGTCTATCAAGGCAAGTAGTTCGTACATTCCTCTCCCAGGAAAATAATTAGAAATTGTTCATTAGGAGTTGGGCCAGCATAAATGTAACTGCTGCTCTCTGAGGTACTGTGGGGTTTAACGCCAAATCTACCTCTTCCACCCACTGCAAACTCCTCCTGTGCTGGTCATTGCCATGGGGAGTAGAACTGCAGATTACTTATCCCAGATCAACTCAAATTATTTATTTTTGCCTACGGTTGAAATAGGCCATTTTCAGATCTTATCAGTACTTTAAAAAATGTTCTCTATAAACCAATATGAGCAAAAGATTTTCAAAACGAGGATATGAAGTCCAGAGTCCTCAATCAATATTAGTCTTGATTTTTTGTAAAGGAGAAACATTACATTACTAGAAGAAAAGTGATAAGGAAAAAAAAAAGGTAGGGGGGGGTAAGAGTGATCCTGCAGTCTGAAGACACTGACACAGGCAAATCTGCTTTTCCTGGCAGGACATGTCAATACGTTTCAGACTTTTAAGTCTGGAGATACCAATACATTTCCTCCTTCCCAACAGACATGCAGGTCTCAGAACATTTTGGAGGGGATAAATACAGCTCTCTATGACATTTCACTTCAGGTCACTTCAGTGGTGTGGAGGGACCACAGTGTACCAAAGATTGTTTCACTAGAGGCAGGAGAGAAAGCACTAACAGTAGCTGTCACTTTGAATAGCTCCCTTCAGCAAGGTTAAAGCCCTCTCTCACACCTCTCCCCCTCACCTGTTTTTGCAGCAAAAAGAGGGCCGAGGGAGAGAGGGGTCTGGCTTGTAGTTGGGTGCTCATGTACAACACGTCCACACATGCATCTGGTTATGAATGTGCAACATTATGGAGGTGCAGAAAAGGAAAGAAGAGCAGACTTTCTGTGAGTTGCAACAAAACCACCTATGGAACAAGACACTGCCTCTTCATCCTTGCTTTAGGGTTTCTTAATCTATTTCACAAAATGTTGAAATTCAGCATGAAATTAAGAAAAAGGGGGAAAAATCCAACTGTATGGTTGCTGGCCCTAGGGCTGTGTTAAAAGGATCAGAAGGTGGTAGGACGGGGGGAGCAGTGGTTCTAATCAAATCAGTTAAAAAAGCTGCAGCCTTCTCAGCGCCTCTCAGAGTTAACCTTGCCAATCAGAGCGCGAGCAGGAGCATGCCTGTGCACATTAAACTGGGAGTGTGTCCTTGAACCCACAGCGCACTTCATCCTTCCACAAGCATCCTATGAAGGCTGCGTAATGAGCACCCTTAGAACAAGCCTTGAATTCCATTAGGAGTGCTCTTTAGGAACAAGGCACCCTCAAGTGGCAGCCAGCACAGCAAAGGCAACTCATACCCTTTCCTGTTATTAGAGGTGAGCTCACGGGATTAAACCAGCACTAGCGTGGCAAATTAAAAAAAGGAAAAAAAAAAAAAGACAAACACACACTGACAAATGCAGGTGCACCATGTCCAGCTTTGAGGTGCATTGCTATTTTTTGCTCATGGGTATAGGCACAGAAATCGCTTTAAAATAAATGTGCATCAGGAATTACCTGAGTAATCTAAAGGGATTGTCTTGTTGCCTTAACAGTTTCATAAACCAAGGATGATGCAGCTCTCTCAGAAGTCCTGCACTGTATGTAGGGCTGCCTTTGAAAATGGTCTGGAAGCTGCAGCTGGTGCAGAACATGACAGCCCGCCTTCTGATGCAGGTTGCCTAGCACACAACTTCAGTGCTGCAGAGCAGGGGTGCTCAACCCCCAGCCCATGGACCACATCTAGCCTGCAGGGCAATGTCATCCAGCCCACAAGGGCCCCCACAAGCCCAAGAATTTGGTGACAGGGAACCAGTGGCAGCTAACCATGGCTCCCCTGCTGTCAAATTTCTAGACCAAAGGGAAGCCCTGCAGGCTGGATAGTGCAGCCCTGCATGATAAGTGGAGCCGAGTATAGCAACGCAGGGCAGCAAGGAGCCAAGTGGGTCAGCAGGGAGCAGAGCCAGGAAGTATAGGGTGGCAGGAAGCTAAGTGGGGTGGCAAGGAGCACAGTAGGGTAGGGAAGAAAGCAGAGTAGTGCAGTGCCCAACTTAGGTCACAGATGGGTCCTATGCCACTTATCTGGCCTATACAACCAAAAAATTGAGAACCACTGCTTTAGAATATGCACCGGCTCCCACTAGCTTTCCAGTTGCAATTCAAAGTGCTGGTTTTGGCCTGGAAGTCCCTAAATGATCTGGGCCTTATGTACCTATGGGGCATTTTTTCCCTTTAAGGCAGCACTGCGATCCCCAAGGACAGCACAGCAACCTCCTACAAGCACAGCCAGTACTCCAAGTCCACTTGCAAAAACACACGGGAGGTCATTCTCTGCAGCTGCTCCTCAGCTCTGGAACTCTGTTCCTTCTAAAGCTCGCCAGAACCTGAGCCTGGATATCTTCTGGAGGCACTGTAAGACCTTCCTATTGGGCAGGAGTTTACTAAACAAAGCTAGAGATGCTGTTTAGGTGGTCTCTGTTTTATCTTGCTATTTAGCTTCTCTATAAGTAGCTTTTGTTTTCTTGTCACTCTCCTGTTTTTAAGTTCTTTTGTTTTCTTAGTAAAAGTCACCCTGAGCCTTTGTTGGGATCTACAGCACAGAAACTGAATAAGTGAATGAATGAATAAAAGAATAAATAAATGACCCCTATCGACTACTTTTCTCGAGTTGGGGGAAGCACAGGGATCTGTGCGCTCTATGTATGTATGTTAATGTGTTTGTCTCCACTTCTAGAAAGGCCTGGTGTGCTTCTTTTAAAAATTTAGTAAAATCACCTTTCTTCACACCCCTTCAGGGGAGAACTGTAATTCTTATTTGCTTTTTTGTTTTTGGTTTTCAATGTCTTCTTTTTCCTGTGAGTTCCTTTACATTTTTTTTCTTTTTCCCCCATCAGATTCATTTTGTTTCGGAACTCTATATATTTTCTCAACATCTAACTCTGCTCCCATTTTCTGACACCTTTGCTCAAATTTTATCACTCTTTACTTTGATGAAAGATTTGAGAGACCTGAATTCTAACAGCAATTCACCAAAGTTGTCTGTGGTGACAACAGCTGATTGGGCCTTCCATTTTATGCCTTGCCTGCTTTTTTTTCCAGCTCCAGCAACCATCTTTAATGCCTCAGGCCCTACTTATTGCTTTACAGTTTGTTCTTCTTGTGAGTCCTTATGAGGGAAACAGCTTCGCATACCAGTCTCCTTACTTGTGGTTGCCCACTAACATTTACAGAAAGCCATGGAACCTAAGAGGGGTTAAGGAAAAGCAATTCATTTGGATTATACCAGATTATGTCAGATTTAAAAAACAGATTACATCACTTTCTTTGGGCCCTTGTCAATGACCTATCCATAAAACTACAGTGGCAAAACTAAGATTTAGGCCACGGGTTCCTAAACTGTAGTACACGTAGCCCTGCGGGTATGCAAGACATCTCTAAGGCGGTATGCAGGAGAAATTGTGTAATGGCAGATTTAATTGTAATAACTGGCATTCAAGGGGTTAAAATATAAAATGTATGCTGGTAGGGGTATGCAGGCAGCTGGTAAATCTGGGAGGGGGTATGCAATAAGAAAAAGTTCGAGAACCTCTGATTTAGGCAAAGATCCTTCTGAATAAAGTTCAACCGTTACCATAATAACATGTCAGGAAAACAGGAAGACAGGAAAGATGATGTCAGAAAAAGTTCAGAAGAGATAAAAAACTGTTCATTTTCAAACTCAAAATCCTGTCACTGTATAAGCTGTTGTTTGTTAAATAACCCAAAATTATGAATGTGGAAGGCACGGACTGTACACGTTTCAAATGATCATATCAGAGGCAGACTAAACAACCTAAAACTTGCTAAATCTATCCCTTAAAACACAGCAATGCTGAAAGAATGGAGGAACTAAGCAAATCTGAAAAACCTTTCAATTTGTGTTCTTTTGTAAATATCTGTAACCAAGACCCAATTATCCTTGGATAACAGCTGGTACAGTTTGGTGAAGCAGGGAAAAAAAAGGTACATGATTAGATAGTTTACATACAGAGATATGCCAGAGAAGCAGTTCAAATCAAGTTGGGACTTTGAAGCCCTCTGTGGTGGTTCACTGTATGAATGGCTTTCATGTTTCAAACAGTGAAGTTGGGATAGAAGGAATAGTCCATGAAATGCTTAATATTTTAAAGGGTCACATTCAAAAATGGAGGGAAGAAGAGGGAATTAGGGTTTCTAACTTTTTAAAAACTTCTTCCTGATGTTCAAATAAGGCCTGGAAGCTGAAAGTTTCAAGTCCTCTTTCTCTCTCGCAACTTATTTTCCTGGAAGGGTCTCTCTTTTGGAAGAGACTAGACTGTTTGAAAGCTCCATCTGCCAGCAGCTAAAGGTGCTAGGGGTTGGGTGCTTAACCTTTAATAAGAGATTTTTCTTTCCAGTTGTCTGTTTGACATGAGTTACATGTGCTATCACTGTAAAAAATAAGCCAATAATCTTATACAACTTAAATAAAAATAATTTCTCCAAATGGGTTTTTTTTTGCAATAGTTTCATAGTTGCTAGAGTCGGAAGGGACCTAGGTAGATCATCTAGTCCGACCCCCTGCCTTGGCAGGAAAGAGCACCGGGGTCA
>NW_017728907.1:20247291-20284828 GCF_001723895.1 Crocodylus porosus
CCCTTTGACCCTTGTTGGGATTACCTCCCTTTGGGCATGGAGGATCGTCTCCTTAAGGAGCAACCACTCACCTTGGACATCTGGCTCCCTTCCCCTCTGGGTCCTCAGCGCTTCCCCAACGATCCTCCTTAGCTTGTTGAAGTAAGCCCTCCTAAAGTCTACAATGTGTAGGCTTTTATGAACTACTCCATAACACACAGAAAAGAAGTAGGAAAAACCTGGATTTCTGCTTTAAAATAAAAAACACAATACAATACAACACTTCTCCCCACCTTGTTTTGGGTTTTTTTTAAGCTTTCAAGCTTTCTCAATACATTCAAAATCAGTTATAAAAAAAAAAAAGAGGAAAATATTAGTATTTTCCTTACTGATTTCCACAGAAGTCCACTAGCAGGGAATTTGGCCCATGGTCTGTAGAATAAAAAATGTAAGAGAACGCTGTTCAGAACTTTACTAAACTTGACTCCCAAGATGAAAAGGAAACAGCAATAAAAGTAACATTATACTTCCTATCTTATATTGATGGATAGTGTTGAACAGTTGTCATGGTGCTTAGGTTGCAGATATTTTCTGTATACATCAACTGATCTGGCAAACTTTACCCATGCAAATGGTCTTAGTACTGCAACAAGACTATTCATGTGATGGGGAGCTGCATCAAGAGTTGGGATTACAGTGTTTGTAGTGTTTTGTGGATGAAAGACACTGTAGCAAAGCAAGATGTTATTAACCTTAAAGTAAAATGCTAAGGTTCAATGACTTCCGCAGGAACAAAAAGCACCCTGCGGGATTAAAAGTATTAAAAAACCTCATTAAAATAAAAGAATGAAAACTTGCATTCTGACAAGGAGAAGTACAGATATGGTATTTGAAGTTTCTCTGCATTTTTGTTACCGAATCACTCAGCTGGAAAGAGAAAAAGCTTTGAGAAGCTAATCAAAACACTTTCTCCACTGAAGGCACAAAGCCATATTCCTCAAAGTGTGTGAAGTCTTAGTGTCCCCTTTTGATTCCTGTCTAAGCTTGGATGATCAGGTATTACCACTTTCCAAAAATGCTCTGTTCCATCCCTGGCTTTCTAAGAAACATCATCCCTTCTCTCCCCAAAGTGGACCTGGCCACAATAATCCTGGCATTTGTAACCTTCTGACTGGATTACTGTAACTCACTGGGTGCATCCACATGCGCGCATTTACTGAGCAGTAACTGAAATTACCTCACACTACGGGAGCACATCTACATGTGCACATCCATACTGCACAGTAAATATGGAGACTTACACCAACTTGCATGTAAATTTGATACCTGTATCATGTAGGTATCGAATTTACACCCAATTAGCTACTGTGCAGTAACGCACATGTAGACGCCTTACTGTGCAGTAATGCTGTGTGCGCAGACTGACTTGGAACTAACTTTAGTTCCAAGTCAGTCTGCGCACACAGCATTAATTCGCTTTAACACCTACACGTGTAGACGCCGGCCTATTCCCACTTACTGTACAATAAATTTAAGCTGCCATAAATGCACATGTAGACATGCGCTATATCCCACTGTATCTGAAGTTGACAGCAGAGAATTCACAGGCTCCAACATGTACTGAATGCAGCTACTCAGGTTTCCATAGCCCCAGGTATTGTGAGCAAATCGAAGTTATAACCATATCCTCCCGCTAGCACTAATCAGCTTCTGATGTTGGAGAGGCTAAGGTCCTAATTTTCAAAGCAATTAATGGATCAAACCCTTGCTACATCAAAGATCAAATTTTAATCTATGAATCTTGATGAAAGGGGTTTACTCCTCTGGGACAATACAGAACTAAAAGCAAAGGAGGAAGCACGTGAAAGTCAGGTGTGAAGCAGTCTCTATCCAGGAAACCCAGCTATGGAATGATCTTCCAGGAGAGTGTGCACATCCAGAACCTTACAAGAAAGGTCATAAAGCTTTTTTGTTCAACCAAATCTCACTATCACAAGCAACTAACACCCCATATATTTCTGTGTTGGTGCCACCTCCATCAACTTTCTTTTGCACAATTCGAATCCCATGAAAGAAGTGCCAGAGACACTATGAAGTTCACTAGGGATTTTGCTACTGCTACTGATTTTACCTAGCTGCTATTCAGATTGATAGGTTATGTGCCGAGGTCTGTAGGCCAGAAAAGGAAAGATTGTTTGGGGGATTTTTTTTCCAAGGTACTGTTGTTTCAATACTAAGGGTGCACTGATAAAGATTTTTTGGGCCGATACTAATGGCCGATTATTAATGAGCCATATCAGCCGATACCGATCCAGTTGCTGATAAGCAAACACGGCAGCTTGGAGAGCAGTGTCCGACTGGTAAGTCGGGGGGGGGGGGGGGGTTTGAGGGCCCTGCTGCGAGGGAGGGAGTGGCAGACACTACCCAGACAGGGCAAGGCAGTGCATGGGAAAGAGCCCTGAGCGTGACTCCTTGTGCCCCCCAGATCTGTGCGCAGGGCAAGGGTGGGCTGCCACTTCAGGTTGGGGCTGGGGGTGGTGTTGGGCTCTTCCTGGCAGGGGATTTGGGCCAGGGCTGCACCTGGGGTAGGCAGCAGTGGTGCATGGGGGGCTACAGCCCACCCCGCAGGCCCCCTTCTGGTGCTGCCACGGCTACCTTGAGCACAGCTCTGGCCCAACCCCTCCACTAGGAAGAGCCAGGAGCTGCCCCCAGCCCCAGCCTGCAGTGGCAGCTTGCCCTCATCCCACACACAGATTTGGGGGGGTATGTGCTCCTCATGCCTTCCCCAGAGTGCACGCAGTGGCGGGACCCCCCCCTTCCTGTGGCCCCCGTATGAGCCACTCAGGGCTCCATCCTATGTCCTGCCACTGCTGCACAGCATCTAACCCTGCCTCAGCCCCAGCCCCACTGCCTCCCTCACAATGGGGGCCTCAATCTTTGCCCCCACCCCCATACCCCTTCGCTCCAGCAGACTTACCAGCTGGACACTGCTCTCCCACCTGTCATGCTAGCCACATGCATGCTGTGCTGCTCCCATGCACGCAGTATTATTGTTGGCAATATTATTGGTCACATCAGGCAAAAAAAGCCAACTGCCGATAATGTCAATTTTCCTTTTATCAGTGCCAATACGATATAAACTAATGCATCAGTGCACCTCTATTCAATTCTGTTGTTTCAATACTAAAATGATGGGTAACATCATGAAATTCTAAGACAGATTCACTTGGTGGTTTTTTACACCTTGTGTGCTCTGGAGACAATATCTTTCCCTGATAAGAGAAACAGCACTACGGAGCTGTGGTACATATTAATTTCTAAAAGAGGGTTTTAATCAGGCAACTTTCTCTGCAGTAGCACAGAATTTAATCTCATTGCCTACTGTAGGTGCTGGGGAGCATGTTAAGCAGAGAAGTTGTATTAAAAGCCATTTCACATAGATGTGCCACAGACAGTCCCTTGGAAAAAAGAAGCCCCCACACAATCTTTCCTTTTCTGGCCACTTCTGGCCTATAGACCTCAGAACATAACCCATCAACCTGAACAGCAGTTATGCAAATCCATGTCCAATGTCGTGCAAATTCAAGTACTTTTATTAATACTCTTAGGACTTACACAGGTGTAGTTTGCCAACACTGATGTGTTAGTCCAGGCAACAGTTCTATTAATTCCAGCAACAACCTGAGCTACATGTATCTGTTATCCCCAGGTCACAGATACCAAAACTGAGACAAAGGCTATGAGATCTGACAAAGGTCATACAAGAAGTAAGTATACAACTGGGATAAATCTCAGGAGGTAAAGCTCCTACTCCTATGGACATCACACTGCATTGGTCTGAACTTTTCTAAGGAAGTCCTTGGTGCTCCACCTTTTCTATACCTGAGATCCTCTTCCCCAAATGGGGACCTCCACACAAGTAAATTAAACCCTCCTCCCAATGTACATTATAAGAAGAGCAGGTGGTGAAGACCCCTACGTCAAATACTCATTTGGTAAACAAACTCTCTAGGGAGTCCTAGTCATACTTACAAGAACTATGCTTAATATATTCCATCATAATTTTGAAATATTCATCTTAATCTTTTCTTTTCACTTCTTGTGCTTTGCTAGGCACAACTAATATTACTGAGAATGACCCAAAGACAGCTCTACAAGTTTTGCTTAAATGTCTGTAACTTCACTTAGAGCTGAGAAAAGCTTTATTTCTGATTTGGGGAAGCTGTTATGTAATACGAAGTTTGTATACTAGTAAAGTGTTACACAGATCCAAAAATCTATTTTATTTTTAAAAACCCACTATTTAAAATTAAATTTTTAAATCCTGGCAAGCAATATTAAAGGTTTAATTTTATTATAATGTATTACAATTTAGTAAATTAAATTAAAAATATTCAAGCAGTGAATGTTTGCTGCCCGCTTTTTAAAGAAAATCAAACCACTTCAGTGGTACAAGTCACTGGCTAAGTATCTGCAACAACAGTTTGTTGATGTAATAAAATCAGCTTTTGACAGTCACAGACTGTTCTGCCTTTGCAGAGTAAATATTTTACTCATCTCAATTTACTAAATATTCAAATGTGAAACCAACTAGGAGCTGAACCCACCCCCTCCCGAAAAAAAGGTTTTCTTCCTTCAACCTATGGCTAAAAATGAGGCATCAGAAGATAAGATCCCATATTTCTAAAATCTTGAAGGGACAGACAAACAAGCAAATACTGTTTCAATTAACTGACTTCAAATAATATTTCCTCTGTTTAACAAACCTGTTAGTTTTAAAGGCAAAGCATGTGTTGTTACTTTTCTTTAATTTATATATACACTCATCACATTTAAGGTAGCATTTTAAACTAACAGAAAACAAACAATTTAAAAAGGTCTTTCTTGGTGCATTTGAATTGAACTGCAATTTCCATCAGAATCTATTTCAACACAAGTCACAAGTAAATAAACATGTATCACCATCAATTTCTAACATAATTAAAAGAATAAAAAATAAGAACCTGACTAAATGCATATTATACTCTATAACTGATTAAATAAATGAATAAAAACATAATTTATGTATCTCTCTGGTTAGCAAAAAAAAGTACAAAAAATTAGTGTAAAGGGTAAATTATCTGCAAATCCACCTATTTGAATTATCAACAGTGAATGAGAACAAATCGTTCTTTAGGATAATAACTATGGACAAAACACAAAACAAGATTAAAATAATTTATATAAATCAGTGATTTAAATCAATCCATCCTGCCAGAGTCTCCGTTAGTGGTATCAGGTATAGATGCAAAATTGCTACCGAATGGAAATACCAACCTGAGCCAAACAAAACACATTTCACAGCGTCAAGAATATAACTACAGTATATCACTTTCAACAAGGGAAGGTAAATAGCCACGAACAGCTATCCAGCCTAAATTATTCCATATACTGTGCAGCACTAATGAACCAACAGATCTTTCCCAAGCAGAATGAGTCCATTAATACACTGAACCCAATAATCCATTCTAGCTTCCTGTATTACCAAAACAAACATTCAAAAAGTGGGTTCCCTATAATAGTCTGATGTATTTGTTCAGAGTCAAATAAAGTCAAATTGCATGAATTTTCTCACTCTCTCATTTTTTATTGTGTTAAAATATAAACCTACTGGTTGCAATACTGCAGGATTATTTGGATGAATCTCTGCACAGGTATAATCATCTTCATGGCAACAAGGATCAGAGCACAGTTAGTAGAGCTGTGATAGTAAAAAAAAAACCCCATTTGATGAAGAGGAAGGCTTTCACAAGGCTGAATTTATGCTTGTTATTTTTAGTCATTTCTACAACAGGGCAACAAGACAACAGTCCTGTAGGCTATATTAGGATAAAAGAATTAAGATGGGAAATGATCCGGATGGTGTACTTCTCTAGATCAGAATATTTTGACAGCATCATATAATTCAGTTAGATGTACAAATAAAGTGATGCTGGTTATTTCCTGAACTCAGAGTAATTTTAACTAACCTCCCATTCTGCTGTAGGCTTGAAGTGCTGCCTGTTGTTCACTGATAACTGATACACATCTAAAGCACTGTCAGTTTAATATAAATATTATGGGAAAAGGTTTAATAAAAACCTATCAGCATTCTTAGCTCTTTGCTGTTCTCATAAAAAGAGTAATTAATTTAGTAAGAATAAGAGGCCCAGATTCCCCTGTATACAAATGTATCTGCACAAGGAAATTCACTGTAACAAAGATAATATTATAGCATGTATCACAACTGTTCAATCAATAATGGACTCAAACGTAAGAGATATACCAGTAAAAAAAATTTTAGTCTGCTCTTTAAAAGAGAATGGGGAGCTGTAATTTCTAGTATGCCATATTAAGACCTTCAACCTTTTAAAAAATGTGACTAGATACAGAAATAAATAACCTAATTTTAAACATCAGCATCAGTGACTACTGTGCTTCTAGGCTTTTGGTATTGTACCTCTAGGTTCTCGATGTCAAAATCCAGGTGGATGAAATAAACAATGAAAATGGCTGCTGACGAATGCAGGAAGAATCCTTTACAGCCAGAAGAGGCAATGTATTCTTACCAGCTGCAGGAGCAACAGTTTGGAACAGAGATGCTCCACACTATGCATCTAATCCGTTCAAACTGTTAGCTTTCCAAGACAGCAAATACGTAGTCCCATACAACTGGGTCTTTTGAATGAGACCTTAGAAACTGACTTCTGAGCTGCTGTGCTTGTAATTAGAGACTTAATTTTCACAAGCAGCCTGTTTGAATAAGTGCAATGTTTAAGCCTTTTAAAACAAATAAAACTCAGCCCATAAATACTCAGTGGCACTTTTCTGTAATAACGTAGGTTTGCCTTAGTTTCTTCTGCCAAAATTTCCCCTAGTCACCCAATAAAACCACCTGGCTACGACCCCCTAAGCTAGAAATAGCTGCATTTCAGTGGGATTAGAAGTATACAATTTGTAAAGTGCTATGTGAATATAGTATGCTATTAAATGCAAAATGTTATTGACGGAATACCTGGCACTGAGCTCTCAAACCCATTCGAGAACTTCAAAGGGCCAGATTCCCACACGTCAAGCGCATCATCTCAGGATGCTTTCAAAGTTCTCCTTTCGTGGCTTCATGAAACACATCTCTTAAGCCATTAAATCAATTAGATGGAGAGGGAGTGGGAGGGGTAGAGAATGGATAAAAGCAGCAAAACACTCCTATGGAGACGCTGAGAAGCTTCAGGCTCGGCAATATTAAGAAAGCAAAGAAAAATCAATCATGCTGCCTGAAAAAAAAGGCACCAGCACAGCCACCTTGTCATAACTCAGATATCAATAATACAAACCCCAAAGGGAACTTCAGCTGTCTAAAGGATCCACTCACTAGCTACCAGAAAGGAGGCACATTTAAGATATGTTTAAACTAGAGGTGCACCGATATATTGGCTGGCTATCATATCAGCGCTGATAAAAGGAGAAATGATGTTATTAGCTATTGGCTTTTTTGGTTGTTGTAGCCAATAATTCTCGCTATGTGCCTGGCACAGCCTGGTGAGCGTAGTCCAGTACCCACATCCTGCCACCAGTTTGAGCCTGCAGCAGACTACAGGTCCCAGCAAGCAGCGGAAATGGGAGAGGGTGCCAGACAGCAGTCATAGGGTGCTGTGCTTGGCAACAATGGGACCGTTACCAGCTCCTGCTGCTATGGCCATGGCAATGCTGCATGCACAGCAGGGGGTTGAATGCCAGGGCTGCCATGGAGATGATGGGCTGCGTGTGGCTGGGGTAAGTGCTGCGCGAGAGGTGTTCTGCTCCACTGGGCACTGGGTACCTTTAAAAAAGTGGTTTCTCCCTGGCAACTGCAGGAGCTCGGCTGTGCAGGACCCCATGGTGCTGAGGCAGCAGTGTGCTCTGGAGCTTTCAAATACGCCTGGTGCCACTGTCCACACAAGGATCCGCTCCACGCACCTCAGACACCAACATGGCTGCACGGGGAGCAGGGCTGCGGATAGGAGCTGTGGGCAAGGGGGCGATGCGAGTGGGAATGAGGTGGTCACCACCCTCCTCATCAAGGGCTGGAGCAGGCAGGAGGCATGCTTGTATGTGTGTTATAAATGCAAAATAAATGAACAGGAACAGGTTTATGTCAGTAGTTTAAAATGCCTTGCACTATTACTAAATAACTGTTATCGGATCAACATTGGCCAATATGGTTGGTTAATCACTGGCCATCAGTATTGACCAGAAAATCTTTATCGGTGCACCCTACTTTAAACAATTCTGAACTTCAGTCTAATGCACTGCTAAGGAATTTTCTACAGCAAAAAGAGTAGCCCAAAGCCAAAGGTCAAATATTTATTCCATTACCCTCCCCTCTATTTTCTTCCTGAAAATTACTAGTGAAGCCAATATGAGGGAGTGAAAATGAACATGCCACTTAAAAGTCAAGACAATAGTGGACAATCTGCTGCAAAGATCTGGGAAGCAGAAAAGCAGTTAGTTGCTCATTAAGAGGGTGGTGCAAAAACTTAAAGGCTGGACAATGAAGCTGCAGAGAATGTCTGAATAGAGCTGCAGGAAGAGAAAAACTAATGCCCAGATCCATAGAGGCATTTAGATATTTGATTTCAATGGGATTTAGGTGCCTAAGTAGGTGTCAAGTGCCTAAAAACTTGTGGATCTCTAACTATAAGTCAGAGTTAACCAAGAGAGTTTTGAAAGAGACCAGGGAAGAAAGTGAAGTGATAACTGGTTGCCATATTTCAGAAACAGGAGATGCAAAATTGATTTCAATGGAAAGAAGCTTAGCAGATAATAAAAATGGAAGTTCAAAGATACAGATTTGCATTGATTATTTATATAAGCAATTCTCAACTAGGGTGCCACCCTTGAGATCCTTTCAAGGGTGCTATAGGGTATCAGGCAATGTTAGCACTGTTAGATGTGCACATGATTCATATGATAAACCCAGAAATTTCAAATAGGAATCTATAGTGCTAAAATCATTCTGCTCTGTTGTGGTCTTTCTGAGCTCTTGGCAACAGAAGAATTACTCAATTATTTTTCTGTAATAAAAAATGAGTGAAAACTAAGAGCTGGCATTTTCCAAGGTGGGTCTTGAATCTACCAGGGGTGCCTCAAGTCTAAAAAAAGTTAAGAATCACTAACCTATACAGAACTTATATGACTATGTTCAGATCAGAACAGAAATTTAGTAACATAGTAGAGAACATTACTAAGGAACAAATGAGCTGCGATGATACGTAAAACCCATACTTCTGATAGCATTTATTTGTTCAACAGGATACAACTACTCGTTTGTTCCAATTTCTATTCTTTCTCAGAAAACTACAGCAGTTTTGCTTGCCCGTAAGCAAATGTTAACAGAATTCCAGAACTGCTGACTTGCTCATACTTGGGGCACAAAACTGTTGCTTAAACAACAGACATACAAAAAGATCCTCTACGTACTCTCTTGACAGTTAGAACCAGCAAATGAGCATCCACAACTCCAAGCTCGTAAGTATTAGCTGGAGATTTCACAATGTACTTGGTACTCCAACAGAAACTAACGTCAGCCACAAATTAAAATTCAAGAACAGTCAAGACACTAAACAGAAGGAACAAATAAGCCAAAAGATTAGAGCAATGAGTTTATATACTATTATGAGAATACAAGAGGTGCTCTTTGGGAAGCTAATGAGTGGTCACATCATTCAAAGCGAATGCGAGTTGGTGAGCCCAAACGGACAATTTCGTAGCTTCTAGCAACTGAAGAGCACAAATGAAGTACACCTACAACAATCATCCACAGTATCCTTGTGACAAGGTCAATTAAAACCATAAAACGTATTTCAGGGAAGAGCTGGTATCTTCTAGCACACTGAAGGAAAACCTTTTTTGGCACACATGGCAAAAATTAGCCCTGCACCCTCTCCAAGTGCCAATTCAATCCCCTTTCTCTGCCCAATCTGCCATTCTGCTTTCTGCTTCCTGGCCTGTGGCTCTTTGCCCAATCTGCAGCTCTGATTTTTGCTTCCTGCCCTATCTACCACTGTGCAGCAATCTGTCATGTGCCATGCACAGAGGCTGCCCATGCCACTCATGGCACGTGCGCTGCAGGTTGACCACCCGGCTTCAGCACAGCATCAAACCAAAGGTAACGTAAGCCATAAATGCTGGCTGCATTATTAAAATTCCCTCTTCCCAGTAAAAAAACATCCATTTTGTTTTCTTTTATCCCCCCGATATATCTGGCCACTGGAGCAGAAGCAGGGCATAAGACTGCAAGGTACACTCTTCCAGAAATGCTCAGCCACTATTCATACATTTAAATGGAAAATAATTTTGCAGTCCAATGTCTGAATTATGAGGCCACCCTGTCCCAAGAGGAAACTTTTTCTGTAGTGGGTACAGCTGTGATATATTCCTATGCAAATGAACCAATTTTCTCATCTCTTTCTCTTTATGAAAAGTCTCCCATTTCTTCCCCATCACTGAATCCATCCCTCAGTGAGCTTGATTAATATCAACACTTGAAGTTTTCTTTTTAAGGATCACAAAGAGGGCTAAATTCAGCTATCAGATATGCACTGCGATTCCCATCAATGTAAATGGGGATTCATGTGTACAATCAAAAATAGTAAGGCTGCCATCTTACCCTCTTTTAAATCTCTCATTAAGCCTCTCCTTACAAGCCTCTGCTCCCTGGCTCTCGCTGGGCAGGTGACAAGCCTAGAATTCTGTTCTTCTGCTAATCTCTATATTGTTACCTCATTCTTTCACCCAATCAACCACTCTCTTTGGTCTACCTGTCACATCTCCTCTGACAGCTCATAGAAATATTTCTGGAACAGGGATGATCTTTATTGTGACTCCAATTCTTGATTAGGGTTCCCAGGTATTATCATTAATACAAACAAATAACAAGAATATGAGGGCAAACTGAACCCAGAATGACTTTGTGTGTGTGTGTCGATTTGTTCCCTCCCCAACCTGCCAAATCAAAATATTGCACTCTCTGGCATTAACTGTCAAGATTTCCCTATGACTGTAGTAGATATTTTGGGTTTAGAAATGTCATGGTTTACTTGACAGATACATAAGTTTATATAAGAGGACCTAAACTGGTGCCATCTACAAATTAAAGTATTAAAAGAGAGGGGTACAGCAAAAAAGAAGAAAATGCAGGAGGTTTTAAGAAATCTCCCAGCTTTTTGCCATGTAAATTATACCAGTTTAGTTTTTCTTACTTATACATCGCTTCTGAATTTGTCCCTTAGAATTTAGAGTACAACACACAGCTTCTAACAATTTTAGAAGTAAAAAAATAACCCGATTGAAAATGTCCACAAAAAATGGTTTAACATTGTGTTAGGAATGGGACATCACAATGAAAGAGCTCAGTGATGCAAAAACAACTGCTTCTATCTGAAAGTACAGTATGGTGGCTCAGATCCTAAGTGGTATTTAGGTATTAACTCCCACTGATTTCAATTCCTAAATATTTTTGGAGGATCTGGGTCAGAGCTCAAGGTAATTCCTTTGAATTAGCAATTAATTTTGCAAACGGCTACTATGAAACAATCCCACATTAGAAGAAAAGTTTTCCCTTGCAACTGGATTCCAAAGGATTTCCTGATCACTCCCCAACCTAAGCTGTTCGTATTATCAGAGGTGTTCCAAACAATTTCCTTACAATTTGATTAGAAGCTCGTCTTTTCCATGGCTAAGTACAGAAATCTGGGGGCACTAGGGGGAGGTTAAAACGGTTCAATGGTTGCCCCATATCAGGTAAGTCAGGATGGGGAGGTTAGCAGGGAGGCTGGGGATCCAGCAGGCTGGGGGGATGAAAGGTGTGCCAGAGGATGGGGGGAGGCATGACCCATGACCGGTGGAGGACAGGCGTGACCCATAGGTGGGGCAGATGTGACCCATGAGGGATGGAGGGTGGGGGCAGGCGCAACCTACAGGTAGGGTGGGAGGGCAGGCATGACCCACAGGTGGGGGGCAAATATGACCTGTGATGGGTGTGGGGGAACGTGTGACCCACAGTTAGGGTGGGCAGGTCAATGCAACCCATGGGGTGGGCAGCACTGGCATGACCTGCAGGCAGGGTGGGTGGGGCCAATGAGACCTGCAGCTGCCCTGGGTGGGGTTGGCGTGATCTGCAGGCAGAGTGACCCAAGCCAGTGCAACCCATGGGTGAGGTGGGGGGTGGGCTGGGGCTGGCATGAACCGCAGGCAGGGTAGATAGGACTGGCAAGACCTGCAGGTTGGGGTGGCGTGATCTGCAGGTGGGGGTGGGTGCAGGTGGCATGGCCAGCAAGCTGCGTGCAGGGACAGTCATGACAGGATGGAGTGTGGCAGGCATGACCTGTGAGGGTTGCAGGGGCAGGCGTGACCAACAGGTAGGGTGGGAAGGGCTGGCATGACCTGCATGTGAGGTGGGAGGCAGGTATGACTCATGGGTGGTGTGAGGTTCCCCCAGCAAACCTACACCCTTATCCCTCCTGCCCATCCCCACACTGGGACTGACTTGCTCACCTCCAGCAGCAATGCATGCTGATAAAAGTAGCTTCACCTGGAAGTAGCCTGTAGGATGCAGGTTGAGAGGGCTGGCTAGTGTGTGTGTTGGGGGGGAGAACAGGAGGAGTTGGGCAGGGCTGAAAAGAGCAGCCCTGGGCCTGGGGCCAGTGGCTGCTTTTTCCCAGCCCCAGGTCTGCACAAGGAAAGTATACAGAAATTCCATGCACTGGTTTGACCTAAATCAAGTAAGTTTGATACTACATAGATTCAAGGTTATCATCTTAAATCATGTTCTGCAATTTTTAGACTGGTTTGTGCATATGGAACTTCTGTACAGTTACAGGTTTAGACTGATTGCTGGTCACTGAGACCAGGTCTGTAAATGTAAGGTTGGCACCAGGATGAGCCAAGTTTAAATTGGGCAACCATTCTGAACCCAACTTAACCTCCCCAAATGTCTGTACTTACCCCATGAGGTTTTCTGAAGAGAGGGAAGACCAAAATTTATTCCATTTCTGTCTTCAACAAAGCCATTACTACACCAGTGCCAGCTGGATGCAACTACTTCAGATTTGCAAATAAGCAGAGTGATTGATCAGGACAAATGTGATGACACTTTTATTGTGGCTAATAATGACAAGTACAGTTGCCCACCCAAAAAAGGCCTTATAAGATCCTTTCATTAAAACTTCAATGCTGAGAAGTTTTTGATTCTTAACTAGAGACCAGGCTTCCTTCCAACTACTTGGTAAGCACAAAAAATGCTCTTGGAAGTATTACTGTTGTTAATAGATACCATTGTCACCTTTAGATCTGAGCTTTATATACATAATGGTGATGAAAGGGAAGAAACACACCTGAACTACTCTCTCTACTGAAACTTTAACTTTTAACATTATCCCACAGATATGATAAGGAAACCAGTAATGATTCCTTTTCAAAACATTTGCAGAAGAATGGTATCTGGCATATTATAAACAAAGAGGAGATTTCTGATTTGTTAAGTGTTTTCAGTACCAAAAGCATCAAAGTCAAGAGAACTGTTTCAGGAAGCAACATACTGACAGAGGCTGCTGAAAATGACACAAATATGGACATGCGTAAAAAGCATGGTTATTGGTTTTCAGGAAATTTCAAATTTTTCATTTTTTAAAATTTGGTTTTGGTCTGAACAAGACAAAGTTATTGGAGTCTGAACCTGAAGCCAGTTGTACCAAAGCTTCCAGGGCCAGGTACAGACATTGCACTTTTAGCAGTATAAGTGATCAGAAACCACTCTATACCTGTAACAGAACAGAAGTTCAGCACATGCAGATGGGTTTAAAATGGCAGAACCCAGTCTAAGATTTGTCTCCCTCACCAAGGGTAAATATGTTGTTTCCTACTGATTTAAATTATACCACTTGCAAAAAAAATGTGCAACTTAGCTTGATTCCAACTCAGGGTTTTTTGATCTGTACCTAACCCAGGAGTCCCACCATGCAGGCAGGAAGTACTGAGAACCTGGAATCCCGAGATCCCCAAACATGAGAAAGTCTTCCTGGCAGGTCTGCCCTGGAAATGTGGACCCTGGAAAATGCTGCACCCTTGCACTGGGGCCGTCTTGAGGAATTCAGGCAGAGAGCCAGCTGCAAAGTTCACTGACCCCCAAAATTTACCAACATACCATTTAAAACTCAAACTGGATCTTGGACAAAACTTAGTTTCTTTGGGAAATTTTCAACCAGCACTACACATGCTAGAGATGTATGCCTCACAGCTATATTAAAATCAGACAACAGGAAGACGACTTATTTGTCAGAAGTATTAAGACATTTCTCTACTGACCATATTGTCTCATGACAGCAAATGCATACCACTACCTTTTTTTGGTTGCATGTGATCACTGTACATCCTCACTACTTGGAATACTATTTGGATTCTGGTCTTTGCCTCATATAACACATAACCTTAATTGAAGAGATACATCTCATTTCTCTTTTGCATTACAGTTTAGTACATGCTGTTCAAGAAGGGAAATCTGATAGACTTGAGTTGCCAAATGCTGGTCACAGAATACATGAGCATAGCACTATGACAACAAACTCATAACCCAACACAGACCACAAAAATGTCAGCTATTAATTCAAATATATGAAATACAGGATTGTTTTTTGTGCCCTGCCAACAGACTTTCAGAAGCCTAGCAGACCCCAGAGTGAGACGGCTGCAGCTAACAGTACTAACAGAGTGAAACACCCTATTAACCATGTATGTTTTCACCTACCTCATTCTTTGAAGAAAGAAATATCCCTTTCTCTTAACAGTTTTCTGTCTGCTCCACTCTCAGCAACTTCCTTTGGAGCTGGATTAAAACCTTTAGTCTCCTTTCTCTTTTGACACATTTCATGAGGCATGCAAATTCACAATTTAGAATTTGTAAGATTATTTCCTTTGTCCATGAAGCATATTTGTTATTTCATTTAATTTGAAGACTACTTGAATGGTTCCTCTGACTACAGAATCTTGACCCCTCTAATTAGGTAGGGAAGCATTATTTACCCTTCCATTTTACAGATGGGAAACTAGGGCAGAAAGAAATGAAGGACTTATCAAGAGTCATGCACTAGAACTGGAAACATAAGCCAGATCTTTTAATTTTCAATACAGCCACAAGTGCACCTTCCATCCAAAGGCAAAGGGAGGTCTATATGTAGAAGATTTTTGTGATCTGGCCTATGTCTTGTTAATTTCTTTTGCACACAAATAACTGATGCTGACAGCCCAGCTCTGCAAACAGTAATACCTATTTCAGATCAGAATAATAAATTCTGTTATTAGTGGAAAAATTGCAGTAATTTTACTGACGCCAACACTGAGACCATCAGGACATGTGGAAGGATGCTTGAAATTTAGCCTGAGGGTTGGGTCTGATTTTAAAAAGTATTCAGGTGCCCAAACGGTACTGATTTCATTGGAGTTAAGCAACTAAATCTTAAAAAAAATAGTATCTCAGATCCTGAAGTCTCGGATGTGTCTTTATGTGTTGTATCAGCTTTTCATTCCTAACATTTTCCAACCTTTTATTGACCCTGCACAAACACCATTATGTAGGTTAAGTGGAATTTTTCATTCATCAGCATGTCCTACTAGTTCACTAAATTGTACATGAATGAGTTCAATTGCTTCTTGGTAAACAGTTCCCGAGGGTGGATTTTTTTTTTCAAATTATCTTCCTTTAAATAGGAAGTACCATTAAAAAAACCCTGTTAAACTAACGTTCAAGTTGCAACTTAATATACTCAAAAGTAAGGAAAAGCCAAATGAAGATCATCAATGAAACTTTATTTTGGCTCCCTCTGACTGTATCACAATGTCTTTAATTGCCACAAGATCTCTGCATCATTTGGGTGCATAGTATGGGGGGCGGGGGGTCTAAATGAGAGAGTAATGCATAATAACCAGATGCAGAAGACCAGAAGTTGTAGCCACAGATCTCAGAATTAGCAGACTGGATATTGTTCAGTGAATGAAGTAAGGATCCATATACTGAACAGTAAAGATAAATGTTGAACTCTGTACTGTCCCTTGCGCATCAGATGAAAGGGTATGGCTGCATAAAACAGTATGTAGTTTTTCGAGTCAGGGTCAAGGTAGCATGAGGGTATAGTGGCTATTTATGCAGATAGGTTTTGTACTGGTTTGTCAAGTCAGACTCATACTAATCTTAATCAGATGGAATGGATCCTGATCTCTTTAACCCGTAGAGTAGAACTTCTAACACAGTGTTGAGGCACACTGGTAACACCCACTATATTGCAGACTACTTGCAGCACTTACCATGTAAACAGAGGACAAATTAGGCAACATCTGTTGGCTCTACATTAAAAATAACTTAAAAGAATAAATATTACACCATAATATTTAACAGCATCTGAAATACACAGTTGCTTCAAAGATCAGAACAATTTATTTGGTAACTCATTGTTGGTCTACATTTCACAATAAAGGTCTAAGACAAATCAATATCCTGGATATATCAGTTTAGCACCTGATTCTTTTATCCCTGGTTTTGATATTAGTGGGGTCAATGTTACTGAAGTAAGTATTTATCATTAAAGTAACTAGCCAAAACAATTCTACAATATAACTGCTGCAAATGGACATTACTGTAGAACACTGTAATATTTTACTATCAGGACAGATGAAAAGTAGGAAGGTTTGGGAGATTACACTGGAAACTTTGACTGCTATTCTAAAGACTAGGTAAAATCCTATACCCCCTTTTCAGGATTGTGTAATGTTATTGATAGAAACCTATTTTAATAATTATTTACCCTCTACTCCAACTTTCCTCTCCACCCCCATACAGACATACTATAAATGTACAGCCCATCAATTCACTTTCCAGTTCCACCCTGATCCTAAAGGTTCTTGTCTGGAAAGGCTGGTGATTCCACATTCTAGTAAACTTTAGGACTTTTTAATCTCAGTCAATACTAAGATGAGACCTTACACTACATAAGGAGTCATATATCTCAAGAAACTGAATCCATGCTTGTGCCATTTCAGCAGAAGTTACTACAGTTCTTTATAAACTGAATTTTTCCACAGCTCTCAGGAGCCCTCTGTGTATTTCATGGGTCTCTTTTCTTGGTACCTGGGGGCTTGGAAGTAGTATCAACAAGAGTCATGCAATACTGTACATGCCTAAGGACTCTACCCTTAACAAGACCAAGACCTCTGGCCAGTGTCAGATAATCTGTCACTATAAGCCACTTGCATCCAAGCCAGATATTTATTGCTATTGATCTCTCTGGTCCTAGAGAAAGACTTTTGTTCTCTCAACCCAGGACTTTGACCTCAATTAAGTTATGAATTTCAATCCGATAGACTGCTCCACTTACCCTGCTGCTCTCCCTGACTGGATTAATTAGAATTAGCTAGGCCAAGAGTCACCCCGAGTGCCTCATGGATCATGTTATTTTAATAATAAATAAAGAGACGGCAGCAGCATACAAGGAAGGATTTTGAAAGATTGCTCATCCAGGAGCATCATTCAGAACCTGCCAATATCAATTTCACTGTGTTTGATTACCTCATTTACTTCTTTTTATTTCTATTCATTAATTGAGTTTTATCCCCCATTAATTCAGCTCCCAAAATATGCCTTTCCTATCTAGGAGTCAGAGAGGCACTTTGCTTTCTAGAACCCTTTTCCTATTGCTGTTCCAAAGTTTTATTACTGGTGCTCATCACAACTATAGTTATCAGGAATGGAACAGTTATCAAGCATTTAATAATCTAAGAGCATTGAGAAAATATATACCATCAAGAGGGAGGGAAATGGAAAGAGGATAGAGCAGCCTTGTCTGTAGCCATAAAGCATCCAATACAGACTTCATACAGTTAGCTAATTGGCTGATGGACAAAACTGAATGTCTCCAAAAAAGTAATGTCTAACCCTGGAGAAAATGCATATATCAATCAGCAGATTTTCTGACATCTGCAATAATGCCTATGGAATGCTCATAAAATGGGCTGAATACTAAAGGAATTTGATTGGCCCATAGAAGTTTTGAACCAGATGGGTCAAGACCTGTTAGCTACATTATCCTTATTACTTATTTCTTTCTATATAAAAGCAATTACATACTTGAAGTAGTCAGGTTATACTGGATTACAATGAAACAGAATCATCTCAGCCAGTCAGATGATAGACATACTCCACAGTAACAAACCCAATAAAATTCATGCTTATTCATCTAGTATGCAATTCTTTGCATTCTGATTGGCTGTGGCAGGGAATACTGATTTGGGAGGTCACACATCTCTATAGAAATACTGTCCTGGGATTAAGGCTGTTAAACAGTTCACTTCAGAATGTATCTATCTTTCTCAGACAGCACATGGAAGCTGTTACTCCTTGCACAATAAAGAGCAGCTGACACATGGTATTTCATACTGCAGGCCTCCACGTATTATTGCTTCCATCAGACCCCCTTCATGTATGAACCAAACACCCAAGAATGCATTAGGACTAACAATAATCAGTGGTATACCCAACTTGAGAAGGTGGCTGACTGATTTCATGGGCAGATCACAGAGCTGGCTGCCATTTTTGTGGACTTATCATGGTGGGGCCCTGGTGCCCCATCACCCACTGTTTGGTGGAGAGGTGCCCCATCACCCACTGTTTGGTGGAGAGGACTGTCCATCGTACGGCCTTGCCTCTTGCTGCTGATTGGCTGAGAGGGTTGTCTATCATGCAGCCGTTGATTGGTAGAGAGTGGCAGAACTGAATGACAGGCAGCCCTTTTAGCCAATCAGCAGTGAGGGGCAGGGTGCAGCCACCATCTTGCCTGGTCGCCTTCATGCCAGCAGCCCCCTTTGTGCCAGGCTGTGTGGCCAGGGGAGCCAGCATCTTATTTTTAATATGCTTTTCCCCCCTCCCCCATGGATTCTGCAATTTGAGTAGGTCCCTAGCCATAACCTGGAAGAAAAATCTACAATATTAAAACTGTAGAAGCAACCAGCATGGATAAGGAGCCTTCCTACATTTAAGGCATTGTTTTTAACATATTACACTAATTAAAATGAAGATCCAAGGCCTATATGAAAAAAATAAACTCAAAGAGATCTGTATGGCCTTACCCCAGCAGAGCTTCCTGAATCAAATATTTCTTTGATGCAAACATTCGAGGAGGAAACTCAGTCATAGATATAAATGAGAGACTACACTAAACATTCTCACCTACACTGGGAACCTTTGGGGAGTTAAAAAGTGCAAGTACTTCTATCTGAATTCTTCTGTCAAGGAAGAGCTTTTCTGGAAGACCTGGGTGCAAACGGGATTCATGTTCTAAGGACAGCTCCTCCTAAATAATGAGGACTGGGCACATATGGCAAAGGCTCATCCTTTTAGGACTGTGAAGCGAAGCTCAGGATTAAGGAAACAATTTAAGACTGGAGGCTGTGTCTATGACAATGCACTCACCTGGAAAAAATGGCTCACCTGTCAGTTTTGTCCTCTATTGTTCATAGAGAACAATCTTTGTTTTCACACCTGACTTTCCCTAAGCTGGGAATACCTGAATGAGAGGCCAAACCATTTTAAACAATGGCTTCACAAATTAGCCGGCTGATTTAACACATTACCTACATGTTTTTTCAGATGACCCTGACACTAGAAAAGGGGGCGGGGCGGAGGGAGGGGTGAGAAGACCCGGACCCCTTTCAGCACTGTTAGATTAAGCATGTAAAAAGGTTTTAAACTTTCACTTTATTTAGACTAAATAAATCCCAACCCCACACAGCCCATAATGTATTTGGATGCATTTAATAGCAATGCTTATTTCAAGACCTTGATCCTGAATTCCTTACTCTGTGGTCAATACGGTATTACTCCAGCCCAAATGCATTCAAGCCAGAGTAAATTCTAGACGTAGCTCAGAGTACCAAACAATAGGAAGTGTCAAGCTTTGTGAGCCCAATGTCTTACATGTATAGAGGAAAAAAATGGGCTGGGTATGAGTGAATAACAGGCATAATTGAGGGTATATCTCCCGCTAGGCTCTTCTGCCTCTAAGCAGCAGTAATGCGACAGCCATGCAGCATCTCTCATTAGCATACCATGAGCTTTCAGGTCTCTATCATAACCCACTATCTTGGACCATACCTTACACTCACCAGTGCTGTAGTCCAAGTCAATCCTTAGCAGCAAGACTGCTTTCTGCCTTTGTATGGCATGTAAAAGGAATAGGGGTACAAGGATCCTTTTCTCCTCACTGTGTGTCACACCATGCAAAACACAACAGAACACTAGTACTTTCAGCTGCACAAGCTTAACACCATCGCTGGCAGCAATGGGTTGAGAGAGGCCAAGGTCCTTCAACCATTATACACCAAGACAGCAATGCTGTCCAGGCACAGACGTGGACACACCACACACTTCAAATGCAGAGAGAGGTCATGCTCTGCGGTGCCCCAAGAACAGGGGTGAGCAAAGTGGCAGATCCGGCCACCAGCTGGACTCCATTTCTCAGAAGTCCCTACCTGTGCAGCTCCTGGCCAGTCTCCTTGGAGACTAGGGTTGCCAACTCTGAATCTATTCCAGGATGTTTCCAGAACACCAATGTGCCCATGCCACACAACACAAATGTGTCAGCACGCTTGTGTATATTAGTTATGGATTCCAGTGTGTAGACTTTAAATCAGGAAGGCAAATGCATATTACTATTACATTTTAAAACCCTACTGGACTACTGTATAAATTGGATTCAACGTTTAATATTTATTTGAACAAATGCCTTATCATTTATTTCCTAAGTGACTCTCAGCTGTCTCCTGGAGATTTATATCTAATTTCTAGAGAGTCCAGGGCAATCCTGGAGGGTTGGCAACCCTATTGGAGACCCTGGGAGCACAGGACCATGATAGCGTGGGGCTGTTCTTCCCCAACCCAGCCCTGCACTATCATGGTGTCCTACCCACCAGAAGCCATGTGGGCAGGGCATGTGGCTAGGCAGGAAGCTGCTCTGGGGCTGAGATCTTGTGGTGGTGACAGCATGGAGTAGGGATGCTGGGAAATGGAGTCTCTCATGTGCCTGATCCAGTCCATGCACTGGACTTTGCCCACCCCTGCTCATGAGGCATCTTTCCTGCCTGCCTGAGATATTACGCTACTGGAACTATTCCTGCTGTATTTTCAGCTATGGAAAGTACCTCAACAGACCCAATACAAATTAAATAAAAAAGTCCTGCAAAACCAGCAATCAGTCCTCACAACATACATGTAAAGTGAGCGGTGTGATCCCTGTGTGATATGGAGAAAGTAAAACAAAGTAAAACACCTTGTCCAATGCCACCCAGCAAGTCAGCGGCTGAGCTGGCAACAAAATTCTGGAAACTGTGGCTCCTCACTTCACTGTATTTTAATTCTGCTGTACAAAACTTCCCACTTTCACAATGATTTCCAATGGCATTTTTACTTAGCTAGTCTTCTTAACTTGTTCATTTTAATACATTTGGATAAAACATCAAGTTTGATAATTAACGTATTAATCTTAAACATAAGTCCCCAAAAAGGGAATACAATGCTTTGCCATCACCAGACTGAGTAACTGCTCCCACTCTCTATCCCTGAAAAAAAAACAACAGTTTCTCAGGATTTATTCCAAGACTTCCCCCCCTCCAAATATTGGCAATTGCATGCTCTACGTAAGCGACAAGCAAGGAGGAATGTGTGGATACCTAAATCACCACGAAAACAATTAAAAACAAGTAACCTCTCTTTCAAGGGCCAGCAAGTTTGCTTTGCAGCAATGCTGCATGGTGCACACATGCTGCCCAATCAGCGATGCCAACAGTTCTGCTGCACCCAGCAGTGAGGCAATGATTTATATACGTAAAAGGAACAGGAAGAAAAAGCACACACAGAGCTTCAAGATATAAAGAAAGAACTCAACCAAAATGCAGCAATTCGGAAGAAAGGAAGATCCTTTTGACCAAACAATTTATATTCTCTGTAGATATTAGGGGTGCACCAATTAAGATTTTCTTGGCCAATACCGATAGCCGATTATATTAATCGGGCACATCGGCTGATACCAAGCTGGTAGCTGATTTGCAGGAATGCAGCCGGGTAGCGTGAACAGCAGATCCCTGCAGGTAAGACTGTGGAGGGAAAGGGGTGTGGGAGTGTGTGTATGAGTGTGGGGGGGGGCAGATCAAGGCCCCTCACGGTGAGGGAGAGAATGGGGCAGGGGCTGGGAGTACTGCCCAGACAAGGCAGTGAATGGGACCCGGGGCTGGGGCCAGGTCGGGGAGTGGGATAAAGTCGCAGGTGGCTCATCCAGGGGGTCAGAGTCCTGGTGCTTAAAAATGGTGGCAGCAGCACTTGAACTAAAGCATGTCAAAGGAACTTTAGTTCAAGCACCACCACCACCATTTTTAAGTGTGGAGACACTGTTAACCGGAGCAGAGCCGAGCGGGGTGAGGGGAGATGCGGGCTGCCCACTGTGGGCTCATAGCTCTCCGCTCTGCTCTGTTTCTTGTAGGAGCCCCACACATGTATCCCCTGCCCATCTGGCAACTCACCTAACCCCACCACTGCCGGGTGGGCAGGGGACACATGGCCAGCGTGGGACTCCTGAGGAAAAAGCAGCAGAGAGGACAGCCCCAAGCCTGCAGCAAGCAGCCTGCATCTGCCTTGCCACAAATCTGGGGGGAGGCACATGCACCCTCATGCCTCGTTCTGGCGTGTGTTCACAGCAGCAGGGAGCTGCTTTCTCCATCCCGTGCCCTCTGGATGAGCCGCCCACAGCTCCATCCTGCTCCCTGCCTCAGCCCCGGGTCCCATTTGTTGCCCTGGCTGGGCAGCCCCAGCCCCACTCCGTCCCTCACTGTGGGGGGTCTTGATCTCCCTCTCCAACCCACCATGCTCTTTCCCTTCCCCATGGACTTACCTGCAGGGTGCTGCTCTCCACACTGTACGGCTGCATTCTTGGGTGCGGCTGCACATAGGCATGCAGGGTCCTGGGGGCCCGGGCCAGAAGGCATATTGTATTTAATCGGCGACATTATCAGCTACACAGGCCAAAAAAAGCCGATAATGTTAATTTTCCTTTTATTGGTGCTGATCTGATATGCAACCAATATATCAGTGCACCTCTAGTAAATATCATATGGTTCAAGCAACACTCAGAAGCTGGAGAATAAACTATGATAAATCTCTGCATCTCCCAGCAGGTATTTAAAGTTCTAGCAGAAACTTGTGAGCATTTTGTAAATGTTTCTGCTGAAAGGGAAATGCTCTCTTAGCGGGTAAAAGCAGCATCTGCTGACTGGTGACCACTTAACATTCAACCTGCTGCCAACCTACATTCTACAGGGAGACCTGCAGGATTGACATGGAGCTGTGCCACTTCTAATAACTGTGTGACTGGCACCAAGTCAATGCTTTAATGTAGAAAGCCACCCTCTGTCACTAAGCAGATCCTTCCTTTCTTTTGGCTAATGGATTTCACACCCATTGGCAACAATATGAAGAGTGCAGGAATATAATCCTGCAGAGTCTTCTGAGAGCTGTTTGGCAGGGTTTGTTTCAAACTGGTACAGAAAAGGGGACAGAAAAAAAAATAAACTGTCTTGGATAATAATTTTGCAAGTACAGCTTGCCCTCCTTATTGCCATCCTTTCGCCTTCCTGTAGTTTCTTTATTTGCTATTATGGCATCTCTCACTGATAACAATAAACTGTAATAGTTGTAACCTCTTCTCTTGCTGTGTATACAATTGCAAACCTGTCATAGTAACTGACACTCTCATGCCATAACAAGATTTGTCTACAGTACGTTTCTTGAGAGACCTACACCTGTGATAGCAACAGCAGATGCTCGAGTACACACAAGGCTCAGGACATTTTTACCACTGTCATCTAGACACGGCTAAAGCAGGGTTAAATGGCACAGTGATTAAAGTGATGTCATCTTATCTACACTAGCACACTGATGGAGCTATACTGAAAAGACTGGAATAGCTGGATATTCCCACAAATCCTAGGATAAACAGCTTACTGCCTCTGGCCCTTCACCAGAAGGTTCAAGATATACAAAACAATTTCCTCTTTCTTGCCTGCAGTTGCATGGAAAGGGAAGGCATGCATTACACAGAGTTCAGTACTTTCGGGAAGAGGTATATCCTTCTCAGTACCACTTATACTTTAAAAATCTACTGAGAGCCTCTAATACCTGTATAGGCCACTACAAGGTTTGAATTTTAAGTAGCTTTCCAATATCACTGCTGTACAACCTAAAGAAGCAGAAGTGAAAACAGCCACACATACAAGGGCATCTTAGAGCCATACAATAAAAAAGAAAAACATAACAAAAAAATACCAAACAGTCTCTGACAGATCCATAATTTCTACTTCATTTCTGGCTAATAGTGGAAATTAGTCTTCAGATAGTTGATAAAATAAACCTATCTATTCTGGGTTAGTACCATGATCTGTGGCCAGGCAACTACTTCTACTAAAATTGATTTTCCTTTTTGGCAACCAATAGGCCAGTCAATAATAACGTTGTTTGAGAAAGATTGAGTCATGAGGGAGATGAACCTTCCCTGCCATTTATTATGTTTGTATTGTCTCCATTTGAAAAGGGTTTTTCAATAAGAATGCGCAAAAAGGTATTACAAGGGAACAGCTACTCTGTGTTCTGGTCTCTGGAAGCCCTCTGACTCACAAGCATGCTAGCATCCAAATTGACAGAAGAGAGAAAGCTCCTGTCTGTTAAAGAAAGGTGGCAGGGGTAGTAGCAGCCAAAGAGCTTTTCTTTTATAAAATTAAATTGGTAATAAATAAAGCACAGTGATCTGCCCAAAGTGTCCTGCCCCAACATAGGATGGGGACAAGACAGAAAAGGGGGGCTCTTGCTAAAAAGTCTTTGAAAGGCAAAATCCATGCATGACTCCTGCAAGATGTATGAAACTGGGCGCATATACACCTGCACTTCAATGCATGGCAGCCTATTTTACTGCACATTAAAACATCACATAAAAAACTGTGGTAATACGCTAATGTGCAGTAAAAATAGGCTATTGTACCTTAAGCATCACTAAAAAAGCGTGCTTTCACTCACAGTAGGGCAGCCTAAAGTGCATTTATTTAGTAACTCATATTAGAGGATGCATCTACACATGTGAATTAAGGGTGCACATCTACATCTGTGTGCCCTTAATGTGCATTACAAATGGTGAATTTAGGCTATTTGCACTTAATTTTGATACCTGGAAATGCAGGTATCAGATTTTGGTATGGATAGTTAAAGTGCATTAATGCACATGTAGACACATTAAAACATATTGATGCTATGTGTGTGGGCTGACTTGAGACTAACTTGAGTCTCAGGTCAGTCCACACACAGCATTAATGAGATTTAATGCCTGCACATATAGGCGCCTGCCTAAACTCGCTTAATGCGCATTAAGATAATGCAGATTAAATTTAGGCTTACTTAAATCCACATGTGGACATGTTTACTGGTACTAAATTTAATGCACATTAGGAAAAGTACATTAATGAATGTGTAGACATGCACACTGAGAGGGAAAGTGTCATCCTCTGTGAGACACTAAGAGGCATGATTTCACCCATCATGCTGTTCAGTGGCAGTGCTTTGACATGCCACACAGAAGACCTGAATTCAATCTCCATCTCCCAGGTTAGTAAGACCCTGAACATTTCAGATAGTTCACTCAGGCCCTTGGTGAGAAAGAAAAGAAAGTATCTGTTGAGGCATCCACAAACAACAACTCTAATTAAAAGGTTGCTGCTGGTGGATAGAGTTTCACAGTTCTGGTTGGGAAGTGGCAAAACATCTGAAAAGTGTGATCTCATAGAAGAGATTTCACTTTTGAATCTTCAGGACTGACTCCAGCCAAGCAGAAACTCCAAAGAACAAAAACCAAGAGATTTCCCTCAAATGAGCATTTCATTAGCATTACAGCAATCTGTAAATAGCATTATTAGCAAGAAAAGCCACTAATTACCACTTCACACAGAAAAGACCCTAGGGTACATTTCAATGAAACTGTAAAAAGATAAAAAGCAAAAAAAAGTAGAAACCAATTTAAACCATCCTGTATAGAAAAACAAACAAACAAAAACACACAGATATGTCAGAATTCAAAGTCTATTCATGCTAGAAGCAGCCTAGATATACAAAACACTTTTATCATGTGCAAGTGTTATATAAATACAACATTAAGCTGCACAGTGAAACACTTCAGTGTCCAAAAATGCAAACATAAAAAGGTGCAACTTCAATTCTGGCTCTACTGGGCCTGGACTGATACAATACAGCGTTTATTATATGATCATAGTCTGTAGCCCAAGTAATACAATTTTATCTGTAACCACAGACATATAACATATTTGCTTAAATCCCAAATTACTTTGAATTTAAGATGACCCCCAATAATTAGATTCTATGCACGGAAAATTATAAATTTGTTATAACTTTCCATATATGGAATCAAATTACGAGAGGGTTGTCTTAATTTTGTCACCTCCACTATTGTGGTGGGGAAAGCAGACCCTTGCCCCTTACTCCCCCCCCTCATGTCTGCCCCCTGCCACCTGTCCTCCTCCAGTGCCTGCCTCCCCACAGGCACTTGCCCCCCTTGCCACCACTTACTCTGTGTGGTGGTGGCTCTGGCTCTGGCCCTGGCTTGGTCAGGCAGCAGTGGCAGTAGCAGCAGCCCCAGTCCAGGGAAGACAGCAGTAGTTTCAGCCCCACCATCAGGCCCAGGTCAGAGCCTCAGCAGCTCCCCTATTACTGTGCAAAAACCCTGTACTTCCCCCACTGCATGCCACCCTTCCCCACAGTCTCCCCTTCAATCCCCACTCCATAAGCCCCTCTCCCACATCCCCGCAAGAGCCACCCCAGCCCCATGCCACAGCTGCCGCATGCTTGAATCCAAGCAGGCCATTAGCTGAATCCAAGATAAGGGCATGTATGACCTGAAAAACTAACCGTGAAATATGTTAGTCTGCCATAGATAGCTATTCCAGAGTAATGCCTCATGTATTCCTGCCCAAACATTTTATTCCAGATCATGCAGTCTACTCAGTATCCACCAATGATGCTATTGCTGAGTAGCTACTACAGAAATGACTAATTACTGAATGTACATTAAGCAACAGACAAGGTTTTAACTATGTACTCAACCTTAATTTTCCTTGTCCTGATTTCTAAGTATTGACTTACACTATTCTACCTTAATATGTTGCATAAGCATACAGCCTTGCATTTGTTTTCCTACTTTTCTTCTTTAAACCTCATGAGCAAAGACCAACCAATTCCTTTGATTATCTATCAGTAGTCTCTGAGTTTATAGTCAGAGAATAAATCAGCACGGATCTGGGTTTTCCGTTTCCCATGGAGAAACGGAGAAAACCACGGATTTCCCATTTTTATCAGAGAAAACACAGATTTCTCCTTTTAGCAGACAAACCCACAGATTCCATGCTTTTGCAAACAGCTCTGCAGGCTGGCTGAGCTCCAGCCTGCAAAAGCTGTTTGCGAACAGGGCAGGAAACCCCAGCCCTGCCCGGAGCGGGAGAGGAAGGGAAAGGGTGGGACCTGAGACTCTCAGTCAGCCAAGGCCCCACTTGGCTCAGCTCAGGGTCACTCTTCTCCTGGAACCTGAGGTAAGTGGGGCTTGCAAGGGGCTGGGAGGGTTGCAGGTCATAGCTGGGGGGGCACCGGTAGGGCTGAGGAGAGCCAGATTTGGGGGGGGTTTGTCAGAGAATTTGTGATTTTTTTTTTATCAGAGAAAACCAGGATCCCTGATAATCAGACAGTCAGGCAAATCTCAACTAGTGTCAATTAGTAACTCAAGCTAACTATGTAGGACTTGATGTCTGCTCAGGTCCCTTCCGACCCTATCAACTCTGAAACTAGGCAAACAGCTAGGGAAGAGTACAAGACTATTGCTCGGGTACGCGATGATGAAGTCAGGAAGACCAAAGTGCAGTTGGAAGTTACAGCTAGCAGGGACGTGAAGGGTAACAGGAAGGGTTACCCTTCATGTCCCTAGATCCATCAAAGTGTATTTTCAGGAAAATACTACTGAAAATCTGTTCAGTAGTTTTAAAGTTATAAAATTTCAGGTATATATAAAAACAGTCCTGAAAACCAAGATTTTCACGTGCTGTGCATTCATCAACTGTATGTGATTAAGTGTACAAAATATTTTATATTGACAATATTGCAATTTTAAATAAGTTAGAATTCTGGAAAATTGAAGTCACTATAAAGAAAAACAAATGATAAAGACTGTAAATACTGTAGCATTATGGCAAATGTGAAAGTCCAATACCAAGTTTCACACTCCATGCCAATCAGCACTGCCGTACTACTTCCTAAAATGCATTACTGACTGACTTTTCTTAAGCAAGAACAACATGGTTTTTACACTTGCCAGGCTCACAGTCAATCTAAAGGACTTTACTTAGAACTTTCACATACTTAACTTAATATTAACCTTTGTGCACAAGATAAAGATGAAGATTTCAACTTAAAAGATGGATGCATGCTTTGGGAAGTCATCAGCATATAAAAATTGGGATGTAACTATAAAACATCAATCTTAACAAACTGGACATGAGAAAGACCTCTTCACTCCATTAGAGGAGACAGTTATATAGAAACCAAACTGGAAGTCTAGAAGGTGAGTCTAGAAATTATGATTTTCACAGTACAGCCATATACTACATTTTCTCAGAAAAGCATATAAGGAATATTTGCCAAGTAAAGTCCTATCAGCTGAACAACAAATTCCCCGTTTTTATTGTATTTATAATTCAAGCAGAGAGCTGCTTGTCATGCTCTCTATATCATTTGGATGATTATTAGATCAGAGTTTACCTAATCTTCTTGAAAACAAACAGCAGTAATTCTTATATGCGTCCTATATTGCTCCACATGAATAATGGCAAATCAGATATGACCTCAGGCACAGAGGCTTCATACATACGGAATTTACATTTTCTAAACATTCCTATGCATATCCCATTGAAGAGTGATTCTCAATCTTTCCCATACCAGGACCTTCCCAAGTCTAGTTTCCCAATTTCATCAGCTTTCCCCCTCCCACTTGGGGCAGCTGCAACCTCCTGCACCTTGTTTGCAACCCCCAGGCTGAGAACCTCTGTACTGGAAATAATACATTCTACAAACAATAATACTGTACAAGGATAAGGCACTTTTGTGGCTTACATGGCAATTGGGTTTTGTTAAAAAAAAGAACACTTCGTGTTACTTGCAGATAAAGAATACAGTGCATTTACAGATTCATATATTCAAACATTGTAAGGCCAGAAAAGATGATACTGATCATGTAGTTCCACCTCCTGGATAACTGCACTGTTAAGAACAGGTGTCCCTTCCTTTGCTATGCTGTTCGAGAGACACATTTCTAGCCTAAATCTTTCTAACCTAAAAACACCACTACAAAGCTGTCCTTAGACAGATTTCTGAGGGTGTTTCCAGTGCAGTTCCAAAATACCACACAACCACCCACTTAGAAATGGCCTCTGGCTCTGAGGATTTAGGTCATTTGATTATATAAAGGTCCCTTTTAAAAAAAAAAGCAAAGAAATTAGTTGTGCTTTTGCATCTCCTTTCTTATTGTGATCACTTACCACTTCTTTTCAAATTTACTGTTAAAGGTAATTATGCATACTCAAACAACTGAATGGACATGGCTTTTCACTGGACACCAATTATCTCCTTAAAATCCCATGGTTCCCACTCTGCTATCAGTTGTTGTCACCCTCCTGGTTCCTAATCTATATTTTATCACTGATGTTGCCTTTATTTCAGTTGTGCTTCATGAGTGAATGAAACAACACCTGATGACATGGACAGTGGATGTTTATTACAGAACTGTCCCCTTGGAAGACTGACTACTGTGCCTACACTGAAACACAAAAACTCTTAGGGAAGGCAATTCATTAAAACAATAGTTCCACTAATTCAAGCCATTAATGATTCTCTTATGCTTAACGCCCAATTCTTTAGAATCCCACACATTAACTGATAAAACATTTGGTATACACACAAACACACACATTATATATATAGGTTTTATTTTATATATATATGTGTGTGTGTGTGTGTGTGTGTGTGTGTGTGCCCGTGCGCGCGTGTGTGTATACCAAATACATATATACACATACATACATACATATATGTGGAGCTTTTTCAGTGTTTATGACCTATTTGGAAGCTAGTTTGTCCTCCACTCTTACCTCCTTTTGGTTTAACTTCAAAAAATTCTCAATTCTGGGTTTGGGATACTATCTCCTTCATGACAGAGGTCGAGATAAAAAAAGCTTAAGAAATAAATGCTGGGTCATGAAATCTTGGAAGTATTATTACAATTTATATATGACTGAGGAGGAAGGGGGGAAAAAAAAAAGAGAGCAAGAGAGATAGATTGACCGACCGACCAAAAAATTGTCTGCTTTCTCTGGGAATACATCTGTGTGCAAACCAAGACCTTTAAAAAAAAAAAGTCTCCGTTAGTACTTAGTGGAAAAAAATCAAAGATTGATTTTCTTTTTATAGCTATTATTAACCTTTTGTTACTGGCCAAAAATAATCTGGTTAGAAAACAGCAATACATCAAAAAGAAAGAGAGAGAGAGAATTTCACTGAAAATGAATGTACAGAAAAAGTAAAGTTTATCTCCCCTAAGTCCTGTCTTCTCAAAGTCAGATTTTTATAACTAGAGAAATGAGACACAAACGTATCAAAGAGGTTAATTTTCAGTTTGATATTTTTGTAATCCAAGCAGAACACATTCACCTGAGACAGCAGCAAAAACAGACAGAGATGTGCGATTCCATTTCTGCTGGCCTCAAGACAGCAGTGTTTATGAACAATCGCAACCTAACTGGACAGTAAACTAGTGGGTGGGTATCTATTCTCACTGTGAAACAAAAAGCCACAGACAAATCCTGCATCATTCAAATAAATATTGGTCCCTCTTTGAAAAAAAATGTTCAAGTATGCTACATAACAGAACCCTGTGAATCATGAACATACACCCGCATATCTATTTACTACACTGGACAAGACAGAAGTGCAAGCAAGAGCCATTTTAAAAAACAATTATCAATCATAGTTCCAGCACAACAATGTTTGACTATTTCTGAACCTGATTACAGGTAGCAAGGCTCAGCCATTAATTGCAACAGTGTAATGTGTCCAGTCTACACGAAGATCCTATTCTAACCGCCACTTGTCAACAACACTGACATCCAAAGCATAGACTGACCCAACCCACAATACTATGTTTAAAAAGTGCTTCTACTAATACATTAATTTTCTACTATGCTTTATTGTTTGGCAAGCAGAAGTTTCTTCCAGTGATGGAATTTTGTTTCTATCACTGTGGAGTCTTTGAACGCTCTACAGAGATGAAAGGATGCTTAAAAAGTTGACAGAGGAAACTAATTTATTGTGTATATCAACTATAAAACATCCAGTAGGTAGGAAATATCTCTGAACATTAGTACTGGAAGTCAGATGTGAATTAATAACCAAGAGATGAAAAGACTGCACTTTTTACAAGGAAGAAGCTTCATTGTAAACTACAAGGCTCACTTCGTATCTGTAGGCATCTATACATGTACTCCGGGGTTGAAGGGGGCCCTTAGAGCAGCTCTAATTGAAGTGTGCACAGCATCACGCGTATTCAGCATCCCATGCTTCAAAATGGTGGCAGAGGTACTTGAATGAAAGCTCGTTCAACGAACTTTCATTCAAGCACCCCCTCCACCATTTTGAAGCGCAGGGATGCTGAATAGATGTGACATGGAGGTTTCTGGAATGCGTTCATTAACACCCTCCAGCAGATGCAATTAATTGGGTCTGCTCCAATGTGTATTGATTAGCATGTGTTCTAGCAGACATCTGATGTGTAGAGGTGCCCCCTATTTGCTTTGATGGCAATTTCTAATGGACCTGCTCTCTTTTCATTCATCTCATGTTAGGTGGCCCCTTCATAAGAAATGCACTGAAAAGATTTGCTGTGGTATCTCAAGGGGTTCATACTTCAGTATAAAGTGCTTTGTAAAGAGACAACACTATAAATCCTCTCAAAACTATCTTCCACTCATTGCTTACCTGGCTGTTAACATCAGCTGCATGATCCAGTAGTACCGAGACCAGCTCCTTGTGTCCTCTGTCACAAGCCCAATGGAGCAGAGCCCTACCCTAGAAAGATCCACAAGAAAATGAACAAAGTCAGCTGAAACCATCATAGAGAGTTCAACATCCTATTATGGGAACCCTAGATGTCATAACCAACTTAAACACTGAACATTTAAAAAAGCACATTAAGACTGGTCTACAACATGTCATACCTGTATTATTATACAGCAAAACCAGGAATTTAAATCCATGTTAGAAGACTGACATATACCCTGGTGCTGCAATCATTCCGCATGTAAAACTTCAACTGAAATCCATGAGAGTTAAATGGTGAATATAAAATAGGAAACAAAACATGGCTTTTGCCTCGGTTTCAGGTTTAGGGTTTTACTTGATACCACTAAATTTAATGGCAGCAGGGTTTCAGATGATAAGGCTAAGATCTTCAGAGATGTCTGAGGCATTTGAACTCTGTATTCTCTATTAAAATTAGTGCAAAGTGGATGTCCAAATCCCATAGCAGCTTCGAAACTCTCAGCTTAGGTCACTAAGATTTGAGTAAATAAAGTAGCATCAAATGTGGAAAAGTCGTTCAAACCTTGCTGTTGTTGACTATACAATCCTTCCCAATCCCTTTCCCAAACTGTTCTGCATATGAAGCCACTGAATGCACTCCCAGAAAAAAAACTGCACTTATTCCACCCTCCAGATTACTGGGGCTGTGATCAATAGTAGAAGTTTAGTTCTACCTATCTGTCAAGGACATTGGAAATAAGTAGCTAAGTGCTGTTCTGAGGGCTGATTGACAAAACAGCTTAACATCCTGCTGTGGGGAGGGTGAGGCTGTCATGTTCAGAGAATGGAATGTTTTTTTCCACATTAAACTCAAATCCCTGCTTTATGCCAATTTTAGCAGGGATTAAGCAGATAGAAGATGGGGTAAAAGATGGCATTAGAGCAAAGAATGCCTCAAGAAAGCCTTTTTTCCCCTTTCTCTCTCATTTAAACTCTTCCCTTGATTTACATCTTAATTCACTTAATTAAAGGAGAGGCTCTTTGGGAAAAATGTACGTCTGAAAAGGAGGGCATCCAGCAATTTAAGTCTTATAAAATATCCTTATTGCCTTTTGTAGGATGTCTGACACCCCTCTCAGCCTGCAAAAACCTGCTTCAAATGATCAAGCAAAAGATGTTGGGGGGAGGCAGAAAATTCTGATGTACAAGTATCCTATACAGGCCCACCCTAAAAAGATATGATAGTACACATCCACTACTTGCAATTTTACCATCTTTTTTCATCCCATCACCCATGCTAAAGGTGAGCTTATATCACAAAGTTTGCTTCCAGTTCAGAACATTTCCAAAGTGTGGGGTACTCTTAATAGGGAGTTTTGCCTTTGCACTGTAAAGAGGACAGGGCATGGCTGCAAAGTCTTGGGCATACAAGCTCGGTTTTGACTTCTCTCTCCTCACACAGGTCTAAATGAATGTCCATGCCTGACAAATATTTTAATGTAGTTGGAAACCACAGTACAGTTCTTCTGTCACCGTGTCACATGTTATATTGTGGCAACTACACTGTACACTAACATTGGAACTAGTTATCCTCTTATGTACATGCAGAGTCCAATTTATCCAATACAGGTAGTAAGAGAAACTTTCAGTGAATAACTGTAAAACATTTCCTATGAATTACAGTAGATTTTATATCTTATCTGTTCATTTAAAAAATGTAAGCAAGAAATATTTGTAGATAGATGTTTAGCTTGTCAATTATCTGTAGTTCCAAAATAACACGTACACTTTATAGCTGTTCATTTAAGCTACCTGTTAACACACATTTCCCTAGATTTAACCTGGCATTTTACATGCCTGCAAAGTTGCTTTAAAACTCACATTACCAAAAAGCTAGAAATCATAAATGTAACCTGTAATATTTTCACACCAATGTGTATTTTCCAGTGTGCTATCCAAATATCTGCAATACTTCTAAACTTAAATCAGGCTATGCCTTGTCATATATCTTCTAACACTGTAGTGCTGAACAAGGTAAGTAAGTCATTAATCTATTAACAGGAATTGTATGCCAAAATTCCAAGCCACTGTGCCAAAATTTAGAGGCGGGGCAGGAAGACACCTGTGACAATCTTACTCTCACTTTTCATGTTGGATATTTTTCAGTGGGGTGGCGGATGTAGAACATTATTTTGAGTATGGAAATACAATCACAGGCAGTAAGCATTTTAGCACACTTTTTGACCTGGCAATTATTTTTTGTATCACATTATTTTAATGTAACACTAATTAACCTTGAATTAGAACGAATTTTCTGACAATAACTTTCTATAGAAGTGCAGATGACATCTGCATTAGTACTTTTTAATGATTAATGCTCTTGCACTGAACATCACAGGGAACATCTGAAAAGAGGAAAGTAGAACTTTATACATTGGTAAATACTGATAGTCAAAGCATCTTAAAATTAATCTCTGAGCCACTGATGCTTTAAATTTTTGGTTTGGACTGTGTAGTTGCACAAGCTTCTATTTGGTATAGAAGTTTATTCCAGAAGACAGAAGCACTTTATTTACAACATACCAAAGGTCTATGAGCACTTCTCATGCATAACATAAATGAGATTCTTTTACTATAAAGGAATAGTATGGTAATTACACAGAAATTATCAGGTAATTACAGGACAAATACGTGAAGATTTTCAACTTTTAAAATTGAATTATTGCTTTAGATGTGGAGCCCTATAATGTTGGTCTGTCATCTTTAAAAAGAAAAGTATATTATGGCTTTGTGAATACTCTGTTTTGGATGAACCCAGTAAGTAACAACCTAAAGTATGGCAACAGTACTGCCTTTGGACACAGAAGTCAGCAGTTTTGAACCACTACAGAACTGATGCTTTCACATGGTAGAAGGGGGCTGGTGCTGCTAAACATGCCGTCTTCTGGATGAGACAAGAAAATGAAGTCTGATCATCTGTAGTCATTAAAAATCCCCTTGTGCTTTTTGCAAGATTATGGATTTAAGGTCTTGGGCCAATTCCACTTTGGGTAATTACAGTCTGCTTACCTATATATTTCCTCTGCAATTCCAAATGGATACAATATTTTTCAATTAGTGTCCTAAACTGTTCTGCACTGTAGTTGTGTGCTATTAAAAAGCTGTCATATTCCACCTGAGGAATAGCTGCATTTTAGTAGCAGGTGAGTAATCTCTAAATACAGCCTGTAGAACACATTGAGACCTGAAAAATACTATATAAATGTAAATTATTAACACGTAGTAATTAGCTTGTGACCTACAAAAGAATAATGAATGAGTAATTTGAAGCAATATATAATTGATAAGGAGGTGGACTGTTCCCATGGAAAACTCCCAGTACTGTCACTGTATTTTAAAAAGTGCTTCCAAGGTATTTGTGTATTATAAAATAAATCATTATCCACAGTTCAAATTAAAAAAGATGGGAATGTTGACACATATTTAAAACGTATAGCAAATTGGATGAAAGACCTTAAGTCTATTTGTTTCCTTTGTCTACCATCAAAACATTTAGAGATAGATGAACACAGAATCCCACAAATTATGGATCTTGGATACAGCCTGTGTGCACCTTGGTAAATCATCCAGTCCACATAGCAAATAATTTATATGTGCTGTTATAGCGCTTGCCCCACACCACAGGAGGATTTGTAAAACCACAGATTGAGATTTCTTGGAGTGCCTCTACCATTACAAGCTGATTACAACAAAAATGTTCATCAGGTAATAGTTAACCACAGATGTGCTTGAATCAGCACGAGCCGTTTAGTATGTGAGAGTGCTACAGCGACATCCTCCTTTGATTAAACGCAAACAAAACCAAAGATGCTCATTTCAATTCCTGTTATAATCTGGAGCATACAATGTTGCTGCAGAAGTTATCCGAGACAGTGCATTTTTCCTGCCACACAAGTCTTGAATAAAAAGCATAAATTTAGCCCCAATGCATTCATTGACCCTGCCTCTTAAATCTTCCATGCCTTACTTGGGTTATCATTGCCAGCTTGGCCGGCTTTTGTAACAATCTCTCAAGCCAAGAGCATATAAATTTTGCTCTGCTAAGAGTCACAATTTGTTCAAAAACAAAATGGGGGAGGGGCCACTGCCTCAATTTTTTTTAAGTCCCAGTAGAAGCACAGAGAGAAACAGAATTAAACTTGACAGAGACAAAAAAGGGAGCACTTCTCAGTAAATAGATACCTCTCAGGATAAAACTACACCTATAGGTATTTGATTCAGAATCTAATTTGCTTTCATAGATCAATCATTTTGTGAATGTGTTAGGGGCACGAGGCTGGTGAGAATAAATATGAAATAATATCTCTTAACTGCCCTTTCTCCCATTCTTCCTAGTATTATGTATTTATTTATGTTGAGAGCAGAAAACAAATCATTAACATTTACGGTTTCAAACCTCCACTGACAATCTCGCAGGCGCACCCACAGGGCTCTCAATGCAGGTCTCCTCCTGTGCAGGACGCTTTGTAGAAAGTTTTGTAAATGCTTAAATAAACTGCACCATTAATGCATTTGGTTTTTCATTTGGATCTCTATAACAGAGACACCAGCAATAATTTTAAAAGGGTGTCCACTCAGAGCTTAATGTGATCCTGACACAAGTTACAAACTATAAAATTAAAACAGAGGACCTATTCTAGAGAGAGATGTGTTATTTTTAGTACTCTTTCTGAAATAGCTTTGGCTCCAATAAGGAGGATTTCTCACACTGGATTTTTTAGATTTAGATTTTTCTTCTTTTTTCTTAAAAGTGTAGAATAGAATAAAAAAGAATGAGCTTCACAAAATGCAAGCGAATGTAATTATACATAGTACTAATACAGTAAACAAAGAAAACTGAACATTTTAAAAACCCAGTAAAGTCTGTATCGTGCCCACTGAGGATATGCAGACTCATGTACAGTTTAGCACAGACCTATGTAGGGTTTTAGCAAATCCTGTCCCATAACAATTTACTATAGTTACTCAAATCTAACTCAACCCTGAATTTAAGCTGACCCCCATAGTAGAGGTGCACTGATATATCGGTTGCAGATCAGATCGGCGCTGATAAAGGGAAAATTAACATTATCGGCTATTGGCTTTTTTTGACCGGTGTAGCTTATAATGTCACTGATAAATACAGTATGTCTTCGGGCCGGGGACCCCGGATGCAACATGCATGTGGCCAGGAAAACAACCAGGCAGCATGGAGAGCAGTGCCCTGCAGGTAAATCTGTCAAGGAGAAGGGGTGTGGGGGTGGG
>NW_017728907.1:20284928-20313436 GCF_001723895.1 Crocodylus porosus
GAATCAGTGCACCCCTACCCAATAGTTAGATTCTATATATGAAACATTTATAAAATGTGTTATAATTTTCCCATTACTGGAGGTTTATCTCAAATTTGTCCCTCCCCGCACTGCTACAATTGGGAAAGCTGTGGCTGGGGGGTGTTAATAAAGTATTAAGATTATACCCGCAGATGCTTTATAATACACAAAGTTCACAGCAGGGCACATCTCTTAAGAGAGACTCTATTAGAAAAAGGGTCCAATTGACTTGTGATGTGGAAAGGGGTTATGGTTTTCCAACACTAGCACTGGACGTGTCCTCTCATTAAATATATAGTGACAATTTGTATTCATGAAAATGAGGGGCTAATAGTGTATTTACTCACATACCACACAACTTTTTCCCCAGAAAAAGCTATCCAAAATTGGGGTGAGTGTTTTAAGTGAAAAAGCCAATTTCCATGCCAAAATGGAGGTATGAGGATGCAGGAATGGGTGTTGGGGCTGGCTCTCTCCAGCTTCAGCGAGGTGGTGCAGAACCTATGGCTCAGCCAAAAGCTAGAGATATACCTCTCTCACGGGTATTGCCAAATTGGAGGTAACTTTTGGCTGGCCAGCCAAAAGCTACTACCAGTTCAGCAGCAGCTGTTTTATACCTCTAGCTTTTTGGCTGAGCAGGAAAGGAAAAGTGTGCAATGCAGAGGAGTAGGTTCTGCCCCAGGTCCCTGCAGCCAGAATTCAGCTATTTCCAAACCTTGGAAAAATCCTCTCTCTTTATTCTGCTTTCCCAAACAATATGTGTGTCTTATTTGGGGCATGTGATATGCAAGAAAATACAGTGGTACCAAATAAAACACAAGTTCATTTTTAACTGGAGCTAGCCAGACTTCGTAACAATCTGCCAATACATTTGCAGACATACAGAACAAAATAGCTAACATGCCTGAAGTTGTCAAAGACTTCTCTATAATGGGGTTTGTACAGGCAGGAATTTTTTGGTGACATTCCTTCAAGTAGACCTTTTGAAGAGCTTACATCGTGGCACTGAAAGAAGATGAACAGCAGATAGTGTTGCTCACCAACTGCCATATACAAAGAACTGTATTACTTTAAAAACGCTCTCGTCTCACATGCATCCTCCTTGAGAATTAAGACATTGACAGTTTGAAGTATTAAAATAAGCAGTTTCTAACAGAGCCAAAACACTAAAACAAACAACTGAAAAAGAAAAAATTTCTACAGCAAGATAATTACTGTGGGTTACAGTTCCAGTTGCTCAGATATGTTCAAGCTTGGCTGGGGCTTGAACATATCCCAGACAAAACCAGGGCTGTCTACCAGCAAGGGAGGCATCTCCCTTCAACACATCTTAGAGTAGCCTTTGGGCTGAGGATGTGGTGCTATGCATTAACATTGACCTAACCCAGTGATGCTCAACCTTTTGCCCCTGCAAGTCAGAGGAGTGGTGCAGGGCCAGTCCATGAGCCAGACTGAGCCCCATGCACCTGGATTGAGCCCTAGGGGCTGAGCATCACTCCCTCCCACCCCCATGCATCAGAATTGGGCCCCAGGGCCTGGCACCTTCCACTCTTGGTCCCCCACATGGGACTGGCCCCAGCAGCCAGGTGTCACCCCCTCCAGGCCCTGTGTGCTGGAGTTGAGTGCACAGGGCCCGATGCTCCCCATGGGTCTGGAAATATGGCAGCAGGGAAATGGTGGTACCACTCCCCTGCCATTCAGTTTCTGGACCTATGAGTGTTCCATGTGCTGGATGATATGTCACTGTTGGCTTAACCTGGTCTTCAGGTTGGGGGTGAGAACCAAAAAATGGTCCAACAAAATTATATCAAGCCTTAATGAAATTATCATCATTTGAAAATGAAATAAGCATCTGGCTAAAAACACCCACAAGAAATTTAAACCCAAATGAGAATTTTCCAGAAGGTCACAAACTTCTGAAGGATCGTGGCTATAAAAGAGGGCTTTAAATCAAAACCAAACAATGTTACCATGAAGCCACAAGATACACACTGCTCATAAACATGAAAGTACATGATCTGAAAAGCAAACATTTATTATAACAATATACTGTGGACAGTGAGAATAAATGTTCCTTCTGGATTTAAAACTTTTACTGAATGACTATTCTGGTTATTTAATTGTGTAACTATTGGTCAGTAGCACCATTGATGGGGCTTAGTAGTGCTGTTGCTAAAGAGCCTCTGTCATATCTCTGTTCATTTATGATGTGAAATTCCAACCCTGATTTTAAACTCCCACCCTTTCCCCCTAAAAATTAATTCAGATGAATTCCTGATTAATAATAAAAGGCCTTGCTATCAGCATTCAGAGCCCCAGCCGGGGATGTCATGGCTCAGAGGGCAGAAATCTGCTTAGAGCTACAAGAGAACCCAACTGAATTTGTGGCGTCTCAGTCTATGAATGTGTAAGCACTTCATCTGTTCACCAAAATACAATGTGCTGAGAAGCAGGGGTGAAGGTAGCTGTATGTATTATGGACCAAGAGCAGAGATAGGTGGCAGTGTGCAAGAGCTGAAATCACCGTGGCAAAGCTGAGACATCATTAGTTACATACTGATTGAACAACAGAGTGTGTGTGTGTCCATTCAAGTGTTTGCTTTTACCATAAGGGCTTGCACTGAAAAATAACACCAATTTGTAATTCAGATGCACATTTCTTTCTTGATGCTTCCATCAAATTTTGTCATTTCTTCCCCAGCTCAGTGATTCTGACTCTGAGAAATAGAAAAAGCACTGGACGACGATCACACTTTTTTGTCAAGTTGGCAAACCCAGTGTTTCTCTTCAGGTATCTGTCTGGCTAATCGGAAAGAGGCAGTAATACAATCCAAATGAAACACCAGCCAGCCTATCTGGTCTGAGGCAACAGAGCTTCTGATGGGCTCACAATAACCCTGACTAACCTATCCTGGAACAGCCTGGCAGAAAGCACTCACTTTCCTAACCAAAATAAATTTTTCCTTACTTGTCCTTAACCCAGCTAAGTGCACAACAAAGGGAAACATGGCTACCAGACATCAGTGTAAGATCCATTAAGCTCTTACTTCACAAACCCCAGCTGGCACTAGTAGCAGGGCACTGGGGTGTGCCCGCTCCTTTAAGGGAGCTACCAGCCTGCGATACTGCTTGCAGGTGATGCAGGGAGCAAACGAGAGGCACATCTGACTGGAAGAGGACTCAGGCTGGAGCTATATAAGCTCAGAGCCCCAGTAAGTCAGGGATGTAGCCCTGCCAGCTGAAGGAGAGCTCCAGGAGAGCTACCGAGGGCTGCTAGACTGACTTTTCTGTTGCCTGCAGGAACAGTGAGGCTTGGGAGCCCTACCTGGGAGGCTTGCCAGCACAAAAAGGGAAGGGACGGTTCTCCCTCTTAAAGGGGCAGAGGGCTTGTTTCCCCTTTGGTGTTTCTGTTATAGCTCAGGGACTTATGGTTTCAGTTACAGTTTCACACTGGTGGTTTGGGTTGGGACTGTAGGGGTGGTATATAGAAGTCCCATTAGTGCTCAAGGGGCACATGATCACCTTGAGTTCTGCCAGAGACCAGCTCAAGGCATGAACAGCTGTAGAGCCTGGAGTGGGCAGAGTATAAGGCCAGGGAGGCAAACAGGGACCAGGGGTCTGGTATCTGAAAGGGCCAAACCAGACCTAGTGCCTCAAAGCCAGGTCTGATACAGTGGGCCTAAGCTAGAAGGCCTAACTGAGAGTACAGGTGTGGATGTCAGGGAGCCCGAAGCCCCAACAAGAGAACAATGTTATTACCATAACACCTGCGAGGCTTGGGGAGTGATATAAGGAAGGGTTGGAGCCAGGCAATTAGTCCCTAAGGCTTGAAATGCCCTGCGATGGCACTGTTATAGAGTGAGGCCCAGTGAGGGGCCTGAGGAATAATGAGGCCAAGAGAGGGGCCTGAAGGAATAGTGAAGAACAGTAGGATACCAGGAAACCCTAGCAGGGATTCAGCCAAACTGGGACCCATGCAAAAGCCTAGGGGCAACCTCTTTTTTAGAATCATAAGGAACATCAAGGCATGGCAGACAAGATAGAAGGGAGGGCACCCTATGGGCAGAGCGAGCCATGGTCACAGAGCTATCGGGGGTGTCATGGCTACCCCTGGGACCCCAATGTGCTAGGGTTGCCAAGATCTACAGGAAAAAAAGAAACTTCCTGGTACTGTTATGCTGTTATTTTTAGTGGTCCATCCACCAGAAACCTAGTTAAAACTAGCAAGGTGGTATTATTTGCTTGGATGGATTACACTGCTGCCTCAATTAATAGATGTCTGATCAAATATTTAGTACCCGGATTACAAAAATTCTAAAACAGGAATTAAAAAAAAAAAGTCTAGGGTCATGAATTAACATGCAAAACCATCAAAGGATCAACATAAGCTTTTCTTCTCATACCTCCTCATCTTTCAAATTCACATCCACTTTTTTGGATTGGATAGCTTTAGTTACACGGTCAATGTTGTTTTCTCTGCAGTAATCAAATATGTTCTTGTCCTCCTCCCTAATTAGGAAACAAAAGTGGAAAAAGATGTTGTCTTACTATGTAACACACAAACTACACACATTAGATGCTACCTTTACTTGCAGATGCATTAATTTCAACACCCTCACTGGAGTGGAACAGATTTCCAAAGCTGTCATGCACAATAATGTTTCTCAAAGACAAGACAGCACAGCCTGTTTCCCTAGAAAGTAAAAGTTAGTTTGAACAATATTGTACAAGAGAAAGAGAGAGACTTTGCTTACACTAATAAACTTCCAGAAGGAATCCAGAAAGTTAGGCTATACAAGACAAACTCATCCCAGGCATAAGTCACTGCAAACCCTGCAAATGAAAGTAAGGCTAAATTTGGTCCCTCCCCTTATATATGTAGGAAAGCCTTCATTCAACTTTCATTCACTTTTTTTAGTCTTCCTTTCTCATACACAGTGGCAAAGATATAGATATATATCTATATCTATAAAATCTTCTTCAGAATCAGTTTCCTCTTTGCCAGATTCCTCTGCAGAGGTTCCAGTGTTTTGAACATTACGAAGCACTGCAGAAACACTGGATATCTCAGAAAAGAGCCTCCATTCATAGACAGTTCTCTACAAACAAGAAGAGTTATTAGAAAGGAGATTCAAGATATTTAATACTATTCTATTATTCCATCCAGGGATGGGTGGGTGGGTAAGTGTGTGTACACATGTGTGTTCGAATAAGAGATTATTCAAGGCAGCACTAAAGACCCTTCACTCTCCTAAAGAACCAGGTGTACTGCCCTTGCCAAAGCTTCCAGGAGGGGTTGCTGAACTCAGAACACTAAGTGAGATCATGCCTGGTGCAGCTGTGCTCAAGCACTGTTTAGTGTTATGGTAATATATCCTTTGGGGTGAAGTTTGAAAAGGGATGTGGTATAAGGATTTCAGATTTTACCTGCAAATCCCACTGATGCACAATGGGAGTTGCACAAATAAATCTAAAACCATTACTAAGAACATTTATCTCTCTAAGTCTAATGCACACAGAAGACCCAGCTGTCATCCTCCAGCATACAAGCTACACTGCTGGGCATGATAAAGCTGTTCCATGATGTCATAAGGGATCTTATATACAATGTCTATAAAATGTCTTGTTACCTTTATGTTAAAGATGTTGTTTCATGTTGGCTGGTAAAAACAGAAGGTTTAACATGTTGCAACAGAGTACCGCATCACTCCTCACTAAAAGAGCCATTTTTAACTCCAACATCTGCAGCACCTTAACCTGCCAGTTTCCCAGCAGGAGAAAAGGACTGAATGAATGTGTATCTGCAAACTGCTGTACAGGCTGCCCCTCATCAAATTTCAGCCTGGTGCTCTGATATATGAATACAAGCTTTATGTCAATCTGGCCCTGGACAAGAGTTTAAGTGATTGTTTGTGGACTGACTGAAAGTAAAATAAAACACCAGTCCTCAGCCTTTATGCACTTTCAAGAATTTCATAAAAGCTGTGTCAACACACAAAAGTTCTACCAGATTAACAGGACTGGTCTGGTTACAGAAGCATAAAGGTCCAGTATAGCCGCGGTTATGTCATATACAAGTGCCTATACAAGTATAGCTTATTCTCTTATGTAAAAAGGGATATGCTACACCAGTTTAAGACCCCTTTACACTGCCATAACTCTTTTCACTAAGAGGTTACCAACTCTAAGTATTTTGTTGGTAAAAAAAGAAAAAAAATACAACAAACCAAAACAGTTTGCAGTGGGGGAAAAAAAATCTGTAAGGAGGCCAAAGTAACCTCTCCATTACAAAATGCATGACAGTGCCACATAATTTAAGAAAAGCATCTGGTTAGCTCTCCCACTGTGCATCCTGATTTTCTGTAACTCAGTTCTATTATGCCACAGTATATGATTAATCTAGAGCAGTAAGTCTCAGTTGGGTTGTCACAAGATCTTAAGGAGGGTGATGTGGGTGGAGGAGGTAAGCACTTGCCCTCTCCGCTGCCTGGCCCCTGTGTAAGGAGAAAAGCACTGTAATAAATAAAAGTTTAAATGGGGTGGCATTATATTTAGAAAAGTTATGGACTGAGGGGGGATGAAGTCTAAAAAGTTTGAGACCCATTGACCTAAACGAACAGCAGAACCCACAGTTCATAGTCCTGAAGAAAGTCTTCTATGAGAATGGAGAACTTGCTGGAGTAGGTTCGCAACCAACAGGGAGTTTATTAGAACAGGAAGAAATAGGATGCAGAATGTGATGAAACAATTTCAGGAAGACTGACTCCATGTTATCAAAATACAAAAGAACTTATCTTATTTGGGAATAGTGCACTGACCTTACTTTGCCTTGGAAGGCTAAGATAAACACTAACAAAATGAAGCAGAAACTAAAGATGATGATCCTTGCCATCCAATGAGGGATGAAGAGAAGCCCTTGACAACAGAATTGTGACTGGTGCTTCAACAGAAATGAGAATATAGGAAAAATGCTGGTAGCATAAATAAGTACCATCTGTTTACATTCTGCTACTAAAACTTAGAGATATTAACCTAGAGATTTACATATGGAGTTTTATACAAACCTTTGTCCCATCTATTTGGCTTGTCTGTATTGTCTTCTTTCCTAGAGACCTAAGGAAGGGTACTGTGGTACCTGAACATACTGTTTAAATCTATCCCAACCATGAAGTTGGTCCAATAAAAAAAAAAAAAAAAAAGTCAATCACAGAAATCTTTGCCTCTTGCACACTTACTGGACCATAATGGCTACATCGCTTCAACAGTACTCAAGAGTACATACCCTTTTATGAAACTCCCTCCTTCTCCTATAACTGAAGAAAAGGGGTCTGCACTAGAAAACTTGCACCCCTGATCATTATAACTGCTGTATTTTTTATCTGAACCAAGATAAACCAGAACAATCTAGAGTACAGTTGGTAGTATTATATAGGATACCAGGAATATTAACATCTTAACTTGTAAAGCACTTGTACTATGCACAAAGCTATACTAGCAAGTGTGCTTCATGCTGGCATGGGTAAAAACATCCCATGAGTAAAACAAGCTCTCAGAAAAAAAGAAGTTTTGTCAGCATAACTCTGGCAGAAGCCTGAGGTGTAGCCAACACAGCTGTACCAGTCATGGACCACTACTACTCTCAAAGTCCACACCATACCAGTACTCAAAAAATAAAAGCTTGGTTCCAAGAAACCCAATCTGTCTTCAGAAATTTTAGAAAGGCAGGTCCAACCTTACATGCTTATACACATACTGACACATAGGAAGTAAATATAGGTATCTCTGGATTTCCAGAAACTGAGTTCTTAAGAGATTAACAGAATAGTCTTTTCCCAATCTGATTCAAAAGAGATGAAGACTAATATTATCTACCTGTAGTATAACAATTAAGACTGCTCAAGACACAGCTAAAAAAGTACCGAGAGCCCCAGGTAGAGAAACTTGGAATGATGAGGGGGATTTTTTTCCTAATGATTTATCCTAATGAAAAACAGTGTTTGCCAAAGTATTGTGTAATATGTAGATATTACCAGCCCAATTTTTGGTGGATAATCTGCAAATGGCTCAGAAACCCCTTTGTGATGGATTCAACAGAAGCTAAAAAATAAGCAGCAGAGAGGAAGAGATAGCTGGGGAACATTGTAAGGCTGCTGTCTGCATGGCATTGAAGGAAAAAGGAAGATTTAAAATGATTACCTCTATCAAATGACTTCGAACAAAACTGAGTTAAAACATAAATGTTATCCGTCTTATTTAAGATATCTACAAATGGTAAAGACCACAAAACTTCAAGCTAATGAAATATATAAGGTTTATTATTAAAAAGAAATAGGAATGCACTGAAGATAGAAAAGATGTGAAAAGACTAATCTTGTTTTGTTTCCTTTACAGATTATTTCTATAGTGCTATAATCCATTTTGCATTTTACTGACCCAACGTAAAGAAGATGTGGAATTAGTATTTTATTTAAAGATCACCTACCAAGAGGGAAAACTGCGTCTGTCCCCTTGGCTTTTTTGGGTTTTTTGATGACAGCTGAAAGGTTTTGTTCCCTGCAGACAAACACAGTAGCCAAAAAATGTTTCTCTGCTCTCTGCCAATAGCTCTGAAAGAGGAATGTGAAGTCCAGTTCGCCTCCATTTTGCTGAAATCACTGGAAGCAGCAAACCTGGAATGGGGGCTTCCTTGAACCTTAACTGAAGGTAAACTGAATTTTGAATGGACAGATCCTTCCTTCCACCCACACAGAATATGCAAGTTAAACAGTTTTAAACCAAAGATTCTAAAGTAGCTTTAATTTTTAAATATTGCTAATCAATTAGACCTTAATTTCTCTCAAACTTTACCATTATAAACCAACTGGCTCTTTAGTCTTTCACAGAGAGTTCCAGGAAAGGCAAGGTAGGGAGAAAAAAAAATATATTAATTTCTAAATTTTAAAAAGAAAAGGGAAAAGAATTATTTTCTTTACCTTTAAAACAAAGCAGTGAACAGATGCCTATGCTCCATCACTATCAGCAACCTTTTCCCTTTCTTTGGATTGATCCTAAATGGTTTTGTGCAGAAGGATTTGGCTGAAGAATGCCACCTTGCCCAGGAAGGGCCTGTGTGCTGCAAACAGGTGGCTTTGCCCGTCTGCTTGGCACAGTGCCGCCAAGCATACTGAAACTCAATGAAGCACAGCACAGGAGGCAAGCATGGAGCCAGGAGACACTTGCAACAGCTACTGTTTATGTCAAGGCCCTCTCCCCCAAGGGACCCATTTTCACATAATCTATAATTATCTCTTCGCTTTAATCGCCTCGTCACTTCTGAGGCTCTCCTGGGCACAGGAAAAGGAAAAGCTCATTAACTGAACCTTTTCTCCTCTCTCCAGCCACCCATAGCTTTTAATTGCTTGGTGTTGTTATTATCTATCAGTGCAACTGGGATCATTTTCATAAGAAAGGGAGGTGGGAGGGAGGGAGGCAAGCATGTGTCCCCGAGGTATACACCACAGACAAACCTTTGCTTTCTCAATTATTTATGCCAGCTGAGGTTTTACAGGCTGAATAAATCCATAACTCAAGTTTATTTTGAACAGTCAGGTTTCCTCAAGGGAAATGTTGCCCACTTGCCTGCACACTTGTGTGCTGTCCTCAGAGAGTACCTGGGACATAATAAGACATGTGTCATCCAGTTCTCCACCCATCACAAAAATGCACGTGCAATTTGGAAGATTAGCAGCATTGTATGATAAGGGGCAGCAGGGAAACAGTCGCTCCCATTCATAGATGTTAAATCTCCTTAAGGTGGAGGGCAGTGACCTAAAGAAAACATATGCCAGGTCAATGTTTGAAGAAGGAACCCCCCCCAAATCCAGATAGAAAGGACAGATGCACATGTGCAAATGCATACAGACGAAAATGAAAACAAAAACAATACAAGTTGTTGCAACAGCCATGACAACATAATTTTATTAAAATTAACATAAGCAAAAGAGCGGCTATTCCTAGATGCCACCAAGAGTAAGAATTGCCTGGATTTTTAGGTGTTTTGTTTCTGAGCAATGGTGCATATTTGCAGTAGGGCTGTGCATAGTGCAGCCTGTTTGGTTTTCTCCAATCAGAGGAGTTCTTTCAAAGGGTTTTATAACCCAACATGTGTGTGACAGACATCTGTGGTGCACCCGCGCTGCATGCACGCACATACATAATACCAATCGGAGTCCTTTATTCCCAAACCAAGAACACTCGGTCCCATTTTTATACCTAATTCCGCAGCTTTGTGATCAGTTAGGACTAAAGCATTCCCAGGGAAGGAAAAAAACACTCTTAATCACTAGGATGTTTTCAAAATCCATTATTGTTTAGAAACAGCAACTTTACAAGTGCATAGTGGAAGAAGCTCTTTAAAATTCTGCAGGCCTTTGTGCCTGACCACATGCAGTGACCTCTGGTATTTTCTGCCAAAACAGTTCATTTGTCTCTCAGAACAACTAATCAATTCCAGAGCCCATCAATCATTCCAGTTTTGCACTAGTCTAGTCTAGCTCAGAGGGGGCCAGATGGCTGACTGTGTTAGTGGGATTAATAAAATTCTGATAGATTACATGGCATCAAACGGACTACAAAACATGATGGGGACTATCAAATCTTTGCACAGGAGAAGGTGGGGGGAGGGGAATGAGGGTGTAGCCCATCATTTGTTGACATTTTAGTTCTTGCTTTATGTCTAGCTCCTAAACTTATCCCCTAGACCTTAATCAGGGCCTCCTCAGAAGTACACGTGGCTCAAAGGGCTCTTCCTTTCTTCAGAACATACTGGAGTGGTTGGGTGGAAATTTACATTAGAGAAGGGCATCTTTCTTAAACAATCCCCAACACAACCAATTTAACTCAGCTCAAACTCTCTCGGCATTATCTAACTTGAATCACCAATTTAATCTAATCAGAAATATAAATAAGAAGAATGAAGTCTGAGAAACCCAAGATTTAAGGAACAAATCTTACATAAGTTTAGGTTGCCTGCACTATTATAGAAGAATTGTTTATGTTAAATCAAAAAGAAAATGGCCTGCTAGCAGCATTATATTATTACACACTCACAGAATCATAGAAAAGTAGGGCTTCCTACTTTGGACAGATCCTCCAAGTCCATTATCTAACCCAGGGGTGTCACACTGATGAGCACAGGGCCAATTCACAGGCCAGAGCAGGCCCACAGGCACATGCTATGTCCCGTGTGGGTCTGATCAGATGAAGGGGCACTGGGATCCAGATAGTGGGTCTCTGCTGGACTGATCTAGCCCACTGGTTGCATTTTTGACACTCCTGGTCTATTAACAAAACTACAGTCAAACCTGCCACAAGACAGCACTTAACTGGCCATAGCAAAGTAGGGGACCACAGCAGCGAATGTCCTGCTGCTATAAAAGTTGTTAAAATATGCTCAAGAGATCCCAGAAAGAGGGCCACACCTCCAGCTGCAGAGGAAGGCAAAGCCCCACAGAACCCTTACCAATCTGACCACAAGGTAAAAATCCTTCCTAACCCCAAACAAAGTGACCGGTCTGACACCAAGTGGAGGGACAAGAGCCCCCAGCTAAGAATCTACAAGCTTAAGTCCTAGCAGGAACTCTAGCACACACCAGTCAAAATCCTCAGCCTTGGCTGCAGCCAACATTCAATGCTTGAAGGCAACCCCCCAACCCCCACCTGACACACGTAGCAGCCAGGTGCAAAGCAGGGGAGGGGGGCATGACTGAACACAGCATAGGAATCACTGGCTGGAGCCACATCCCCCATCTGTGTGTCTGTGGCAGCAGCAGGCGAGGGAACGTGGCTCCAGCCAGCAGGCGGGGTGTGGCTCTAGCCCCAAATTCTGCAGCACACCTGGACGTGCTTCACGGCATACCAGTGTGCCGCAGCATACCGGTTGGGAAACACTGTCCTAGATCATCTCTGACCCCTTCTTATCCAACCTCTTCTTGAACATTTCCAATGATGGAGATTCCACAACCTCCCTAGGCAGTCTATTCCACTGCCTTGCTGTTCTAACAGTGACATTTTTCCAGTGATATCCAAAGTAAACCTAGTTTGCTGCACCTGCAAGCCATTAGTCTATCCTACTCTCTGCAGCAAGAAAGAAAAGGCATTTCCCCTCTTCTTTATTGGCCACTCTGCAGCTATTTGAAGACTGCTATCAAGTCCTCTCTTAAACACCTTTTCCACAAATTGAACATGGCTATTTCTTTCAAACTCTTCTTGTATGACTTGCCTTCTTAGTCCTTTATCATTACTGTTGCCTGCCTCTGGACCCTCCCTAACTTCACCATGTCCTTTTTAAAATTTGGAGCCAAAACCTGCACACAGTCGTCTAAGATGAGACCTAACTAGTTTGAGTCATGAAGCATGATCACCCTCCAGTGTTCTGCACCTAATACTTCTATAGCTGCATCCCAAAACCACATTCACCCTTTAGCTCCAGCCCCAATATCCAATCTGTAAGATCCTTATGAACTGCACTCCTGTCCTCCAACATGTTTACAATTCTTCAGTTTCATGTCATCTGCAAAGTTGCTCAGGAAGCTTTCAATTCCAGTATCCAAAACATTAATGAATAGGCTGAACAGCACTGGTCCCAGAACAGATACCTGTGGCACTCCACTCAAAACTTCCTACCACTCCAACACAATCCATCCCTTTGCTTATGGCTAGTGAACTGGTTGTCTATCCATTTTATAGTACTGCCTAACCCACATTTCTCCAATTTGTTTGTGCAAGGGTCATGTGGGAATTTCAAAAACCTTGCTGAAGTCCAGATACACTATATCTACAGCATTCTGTTCATCCACCCAAGTTGTTACTGTGTCAAAGGAGGAGATCAAGTTTGTTTGGCATAATCTGTTCTCAGTAAATCCACACCGGCTGCTTGTAATCAGACTTTCCTCCTCCATATGCTTACAAGTGGACTTTCTTAGGATATGCTCTAGTAACTTCCCAGGTACTAAGGTAGAGTTAACCAGTCTGTAGTCCTCCTTTTTGCCTTTTATAGAGGGGCACATTGGGTCTTTTCCAGTTCATTGGTACTCTGCCCGCCTCCCACATCTTCATAAATATTATTACCAAGGTTCTTGTTCAACTACTGTTATGTGAATGTTTCCACCTGCCAACAGCATTTCAAGCCACGGTGATCCCATTAACTCAGCACGGCTCTGTATGTGTATGTACTCCAGATATGCCCCACAAAGGATCCATGTACTACTTAGTCCCCTACTCACTGAACTGGGTATTCTTGCTACAAGTCCAGGGATGCTACACAAATTTACATGCAGATGATATGCAGGGCATCCTTACCCAGCTCCACCTCATGGAGGGTAGGGCCACACTAATCATGTACTCCAGATTGAGAAAAGGGGTGACAGAAGAAATCTGGGTGAATTGTTTGGGGCCCCATTTGGTAATATTTGCCAGTCCTTCAAGGCTCGTGAAGAAACGGGAATAATTGAAACTGGGAAAGAAAGGCACAACTCAGTTCAGGAAGTGAAGAAGTAGTCAAAATATGTACAATGTAGTGACTCACCATGACTTAAAAGGAGTCAGCACTGAGGACAACTGAACACATTTCACACAACCACATAAGTTATTCAGATGGTGTGTACTAGCCTATGGCTAATGGGAACCTACCACAACATGTCAAATGTAGCAATTTTGGCAGCAACGTGAAGGTGCCAAAGGTGCGAGTCCAAGGCACCAAGGAAGGTGTGAGTCAGGGTAAACTCTGGTCTTCCTCACATTGCAGTACCTCTGGGCCCAATGCCAGTTCTTTGTGGAGGAAATACACCCCACCTTTTTTTTTTTTTTTTAAAAGGGCAAAAAAAAAAAAAAAAAGGTTCCCATCAACATCTTGGCCTTTTTGGTTAAGATCAAACATAGCATTTCTGGCACCAAGGGGAGGGTATCAGGGCTGGCTCTGGCCTTCCCGGTGTCAAGCCAAGTGCCAGCTCCCCATGGGGGGGGGGGGGGAACACCAACTCATTTCTTTAAGGGCCAGACAAAAAGTGCCCATCAGTATATCTGCCTAATATGGGCCATGTGTTTTACAGTTATACTCAGTATTAACTGCATTTCATCAGCTTCATAGTTGGCTTCCATTACTGAGCACATGATGTTTTTAGCAGCAGTTAAATAATAAACAATTTATTTAACTAAGTTTCCTTGTCTGGGAACATAAGAACGGGGGGGAAATCTCATCTTATATTCAAGTACATACGTTATGTTCTGGATTAGGAACAAACATGTATCTTAATGCACAATTCTAAACACACAGGTTTGAAAACACTGGTACTGGTTCCTTGAATGCTGATCACTTGTTGATGTACAGCAGATGATTTTGTTAGCTCTTTCAACAGCTTCATATATAACAGACCACAAAATGCTGTTGATTTGCCAGTAGTTCCTATCAGCTGCAGATCAGATGGACTTATTACTATTCCCATTCACTCCTTCGTAGAAAATTGTAACAGACGGTTCATTCTTCCTCATGGCTCTTATAAGTAGGCTTCCAAAGGGCTCCATCTTGCCTTGGATATTTCTTAAAGAGATTGTGAGATTTTGGGCTTCAGAGTCATTGGCTTGCTCACAATAGTCAGCTCCCTAACTGTTTCCTCCTCAACTTCCTATTCCTGATTTTCCAAGCACCATGGCTAGGCTAGAATGCTGTAAAGGCTAAAACAGCTTGTCTGAATTGATCCTAAGTTAGTGATATCAATATATGGACTAACGCAACCCGAGTAACATGGAAGTAGTCTGAACTGCTTTGTCCACAGAATTTATGACTGAATGCAGTCTCAATGGCATGCAGAAGTTGTAATCACTGTTCCTGGATTGCCAAGTAGCATCAGTAACCTAAAGTACTTTTTGCCAACCTTCATAGACCTGTAGATTGTAAACTTCCGAGTCTGATGTGTTCTTGACTACATGCTGTTAACCTCAGGCTCGACTACCACAGTGTATTCTAAGGGGACTTCCTTTGAAGACCATTCCTAAGCTTCTGAAAGGGCAGAATGCAACCACCTGCCTCCTAACTGAGCACTAAGTTCTATGCTAGCAGCACCCAATTTTTTGGGTGCAACTCAAAGTGTTCATTATGTACAAGGTGCTGAAAAAGTCTGGCTGCGATTGCCTTTATCCTGTCTCCCATACCAGCTGAATTACCTTAGGAGGGCACACAATGAGACATAATTTGGCAGAGTTCTCTCTACTCTAAAATTCATTGCTTCCAGCACTCTGTCACAGCCCAGGTGTGCTGAGGTCTTTTTTGACCATGGAGCAGGACATACTTGTGCACTTGAGCTTCTTCAATTGGTTTCAGAGCTAGAAAGCATCTAGCCCATCAATTGCCAAAGGAGACAGAGGCTAAAATGGGTTTGATTATTTGTGCCAAATGTTGACAACTTCATTTTACTGTCTGGATTCATCCCAAAAATGACTGATTATAATTTCAAAAAACATGACCACACAAAAGAATATCATTTTTCTCTACATCTAGGGTTCTGGGCTTGCAGATTTTTTTTAATGTGCTAAGCACTGAGTATGTGAGGAGCCCCAATATCCCCAAAGTCCATGGCCATGTGCACATGAGCGGGAATATGCATTTCCCCAGGGACAAATAGCAGCAGCACATATTTGTGCCACTGCTACCTGTCCCTGGGCATGCCCCTGCAGGTGCGCTATAGTGTGTCGCAAACTGCCCTGAGTGGGGTAGGGGAGGCAGGGGCTGGTATTTAGTATAGCATGCAGCCCCCGGGATCTGAGATGTTGGATAGCCCTAGTCTAGGGAACAATCCGGTGCTCTTAGTTTAGATACACTGGCTTCAGCTTGAAAGCCAGCAAACCCAATTCTTAGGTAAAGTGGTATAACACTATTCATATACAAGCCTGTTAAACTAGTTTAAAGCTGCCTGGAGAGGTTCAAAAGTACACCTAGAAAATGAAGTACTCTTTTGAACCAGGTCAGTGTTATATGTATACAGCAAGCATTCCAAGATACAGGTCTAGTCAGTCTTCCAGGCATCCAACACAATACGACACTGACTGCTTCCATTCCCCCTGCTAACTGTTGCAACTGGCCACTGGTATATGACCAGAAATCTGCTGCCCCCTTTTCTTCTTCCAACTTTTGTTGACATTTGCTAAAATCAGTAAGCTCCTTTGTCCTACTTGTTCAGCAAGGGCTATCTTTCTAACAACCGGCGGTGCCTTCACTTCATACTCAATCATGGGCCCTTGTCGTGCCCCTACCCTAGCCTCTTAGGATCCCAAAGTGTGGGTTCAATATGACCCCCATTCCAGGCAACCAGAGACAGGCAAGCACACTGCAAAATATAGTCAAGTGCAGGCTACTGAACTTCACTGAACTCATGTTTAAGGGAGAAGGCACAGGTCATCTATCCCCTGACACCTTGGCAAAGCACGGGTGCAAGCACTCTCCCCCACCCACCCAGCGCAAGGCATACTAGGCTGGCTTCTCTCCCCCCCGCCCATCCCATGGTGTCAGAGCCACACACTTCAAATGTCCAAAAAATGATCATTCTACTTGGATTGCACTGTACACATGGATCCCTCTGATCCATGACAACTGTGAACTAGATCCCAATTAATGACATTATGGAACAGTTCAGCTGTTGTGTGTCTGTGTTCTTATTGTGTACTCCCTTTCAGATTCTCCAGCTGCTCACATACCCCTACCAGCGTGTTTTATATTTTAACCCCTGAAATGCCAATTACTATAATTAAAATTAAATTGCCATTACACAATTTCTCCCATGTACCCCCCAGACATGTCTTGTGTACCCCCAGGGGTAAGCATACCAGTTTGTGAACCCCTGCTCTACCACATCATCTTGATAAATTCAGTAGTCAAGATCTCACCAGTGTCACCTGTATTGGGGCTAGTCTAACAACACTTTTTACAGCAATACAAGCATGACATAAAAGTATGGTACTTTTTCTATTAATATAATTATACTAGTATAATTGTTAACATGGATGCTGTTATACTGGTATGCATATGATTTTACTCACAAAGCTTATTCTTATATGGGAAGAGGAATACAGGAGTAATCACATTTATTTGAGTGTAACCTCATCCAAACTAGGTGACTATATTGCTTAACTATAGTGGCATGGCTAAAATGATGCAACATTGTATTCACACATAAGGGTTTAAATTGGTGAGAATTAAAGATTTGCTATATAAGATCTGGCCAAGCCTTCTAGAAGCACAACTATCAGCTTGCTGCTTATTATATGTACCTCAGAAAACATTTCTCCAGGTAACTTTGAAAATATTTAAATGTTCCATGCAAAATGTTCTTGTAAATTCTATTCAAATAAGGTATCCTTGGAAATAAACAAAACTTGCTTCACAAGTAGCAAGAAGAAATTTAGAATAATTAAATAAATAAGAAGAAATTTTCAATGATATTCTGCTACACTGAGCAAAGAACAGGCCTAAAATGGGAATAGATGTACTAATCCATTCAGCCTTCTATTATGGTAACAAGATTATGGAGATGAACCTTTATGAAATTCACCACTCAGCACTACCTAGTTGGTTTAAGAAACTACTGTGCTGATATGGCTCAGTTAGTAGTATTTTCACTCCTAGGTTAAAAGGTAGTGAATTCAAGGACTCGAGTTCAAACCTAATGCCAATGGTGTGGCATTGCTGGCTTCTGGACGTGCTATTTCTTAGATCACATGCTAAACCGAGATTGCTGCTACCCACATTTGTTAAATGTTCAAGTGGAAGCTATAGATTTGTTAAACTTTTCAAAACGAAGAGGGGAATAGCCCCAGATTCCTGGCCAATCTTTCCAGCTCAGTTAAATAGGTTGCAACGTTCAGTGGAAAAGTTCGAACTACAGGTGAGGGAGAACTGTTGCAGCATTTCTTATTCAATCACCCTACCTTAATGCATGGAATAGTTCATGTCTGCGTTCATGAACACAATATCCCTGGCAGCTGGGGGGTGGGGCACGGCTGTGCTGGAGGCAGCGGGAGCATGGGGGCAGGAGCGTGGCAGTGGCAAGTGCAGAGCTCCTGAGGAGCTCCTTTGAGTGTATTTAAACATAGGGAAAAAGCAGGAGGAACTTGCCCAGCTGCTAGCTAGGAAAAACTCAGACCTAGTGGGGCTTACAGAAACCTGGTGAGATTCTACCCATGACTGGGCAGTGGACATCGAGGGACACAGTCTGTACAGGTGAGACAGAGCAGGGAAAGGGGAGGCGGAGGGAGGGGGGATGTAGCGCTATATGTCAAAGAGCAATACACATCCTCATTGATCAGGATGGGGTCAGAGGAGGGGCAAAATGAAGTGCTCTGGGTAAGAATGCAAGTGGGACATGGGGAAAGGGACTTGACAGTGGGCGTCTACTACAGACCGCTCACTAGGGGGACGAGCTGGACCTGGAATTCTCAGGTAAACTCACGGAGGCAGTAAAGTCAAGGGACATGGTCATCATGGGTGACCTAAACTACCCAGACATCTGCTGGGAGGAGCCATCAGCCAAGTCTGACTGCTCATGTAGGTTCCTAGCCAGGACACAGGACCTCCAGCTAACCTAGGAGGTGCATAGTCCCACCAGGCGAAATGCCTTGCTGGACTTGGTGCTTGCCACAGACGACCTGGTGAGAGGGTCTGCAGGTATTCAACCACCTAGGCGACAGTGATCATTGCCTGCTGGAATTTACTATCCAGAGCAGGGTGGTGAAAGCAAGCAGCAAGGTAGAGGTCCTTGAATACAGGAGAGCTGACTTCTGTAAACTAAGAAGGTTAGTAGGAGAGGCATTGGGGTCTTGGAGCATCAATGAGATGGGAGTCCAAGATGGGTGGTTGTTTCTAAAGGAGATGAACCTCCGAGCTCAAAGTGAGTCAGTCCCAATGCGCACCAAGGGGAGCAAGAGTGCTATGAAGCCCCCATGGCTCAGCAAAGGCACCCAGGGATGCCTGAGGGCAAAAAGGCAGGCATACAAACAGTGGAAGCAAGGGGCTATCACCAAGGAGGATTACACCTCCATTGCTCGGGATTGCAGGGAGGATGTTAGGAAGGCCAAGGCAGAGATGGAGCCACGGCTATCGACCAGCATTAAGGATAGTAAGAAGTCCTTTTTCAAATACATAGGAAATAAGAAGGTACCAGCTAACATGGGGCCCCTACAGGATAGGCTGGCAGTCTAGTGATTGTAGAAAATGAAAAAGCTGACCTCTAACAAATTCTTTGCCTCCATATTCCTGAACAGGGAACAGGACATCTCCCCCACTAGAACTGTGGATGGACCCAGGGAAGGCACTGCCATGCCTAGGGTCAGGGGTGACCTAGTTAGGGAACTTTTGGAGGGGCTGGAAGTGTTTAAATCAGCAGGTCCAGATGCTCTTTACCTGAGCGTGCTAAGGGAATTGGTGGGGGTCATAGCAGGGCCCCAACACAGCTCTATGAGCACTCATGGGGCACTGGCCTGGTACCAGAGGATTGGAAGAGGTCCAGCGTGGTCCCCATTTACAAGAAGGAGAGAAAGGAGGACCCCGACAATTATAGGCCAGTCAGTCTTACCTTGGGTCCTTTGAAAAAATTATCAAGGAGTACATCTGCACGAGCCCAGCAGGGGAAGTAATGCTCAGGAGCAACCAACATGGGTTCACTGAGGGCAGGTCCTGCCTGACTAAACTGGTTTCTTTTTATGATCAGGTCACAAAGTCCCTGGATGAGGGTGTCAGGGTGGATGTCATCTTCCTGGACTTAAAGAAGGCCTTTGGCATCGTTTCCCACCACATTCTCCTAAAAAAAAACTAGGTGGCTATGGTATTGATGCCTAAACAGTCAGATGGGTGTCAGATTGGCTAGATGGTCGCACCCGGAGAGTGTGATGGACGGGTCATTTTCAAACTGGAGGGATGTGGGCAGTGGAGTTCTCCAGGGCTCAGTCCTGGGGACTGTACTGTTCAACATCTTTAGCAGAGATCTGGATGTGGGTGTGGAATGCATACTGTCCAAATTCGTTGATGACACTAAGTTGTGGGGCAAGGTGGGCACGCTAGAGGGGAGGAACAGAATGCTGCATCTAGGGAGAAGGAACCAGTAACACACCTATAGGCTGGGAAACACCCTTCTTATCAACATGGTGGCAGAAAGGGATCTTGGAGTCATTGTTGACTCCAGGATGAACATGAGCCACCAATACGAGGAAGCAGTCAGTAAGGCTAACCGCACCTTGTTGTGCATCTACAGATGCATCACAAGCAGGTCCAGGGAAGTGATCCTTCCCCTCTATGCAGCATTGGTCAGGCCACATTTGGAGTACTGAGTCCAGTTCTGGGTGCCACACTTCAAGAGGAATGTGGCTAGCATTGAGAGGATCCAGAGCAGGGCCACTCACATGGTCAAGGAGCAGCAGGGCAGGCCCTACAAAGAGAGGCTAAAGGGCCTGAATCTATTCAGCTCCACAAGAGAAGGCTGAGAGGGGATCTGGTGTCTGTTTACCAACTCACCAGCAGGGGGACCAGTGGGAAATTGGGGGAGGCTCTGTTCCCCCGGCCACCACCCGGGGCCACTAGGTGTAATGGCCACAAATTGTTAGAGAGAAGGTTCAGGCTGGACATCAGGAGACATTACTTTACCGTTAGGGCTGCCAGGCTCTGGAATGGGCTCCCAAGTGAGGTGGAGCTCTCTCTCCTACCTTGGGGGTTTTCAAGAAGAGGATGGACAGATATTTGGCTAGGCTGATAGAACCCCTGTACCCGTTCCTGCCTGGAGCAGGGGGTTGGACCTGATGATCTGCTTAGGTCCCCTTCCAACCCTAAGCACTACGATACTAAGATGCGGGTTTGGCATTCGTGAATATTTGAAACCATGAATGCTGAACCTGCAAATAGTGATAGTTTCCTGTATTTAAAAAAAAGCGGGGGGGGGGGAAATGTGACCATAAAAATAAAAAAAATTTCTGAACTTCTGCTTTACGACTGCATGTACATGTGTGTGTCCACGTGCATGTGTATACAAAGATCAATAAAACATTATTAGCATTGTGATTTCTTGATCAAAATGATGCAAGATATATAAACATGACAAGGAAAATGTGCAACTGTTTCTACAAAATGAGACTACATACTACTGAAGGAAACTTTCATTTCATATTTCCTTTTTTCTTTCTAACTAGAAATGTAATGTTGCATTCTCGCTGATTTCCCAGGTACTTCTTTTCTATCTTCATTCATACACTACATGCCCATCAGTAATCTCATCTTCATTGTGCAATCTTAAAAGTTGTCCTCATTTACTAACTAACCTAGTTTAAAAGCTGTCCCTTTATCACAGATTTCAAACACCAGTCATTCTTGTTTAGTAAAGGCATTTTTACTATGGAAGCTGTAGAGGGAAGAAATTTTATGTAACACAAGGCACAAATTCTATATTAAGACAAACATATAATTGTAAAGCCTTTATTCCAATACACAAATTCTGTATTTTTCAACTAAATAACTGTATTTGAAAGAGCTACTTCTGAAGGGGCACTGATAAAAGAAGAAAATCCTTGAGTTGTTTAAGTACAAGAGAGAAAACCCTGCCCTTCCCCCGACGTCTCCCACGAAAGAAAGATTAGTACCTGGCAGCTATACAGACAGTTATTGATTTAAATGATTATGGACCCAAAAAGTTCTTTCCTGTCATTTATTATCCTGTTATAGTTGCCACTGCACTTGTACAATGTTAAAAAGATGCTTAGCAAAATTAAACTTAAAAATATTGTTGGTAACTAAAGACCAGAGGAGGTAGTCACCTGATGGTTTCTTCTTGATACAGTGAGCTGACAACTGGGCCTCCAAATGTGGTTTTTCCTCCTTTTCCTTTCTTCTCTGTGGTCTGAAAGAAAAAATTGGTAGGGAGGACTGCTTTATAGTGTAACTTCCCTTGGGGGCAAGGGAGATTGGGGGGGGGGGAAATGAGGAGGTAGGGCTGGATGAAAATGCTGCTGTGGGATCCTTCTCCTTATTTCCTACCAACTTGCTCCAACACTTTATGCCTCTGCACCCCTCATTCTACACAAAAGGTGGAGGCCTCCCTCCGAAAAAAACCCAATCAATGCTCTTCTGAGCAAGCTACAGCTGGGAGTTGCTTGAGAGGTACACAATGTACCTCTTCTTTCATCTCCTCCACTCGTTCTTTTGAGTGTACCACCTTCCCAATAGCTTTGGCTACTTAGGAACCAAATGCTGATCCTTTGTGAGACAGCATAACATTATATTACTAGACTGCAAAGCTCGCCTTTATAAATCTATTTAATATAGATTTAAATTAAATTCTATCATGAGCAGCCTTTCCAAATGATTTACTCCAAGGGACTCTAGGAATCTTAATTATTTCTACCAGAATAGAAAAGAAGAATTAGAATACCAATTGATCAATATATAGCCCAAGGCCTAGATTTAAATAAACAAATAAATAAATAAATAAATAAATTACTAGCAATTTTGGGTGCTCAATTTAACATGCCATAAAAAGTGGCTTAATTATCAAAAAGTGCTAAGCATTTACTCCCTGAAAATCAGACCCCTTCAAAAATGTCAACTGGTGCATCAAAAGCTATATTTATTTTTAAAAATGTGAAGCCAAAATTTGTATTACCAGTTAAAACAATTCTCAATTTACAGTGGTAACATTTTGCAAATATTATCAACTGAAAATGTGAATTATTAGTACTAGACCAAGGGTGGGCAACCTGTGGCATGTGTGCCACAAGTGGCATAGGTAGCCTCTGCGTGGCATGTTGCAAATCAAGGAGAGAGCAAGGAACACAACTGCAGATAGAGCAGGGAGAAAGCAGAGCAGCAGATCTGGCAGGGGAAGGGGACTGGAGTAGTACTTGGGGAAGGTGTAGTGCTTAATTTGGGGGAGGCATGCCAAAAAAGCTGGCCCCCACTGTATTAGGCAAATGCCATGTTTCCCAGCCACCCTGCTTCAATCAAAAAGGGGAAAGATTCATCTCACTCCAAAACCAATTACCTGTAATGATTAACTTACAATCCTTCTGGGAACTATGTAATATCCTAAAACAACAATATGGGGAAGGTCACATCCACTATACAAGTTATAAGTAACAGATGTAATTTACCACTGATAAAGTACATTGTTGTACTGGAGAAGCTACAGTGAAGGGATACTGTTGTGTTCAAATGCATTTGAAAAAGCAAAGGCCTTTCCCTCTATTGCTGCCAGCAGCTTAGATTATTCAAAGTAAACAAAAAATACATTTCAGCACGTTTACTTTTTCTATTAATAAATAGAAATAAATAGGATTAATACATTTGATTTTCAAACTTTCCTATACTATGACAAAGCTGTAATATTTGAACTGAGATTTGAAGAAGTCGGTACTTGGCACCCAAAAGTTAGTCTATATTCCTCTCAACTATACAGTTTGCCTAACCAAAAGATATCACCTACAAAAACCCTTTCCTAAATGTTGCAGGAATGTTTGTTCAAAGAATTAAATGGTAAGTAAACATTTTAATTGGCTTTACGGTTTGTAAAAACCTATCCCCAAAACTTAAATTTTTGTCAAATTTCATCCAACAATGAGCCAAGTGCTTTCTCTTCTATTCTCAAAAATAAGTCTTGTTAAAATTAATGGCAAAAGGGACTGCCCCACTGTTACTTTCATTTCTGATATGGAGAAACACTGAAGAATGATTGCATACAACTCACAGACAGAAGTATCTTTGAATTTCCATTATAAATAAATCAAGTCTCACGAAAAACATTTTCTCCTAAGTTTCTTCTCATCATTATGATCTAATTTCAGGTGCACCATAACTGCATACCTCAGAGATCATCGCCTAGTACCTGAGTCCGGACATGAGAGAAGATCAAAAGGACTTCTATCCCAGATACAAGAATTTTGCTAACTAGATGTACCTACGTGCATGACATTTACTAGCAATTACTTCTTTTAAAAGGAAAAGAATGTCACATTTATAAAGATGTTTAACATTTCTCACACACAAATTAAATGATGAAATACTGAAGACAACACTCTCCCAGGATTAACATGACTTCCAGAAAACAGCTTGAAAGTTATAAGCAGCTAGCCTTTGCAGTCTTTATGGTAACTTTTATATGCATTGTTCTCTTAGTTGAATTTCTTCATGTTTAACAAGTAAAGATCATCTACAGGCATCTTCCCTACTTTTATATGATCCTAGTTTAAGAAGGTACTTAAGCATGTGCTTAACTATAAAGCATATGGGTAGTCCCATTTCTTTCAATGGGAACACCTACACTTAAGCTACAGTTGTACAACTGGAGGCCTGTAAGAGGTTAACATGCAGCCTGCGGGCTCCTGTCCACCCACCACTTTTCCCATTGTCCCTACTGCTATAGTGGTTGGAGACACTGGGTTCCCCCTCTCTCCTGGTTTCTGCCCCTGCCCCTGATCCGGCACGGGAACAGGACCAGAGAGAAGTCTGTATTGCCTAAGCTCTGCACATAGCTGAGGGAAGAGGAGTCAGGCTAAGTTGCCCAAGGGGAGGGAAGGGGAGAAGGCTGCTTGCACGGTGAGGGAGGGGAGGGAGGAGAAGAGAAGATTAAAGACCCAGAAGGGTGTCCCCTACAGTGTACAGTCCATGCAATATGTGGCCCAGGGGTCTGCAACCTCCCTCCCCCTTACTGCCCCCCAATGCCCAGAAGCTTATATACATGCTTGTTGAGTCTTTTGACAAACCAAGGTATTATTATAATGGCAATGTGGAAGCTGGGAGTTCTGGTATCTTCCCTGAATAGGTTTCACACAGGCAAACACTCAGTCCTCTAAAAAAACAATTCAAATCCTATGACAAAGCTGTTCATTAATATTATTATTCTTTATTTCATGGCAAGAGAGTGTGGCTATCCTGACACAGACTGTTTTGATACCCAAATCTTTGGTATATTCCTTTTCAAAATATGTATTTCTTATCCCTAGTCTTCACATAGATGTATACACGTTTTAGAATATAATTCTTAAGGTTCCATATATGAGTGATGTCACCTTATAACTATTACTTTATTCTTCCAACCAGAGCAGATATTATATCTCCTTCCAGTCTCACCCAACTGCAGCTTGTGTTTACTTTTAATTTTACTTATAAGCAAAACCATCTAACCCCTGAGTTACCAAGAGCCACAGGCCCCTCCAGCCACACACTTTGTGGAATGCATACCCCTCCAGCCATGCATGTTAAACGACAATTATATTTATACCGTTTGCCACTTACCTTCTACTGTTTAGTGACCTCCAGCAGGAATGGCCCTGGCTTCAGCCCCTTACACCTTCACTGTGTGCCCAGTGCTGCATGGGCCCCAGGCCACTGGCAAGGAGCTGTGGACGGAGAGCAGCAGAGCAGCAGTCGTGGCCAAGCTGCTAGGGGGCATTGCCCAGCTGTGGCTTCCCCTCACCTCAATGATCAGGGGCTGGGGCTAAGGCTATGGAGGGAGCCAGGGCTGCAGCAGACCTCTTCTGCCCCCAGATCCCACTGCCATAGGGAGGGGGAGAGGTTCTGGGCCACAGCAGAAGGGCCTGGACATGGTACTGGGCTTCCTGTGCCTTCTGCCACACTAATGCTGCCATGGCCTGGACCTGGAAAGGTCCTCCGTGCTGCTGGGCCAAGCCCTTCCCAGCTCACCCTGGCGGAAGGAGGCGTCCGATCTGGTTCCAGCAGGGCTGCCTCAGCCAGACATGCTGCATCCTTCCCCCTCCTACCCATGATGCTAAGGCCATGCAGGGCCTGGCCCAGGCCTGAGGCAATGCTGAGTGAGCAGCTGGCTCAGACCAAAGGGAGGTCATGGCAGCTGGAGCAGATGGCACTGGGACTGAGTGGATGCCACTGGCCCCTCCAACAGTGAGCACGGCTCCAGGGCATTCCCAAAGGGCAGCAGTACAGCAGGGATCCCAGGGGAATCCCTCCAGCCTGGGAGGCCACTACTGCAGCCCTAACACTCCTCCTGGGATCCCTGCTGCACTGCCACCCCTCAGGAACACCCTGGAGGGGCCAGCAGTGACCTATCAAACCCAGCACCACCTGCTCCAGCTGCCATGATGCCTCCTCAGCCTGAGCCAGGTGCAGGCTCACTCCCATCTCAGGGCTGGGCCAGGGCCTGCACGGCCCCAGCACCACAGGCAGGAGGGGAAAGGGTACAGCATACTGGGCAAAGGCCACCCTGTAGGGACCGGCCCCTGCTCCCCCTGGGGCTAGCAGGGGAGGGCCCAGCCCAGCAGTGTGGAGAAGACTTCTAGGTCTAGGCCATGATGGCACAAGCGCAGTGGCTAGTGCTGCGAATCTGTTGCCTGTTTTTCTGCCTAGGCCCTGCCACTGCAGGGGTGCCAGGCAGGCCCACTGTGGAGCTAGAAGTCTTGCTGCTGTGGCAGGAAAGCCCCAACTGACCCTTGTGGGGGGGCCTAGCACCTCCCTCCCTCCCTGTGATGGCAGGGCACAGGAGAGGTCCACAGCCTTCGCCCCATGCACAGCACCAGGCCCGGCCTGCAGAGGCGAGGGGAAGCAGTGGCTCTACAGCTGAGCTGTGCTCTCTAGTGGCTCAGCTGCGCCCTCCACCCCCTGCCAAGGGCCTGGTGCCCACACAGCGCTGGACACCCAGTAAAAACTTAAGGGGCCAAGGCCATTTTCTGTTGCAGGTCACTAAAACTAGCTACCGTGTTTCCCCGAAAATAAGACATACCCATAAAATAAGCCGTAGCAGGATTTCTACGTATTTGCGCAATATAAGCCATACCCCGAAAATAAGACATAGTGATAGGCGTGGCTAAGCGTATCGGCGCGAAGCGGTAAATAAGACAGGCAGCCCTTCTCATTTGCCCCATCGTGACAGTCGGCCTGGTGCGAGGTCCGCGTCCCGACTTTGAGCGCGGCCGCCCCCGCCCCCGTGCAGCCATGCTGTGGGAGCGCGTGCGGCGCCTGTCCGTGGAGCTGGACCACCCGGCCGAGGCCCCGCCCCTGCCCCGCCCCCTTGCCACAGGCGGCACCTACCTACCTACGTTCCAGAAGAAGACGACTTAATTGTATTTGAATAAATGTAGATTGTTGTACTATACTTAATAAAAATAAGACATCCCCTGAAAATAAGCCATAGTGTGTCTTCTTGAGGAAAAATAAATATAAGACAGTGTCTTATTTTCGGGGAAACATGGTAGCTAGCTATCGGTTAACCAATTAACCAATTTAATTAATGGAGGTTAGGCAGATAATTTTTTTTTAAATGATATTTACTTCCCTTCCATGCAGGTGACCCTGAGCCACGGGACACCAGCCCCACGTGACACACACCCTCTCCACCATATGGAAGGTGCTCACTGCACTGCACTGCACTGCACCAAAACCTCTTCGCTGCGCAGGGTCTCCAGGTTCATCCGAGCTCAAGGGCTGCACTCAGCCCTGTGGGCCAGGCTGCTCCACCCCACCCCACCCCCAAGGGCAGGGACAAAGAAGAGGTTAGAGGAGGGAGGGGGAGCCTGGAGACCCCAGCAGCAGAAGAGAGTAATAAGGAGAGCAGGACCCAAACCAGGAGCCAGGGGTTGTGCAGGTTAACCCTTTAGAACTGGGATGTGAACTGCGGGCTGCCTGTTGAACAGGCATGACTTACAAGCATCAGCCTCAATTTTGAATTTCCAGGCTTTGATCATTTCTGCTCTTATACCTTTGGAAACCAACAGACAACTCGCACTGGAGCCACTCTGCAGTTTGCACCCCTGCATCACTCCAGCCCTCTGTACTGCAGGAGGGAACCAATTCTCAAAGGAGGGAAGGATGCTTCTTTTCATCGCCGCTATCCTATCAGGTTCCTTTATTTGTCTGCCCCTACCCCAGGGGCAGTGAGGCTCTACTAAATTAGCATAATCACCAATTGCTCTTCTAATGCAACACTTGGACTTGCCAGCTACAACCATCTACTTTTCAAAGAGGACTAGTCCCCAGCTGCTCTCAGTGGAAGGTAGATATTGGCCACCTTATACCACTGAACCTATTCCCTCTTTAAAAGTTTGGCTTATTATGCATGAATTAAGAGGCATTGCATGCCCTCTGCTCTATTTATATATACTACTAGCAAATTGCCTGTCATGCATGATGGGGGAGGGAAGGGGAGGGGCGGGGACAGAGGCCTGTGTCACCCTGCCCCCTGCCACCTCGGGTCTGGGCCTGCTCCTTCCCTTCCCTGCCCACCACATCAGGCCCTTGTTCATTCCCCTCCCTCCCCCTATCATTTCAAGCCCAAATGCCCCCCTGCTGCTTTGGGTGCAGCCCTTTGCACCCCCCTCACCTCTGCCTCCCAGGACCAGGCAGGGGGAAGAAGCGGGGAGCCTGCATACAGTGGCAGGCAGTGGTGGTGGGCGGCTGCAGTACGGCCACGGCTGGCCACAGAGGGTGGCCACAGCCAGCCATGCATTGCCACCAGTAA
>NW_017728907.1:20313536-20322531 GCF_001723895.1 Crocodylus porosus
CCGCCTTCCTGCTTCCTTCTCTCCTCTTTCCTTCAGCCTCACCCTCCCTGCCAGCTGTTGTTGGGGGCTAAGGGGGCTGCTCTGGCTCCTGGCTCCAAGGAGCAGGTCCAGGGTGAACAGCCAGCACTGCTGGCCTCGCCCCACTGCTCCACTGTCATGGTGGCACTCCACCACGCGTCTGTCTGTGCAGTGCACTCCAACTGGCTGCCGAGACAACGAATCAGAGTGTGAATAAAGCATTAAGGACAGACAGACGAAGGCTTTTATAATATTAGAATTCTAAAATCTACTAAACCCATAAACTATTGAACATTAAATACGTAGAATCCTAGAAGCAAAGCAAATGTTTTCTTGCAACGTAAAGACAGCAAAGTCTTCATTCCTGCCTCAGGACAATGTATTTGTCAATGAAGACCAACCAGCTTGATTCGAGGTACAATCAGATCTTGACTGGCTGTCACCTACAATACTGCTCTGGAGGGCTGCACACCTGACAGCCACATTCTGAATGGAATAGAAATACAAGGACTAATATTTGCTAACATCATTAATTCATTTTTTTCTCCACTCCCCCTTACTCCTTTACAAGTGATGTCAAGATATATACCTTTAAACTGTTGTCAGCCATAAAAGAGGTGTCGTGTCCCAGCTCAGAGGTTAACATATAATGACAGACACATTAAAAAACCCGTCCAATGCCTCACTGACAATTTCAGCTCCATCTTCTCTTCGATGAGACAGTAACTCAAACTTAGTTACAAGCTTTAACAACATAAAAGTCTAATCATGATTGAAAAATAAAAAGAGTTGAAGAAGATGGCTTTATCATGCTAAGCATTTTGTAAAAGGAAAAACAATTTATAGATCAGACATAAATATTTTCTCTTCAAGGGGCACTGGTCTTTAGAGCTCAAAACAACCCTTACATTTCCTGACACTGAGAGCATGCAGAAAAGCCCACTTTTCTGCCTGAACTTTTGAAGCATGGGGTAAGAGTTTGTATCTTACAGTGGAAAAGAGGGCAGTTTATAGTTGTAATATCATCATCATAATCCTTATTAAACCCTAACTACTTGGCTGAGAATGAGCATCTGAGATTTGTTATTTTAGCTTAGATTTTTTTAAGTACTCACCAGAAGAACAAAGAGTTTGAGGCAAGCATTTTTATTTAAGTGTACATTAAAAAGAGTAAGCAAACATACATCTGCATACAAAACAGCAATTCTAAAGTATTTTCTTTTCATTTGCTAGAAGACCTTTGAAATGAGCTCAGTAACAAATATACCTGGTTTTACAAGATAAAGATTGGCGATGTGTAGGGGGTATACATGCACCCCCTGAGATTGGCTGCCACCACCGCCACTGCCAGTGCAGGTGGCCACTGATTGCCAGTCAGCACTTGCCACCCATACCCCCTCGCCGCAGCTGCCTGCGAAAGCTCCCTGCTCACCACTGCCACATCCCCGCTACCGACACTGCCGTCGTTGCCACCACCAGCAGGTGGTCGCTGTGCCCCCCCCAGCCTCAGGAGGCACACAAAATTCATGAAGATAAATATAGGGGGAAAAAAAAACAAAAACTACACACTTTGCTCCCCCCGGCCTCCCCCAGAAAAGGATTAAAATTAAAACCTTTCTAGTTTTTGTACCACAAAGTAGATTATAAATGTAATATTAAGGTTTCATAGATACTTATTTTTGATCAGCTGTAGATTTCACATGTGGCCATCCTATATACTTGCTCAACCTTTATATCAGGCCCACAGTCTGTAGCAAAATACGGCCCGTGAGCCACATCCAGCTCACCAGGCACTTTCATTTAGCAACCTCCCCCCCACCATACACCCTCCCACACACACACACACAGATACAAAAGATTAAAATTTTATTTTTGAGTTTTTAATGCAACCCCCCCTTCCAAAAGGAGTATTTCTGCGGGGGCAAGGGAAGGGACTTCTCGGAGCAAAGGTCAGGGGTTAGGGGTTGGACTTCTGGTCCCAAGATGGCAACCTAGGGCGGGGCAACTGTCAAGGGGCGGGGCTACCCCTGCAGTCCTCGAAAACTTAAACCTCATTAAGCTGCCCTCCAACCAAAATAACTGCCCACCCCTGGCCAATAGCATGCATCAGTAGTGGTTCCTGTGAAGAAATGATAAGAGCCACAGGGCCATAACAGGGCCTTCTGCCCTAACAAATTACACCTGGGGACAGTCCATAGTTTCCTTACCATCTGACGCCATGCTGGGAGACAAAATGACACACTAACTCTTCAGGTGTGGCATTAAAATTGTAAAAATAAGTCCTATATATGTGCTTCATAAAACACTGGGATAAGAAACATAAGCCACAGGTATAATTTCAGAGGACAGGAATATATAGAAGATATTTCAGAATTTTAATTCAGCCAGTGGCTCTTTAAAAACCTGCTTCACTTGCCACCATGGCTCCACAGTCCTCTGATTGACATTTCTGGACACAATAAGAGGAGGAGGAGACATTACTAGACAGGCAGCATGACCATGTAAGCCTTCCTAAAGTTTCAGCCACTCTCTCTCTCTTTCTTGTTCTCTCTGTGTTGTGGCCTGGCTGCCCCCCCTGGGAAGGGAACTTGGGCAGACACTAATTGTATTTGACAGCAGCAATTACACGCAAGGCTGGAGATTAGAAGCCTGTTAATTGTGTGTGTCGTAACTGCTGCCATCTTTCCCTTTAGTAGCTAAGGCCAGTGCTGGAAGAGTCAATGGAAGGAGGGCAGGCTCCACCTCGAATGCAGGTGGTCCAGAGACCAAAGCTCCCAAGAAAGTAGTGAGACATACTGCTTCTCTTTCGTGTCTGGACCACCTGCATTTAAGGTAAAGCCTGCCCTACGCCCAGCACTCGCCTTAACTAGCAAAGGAAGAGATGGTAGAATTGCGGCACACACAATTAAAAGGCTTTCCCTCTCAAATTATGTAAATATACAAAAAAATCTTTCCTCTCTCAGATACAGAAAGGGTCAACACAGCAACCATGTCAAAGGGATGTCTAACAAGGCAGCTAATGAAGCATGAAACAGAAACAAAAAATGTGCAATTCTAACAGTATTTTCCATCTGTATTTACAGAGTTGGGCACCAACAAATTTCACACTGCTATGCAACATGAGTGAAGATAAAACTTTAACCCTTACAATTCAGTACAAGGAATTTTTATTGTTTATAAAATCCAGGCGTGTTAAATACTTAAACAGTATTCAGAAAATCCTTGCTCAAAGAGTCTGAACACCTCAGCACTTTTTTTTTTTTTTTTTTTACTTTCTTTATCGACTAGCCTAGTTTAATTACCCTCAAACATGATGAAACTGCACTCACACAAAAGGTAACCTCCCTACTAGACTCTCTTCTGTAAAGCCACCTTTCATGAAAGGCTATTGTACTCTCACCACCAACTCTATAAAATGTCTATCATAATCATCCTACTTTGATATTCCTCTCAAAAATATTTCTTGGCTACAAACAGCAGCCTTAGTGAGTGGATGCACATGACTCAGCACCTAAACCACTGTCAAAAGTCCACAGAAGATCTGTGCAATTTAAGCAAACTGTCCTATTAAAATAACCTCTCCATGTTGCCCTGCACAGAACGACTTCTTTTTTCTTTTACAGTGACAATTTACTTAAGACTCTGTTAATTGTCTCACTAAATAAATTCACAATTCTCTGGTGCTTATAAAGCTCACTTGTAAAACTTCACCTTGAAAACAAGATATAGAACTGGGAAGAATATATTCAGAATGATATAATTTAGAGTCAAGATGCATACAGTAGGGCTGTGCAAAGCTTTGGTTGCCAACTGAATTTGGCAGAGATTCGGCCTGCTTTGGCAACCGAATCTCCAAATCTGTATCAAATCATAAGACCCTTTAATCTTTCTGAATTGAATCAGAACCCTCTGAATCGATTTGGAGACATTCGATGATTCGGACATAGACACAGCTTTAAATGTTTTTTCTATGTGCCTCAAGGTACCAGGTGGCTCGTGAATGCTTACATGCTGGGGCAGATGAAGCGTCTCATGGGAACGCGCGGGGGGGGGAGGAGGTGGTGTCACCAGCGTGCTCGGTGGCAAATCTGGAACTGAACCAGAAGCACTTCCGGTGCGCCATGGAGCGCATGGGGGGACCCCCTCCCCTGGCAACAGGTGCCTCCTGGGTCTGGGGTTACCTGGGGTCCCCCCATGGCTGATTGTATGTACTTCTCGGCGGCCAAAGTACTTCCAGGTCCGCGGCTGAGCATGTGGGCCCCCCCACCCCGTGCTCCTGTGGGATGCACCATCTGCCCCACCATCTAAGCGTTCAGGAGTCACGCCTGGTACCTCGCGGTATGTAGAAAAAACATTTAAAGCTGTGTCTATGGCTGAATCGGCATTGGATCTTCAGATTCAGATTCGGCCTAATTGAATCAGGACAATGATCTGAATCAACTAATCGAATCACTGTCCCCCGATTCGGGCCAAATCCAAATTGAGTATGGCCCGTTACACACACCCCTAGCAAACAGTACAAACAGATGAAAAGTTTGTAAATTGAATGATGCTTTCAAGATAATAAAATTCAAAAATACTTTTGATTTAAATACAACAGTATTTGACAATCACTTATTCCAGGGGTGCTCAACTCCTAGCTTGTGGGCCAGATCCAGCCGCTGGTACCACCTCATCCAGCCCGCGAAGCTCCCTACAGGTCCTTGGGGAGCCTTTCAGGCTGTGGCCCTGAATGCTGCTGGGCGTGCATGTCAGTGTGGAGCTCAATCCCAGGACATGGGTCCGGGTGGAAGGTGCACAGTGCTCCTGGATACGGATTCTAACACATAGGGCCAGGCAAAGGTGGTATGGAGTCCCAATCCCAGCACATGGGACTGGGCAGAGATGGCAAGGGGGCCCAATCCAGGCACAGGGAGACAGCCTGATGAATGAGGTCCCACCCAGCCCCCTGTGCCATTCATTTGGTCCATGCAGCCAGAAGTTTGAGCATCAATGACTTAATCCCTGCTGCACTGGTTAATCACCGTTCTGTTAATTCATTTAATAGGTAGTAGTTAGTAGTTTGGGGAGGAGGGAAGGTAAAACAGCAAAGTCTGTAGTTTACAGTAACTGTGCTTATTATATTCATGGTTTACAGAAGCATGAAACAGAAGCATTAAAAGGTTAGCATACATTGTAAAAAGCACTCTCATGACATGCTTTGCACAAGCCAAGACTTCCTCCAAGGGGAGCACAGGGCATTACTACTGGCTAACAGTGCATCTAATCAATCATTTTCCCCCATTGTCTATGTAAAATCCCAAAATATCTTGGCACAATAGGACAAGCTATAAATGCAAACAGCTTTAACCCTAAATTGCCTGGATTTTGTCAGTTCAATAAATATGTAAAACTCAAGCATCTTTATATAAATGTCTACATGCACAACAGGAATATTATGAGCTGTGGCCATCAATATTAGAAGGGTAAATGAGAACTTTGCATAGGTTATAAAACTACAAGCTTCGTACCATAAACCTTCAACTGTTGGGAGAAAAAAAAAAAAGATACTTTCCCTAGAAGGACTGTATAACTGTCTGCTGTAGTTCTTCCTCTAAAAACAAGTGGGACTGGCCATGGTGGGAAACAGAATATTTGATTATATGCACACGTGATATAATAATGAGGCAATTCTTACATTCATAAAAATAACCCTCTGAGATTATTATACAGTAATTCTGCTACTAGGTTTCTTTAACCAGAAAGGAATATAAAATTTTCCTAATTAAAAATATCAACTCTTGAAAAACTATTGTACATGCAACAGAAACCTTTTGAATAAATTACTTTAGGAATGGACTCCCACTGGACTTGCCACAGAAAAGTGTGTGTGTGTGTGCGTGTGCGCTCACATGCATGTAAATATTAGGGCTGTGCAAAATTTCGATGAGTGTTTTGTTTTGAAGCTGTTTCGACACGTTTCGAGCTTGAAACAGTGAAATTGAAACAAAACAAAAGGCTTTGAAACAGCTTTGAAATGAAACGTTTCGAAAGGTTTCAAGTTTTGAAGCAGCCCAGTGGCAGAAGGCAGGGGGAGCCAGGGCAGTGCTCTGAGTGGCTCTGCCAGCGCTGTGGAGCTCAACCTGCCTTCCCAGCGCTGCCAGACTCCTCCCAGGGGGCGCAGGCCCCCAGATCTGTGCGTGGGATGACAGGAGGCTGCTGCCTGGGGCCAGCAGCAGCACCAGTCTTCCTGGAGCTGGGCGCAAGCTGCACCCAGCAGCGGTCCCAGACAGAAGCAGCAGCCTCCTGTCATCCCGCACGCAGATTCGGGAGCCTGCATCACCAAGGAGTCCAGCACAACCCCACAGCCCTCCTGGGGGTGCAGGTCCCCAGATCTGCACATGGGATGACAGAAGGCTGCCATTGCCATTAAGTGACACAAGTTTTGCTCGTCAGCAACTTGAGGTGCAGTTTCCCAGAAACCCCTGCACCTATCTCCTTGAAACTGGCAAGCTTCATGCCCGCAGAAGGGGCTACCATCCCCACAATTTTCATCCAAATCAGGCAAGAAATGATTTATAGGCATTTTCATGATTCCCCACTATAGCCTATGGGCAAAACAGCAAAACACATCAAAAATCAGCCAAACAGTTGTGACAGAATGAAACGGAACAGTGCTTCAAAATGGACCGCAACAATAAAATGAGACACTGTCCCTTCGAAATGGCAAAACAAAAGTCAAAACAAAACTGTGCTGTTTCGCACAGCCTTAACAAATATCACAGCAGTTACATGCCTGCAGAGAACTTGGAGCCCCAACAGTGTCACAGAAATTTTACTGGTTAAGATGTTTTCTTTTAAATTATTCTTCATTCACAATGTTAAACATTTTTATTACACATGTACTGAGAAAGCCAAAAGGAAAAGATTATATACGCTTCAGTGGAACTGTTTATCAGCAACTGTGTAGTTGGATACAATTAAAACAACTAGCAATACCCTGCATAAAAATGCAAGGCCCTACTGTTGAGTCTTCCCTATGTATACATATACCTCTGTCTGCTCATGCACCAGAAATCCAGCATGTTGGAGCACTCAACTAATTGAGTCTATGGAGCACGCAAACTGACGTGCCTGGCGCTGCATCGCATGCCTTTGTATAAATGGCGAAATGAGCATCAGCTCTAAGAAAATGGTAGCAGTGAGCTTTCGAACTAATGCACCTTTAATGTGTTTTAGTTCAAAAGCCCACCGCCACCATTTTCTTAATACTGACGTGCACTTTGCCATTTATACAAGTGCATACAACACAGCACTGGGGGCTTTTAAAAGCACCTGGCACTGTCTCGCATGCATGTGAACAAATGCCCAAGCCCACATGCTAAAAATGCTACCTATCAATACATGACAATAACTGGACATAACTGTTTAGCCCCGCTAGCACGTAAGTCAAAACTGGTATAAAAACCAGTCACAAGAAGTCATACAGGGGAAACCCAAATTCACTGAAGAGGTTTAGGTCTTTGGTTTGTTATGTTATTACTTACAAGTCACCAAAGCTCAGGAAGGATGGAGTTTGAACACTAATCACCAGTGTCTGGGTGCGCTGTTGAAAACAGGGAAGGAACTCAGCCTTTCCACACTACAGAATAAGTTTCCAGTCATGACAATAACACTGCAGTTCTCTGGAACCACCTTCATTCCCTCCATTACATTTAAGATTATCCTTAAATGAGAATGCTAGGAAGTGATACAAAAAAAGGAAAAGTTTCACACTCGCCTGGAACCCAAATTCATTATTAAATCTGAGAATCAAGATGCAGGGCATCCTAAGCCTAGCTATGCTATATAGCAGCGCACTCAGCAATAACTAAGCACTAGTTTTAAAACCAGTCTCTTAATATATTCTAGCCAACCCACGAGACCATTATAAATTAATAAGATCAAGTTTTACAAATGAATTCAGCAGAATTCATTTCAACACCCAGAAAGAAAAAAAAAAAAATGTTCATTTTCCCCTATCAGTTTAACTAAAAATCACTGCTTCTAATTTAACCTTAATTGCCTCTAGAAAGCTCTGTGGTAATGTACAACGTATCCTCTTTGGAGAGTCAGTTAGATTGCTGAGGTGCCTGCAATATGTTTCCAGACAGGATCAGCTAGAACATAAATGTGAAAATGCTCTCTTTCTATATTATTTCATGTCTGTTCCTTAGATCATGTTTGCCTGAAACAGCCACGTTCCTTAATTCCCAAGGAAGTGGCCCCCCATGAATGGTTTCAGCACATGGAAACAAAGAAAGCCACTATCCAGGAACAGTATTCTAATGAAGGAAGTTTCCAGCAGCCTTGATCTGGACAACAGTTTATGCTGCTGATTTGCTTTTCAAACTTCAAACATTTATAAAATACATGGTATAATTTGGCAGTGCTGTATTTCAATCAATCGCCTGAATGAAGGCTGCGATGTCATAAATAAAAGGCAAGGAGACCATAAATTTCTACAAAGACATAAAATCAAAGACAACACAAAAGAGCCCACAAATTCACGCAAAAAATTCAAGCCAAATACTCCCAGTAGTGTTGATATTTACTATTTAACACATTTGTTCATTGTTTAACTTTTCTTAACCACCTGGAGCTTGGGGTGACGCCAGACTCCAGAGAAGCTGGAACCTTGCTTCAGAACTGGCATTTTGTTTTTCTGCCTCATGGCAAATTGCAGATGCAGTGAAAAAATGTCTGTCATTTGTCACTTGCTGAGGGATATTAAACAAAAACCAAGAACTGAACTACTCAGAGCCCTGCATATAAAAGCACTTGGTTCATTATACAATACAGGCATACCTCGGAGATATTGCGGGTTCGGTTCCAGACCACCGCAATAAAGCGAATACTGCAATAAAGCGAGTCACACGAATTTTTTGGTTTCCCAGTGCATATAAAAGTTATGTTTACACTATACTGTAGTCTATTAAGTGTGCAATAGCATTATGTC
>NW_017728907.1:20322631-20405283 GCF_001723895.1 Crocodylus porosus
AAAAATACTTTATTGCTAAAAAATGCGAAGTGAGCAAATGCTGTTGGAAAAATGGCACTGATAGACTTGCTCGAGGCAGGGTTGCCACAAACCTTCAATTTGTAAAAAACCGCAATATCTGCGAAGCGCAATAAAGCGAAGCGCAATAAAACGAGGTATGCCTGTATTTACTTGCTAAACTCATGCCCTTTCAGCCCAGGATACCAGACTGTGCCAGACTGCAGATTCACAAAGGATAACCAGGATATAACAGGATGGGTGAATTTTGTCCTCTCACAAATCACTCCTGAAACATCATTTTTAGACAAGATAAGGAATTTTCAGAAGTATCAATACATACTACTATTCTTACAAATAAGGAATTCTTTGCACAGCTATGACATCTAAAACATCCAAGGGGATCATCTTCACATTAAGCTGGGCCACTTCAAATGATTATAACCAAAACCTGCCTCCCTTCTACAAGCTGAAGTGTTAATGAAATGTCTCCCATTCTTCTAGAGTTGTGTGGTAAAGTACACAATGCGGCACTGTGAACTCCGCCTTTATTTCAGCCCCATTTGGTGCCCTTCCCTGGTGCCCCCCTTCCTGGTATTTAGGGGTATAGGTTGTAGCTATGGTGGTCTAAGGACATAGACAAGGCTCTTTGGGTAAATCTGATCTCTCAAATAGTTGGAAAAATTCTTCTTTGCAATTCTTTCCTGGTATTTAAAACAAAAGCATCCATGTACTGCTCTTCAAGTACCTGCATATACACCACATTTCTAAAACACTCCCTGTTAACAACTATGGCCTTCAGCATGACTCAGGAAGCTGCTATAACATACTGGAGATGAAGAATCATACAACACATTAAAATCTTGGTCCTTGTGGCAAGTGAAAGACCTCATTATGGTGCTGAATCATAAAATATCAGTTCAGTCAAAGAGTTTATGAATACAGGAGAATGACAGCAGAACCACAAACTTGAATCAATTTGAAGAGCATGCCCCATGAAGTCTGGTGGGGGTTACTTCTGAATTGCCAGTTCTACTGAAACCCTTTGGAGTTTGCTCCCCAAAACCTGCCACAACCCTTATTTCTGTAGGATTTAAATTCAGTCATTTTTCATTTAAATCAGAACAAAATTTGGCATATAAAAATCCAGCATACCTTCTGATTTGATACAAAAGGACTAAAAAGAGACAAGGGATGGTTGTTGGTAGATTCTGATGTTTCCCACCCAACTGGTACCCTTACTTGTTGAAAGGGGAAAAAAAAATGTTTAGCAGGTTTAGGGATTTTTTTAAAGCACTAGCATGAGTCATTTCAATTTTAAAAAATATATTATTATTTATTATGCTAATGATACTGTCATGGAAGAGGGACTGATCAGTGCCTTGTAATGTTGATAAGATCATTACAAATACTTAATTCAGTACATTTGAAATGCTGAAAAAATTACCGTGATTTTGTTTACTGCAATATCGTCATGTAAAAATATGAAAGCATATTATCATTACAACAGAGAAGTCAATACAAGAGGTTATGCAATACAATCCAAGCAGTTAAGAAACTGTTCTTAAGTAAGGTTTTTCAAGCATTTCAGAGCACTGGTGAGACTTCAAAACCAATACTCTGTGCAGTAAAGGGTGTCACACCGTATTCCTTTAGTCTCCACTTCAGCATATTCAAGTTAAATAATTAATTTACAACTAGAAAATAGCAAGTTTCTTTCTTTCTTTTTTTTTTTTTTTTAAAGGTTTTACAGGCATAGAATGTAAAGGTGTTTACCGTAGTCTTTCCTTCTTACAAATTGAGGCACCGTATTCAATTCCTGCTAAAATAAATGTATTACATTATAGGAACAGCCACACCACATATTTCCCTTACTTCTGCCATCCCCTTTACCCCCCACCAGAATCCTGCCCAAATCACTGTTTCTCTCTCCTAACTGCAAACTGTATTTTCCTGGACAGATTCACAAAGTACAGCTTTTTGAGTGACAAACTGGCAAAGCATAATAGGTGCTCTGGTTTTGTTTATGGGCCACAGCTCCTCCAACATATTCCATTTATTTATTTTCTCCTGGTGAAGAAATCCTCTCTACCTATAATACCCAGGAAGAAATGTGTATGTTCAGGGCTGCAACTTTAGTCTGATTTACCATTTGTTAATGAAGTGCAAGAAATGGGCTCAATATAAAACTTTGCTTCTGGATACAAGTGGTATTCAGGAGCCAGAGTGTATCTGACAGGACTATCTAGCAGCACCATAAATTAGTCCACTGTGCCCATTTGCTGCACACGTGTAGACGGTGATGCTTTACTGCACAAGAAATTAGTCTGCTGCACAGTAAAGCATCTCATGTAGGCATGCCCACACCAGTACTTGTTGCTCAAGCCTGCCTCTAATAAGCCAATCTTCAGGATCAAAACCAAGCTTTGGAAAAACTCAGGTCTGGATTTCTAACCTCTAATCTTGCAATGTTTGGATACCGACTTGTAGTTTGTTGTTATATAGATTTTAAGCTTGATTCTGGACCAAACCTACAAATATATAATACTAACCAATTTAAGAATCAACCTATATCATTTGCAACTAGATTACATCAAGAATATCCAAATGGAGAATAACTCAGGAACACCATGAGCTATGCCTCAAATCTAGAAACTACTTTTCCTAATTTTCAGTCTCTTTGAATTGTGAATCTCCCTTATATATTTTAAATACAAGCAAGTTAACATTTCAAATGCGAAGGAGAAATGTTACTTGAACAGTAAGAAGTGCACAGGGATGCAGAAAGCTGAACCACCAATGACTGGATGCCCATGTTATGAAATACTGCCCTCTGCCGCACCCTCTGCAAAAACACAGGCTGACAGCTATGCCAGGCTAATTCCATTCATGTCATTCCCTCTAAGCTCTCTATCCCTGCAGCTACAGTCTTATTTTTGCAACTTAATTTGCTTTTAAGCTTGTTTTGTTTTTATGAGATAAGCTCTGCATCCTCAACTGGCATCTCTGAATTTGGTGCTCTATTCTACTCTGACATCACCACAAGAGTACCAGTATTTTGTGTATGTTTCAATTACTCTGCCATGAAATACATAAAAGCAATTTTTAAAACACCAGAGAAGAACAGTTACAAAATACATGTACATTTATTCCCTTCAGAACTCAGCAATGGGGAAGTTCAAGCACCACAAGAGTCTAAGGGATGGGGATACAAATCTACCTCTGCAAGTCTGGGAGTCCTCATCCTCTTTGAACTCAAGTTCTGTTTTCTTGGTTTACCCAAGAGTTATATAGCTATCACTGAGGCTCTGGTGACTGTTTTCTTATTATAGGGGTTTTCAGACTTTTTGGATCAGTGTACCCCCGGCGGCTGGATGTAGAGCAGTGTGCAGCGGCAGCCGCCACAAGCAAGCTTCCCTCACCCCCTACATCCAGGCAGTTGGCATCTGTGCAGCACCACGGGAAGTTGCATGGCAGCACTCCATCCCCATCCACGCATACCCCCTATAGCACTCACGTACCCCCAGTTGACGACCCCTGCCTTATAACTGTGTTTACTCATATATAAGACATCCCTGAATATAAGACGACCCCTAATCATCAGATTCTATATAAGGAAAATGTATACATTTGTTATAATTTTCCAGGTATAGAAGCTAATCATTGGAGATTTGCCTTGAATTTGTCCTGCTCCTAATGCTACAGGGGAGAAAAATCAAGGGGGGGGGGGAAGAAGCCTTGCTCTCTGTCCCCCAACTTCTTCCTGCAGCCCCTTCCCCCACTCACTATTCTCAGACCCAGCTCTCCCTGAACACATGGATGTGTGGGGCAAATTTGAAAACAGTGACCTTGAAATCAACATACCTATACCCAGAAACCTAATTCATCCAGAATTGATGCATTTTACCATTTTCAAAACTTCTGCAAGTTTTAGCACAGGTCTTCTATAAACACACATTTAAGCACCACTTCTGTACCTACTTACATATAGTCTAAATGATACACCATATTAATCCAAAGCCAAAAAGATCATGATTTGTCATATAGTTCACTGAGCTGGGCCCCAGCAAAGTCAACACCATTTCAAGCCATGGTGACCCCATAGCTCAGGACTGTTCAGTACACTTGTGTACTCCAGATATCCCACCATAAAGGATTCATGCCCTAATTAGCCCCCAACTTATGACTGCAACTGAATAATTTTGTCATGAATCCTGGGATACTCTGGCTCTAGGTCTATATAAAAATGTATATGTAGATGGACCTAATCCAGCTTCATCTCCTGGAGGGCAGGGGCGCACTAATCATGTACAACAGACTGAGAGGGTATATTGGGGAGCAAGTGTTACTTTGGTGTGGAAAACAGTAGTAAACAGTGCTCAGACAACCTAATAAAGGTGACCTGCAAGGACACAGGCAGACAAAGTGCCTATTGTTGTGCTAGTTGCACAGCAATCGTATGATAGGACATAGCCTACCTAAGCAAGAGACAAATGGCTATAGGAGTGTCAGGGTAGCAACAGCAAGATGCTCATCAGAAGTGGAGAGAGAGAGCTGGGCCAGGGCTAGAAAGTCACCAGAAGTGGGCAGGGCTTGAATGAAATATAAGCCAGGGCTGGAGCCAGGGCAGTCAGTGTGCTCCTGCAAGTTGCAGGGGAAGGAGCTCAGGAGCAGGGAGGCTAAAGGAGACTACCTGGATGACAGAAGAGGCACTAAGACATGCTAACTAGATGCCTACAGGGAAGCAGGGCCCAGTATGGGAGACTGCGGGGTGCTACAGTTGGGAAGTGGATGTTTATGTTGAGACCCAATATGGAGGATGGTTCTCTGTCATAGCCAGAGAGCTTTTTGCATAGCATTGTGGTTTGAACCAGTGGTTTCACTGTGATTGAGGGGTGATTTTGGAGGTCCCATTAGTGCCTAGAAGACATGTATCTGCCTTGAGTCTTGCTGGACGTCAGGCTCAGGGTGCCATCAGAGGCCTGAGACCAGAGGGCCCAGGGAAGGGTAGAGCCTGGAGACCAGGGAGGGTGGGCCGAGAAAGGGGCAGAGCTTGGGGACTAGGAAGCCTGGAGAGCTGGAGCAGACTCAATGCCCAAAGTGGGGTTGAGGTAGAGCCAACGCAGGGTCAGTGCTGAAAGGCAAGGGGCAGAGACCCCAAGAGACTCAACTGATGGGGCTGGGACCCAGAAGCTTGGTCTGGTGTGGTGGGACTAGGCAGCAAGGGGCCATTTAAAGGAATGGGGCAGAGGTCCTGATGAGTGTGTGAGGGCCTGGAGTGGCCAGACATTAGCTTGAGGGCAAAACGCCCCACCTAAGTGTGAGCTGGTAACATCTGTGAAGCATGGGTATGGCTGTCAGGGTGGTATGCAGACTGATTAGCCCATAAAGCATCAGGTGTCCTGGGGACACAGAGGCCAGGAGAGCATACTTAGCAGGAAGGCTGGTTGAGGATCAGGAGAGACAGAGAGATCTGCTAATGGAAGGGCCAAGCTGAGTTTGCTCTAGAACCCTGGGGCAGCTTCCCTTTTCAAAGGTAACAGAGCACATCATTGCATGACAGGCAGAAAAAAGGGGTAGGTAACCTAGAGCCAGAGCGGAGCAAGAGCCAGGTCACTACCAAGGGATGTAAAGGCCCCCATCTGGTGATGTTTGCCAGACACTTAAGACTGGGGAAGAAACAAGAACCACTGGAAATGGGAAAGAAAGTGCAACTCAGCTGCAGCAGTGAAGAGGAAGTCAAAATATATTCAATGTAGTGATTCAACATGACTTGAAAAGGAGTTGGTGCTGAGGAGGGCTGAATGCAACAGGCACTACCACAGATCTTATTCAGATGGGCTACACTGATCTATCCTTTGTGGTAGGTGCACATCAATATGCTTGCCCAATATGGGCCATGTGTTTTATAGCCATGCTCAATGTTAGCTGCATTTAATCAATTTCATAGTTGGTTTTCATTACTGAACACATGCTGATCTTTGGCAACGGTTTACTGATGGACTGTGTATTTAATAAGGTTTCCTTGTGTCTGGATATATGACGAGGATATATTTCCTTGTGCTGATTAGAGAAGGAAAAACGTCATGTTGTATTCGTGTAAATATGGTATAGGGAGGAATTCAACTTTTTGTATTATTGGTAAAATTTTATTCACAAGCCACTGAATCACAAGTTTAATAAAAAATGGTAATTTAGTTAATGACACTGAAGCTCCTCTACAAAGTCTCCACTGCAAGGGCAAACAATTTTTGCTTAAGTCTTAAATTTCCCTTTCAAATACTTCAGTGTCAAACCCAAGCTGTGTAAATGTCACTTCAAAAATGGATCCTGCAATGAAGATAAAGAAATGCAGCTCCTGTCGCCAGTAAGAGATATATGTCAGTGTTCAGTGCCTGGTTAAGATTTTAGAGACCATAAGGAAATGCCCGTAGGCAAGGCAAAAGGAAGGCTGGTTGAAGATCTGGGTAAAAATGAAGTTGGGAATCTAGGTAGAATAAATAAGAACGATGGGACCAGGCAAATTTACAAACATAAGACCTGGGACTAGAGGACTAAATGGCATGTTTGCACTGCCTCTGTGGCAAGCCAGGAGCACTGTCATCTACCTATTTCTGTTCCATATACATTAAATCCCACAAGTCATGCAGTGAGCTGGTGCACAGCAGCCCTGGGCACACACCCCAGACAGAAAGCCTAAGCATGGTTTTGGGCACGTGCCCAAGGACACAGGGCCAACTTTTTTGACAGGTATTTGTGAAAGCCCAGCAGGGGAAGCGATGCTGAAAGGAAACCAGCATGAGTTCATTACAGGTAGATCCTGCCTGACAAACCCTATAGCTTTTTATGATCAGGTCACACACTCCCTTGACACAGAAGCGGAGGCTGATGTCATCTATCTGGATTTTAGGAAGGCCTTCGACACAGTTTCGCATCCTACTCTCATAGGGAAGCTAATGGGCTGTGGACACCTACATAGTCAGGTGGGTGGCTAACTGGCTTAGGGACAACACCCAGAGTGGTGGTGGACAGATCATTTTCAACCTGGAAGGAGGTGGGCAGTGGGGTCCCACAGGGTTTGGTCCTTGGGCTGGTATTATTTAATATCTTAATCAGCAATTTGGACGAGGGTGTGTTGAGCACCCTCTCCAAGTTCACAGACTATACCAAATTATGGGGCAAAGTTAATACACCAGAGGGCAGGGAGCAGTTACAGGCCGACCTGGACCAGTTAGATCAATGGCCAGAATGTAATAGGATGCAATTCAACAAAGATAAATGCAAGATACTCCACCTAGGAAGGAGGAATCCCCAGCACACCTACAGGTCGGTGTACACCTCCTCAGCAGCTCAGAGGCTGAGAGAGATCTTGGAGTCGTAACTGACTCCAAAATGAACATGAGCCAGCAGTGCAATGAGGCCATCAACAAAGCCAATTGCACCTTGCTGTGTATTAGCAGATGCATGACCAGATTGAGGGAGGTGATGCTCCCCCTCCATGCAGCACTGGTCAGGCCGCAGCTGGAGTACTGCGTCCAGTTCTGGGCGCCACATTTCAAGAGGGACACGAAGGATCTGGAAAGGGTTCAGAGGAGGGCCACCCACATGATTAGTGGTCTCTGTGAAAGACCCTACGAGGAGAGGTTGAGAAGTCTGGATCTCTTCAGCCTATACAAAAGACGGTGGAGGGGTGACCTTGTGGCCGCCTATAAATTTATCAGGGGAGGACAGCAGGGAATTGGGGATGCGCTGTTTACAAGAGCACCCCAGGGAGTAACTAGGAATAATGGGTGCAAACTAGTGCAGAGTAGCTTTAGGTTAGACATTAGGAAGAATTTTTTTACAATAAGGGTGGCCAGAGTCTGGAATGGGCTTCCAAGAGAGGTGGTGCTGTCATCTAACTTGGAGGTCTTCAAGAGGAGGCTTGACAATCACCTGGCTGAGGTCATCTGACCTTGGTCCTCTTTCCTGCCAGGGGCAGCGGTTAGACATGATGATCCATTGGGTCCCTTCCAACTCTATAGTCTATGAATAAATCTATGACTTAACAGCACTGGCACAAGAGGCCCCTTTTTTACCTCTCCCTATTCCTATTCATAGCAGCATGCAACTGGAGACTGTGACAGTTTTAAACTCTTCAACTTTGATTTTAAACCAACTACATTTTAAAACTGAAGGGAATTTTTATGATGGCAAAATAAACTCCTGAGAGCAGAGGATGAAATTAAGAAGGGTATAAACTCCACAAAACCAATTTTGGTATGTTTTGTGTCTCAAGTATTAAAAGAAATAAATATATAAACAAATATATAGATGTATGATGCCTTGCTCCCTACTCAACCACAGCCTCTCATGACCTCTCAGCCCATGAAAACCCAAAACCTTGTCCCACAGCTACTGCCAACCTGTTCAACCAATGATATTACTGTTGTGTGTGCTTGCACCCTAAAACACGAATAGCTTTACACAATAATGTGACAATAAATAGTACAGAAATAGAACATGGAAGTGGAGAAGGAGAGAAGAATGCATCTAGGGACTGATTAAATATATGGCTGTCTGTGATACAGATGGGCAACCTTAGATGCATACCAGTAACACCAACAGAAGGCAAAATTTCAGATGCTGCCAATGAAGGAGGAAGAAGAGAAGTGAAACAGTTTTTCTGAGATAGAAAGCAAGAACTGAATATGCAATACTACGGTGTCCAGGGAAATATTATGATAAGGTACATGAAACATTTATATTTAAAAGAATAAGCACATTTTAAGTTATTCCTTTGTGGTAAGTTACTACCTGAATGGGAGAAGAATATAGACAGACTTAAATGATGGAAGATATCACTGAAGCATGCAAGCAGAGTCAAGTTGGACGAGGCAATTATTTTCAAATTTACTAGAACCTTAGCTTAAAGAGACTAAACAAAGAGGGCAAGGTGAAATGATGGATGCAATAGAGGCAGGAGATGAAGGAAAGTGGAGGAATGTGGCATTATATAAAAGGGAGGCAGGTATGGAGGGATTTAGCCTTGACATTAGTTGCAGGTATTCTGCTCAGAGAGAAAGCATAAAAAAGTCCTGAAACCAAGGAAAGGCTAGAAGTCAAACTACTGATCATTAGCTAAGCAGTAAATAAGCACTAAGACAGGGGCAGGGAAAATATGCCCCTGGCCAGGCCATTCTATCCAGCCTGCAGAGCCCCTAAAAAAATAAAAGTAATATTTATCTGCTCCTGGCTGCCTGTCAAAGATGACAGTAACCCAGGGTGGTAGGACCCAGGTGAAGCCAGCAGGACCCAGGAGCAAAGCCGGCCCAGCACCACCTCCAGCCCCCTAACCGGAAGCCTCTGCCTGCTGCAGTTTTCACTGCTTCCCTGCCTGCCTGCCCACCCACAGCTCCAGCACCGCATTACCCCTCTACTGCATTGCCAGACCATGGAAGTACAGGGCTGGAAGCAGGAGGTTGGTGTGCATGTGTCCATGCAATAAGAGGAAGAGACAGAGACAGGCACAGGTGTGTGTGGGGGGGGGGAGGGTGTGAAAAGAGCAAGCACTCAAACAATAAAGAAATTATTTCAAATAATACAAATAAGATTAATGAGGAGTAACAGGATTAAATTATTAAGGGAAAAATATATGACCATGTTGCCTCACATATAAAACACACACACACACACACACACACACCTTTTCTCCAAAACCCAGCTCATAGTGGGTTAGTGTGTGTATTATATTCAAGGAAATATAGACAGGGTATGTTAGTGGTGCTCAAAGGTCCTGCAGGCCATATCTGGCCTGCAGAGCCAAGCCATCCAGCCCATGGGGCTACCTCTGACCCAAGAAATTTGGCACCAGGGGAGCAATTTCAACATTAATTGCCATGGCTCTGGGAACCACAGCAAGTAATGTTCTTACTGCTCCCACACTGCCAAACTATTAGACATGTGGGAAGCCTCCTGGCATACAACTTGGCCTTGGACACTGCCTCAGACCTGGTAAATGGAGCCAGCAGCAAGCACAGAAATAGGCTCAGCTCCTTAGCTACTGCAACTCAGTTACTACAAGGAACAATCTATTTTTCTTCATGCTGCTTTTAAAAAAGCAAGATGTGCATTATATACAGGGGCATGCTGCATGTGAGAAAATATGGTAATACCAAGCGATCTTATTAACAACATGAAGTTAAGAAGTAGTCTTGCAAAGGAAATTTAAAACCCAGTAGTACATTCTAATTATGTTTTTAAAGAACTGGCAATTTTAATCCATTCCAAAATGCTAAATCTGTCAAGTTACTAACAAGAGCCCCATTTTTTATTCTCAAAAAATCCCACCAGGCACACAACTACTGTTTTTTTCATGATCTACTGACTGTGGGGGGGGGAGGGGGGAACAACACACATAAGAAAATCCTAAGACATCATGACCCAGTAGTAGATCAGGTAAAGAAAGAGATAGTAACAGAGCACCCAGGAGTGTCCCCACAAATCTTTTCTTTAAATTCAATTTAAAATGTGAAGACACCAATGACTTATCTTTTACTATCATTCTATGACAAGCATACCTTAGTTATTATAATGAATACAGCTCCCTCTTGTGGCTGCAAGATAGTGGAACTCACGCAATGAAATAAAAGTAGAGATAGTACAAAAATCACAATCATAGAGGTTTAAAAAAAGACAAATACTGCAAGTAGTTTTCTTTACTACTGTTTTTACACTGGCTCTGCTCTTGCTGAAAGGGCTCCAGAACTAAATTACTTTCTTTTTCGCCATTCCATTTTTGACTACTTTCTTCCGATGTAGAGCAATTCCAACCTCTTTCAGTACATTTCTAGCTCGCTTGTAGAACCAGGATTCTAGCTAAGGTCTGAAATTTGAAGTCTAAGCTCTGGAGACTGTACATCAAACAAGACACCTTTTATTATTATCCTTATATCCTTTTCACTATTACAGTTGGAACACTGGAAACATACAGAAAAGTTGCTTACCATTATCTTTAAACCTCTGAGAAAAATAATGTATATCTACGCAAATGAAAATCCATACAAGACCTCCTGAAATGTGGTGTTAAATATTCTGTAGGGGAAAATTCTTAATTCCTCAAACAGATGCTTCCTGTGGTTTCATATGCAAGAACAATACAACCTGCTGGTGACAAGCATTGCCTTCTGAATGGAGCTGACACACATAAGGACATTTAAGGCCCTGTGGACTGAACACTGACTCCCTTTTTGGCTTGATCCATGTGTGCAGGCACACATGGTTTGTGGTGCTGCAAACCTCTTTGCAGTTCCATAAATCGTATGAGTTGCACATTACATCAGTGCGAAGCACTGCTAATTTTGCAGCACCGGGGCAAAATTTGCTACTGGGATTTCCGCCTGCTCAGGCACCCCTATGCCCCAGCCAGCTGTTCCCTGGCTAGCTGGGGTGCAGTGTGCCTTGACACAGAGCAGAAAGGAGCTCTGGGCTAGCTGCTGCCCTGTCTCTATGCACCTCAGCTTGGGGGCTCTCCCGCTCCCCTATCTCAAGGTACAATGCGCCCCAGCCAGTCCCCTGCTACAGCACACTGAGCAGCAGGACAATGTGTCCCTCTGCAAAGCACATGGGCAGGGGTGTGCACTGCGGCAAAGTAGTGGCACAAATCTGTACTGGTATTATTTGTGACACTGCAAAGGCACACCCCTGCTCATGTGGACCTGGCCTTAGAGTCTATCTAGAATCCCAGAAACAAATATTTTTTGGACTAAAAATATAATAGAAATATAAAGGGGAAAAAAAAAGTCATTGAGTATGAAATGCACAACAAGCAAGCTAGTGCATCTGATATTGCTGTTGCTGGTATTGCTCTGAACTACTATGCTAGAGCTCTCAAAGTTGCACAGAATTTACAAATGAAAACGTTATAAATTAAAGACTAAAATCTGACTGGGCTTTGATCTCAGTTCACTTCCCTATAGAAAAGTGTCTACACTGCAGAAATTGCCCCCAGTATTTAATAGCTCCAGAAGCACTGTTTGAATGCTTCTGAACTTGCTTATGAACTTGGAGACTGAACATCCTATTATGGTCAAAAAGACAAATGAGGGAAGATGCCTGGCTTCTGTATGTATTGTGAACCAAAGAATTCAACGCCCAGGGAGACCCATTCCACACTAAGTTCATAAGCTTTTTAAAAAACATTTTTTGAACTAAAACAGAAGAAAACGTAATAATCAACTCCTCAGAGTAAGAACGTTGATTTCGCACAGTCCAGGTAAATCTATTTTCAGGCCTATCACTTTTGATAGTGCCTTTATTTCTTTAGCTTGTAGACTCTGCAATCCTCTTACAACTGAATTAGCACGAGACCATCTGTTGGCCTACCTATCTACCTTCCAATGAAGTCAGTGGGACAGGTGAAGGACATAAACACTCAATGTCTCATGAGAAGTGTACTAGAGTGTGCTGCCTAATTTGCTGTGTGGTTCCATTTTTTAAATAAGTTTTGAAAAGCAAAACAGATTCTTGAATTTATGTCCTAATTTCTTAATTCAGAGAACAAGTACCCATATTTGAACTGGTCACCTCCAGATGGCAGATGTGGTCAGATCTCATTTCAAATTACAGATAGGAACTGCATGAAATGATGTATCCATAAGGGTAAAGAAAATGTATATTCCATTTGATAAGTACTTGATGAACTTCAGGCATCAAGGCATTTTCATTTATTCATCCTTTTTCTGGATTTTTTTCTAGCAAGTCACAGACTTCTGTTTGTTAACTGGATTGAACAATACATAGTCATTTCTTCATTGGTACTACACACATACACTTTTCATCCTCTCAATATTTTGCAGATACAAACTTATGCTGCAAGAGTCTACTATGGCAGAAGTATCCCTGTTTTATAGATGGGGAAACTAAGCTAGAGAAGTTTCATGACTAACCAAAGGCCACATGAGATATCAAAACTGGAAATGGATATCAAATTCTTGTGCTCAAATAAAGTCTCTCTTTTCTAAGCTGAAGTAGCCATAGAACCGCAAATATGCTTACTGTTAGATAGTCAATATGCACTTATTTCACAGAAATAAGTATTTTTTAAATCATACGAGACAGATGTTCCACAGTGCCCTTGTAATTCTACAAACACTTTGTAAGTACCATATCTTGCTGTTATAATGGAGCCCAGTTAAAAGGAAAGAAGTTACATAAACACATTCCTAAAAGGAGGCATTGTTTAGACACTAGTTATACATAGAGAGACTACCTCCCAAAATAAAAAGGTGGGCAAAACATGCTTTGTGGGCTATTTAAAACTAATATGCCTGCAGTTAAGCTTCCTATTCACCGAATTATAATTTCATTAATAACCCGAACTCTCTTAGATGAAGACCCATCAAATACTTACCCATGCAATAAAAAAACCCCTCTTTAATTGACTTTTGCATGTTATTTTAATTTATCCTACCTGAGGATTCCAGCTGGGATCCAGTTTTTTCACTGTGGCAATGTACTCCTGCATAGCCTGGTGAGGACTTGAATCTCCTAGTGCTTTCCATGCTTCCCTGGGGTACAAAGCAAAAGATAAATGACTAATTCAATAGAAATAATACAACCATTCTTATTCCCTGTTACCAAAGTGAAACATTCTGATCAGGAACAGCAAAAAGATCTTTTACCCAATTTAAAATCCTCAATCCTTTAGTCAGGCCTAAAATCAATATTAGCCGCACAGCATCACCATGGAAATTCTTAGTAATTACAGCTGGCTAGGACATGTACAGTTTTATTAAAGCCAAAATGTTCCACAGAGATGTCCTTCTTTCCACAAAAAATGTCCTTTGAAAAGTTTTGGGTTCCAACAGACAAGAGAAATTCTATAGCTGGGTAGACAAGATACTAGCCTGGGAAGTGAGAGACCTACATTCAAGCCACTGCTCTGACCAACATAGAATGACCTGGGATGTAAAGCTCTGCTCAAAATCGAGTTACAGTGATTTAAACCTCAGCTGTCCATATTCCAAGATCAGCATGCTATTAATGACAACACAACCTCTACCTCTTTAGACATTCCAGCAATGAAATGACAACAAATTTCAAAACCTGTTTTGCAGCAACTTTTGAGAGCTGTCATCCTGCAGTCAGCTCTATCAATTGTTAAGAAAGAGAACAAGAGAGAGTAAATGTAGAGCAACATTCTAGGCCCCCCGGATTGCAAACTGTCTAAAAGAAATGACAAAAAATACCAAAGATTTTTAGGAATTGCAAGGATTTCCTCTTACCATTTCTGCTTCCCCTCAAAATCAAAGAAGCTGGGCTTTGGAGTATTACAGGTCCCAAATTTGACCTAAGGAGGATAAAATGTCCTTTGTTAGAACAAATAGTCAAGAGTGGCAAGTTTAACATAGGATTATAATTAGTTAGCCAACTCATGTCAGCAGGTTTAAAGATCTGTTAGCCTCTTGATCTCAGAGTAAATTTATACTCTTATCAGATCAACAGTTGTATACCTCAGGTCTTTCCTGAAAAACCCTCAACTCCCTTTTATATTTAAACCATCTCCCACAGACAACGGCACCTCTGCTTCCTGTTGTTTTCTGTAAAGGATGTAAGAGAAAATTCTGATATGCAGCTCATTTGTTTTGCATACATTTTTACTCAACATTACCTTGATTACCCATCTGAATATTTCATCCTCCACCAGACTAGAAAGAAATCCCATTGTTTAGAGTAGCTACATAGCTAAAACAATGGAAGATGAAATTCACTTCCTCCTGCACAAAGCCTAATGGAACAGGCTTTATTTAATTACCTTTGATGGTCATGTTGAATAAAAGAGGACAAACTTGTAGTGGAGAAAGGCCACTTGCTTTCTCAATTTCCTCCAGAGGCATCCAGCAGCACAGGAACAGGAAGAGAAGCACCAGACACTGAAAAGTGAGTACAGGCTGCAGCATGGTGGGATAAACCAATCCCTCAGAAACAAAGTGTTAAAGTAGGAGTAGAAGTAGATAAGAACAACAAACTCCATTCAGGAAGGGAGGCAAGAAAAGGAAACTAGCAACCAGAAAAATGTTAATGGATGGGTGCTAATCAGAACAACATGCTGGGGTGGAGAGACCAAATGATACTGAAGAAGATGAGATGGTGATGAACTCACATTTTGGAGAGGGTTAGCAAATTCTACATGTAGACACAAGAGCCCAATGCTTATTTGCATTAAGACCCTCTTAAATAGACCACTCATGTAAAAAAGACCTAAGCCTACTCAACACTACAAAGTTTTGCCAGCAGAACTCATATCTCTATAGCAGAACCGTCTTTTTTGCAAGCAGTTATACCACCTCCACCAAGGAGACTAAAGGTTCAGCCACTGTCCAGAAGTACAGTTACAGACACAGCTACGTTCTCTACCAGCTGCTATTGTCCCTTCAGTTGTTGGTGTCTTTCTGGAAAGGAAGGAGGTTCTACTGGAAGCAGCAGGTAAATGTGAACAAGATGGCAGTGTAAATAGAAACTGAACCCAGGACATTTCTCCAGACAATAGCATATTCACTAATGTAAGGAAAGCCGTCCTCCACTTTCTTGCCTTTATTGGAAGAAATCCAATAGCCACTCTTTTGTTCACCTGCAATGGTATAAATGGGATGCCTAAAGACCATCCCAGCAGAAGCTAGCTATGCTGCGTCTGCCTAGAGCTCATACCCCAATGGTAGGAGCGGTAGGTAGTGTTCCAAGCACAGACCAATGCTAGAACTGGGACCCGAGTCAGGAACAAAGATTGAGAAGCCAACGTTCTTTGAAGAGCAGCTCAGGAAGAGTTCAATGCTCAATTTTACCTTAAAGGATCAAGTAAGTACTGTAGAGAATAAAGACAGATAGTACACAACTTAGCACCTGTTGGCTACTTCTCTGTAAATTACTTAAAGGCACATACAAGGGGTGATCAAAAAGTTCTAAGACTTGCCCTTTATTTTAAAGAATAGTGTACAAACAACATTTTTATGAGCTGCCCCCTTCAAAGTAATCTCCCCCAGATGATATGCGCTTGTCCCAACGTTCCTGCCACTTTCCGAAGCAATGCTGGAAGTCTTCAACTGTGAGTTTTTTGAGTTCTGCTTTCACGTTCTTATGGATGGTTGGGTTGTCATCGTCTTTCTTTCAGCTTCATTTTGATTTTTGGGAACAGAAAAAAGTCACATGGGGCTAGGTCAGGTGAATATGGAGGGCATGGTATCAAAGGAATGTTTTTTTCAGCCAAAAATTCTTGAATGGAGACAGCAGTGTGTCAAGGAGCGTTGTTGTGGTGCAGAAACCATCGACCATTTTCACACAGCTCGCGGCGGTTTCTTCTAACTTCATCCCTCAATTGAATCAAAACTTCTTTATAAAAGGCCTGATTGATTGTTTGACCACTCGGTACAAATTCCTGATGAGCAATACCCCGAACATCAAGTCTTAGAACTTTTTGAGCAAACCACGTATTAGTATGTTGCAGTTGGATTTACAGCCCCTGCAATTATGGAGTCATGACACTAGACAGAGAGTGTATCAGTGCCCCTTCCTCTGGCTTCATCTTACCTGTATGTACAGACAGGACTCATTTCACATACTTTAAAGATAAATCCATTAAGATTTACAACAACAAAAAAAGGGCACATGAAATTATTTTTAAAGAAAGTGCACAAGTATGCCTGCACAGGTAACTGATTGGAGTCCTTAAATGTGTGACTCAGAGGCCATTCTTTAATCACTCATAAATGACCATATGTCTGATTCAGATTCCCAGTTAGTACCCACTAACATGCCAGAGGCCCACTTAGAGCAAGACTGTTGCTGCTGTTGCTCCAAATGAAATAATCCTCTTAAAAGCAGTTTTATAGTAAGTCTCCTATAATGCATGGTTCAAATAGCACACAAGAACTATGGCAACAGCTGTGAGGTTTAAATGAATCTGAAAGAATACACGTGGGCACTTGTTTTGTAGAGAAAAGTGACAATCTGTTACTCTGACATCACTAGTCAAGAAGAAGCAAGACGTAGCCATCAAACTACAAGAAAGTGCTCTTGGCTGTTCAAACAGTTAAACTGCTTGATTACCTAACATCACTTTAAGGAGATGTTTTTATGTTTAGCATAATCATTTAAACCATTTCAGCTCTTTTAAAAGGATACAAATTTGGGGGATATGCTACTTTTTATTCAGAATTTTACCAGAGGAACAAGCTACTTTTACTTTAAATGAAAAAAGTTTTACATTTACTCTTTCACAGTAAATGTTTTACCTGTTTAAATCATGACATTTCTCAGTTGGCCCCAGTGCCCTCTTAATGCAGATTTTTTTTTGCCTGATGGGGAACAGGATCCAAAGCTTAAATATTACTATGCTTTTCTAGTCATTCTGATTCTTTTTATGTCACTTTAAATATTTTCTTTTGCACTCAGAAAGTGAGCAGAATGCATTTTAACAAAGTGATAAATGTAAATGAAACATGATCTACTATCATCACAGAACAACTTGGCCTAGGAATTTTCTAATCCATTTTCCAAAACGCATACAAAATGCCCAATCATCCCAGGAGTCATTTACCTTTCTTACCAATTATCCTTGATCCGCTTCAAAACCTGACCGTATCCTCCCCAACACCTCCGCAATTGACATTCACCAGTTTTCCCATACTAAGCAATAGCATAACCACCACTGATACCAGCACAGATTTAGGAATAATGCCTTACCATGTTCTATAGAAAAAAACCATAGTATGAACACCCTGCTTGCCATTTTATGATGCATCAAGAAACAGTATTAACACCACCAGTAATTAGTAAGAGGCTTAGCTGTAAATGACCACAGAGGAATAGGTGAGCTTCCCTATTCACTCATAGGAAAAATATCATTCTTACCAAGTCTCATCCAATGTGACAACAATGGTCTGTGGTATAGTAAGCTGCAAAACAAAATACCCGTACTTATCTTCTAGACTGATGGATTAATGTTCTCTTATATATATATAAAAACAAAACAAAAACAAAACCAAAAAAAAAAAAAAATCACACAAAAGGCACAAAGAAACCTAGGATTAAACAAAATTAAATACCTACAGGTTGAGAGCCCTATTTCACAAATAGTGTTGGAGTTCTAGATTTGCCTGGACTCATTATTTAGATCAACATTTCTCAACTCATGGGTCACAATAATATTTCAAAGGACCACAAGCAGGGGAAGGGGTTGGTGGGGAGCTGTGTGGCTGGGCTGGCAACACAAGGGCTGGTGCCCATGCTCACGGGCATGGGATGGCCCAGAGACACTCTTCAGGGGGTGGGAGGGGCTGTGACCAGACTGCCTGGTGCGGGACAGGAGCCCCAGCCCAGGGCAGGGGGGGTGCCACAGGCCTCCTCTCCTCCTCCCTCCAGCCTGTACCAGGCCGGACTTCTCCACTGCCACCCAAGTTGGCTGGGGGGAGCTGAGGGCCCCCTTCAGTGGGGGTGGGGAATGGGGAACTGTGGGTCAGGACAAGCCATCCATCTTGGCAAATGGGTCCTGGTATGAAAAAGGTTGAGAACCACTGATTTAGATAGATACTATGAATTCCTCCAAATATTATGGATCATGCACAGTAAAGTACTGGTCTCTTCTTTGATCTCCTCTATATGTACCATAGTAATTTATATAGCCCCATCACTGCAGTATCTGAGAGTCACATAATCTAAGGTGTTTATCACCCCAGTAACCATATGACATAAGGAAGTATGACCATCCTTATTTTACTGATGGGGCCTTGAAGCAGGTGATTTAATGACCTACCAAAAGTCAAACAGAGTCTCTGACAAGGCAGAGATTTCAACTCAGGTCTCTAGAGCCCTAGGATAGCAACCTCACCACTAAACCGTTTATCTTTCCTTACTGAGGCTGAGCCCTAATGATCCTTAATAACAAGCTCTGAAAAGCTCATTAAAGATGGCAAATAAGTAACTCCACTCTCTTACTGTCAGGTCTCCTACACAAACAAAATCACAGCTAAGGGCAATACAAATCTGAAACAGTTTCCAATAAAATGTTATGAAAATCCAAAAAAAAAAGTACATACCTAAATAGTTTTAGATAAATCATGCACAGCTTTTGAACAGATTTCTCTGCATTTACTGTTACCTCTTATGATTTTTTTTAATCTTAAATCAAAGCCTTTAGCAACAAGAAACATTAAACTGAGGAATGCCAGGGATACCAAATGGTGAACAGATGAGTCAGCACCTTCTATGCAGTAGCAGTACCACTGTCCACTGGAGTAATATATGTGTATCCTATTATGTATACTGATACAACTTCTATAATTAGTGAGAGTAACATTGGGTTAAGTCCTACCCATTTTGATTTAAATCCCCAAATGCCATAAAATTCAAAATTAACACAGCCCAATCCTGCAGCACCCATCCATGCAAAAACCTCTCTAACAGAAGTGATGTTCCCATAGGGACCACAGGACGCAGGCTCTGTCCGTAACCAGTGTGTTCAGGCAGTACGAACAGTCTTCTGTAAGGCTCAATAATCATCACAAAAGGGTGATGCAAAAACAGAGTGGGACATCCTCGCTTTTCATAGTTTCATAGTTTCTAGGGTCGGAAGGGACCCGAGTAAATTATCTAGTCTGACCCCCCACCATGGCAGGAAATAATACTGGGGTCAAATGACCTCAGCAAGATGTTCATCCAACCTCCTCTTAAACACCCCCAGGGTAGGGGCCCAGACCACCTCTCTTGGAAGTTGGTTCCAGATCCTAGCCACCCTGATGGTGAAGTAGTGCTTCCTGATATCTAGCCTTTTGCAGCAGTAACCTGAAAACTTCAGTTATTGAAATGTCTGATGCCTTAATGAGCTTAACAAACCTTTTTTGCTTGGAACAAACAGGTTTTGTGAAGAAAAAAACCCAGCTCCTAGTTATTTCAAGGCAGTCATTAAGCTCTTCATTTCCCCTCTCACAACTAGCAACCCCCTAAAATCTGATATGAAATGTCAATGCAATCATGAAGTTGATAAATTATGCTACCACCCTTTTCCCTCTCACTTTAGCCACAAGACACTTAAAGATAAAGAAAAAAGGCTAGGTTGTAGGCAACAGAAATCTTGAGACACTAAAAGATAAAAGGACTACGTGACAGGCAACATAAAGTTCCTAGGCATAAAGAAGGCTTGTCAAAAATTTGATGCATCCATTGTGTCATATCTATCTATTGACTGACTGACTGACTGACACACACACCTTTTAAAGATATAGTATATATATTTTATATAGATATACATAAAGCGATAGATAAACCTCTCTCTTCCAAAGTTCCTTTGGTCACAATTCTCTGCCTCCCAATCATCTTCTACCTCCCCCAACAAAATTCCTGGCACTTGGGGCTGAATCCACAAAGGGGCTTGGGAATGAGGATGCTCATTTTTTACAATATCCCATTACAAACTTGGTTCCTGTGTGGAAACCACTGAGGCAGGCACCCAAGCTCCCTATACAATGCATGAGAAGAGTCAAGAGCAGATTTACACCTTACAGACTAACCAAAGTAGATCACACGCACACACATTCTATACATAATCTCACACACAAACACATGCAGCACAAGCTTTTGTGAGCTGAAGCTCACTTCTTTGGATGCTGATGGGGGTTAGGTAGCTCATAACGGAATGCAAAGCAATCAGCACCAAGGAGGGAACCACCTAGGTTACTCAATAGGGAATGCTGTTGAGAGAGGCATATCCTAAATTCTGGTCGACCTTAAGGTTTTAGGAGCCCAACTTGGGTTGCAGGCACTTAGGTCAGATCAGGATTCACTGGGCTGCAGAACCAAGTTATTTCTTTCTTCCCAGCTCTGGCTCAATGCATCTTGAATTCTTTTTTGCAACCTGGCTCAACCTGTTCCACTCTCTCTCACTGCTATTCTATAAAGCTAATCTGGGAAGTACACCCTCCTGGGAGATGTAGGTTTGAGCCTCCCTCCTCAAGCCCAGGCCTACAATCCAAGTGTCCTACATTCGAGAAAGCATTCTAACTATGGAGCTACTGTGACAGAAAGAAACACTACCATCATCTCCTCCACCCATGGTTGTTTTTTTTTTTTTCCCAACAGAAGTGGCTGTGCATCTGTGTTTTGTGCAGAGCTCACTTCTGTCAGTATGTGTAAAGAGCGATCTGGGCACATCTACGGCATCAGGCCCCTCAGGGAACTTAGGCAGAAGTTTTCTTATTTTGAAGATCCTGATCAGGATTAGGTGCTAAACTACTCACAGCCCCATCACAATGGCAACAGTTCTGAAAACATACAGAAGCAAAGCTTTTAGCACTAAAGCAGTTGTTCACAATCTTTTTTTGCCACAACCTGCTGCTGGGAGCAGAGTGCAGCGGGGCCGAGGGATGGGGACAGGGGAGCTCCCAGCATGCAATGCGGCTCATCGTTTGTGCAGTGCCATCAGCATTGCCCCATGACCCTCATTTGGGAACAGCTGCACTAAAGGAACTTTACTGGCAAAAACTACAGTGTCTCTATACTTTACAAGCCTAGGGAGTCAAATAGGGTTTTTGAGGATAATATTCTTGAATTTAAGCCCCTAAATTTCACTTAGGCCCTTTGGTGGATTTCAACTTTGACCTCTTCTTTCTTGGACATGATGCCCAACAAAGTCCTTTTTTCCACTGAGTACAGTTAATGGTGGCCTTGGTCCCTTCCCCCTCCCCACCTCAGACATTCATCGCCTGCTGGCAGATGGCAGCTTTGGCCCTGCAAAAAGTTCCAGAGAAGAGATCCTCTCTTTCTCTAACGCTGTAGCTTCTTTGTTTGCTTCCCTTTCTACAACTCTCCATGTACTTCTTTACATTAAAGAAAAAGACAGACATTTTTAGAAACAACAGAGAACATGAAAACCAAGCATCATGTGGCAGCCAGCTCACTACAAACTACAATTAATGATCCACAAGATATAACTTGGGAAAAATTCACCTATGACATAGTAAAACACCTTCCCTTTTATCAAAGAATTCAAGTGCTAGCAGTGAGACAAGTGTTTTCAGTTTAGAAGGAAAATCAGTGGGAAAGTCTATGTGGCTAACCAACCCAAAATTACTGAGGCCATGGAAAGACATAACTTTTAAAATGCATCAAATGCCACTGTACTTCAAAGTGCTTCAAAAATTAAGAACTTCAGTTAACACACTTCCCAGAGAGAGCATTTCAAAATCACTCCAAAGGCTTGCAACATCCTACTCTTCACCTAGGAAGCACAATAGGGGGTTGCTTGGTCCTGGAGCTCCACTCGCCACCACACCCCCAACACATATAGGAGAGCACTGTTGACTTACTGTACACTCCACTTTGCCTCTTCATGGAGTGAAGGGGAAAAGAGTTGAGCCCTGTGGGACACGGGAAACCATGCAACCCCCTGTTGCAGTCCATACAGTATTCACAAGTAACATTTAAAGAACTTCAAAGAAGTTGCTTATTGATCAAGGGTTGCTGCTTTCTGCTTTCAAAGAAGTCACTGTTCTCTGGAGTGCATTTTCGGAGCACTTCATAGGTTGTGTATTTCTGTCTGCTCACCATTTGAAGAGTGCTCTAAATGTTATATCTGTCCATGACCCAAGTATAGCCATTTTCACTTACAACTTTCAGGTTAAGCCACACATCTCTAGCCAAACCCTGAACAATAATCTGACAGAGATGTGACTGGAATAAGTTGAACCTAAAGATTAACAAAAAAGACATTTCCAATTCACTGACTTTGAGCACCAGTCAATTTCTGTGTTGCATTTTTGTACATGCAGGGTCTTAACACAACAGAAGAGGGAAAATCATGTACAAAGATGGGGAAAAAAGGACCTTAGAACTGAAAAATATCAGCAGGAGTACCCCAGAGCAGGCATGCTACCTGAAGCCACTAACGAAGTGACTTGGTTTCAAACTGATGAACTACATATCCCAATATTTTCCTTATTAAATGTTCAACTAATTATTCCAATCATATGGAAGATACTTCAGGGTCTTGCCATAAATGGTACAAAGTACTCATTTACAAAATAGCTGCAAATCATCCCATGGTCAGATACATAATTGGAGTATCAGAGACGGGCTATATCTCCAACTTCATACCTATTAAAACTTCCCTTGTGTGTTTTCTTTTCTTGTAGAGAGACTAGATTGTGGTCACTCCAGGAAAAAATTATACCAGCAGATTTTTATAATAAAGATTGCTGGACTAATTTTTCCTGGAGTGACCACAGTCTATTCTTCCCTTATGCCTTTTTAAGACCCTGCATGTACAAAAAAAGGCAACACAGAAATTAACTGGACACAACGTGTTGTCAGATGCACAAAGTCAGCAAATTGGAAATGTCTTTGTCATTAATCTTTCAGTTCGACTTATTCCAGTCACATATCTGTCTGATTACTGCTTTTTATAATAAAAAGCTGTTGATTTTAGGAAAAGTGTCTTAAAAATAATACTATCAAATGTTTAAGAGGCTCCTTTAAACATTTCTTAAATTAAAGGAATCCAGTCCCACCTACCCAGGGTCAGTGCATGCAAACTGACTGTGAAATGGATCAGAAAGTCTGAAAGTGACATGAAAAACTCTCCAATCTGTTTTCAGAGACTGATCTATGCCCTTGGCCCTGCAATCAGCCAAGCAGGGACAGGTTCTTGAGGGCAGCCCCACTAAACTACGCAAGGCTGTACGGGGCAGGACCCCCTCTTGCAGGATCAGGGGCTCCCCAGGGAAGAGCAGAAGCAGCATTAGCCTGGCAGCAGAAGCGTTTCTCAACAGATCGTGGGAGCTACCTAGGAGGGAGCAGCACCCCCATACTTACCGCCTGTGCTCTGGAGCAGGGGGAGGAAGAAGGCACGGGTGAAACAGCAGTTGTGATGAGAGGGAGCTCTGCCTCCTGGCCCAGGGGCACCTCACCCACATCAGGCTTTGGGGCACCTCAGCTCAGCCCTACGCCTGCCACCCTCTGCACTGGCAGCGCCTGTAGCACAAGTGCGTGGGGCCGAGGTGCAGCCCGGTCCTGCCCGGTGCGGGAGGCGGCGGGGGGGAAAGATCGCTCATCCGGAGCCCCGAGGTGCCGTAAGTAGGCTAAGAGCTGCGCAGCTGCCCGGCTCCCGGGGGGCTCGCGTGTCTCGGAGCCGCCCCCACCCCGGCGGCGGGAACCCGCTCTCACCTGCTTGTATCGTGCGTACAGGTAGAGCAGCTGCTCCTTGCTGGCCGCCCCCACCAGCCCCGGCAGCCGCGCCGCCGCCCGCTCGAACAGCTCCGCCAGCGCTTCCGCCTCCTCCTCCGCGCCCAAGCTGAGCTCCCCGCCGCTGTCGCCCGGCCCCGCCGCCAGCTCCGGGGATGCCATGGCCGCGCCGCTCACTCCCGCCCCATCCCGCGCCCGCCGGGCTGTGACGTGGGGCCCCCCCTGCCCTCCCGCATGGGAGGCGCGGCGCGAAATCCGGTCCCCGCTCCCGGCAGCAGCAGTTCGCAGCCCGTCCGTGCCGCGCGGTGCAGCGCTGTTGGCGGCGCGAGCGAAACGCGGGCAGAGGCCGGAAGGTTCCGGCCGAGAAAGGTTCCCCACCCCCGGGGCTGCCCGACAGAGGGGCGGCGAGGGGGCAGTAGGGGACCCTGAGCCCGGGGGTGGGATTTAGGCATAGGCTGTGCTTGCTTAGGATCAGGGCAGCCCCGTGTTGTAGCACGTGTTCCAACGCTTCTATCTGCCTCGGCTGTCCTAGCGAGACAATTCCCCCCAGTACCCAACATAAATTTCCCTTGCTGTAATTAAAAACCATTGATCACCTAAGATCAATGATCAATGGCTTTTAATCAATTAATTTAATTAACTGATTAATTAATGGATTATTAACTATAATATATTGTTAGTTATAATATAATTATGAATAATTTAATAATACATTTAATTAAGTAAATGCTCTAAAATCGCCTGTAGCCACAGAAAATGGTGCATCTTCATTTCCCACATCACCATCCTTCAAGTATTTGAAGCCCTTACCACCCACTTCGCTCTCAGTCTTTCTTTCTCCCTACTAAATAATCCTAGCTCTTTCAGTCTGTTCTAAATTATGCTGGGGATTTATGCTTATATTTAAGCCTCAATAACTAGAAGCTTTAGTTTACGGGCTGCTGGGCTAGATGTCTTAACAACAAACCCAATTCCAGCTGAGTCAAAACTGTTGACTTTGCCTGGTTTTTTTGGTGATTTTTTTTGTGTGTGGTTTTTCTTTGATTGTCCATTGAGGCATCTGCAAAATACTGTTATTTCTGTATGCTAAACAAATAGGCATTTCACACGTAAGCAGCTCTTTTTGGTGCAAAAATTTCAGATTCCCAGCCACAAAGCAAAGTAAATACTTTGCCAGTGAAGTTTGCTTGCTGAGGAAAATGGCACTGAGTCTGCCTAGATTAAATTCTTGAACCATTTTTGCACATAAAACATATAATAGTTTTGTTCTATTAAATCAGTACTTTTCTATGTCAGTACTTTTCTACAGTGCTAATGGCACAAACCTCTCTTAGCATCCCAACTTATCTACAGAAGCAGAATTCAGTCCACTAATCCACACTGGGTTCAGTGTTTCCCCTCTTATCCATCCCACTGAAATCAGTGAGAGTTTTGAACGAAAAAGGCAGGCATGGTTGAATCCTTAATAACAATGATGCAGTTACCTTATTATCCTCAGTCAGATGGTAATGCAGAGTGGCGCATTTGCAAATTACAAATGGTTGGCTCAAAAATGTGTTCTCTGCATAGGATCTCCTTTGTGTGAATAACATCCATATGTTTTTTAGCCTGCTCTGAAACCAGAAAGGGACAAGTTTTGAAATAATAAACAAGTGCAAATCTGTTGATTTGAGTGGAACAGCACACACTTCTGCAATGTCTGATTTTGCCTCAGGTCATTTACAAATGGGAAGTGAACTGGCTAGAGAGTTCTACATCTCTTCGAAAAAGAATCAAATAATTTTAATAGGAATACTACCTCGGGCCATTCCTGCTAATACTAATCAGTATGAGGAGCTGGTTGGAAGGTAATTTTTGAGGGAAGATGGGGAAGAGAAAAGCATCTACATCACAGCAGAAACATAATTTTGATGTGGATATTCACTCGAGTAAAGAAATTGAATTTATCTAATTTAAATACACCATGCTCTTTCTGTTTACTTTCCATTCATATTCGAGCAAAGGGATATTCTGACAGGAATAATCCCCAGAAGAACTTTAGAGAATATTCATAGGAAGCAATTTCCGTCTTTAAATTTTAGCATTTTGCCTTGAAACCTTGGTTCTAACATTTATGCTCATTCAATCAGGGAATAAAGCAATGTCATGCGAGACAGGTTTATGACACACATTTCAGATTCTGAATATCCAATACCAAGTCAACCCAAGGATTACTCACAGAAAATATACAGCAAATCATAGTTAACAAATACAAAAACAGCTAAAACTTTCCAATACATTATTGACAAGAAATCAGTTGCTCACACAGCTTTCATAGATTTCATAGACATCAGGGCTGGAAGGGACCTCGGGAGATCATCGAGTCCAGCCCCCTGCCCAAAGGGCAGGAAGTCAGCTGGGGTCACAGGATCCCAGCAAGATAAGCATCCAATTTACTCTTGAAGGTGTTCAATGTAGATGCTTGAACCACCTTCGATGGCAGGCTGTTCCAGACCTTGGGGGCTCGGACAGTAAAGAAATTCTTCCTTATGTCCAGCCTGAAACGGTCTCGCAGTAGTTTATGACCGTTCAACCTCGTCATCCCTTGGGGCGCTCTGGTTAACAAACGTTCCCCCAGATCCTGGTGGTCACCCCCGATAAACTTATAGGTGGCCATCAGATCACCCCCGAGCCTGCGCTTTTCCAGGCTAAAGAGTCCCATGTCTCTCAGCCTATCAGCTTTGCTTATGTAAGGTCCTCAGTAGAGATGCTCTCCTGAATAGGGACTTAGATGACTGCTGGACAAAAAGGATTTAAAGTCCAAGTGAAATATTCAGATAACACCACCACTAAAAATTTAATTTTCAGGCCACACTTTTCCAGTAGTCTAGAAGAACAAAGTTGTCACTTAGCTAAATTAGTGAATCTGATTTTGAACAGAAAAAATCTCCACCTATAGAACAAAAAGTCTATAGATCAGACATATGTGCATACATAGTTATTAGAGCAAGGCCATAAGTGTTCAATCCTGATACTATGTAGTATTATTTATTGACCTAGCACCTATGAAGCCTATGCTCTTTACACTATAAATATATAATAAAAAAGACAGCCCCTACACTAAACCCTGAAAGATTTTGTAGGATCCCCCAAAAGTGGTGCACATCATCTTACTAGAGCTACTTATAGTTAAAGCACACCTTACAAAGGAAGGAGACTCAAAGACTTACAAGTCTACAATAATCTCCTGAATCTAAAATCTTCTGGGACTTGATATTCTCTTCTCCTCTGGTTCATCATATCACTTAAATTCCAAAATATTTTACTGGGGATGCCTAACAGCCACAAACATTAATAACTGTGGCTATGAGAACCCTACAATATGTCTTTATCTAATTACATTTTTCATTAAATGGACAAATGCCTATCAAGGGGGATGTATTTGAAGGCAGGCATGTATATGTATTTTGTGTACAAAAACAAAGGATATTTTTGATATAAACATAACTAGTTCCCAGAAATAATCTTACATTTATATTGCATCTTTCAACCCAAAAGAATTTCAGAAGTACATAGTCAGGAATCACCTCTGCCATTATAGAATCATAGAGAAGTAGGTCTGGAAGGGACCTCCAGAAGTCACCTAGACCAACCCCCTGCCTAAAGCAGGATCATCTCTATCCAAACTATTCTATACAAATCCATTATCTAACCTATTAGGAAAACTACACAGTAAACTCTGGCACAGCTACAAGACATAGCACCTTATTCTGCCACAGGTAAAGCAGCAGTACCATGGCAGCAAAGTCCTGCTGATGTAAAGGTTATTAAAAAACCTTTAAGAGATCCAAGTAAGAGAGTCATGTCTCCTGCTATGGAGGAATGCAACCTCCCCAACAGTCCACAGCAATCTGATCATGTTTTTGCCATATACAGAACAGTTATAAACAATAGCAAGACTCTTCCCGAAGAAGCAGCAACAGGACAGAACTTCATTTGGCTAGAATCCAGAATAGTAACCCCTAGCACCCACTAATAAAAGCTGACTAACAGAAAAACAAATTATTCCAGTTTCTTGTATAAGAAGGTTAAATCCTAACTGAAACTAAAAAGATAATGGCCATATGGTTTTCTGTGGCCCTCTAGCTGGCAAGCAGTTAACAGACAACCCTTAGATTGTGCAGCAGTAGTACAGTTTCTCAATGTAACACATCCTCCCCTTTAATTTTCTTAAATAATTACTCTTCCCCACACTCTGTTATCATTTTCTGATGCCACTTCTTTCTCCTCCTCTGTCCAATAAGAACAGCAACCATTTTTATTACCTTCAGAGGCCACATCCGGTATCTGTCCTGATCTTTTACATACTAACGTTATCTCCCCTTTCACCTCTATTGGGCGTGTCTGCAAGCACATTTGATGTGGCACCAGTTTAGTCATGAGTAAATTACTTGCAAATAAATGGTGTCAAGCACATGTCTATGCATGCAGAGAAGCAGGAACAGATTTGCTGCCAATTTACTCCTGCTTCCTGGGGCACCACAATGGACCATCAGGGGGAACTCCAGACTCTGGTAGCTCTGCTCACTGGAGGTTGGATAGTGCTAGACCTGGGTGGGGGCTGGAACTGGGCCAGGGGCTTCTGGAGGCAGCAAAGGACCTCCTCCTCCTATAACTTCTGCTATAGCTTTGAACTTACAACCTGTGGGCTGTCAACCACATGCCTTAGCACCTGTGCCACCCCAGTTCTCGAAAGTATATTATGAATGACTAGGAAGAGATTCAAACCGATGTGCACAGATCACAAAGTATTAACACTCCATTGCCTTAGCTACTTGGCTACCTTGTCACCAAAGTCAAATACTCCAGGTGAGGCTTGAACTCATAACCTTGGCATTAGTTCTCCAGTACTGCCCTATAAGTACCATGTGCTAAAACATTGCAGTCAAAGATCCCTTGGAGGTTAAGACAGGAATTAAGCAAGGCTGCATCGTCGTTCCAACACTCTTCTCGATATTTCTTGCTCTGGTGGAATTTTCCTTGCTTGTTTGACCACCAGCAAGCTTCCAGCTGGAGTGGAGCTCAACTACTGAATGGATGGTAAGCTGTTTAACCTCAGCCAACTCTGAGCCAAAACCAAGACCACCTGACCTCAGTCACCAAGCTCCAGTACACTGATGATGCTCTAGTGTGCGCTCACTCAGAAGCAGACCTTCAGGCAATCATCAGTGTTTTTACCAAGGCATACAAGAAAATGGAACTGACACTTAAAATTCTGAGGAATAAGGTCCTTCATCAACAAGTTCTTAATGAGCTATCCCCAGCTCTGGTCATTCAGATTCAAGATGAGGCTGGAAAACATTTGAATATTTCCCATACCTCAGAAGCCATCTTTCACAGAAGGCTGACATCAGCTAAGAAATCCAGCATTGCCTCAAATGTGCAAGTGCAGCCTTCAGATGCCTGAGGAAATGGGTGTTCAAAGATTGCAACATCAGATCCAAAACCAAGCTCATGGTTTATCAAGCAGTTGTGATCCCCACTTTACTGTACGGAGCTGATATGTGGACAATATATAGGAGACACCTCAAGTTGTTGGAGAAGTACCATCAACACTGTCTGCAAAAGATCCTTCAAATCCAGTGGGAAAATAGATGCACCAATATTAGCATTCTCTTGCAAGCTAACACTACAAGCATCAAGGTGGTGATCATCTGACATCAGCTTCACTGACCCGGCCACATCATCCAGATGTCTGACTCCAAACTCCAGAACCAAGTTCTACTTGCCCATCTCAGTCAAGGTATACGCTCATGTTACCTGTCAAGGTAATGCACTGTGTTCCTGAGGGAAGCCTGTCACCCACCTTGCTGGTCTTACAAAGGACTGTTTCTTCTCCACCCCCACCCCAAACAGAACCAAGCAGAAGAAAAGCTTAATAGGCATCTCGAGCTGTACATTCCCCAGTCTCAGTATGGGAGGCCTATTTAAACTTAATTGACTAAAACTTGGTTGCCAGGCTAGGGAATGCTGAGGCAAGAGACCGAGTCAGAGCAGGTATGGGTGACATTTGAACAATGGTTAAGGTATCATCACAACGTCCAGCCTGTTGGAGCCCTGATCACAAATGCTGTCAAACTTTCCCAGGATGACTGGTGGAAATCCTCCCCACAAAGTTTATGAACACTCCAAGTAATCCCCTTAAGTATGTTAAAAGCGTACAGTAAGATCTGAAAGTCATGCTAAGCTGAGGCTTATTCACAACAGGTAAAATACAAAACACTGATGCTGACTTCACAGTGCAAGCATAATAGGCCATCTGAGAAGAAGCAGTGTGGTATCCCTCCCAGTATATCTTCTATATTCATAATAATTTCAAGCTGGCTCCTAGGTATCTGGTTACTCCTTAAAACTTTATGTTTTTCCTGGTTGTTAATCAGTTTCCTGAGATATCAGATAACCCCTTGTCACTGAAAAAGGTAATTCATTCACATTGAAACTCTTTATATGACAGGATTTTCCCTGTCAATTATGGCTTGGGACCCTCTTGATTTACACCATTAAAAGAATGCTTTGAAGAGGCTGGACTAAGGGTATAAGAAAACTGTAAAACAGCAAACACTGTGCTTCAGCATCATCTGCTGTTGTGCTCCTTCCTGCCACAGGGGGTCGGACTAGATGATCTGTCTAGGTCCCTTCCGACTCATTGATTCTATGATTCTATGAACTGAAAAAATGCAACATTGGCATCAACTCATGGTAGACTATCTTGCCCAGGACTACTTCAAATGGAGGAGGTCTGCTGCAGGGATCTCAGTACTTTGCAACCTTACAATGACAACAGGAGATGGAAAAGCGAGAGTGGTAGAAACAGCAATCCAGAATCAAGAATCCAGAGCCACCCAGGGCTCATCAGCCATGAGCCATCTTACAGATTAGATAATCATGGAAAATGATCATCCTCAACTGAGTGGGATTGCCGAAGAAGAAGACTAATGGGGTCTAATCCTTTTTTCACTAAATCAGTGGCAAAAGTTCCACTTACTTCAGTGGGAGGAAGGCAGACTATATAGACAAATTTACAAAAAAAGAAAAATCTTCCCACCCAGACAGCAGACATGGGTGCTAAGCTGTTTGCTTCAGTGCCACATGATAAAACCTAATGCTGATTAGGTTTAATCTAGTATTAACAGAGAGCAAAGAAGAATGCTTGGGTCAAGGGACAAAACTGCATTTGGAGATTTATGTAGAAGTAATTGTAAAGAAGAACACTAACAATAAAGAAGAAAACATCTAAACAGATAACAATACAACTGTTAAATATCTGTCCTCAGGTTTTAATTTGTTCTTCAGCATATCTGTTCAGCCCCTTTGTTAATGGGGCACACCTAGTTTACACGCCTTGTATGCATGATTAAAACAGAAGTCCCAAATTGCCTTATAATCAGAAGCAAATCACTACTTAATTATGGTTATTATTAATATTACAGTGGTGCCTCCAGGCCCCATTGTGCCAGGTGCTGAACAGACACGTAATAAGAGACGTCCTTCCCCTGAAGAGTTTACAGTCTAACTAGTCAAACCTGACAAAGGATGGGAGAAAGATAGATTTATCTCCATTTTATAGATACGGATTCTGCACCCAGGAAGATTAAGCAGGCGACCGTAGGTCACAAGGAAAGATGGTTATAGTTTTAAGGAGAAAACAATAGAAGGGGTGTTACAGCCTAGATCTTATGATTTAACATGAAGATTTTTTCTCTTTCCGGGAGGTTGGACCAAACCTACTCACATGTGTGAATGGAATAAAAATACATTTTAGGTAAGAATAAATGGATAGGTCCTGATTCTCTGTTCCTTACTCACCCCAAATGTCTGTTGGCTGTTGGGAGCCGCAGGCCATGGTTTTAAAGCAATTGATGAGACCTGGGTATTGTCTTTTTTAAATTCCTGTAACAGCCTTTATTTTAGGTGAATATATACCTTGGAAATAAAGTTTCAATTTTAAAGGAAAACATAAAGAACTAGAGACACCAGTACAGCAAGCAGCCTGCTCCCAGCTTGTTGGTCTGAGTTCGTTCACATCAAAGTCTCTGAGAAATCTGCCCAGTACTCAGGAAAAACATCTCACATTTAATTTGAATTTACAGAACTACTGTATTATCTTGCATATTACATGCCCTGAATAAGGTAGTTTACCATATTTTCTTGAATATAAGATGACCCTGAATATAAGAAAACCACCCCCAATAATTAGATTCTATATATGGGAAATTTATAAACATATTATAATTTTCCAGGTATAGAATTGTCAGCAAAACCCAAGTTAGCTGCCCAAACAGGAAAGGACAGCTTGGTCTTGCGTCGTGGGCACTAGCTGTGATAATATGAGTCAAGAGACACAAGAGTGCCAGTAGAAAATTTATTGCTTCTGCAGAAGGGTAGACTCCCGCCTTAAGGGCCAAGAGCTACGCCCGAGAGGGGTTGAACCCTCTATATTTATATGTTTGTCTTACATATGGTATAATGAGGTTAGTCATCGTTACATATTTTTCTGTTAGTTATAATTATCTCTTGCGATTGTCATCATCGTAAGGGCATCTTCCTCTTTTCAGTTGGGTCAGGGTCACCTGCCTTTTTCCAGTTGGGTCAGGGTCAAGCCTCAGAATAGATGTCTTCTGTATTAGCACTTACATTTTCGTAAGATTAAATTTAGTATTAGTATTACACATCTTAGTCATATATGCTTGGATTAAAACTGCGTACTAGTCAATTTGTTAGACAAATATTTAAAATACTGAACTTATGAACTTATGAACTACTCATGCTTGAACTTATGACTTACTCAATTAAGCAAGTTAGCCTATCTTTTATATCAGAATCTAATTATTGGAGGTTTGCTTTGAATTTGTCATTCCCCTCCCCCACTACAGCAGAAAAAATAAATCTGGGGAGTCAAATAGCACCCTTGCCCTGTGCACTTTTTCCCACTGCAACCACCTCCTCACTCCTTAGTATTAGAACATGCTCTCTCTAAGCACATGGAAGTGAGGGGCACATTTGAAAACACAGATTTTGAAATAAACATGTTTGTAATAATTTGTATCTAGCCAAATTACTGTGGGTGTTCATAGTATTCATAGACTTAGTTCACCCAGAACTGATGCATTTTACATTTTTTGAAACTGCTGCAGGAAGCACAGATACTTCATAAACACACTTTTAAGCACTATTTCTGTACCTAGTTACTCATGGGGGGGGTTGGAAATTTTTTCATGTTCCAGGTCAAATTAGCCAGATCAGTTCCAAATGCTTTCAATCGTTCAAAAGCCATATGTGACCCTGCTACCAGCAAGTATCCTCCATCCTGGACTTTTCAGTCTGGGGTTTCAGATACTTCTATATCCCTTGGCATTCTACAAGCAGGCCCAAGCCTGGAAGTTTGGGGTTCAGACCCTGCCCCTGAGTTTTGCTTGCCCTCAGCTGACACTGCAGGAGCAAGCTAGGGAGGAGTCCCTCATTTTCATAAAGTCAGCCCATAGTCAAGATCCTCCCACTGGAAACTGGCCAGCGGGAAGCTAACAATGAGGCGCTCATAGGGAGTCCTGTCTGCATTTGAACTGGGGTGCACCCTCCACTACATAGTGCCAGTTTAAATCCATGTTGGCTTGGGTATCAGACCAGTGCATAATAATCCAAAGCCAAAAGACTCATCATTCACCATATAGTTGGAATGGGCCCCAGCAGAATCAACAGCATTTCAGCCATGGGGACCCTACAGCTCAGCACTGCTCAATATGTGCATGTACTTCAAATACCCGCCACAAAGGATCCATGAGCTAACTAGCCCCTGACTCATGGGTGGAACTGGGTGTTCCTGTCCTGAGTCCTGGGATAATCCAAAAATTTATATGCAGATGAGGTACAGGGAAACCTGGTCTGGCTCCAACTCATGGATGGCTGGGCCATGCTGTGTTTACATCCCCTTGGTTATGCTCCCCTCTATACTTCTACCAGAACTGGCTGGGAAATGCTTTTTGCTCTGTGAAATGTTGCTGTGAAATTTCAATGAAATTTCAATGAAAGCAGGATTTGTTAGGTAATTGTTTACTGGTTCAACTATATAGCTGGGAGTCATGTTACACAAGTTTTTGGGCACAAGATGCATAGACTATTCTTGCATATTCCCTGGCCCCTGGTGGTTATAAAAACATTACTACAAATTGAAAATGTAGACTTTTTTTCTTTAAAAATGTTGGAGTTTTCTCAAGGGGAAAAAAAGGAAAACACAAAACTTTTCTTGATTTCCAGCCACTATAATTTGAAACCATTCCTATTTTCTTCCTTTTTGTTTTTTCTGATTGAAAAAAACTAGAATATTCATGCACTGAGACATTGCCTAGGAAAATTCCCAGTTTTACAGTTATTTTTCACCACCAAAAATGTTTTAAACAAGAAACTCTAACCTGCACTGCTTTATTTTTCTATTGTATGAGATTTTACCTTAGTATTTATCTTCCTCTTCTTTCCTGAAGCTTCCAGCTCTGCGCTGTCTCCAGGCAGTGTTGCAGTTTGGTCCTGTCCTTCTGGTTTTCTGTCCACTCCAATTCTTAATTTCAGTTTTGATCCTGTTTGGATCTACAATAAGGAACCAAATTCACATCAGCAAGTCTAACTGCGTATAAGGCAGTAAAGCACTTGGTGACCAGACTTCTCACATAGACCACACAGGACCCAGTCTGCATTCAGTAGATATCTCCAAATGGTCCATGATTTAGTCTCAACAGACTACCCTGGAGGGACTTCTGGGCTGCTCTCAGGAGCTATAATGATGGTCTGAGAGCCTTTTCTCCTTACAATTCCAGATTGCCATGTTGTTTCCATCAGAATTTCAGACCACTTCTAGCTCTGGTTGAAGATTGGAGGAAAAGTTATTTTTAAATTTAAAAGTACTAAAAATTTCCAGGGCAAAGAAACCTCTGCCCTGGAGCCTTAAGTGAGGAAGCCAGGCATGGTCATTCTGTGTGCCATCTGGGAGTAATGGGACTTCTGGGGCTGAAGGAACCAGAGTGCAGCTGTAGGAAAAAAACTTATGAATATATTATAAAGCTGCAATAAAATGATTGGTGCTTTATAATATATTTATGAGGGCACCCCAGGCTCTTTCTGCTCATATGAAGTGCCCTCGTTCTGTAGTTGGTGATACGGAGAATGAATCCATGCGTTCCCCCAAGCAGCTCATAGGGGTACTTTATAGTGACACAAGGAGATACCTGGGGAGCCCTTATAACTGTATAATCAAGGGTAACAAATGATAATATTTTTCTTCTGTTATTATTTATGGCTCCCAACTGCTGTCTGCCTCTGTGCTCCTTAGCTTTATTTTCTCTTTCCCTTTTCTTTCTCCTTCCTGCTGCTGGCTTGTCTCCTTCTTTTCTTTCTACTTCTAAATCTGTCCATCTGGTCATAGTTATTATCAGCACTACCACTTATTTATCCAACTGCTGTTCAAGTGCTAAATGGACCAAAAGGACAAATCCAGAAATGACCCTTGAGTGCAGAATGCTCTGATCTTTGTGCTTGTGTAGCTGTAATTTCAACACCTCTTTTCTCGTTATAGAATCATAAGCATGGGTGGGACCCCAAGGCTTATCCAACAGTTACTAAACTAATAACAACAGTTACTGACTGTTCTTCTGGCAGCGTACAATGCCAACATGGAGTGGTAGGCAGTGCTGGATTATGATATGCTGAGTCCCTAAACTATGTCCAGTTTAAGAGGCCACATACAATAAAAATTATCTAGTGTATGTATATTTTGTCATATTAGAACAAAAATGTCCATACTTAGAGAGTCATTTTCCCGTATCTCCTTTATCTCCTTTATTTACCAAACTGATTATTATAAAACTTTATATTGAATCAGGGTTTTCTGCTTATTTAGAGGCCCCTCATATTGTGAGGCCCTAAATTATAGCTTAAGTAGTTTAAGGGAATGGGAGAGTCCCTGGACGGGAGGAACAGGAGAGTCCCTGTTCCCCCAAGCACTGCCTGGAGTAACTAGGAATAACGGCCATAAATTGACTGAGAGTAGGTTCAGGCTAGACATCAGGAAGCACTACTTCACAGTCAAGGCGGCTAGGGTCTGGAACCAACTTCCAAGAGAAGTGGTGCCACTCCTACCCTGAGGGTCTTCAAAAGGAGGCTAGATAATCAACTAGCCGGGGTTGTTTGACCCCAGTACTCTTTCCTGCCATGGCAGGAGGTCAGACTTGATGATCTGCTCAGGTCCCTTCCGACCCTACTAACTATGAAACTACAAGGCTAAGTCTGCCACTGGTGGTAGAATTATACTATCTCCAGGTCAGCAGGAAATTCAGCTTCTACACAGAAATGAGCCTGAAGACTCCAAGGCTAAGTACAAACAGTTAAAAAGCCTGAGGCTGAATCAATTCAATCTTTGCATGTTAGCCTAAACTGTGTAGATTGAACCGGTAAGCAGATTAACAGACATGCACTTCTGATTCTGGAAATGCAGCCACATGCCTGCAGTGGCACTGGCCGAAAGCCATGGGCGCTAGATCACGCCTCCCTGCTTGACTGAAGCAGACAGCTTGGGCCAAAGCTAAACCACCAATCCTGCAGGGGGGTGGGTTTGTAAGCAAGATGCAAAGCATCTTGGTGTGCTGGGGGACTGTGAGTTAACTTGAATCTGGAGAGGATCTGGGACAAAAGTTCAATAAACTGATTTAACCTTAATCTTTTAAGTTGGATACTACATCCAACCAGGTTTACCGTAAATGGATTTCAGCCATTTTGAAAGTGGTTTATGTGCACTGAACTTTTGTTGTGTTACAGATTTTGTTGTGTTACAGATTTGAACTGGTTTCTGATCACTTATACTAGTTTATGTGTAATTTTTGTCCCTAGCCCATATCTGGCTAGCACCCATATGTTTAACAGACCAAACCAAAACGCCCATTTGACCTCAGCCTGTGATTCAAGGATCAAACTTTGCAGTTTAGGTTTTTTTTCTCCTTCTATTATCATAGTGATTTATTTCATTTTATGCAAAAAAAACTAATAAACAGGTTAGGAAGTTCCAGGCTATTGGCATGTAGAAATCCATGTACCTCTTCCCATTTCACTGAGCAGCCTACATAGCTCCCAAAATGTGGGTGCAATGTGACCCCCTACAAGTTAACCTACTCCACAAGTAAGAGGCTACCATTTCATAGCTGCTTCAATTGCCCAGTAGGTCTGAGTGCAGCTCCACCAAGAGAAATCTCAGCTTGCGACAGCTAAGTTAGAAGGAACGGTAGCAAGAGCTGTCTCAGAAAGAAATAGGGACACAGGAAAGAAGGTGGTCCAGTGGCCAGGTCATAAGGTGAAGAGCTGAGTGACCAGATATCAAGTTTGCCACTGGCTTTCTGGATGTCCTCAGGCAAGTCACTTGGGGCACGTTTACATGTGCTCTGGGGGATGGGGTGTTTTAATTAGGGAAGCTTGGAGCTGTGCTAATTAAAGTGCTGCAGCATCTTGTGTATTAGCATCCCGGCACTTCAAAATGATGACGGGGCACTTGAACTAAAGCTCAAAGATTGGAGTGTAATTACCATGCTGCAGCAGACTCAACTGAGTCTGATCCAACACACTGTAATTACAGTACATAAGAGCAGCTCTGAAGCACATCTACAGGAACCTTGCTTTTTTCTGGACCTCACTTTCCCACTTGTAAAATGTGGATAATGGCACCTCCATACTTTACAGGGGCATCATAAGGATAAACAGGTTCAAGATTGTGAGGTGCTCAGACACTATGGTTATAGGAGCCATGCAGTACCTCACACAAAGTTCCAGCCAGAGGCAGATGATAAATGATGGATTGTTCACTAATTGTCTAATACAATGATTCTCATCCAAGGTGCCAACATACTCTGGGGCACTGTGAGATCTTTTGAAGGGTGCCACAGAGTGTGAGGAAGCAAGCAGGTGTGAAGAGATAAGTCAGGCATGAGGAGTTAAGTGCCTCCCTGCCTGACAGCTGCCTCGCCCCCACTGCCCAACCCTTCTGCAAGGAGGTAAGCACTGTAATAAATAAATTAGTGTTTTGAAATGGTGTGCTACTCAATTCAGACAAGGGCTAGTGGGGTGCTTGGGGGCAAACAAGCTTGAGAACCTCTGATCTAATAACCGCTGAGGAAATTATTGATAAATGATAAGCATTGCTCATGCATCTGGGTGACAAACTTTAACTGAAACTAGAATATTTGAAATGATAACAATTTTTATTATGACATATTATGATTCCTCCTAGAGGCCCCAACTGAGCTGAGGGTGTCCTTCAAATACATAATGCAGCACAGTCCCAACCCTGAAGAACTTACAGTTTACACAGGTGGAAGCAAAACAGGCACAGGGAGGTAAAGTGATTTGCCCAAGTTTACACAGCTGGTTGGAGCACAACCTGGACTAAAACCCAGGTCTTTTGAGAGGCAAGCCAGGTCTACGACTCAGACAATGTTGCCTCCCTAAATGACAGCAGATTAGCTATATCAAGCAGTGATTTATTGAGAAGTAGCCACATCAGTGCTTTTTGCTCCATACTCCATCATCCCTAAGGGAACCACTGACAGCCTACTGTGTTGGAGGCAACACTTACTCATTTACCTAACCAAGAAGGAAGTAAGTCCATATCACAAGTTCGCGCATTACTTCCTGTACCTCAGCAAGCAAAACCAGCCAAAAGTCCAGCAGAGAAGACTCAGCCTTTGTTCTCTGAAGCTATAGTTTTGTTCATCAGACACACGTAGCTCAGTATGAACCTGAGCCCTTTACTCTGCAGAATGTTAGGTTGTTTCCTAATAGCTCTGCTAGCTATGAGGTTTAGCTATGTTGCTGCTACCAAGTTACCGACTGTTTGGTACCAAGCCCCCAGCTGAGATTTTGTGGGTGCTACAATGGAGGAAAAGAATCTTCTCTGCTTTTCTATGACAATATCGTAAGATCTTAGTGGATCTTTAAAGCCCAGCTTTGGCTACGCCTACACAGAAGTTCCCTGCATTCTCACCTTGGTTGTAGAAGGTCTGGCTGCGTCAACTGCAAAGTGGCTTGAAGATTAGACCTCTGGTTCCAAAAAACACAAACTGCTGTGGCTAGAAAACAAGGTCTTAAATTACTGTTGAAAACAGCCAACTCTCTTACTTCAGGGACAAACAGCGGTCTGTTTGAGTCTACAGGTCCCATAAGGCTAGCATGCTTAAGATACACTAGTTTCCATAGCCACGTAAGAGAATCATGTGCCTGGCATCACATCCGGCTGCCTCTGGCTCCAAAACCTAAATGACCAGGTATTCATTTACAGCTGGATGAATTGGGGGAAGCAACTTTCACTATGGGTTTGGAGCATGGCTCAAAGTCGCACCAAGAGAGACACAGTAATACATCTTAATTGCTCTGCTACCGTACCTCTACCCACAGCCCAGAGTAGACCTACAAATATATACAGTCCAGTCACAAGGGATGCAAGGATCTGTAAACAGTGTTTCAATATTTGATTTTTATTCTGAGACTTGGAATTCTTCCCAAAGGCAGGTAAAGCCTGTAAAAGCCTGTGCTGGTTGCAGCACTTCTAGCTGTATCTGTTCACAGGACTCTCAGGTTCTGGCATTTCTCAAGCAGCTTGCCACTGGAGGGCAGTCTAAGGCTTTCTCTCTCTCATACAGTGATTGCTATACAATGTCACCCTACTCAGAGCTTCTTTAAAAAGTCTGTCAAAGTGGTCAGGTCCACTTCCTTTTTAAAGATGTCATATCATAAGAAATGTGTTTCTTCTTCCACTTTAACAGGGTGCATTCAATTTTTCAGTGATGGCTTAGGCAGTAAAGTTGAATACTGTAGAGCCATTGAAAAGAGTAGAGACAGGACCTTTGCTAACTGTGCCCTACGCCCACACTCAAAGGGGTGAGGATACTTCTTATCATCATTACATATTCAGTCCAGCCAGCTCACACAGTTGCAGTGTGTCTCATGCAATATTGGTGTTTTTCAGTGTCTGAGAATGCAATTCTTTAGGAATCTCAGCTTTTGATTTTCTTTGAAGAAAAGAGGTTTCTACAGTTACAGAGAAACATTTGAAAATGTGAACCTTAAAGCTAGGGACAGACATTCAAACAGCCTGAGCCTGAACTGATTCAATCTTTGCAGGTTAGTCTAACCTGGCTAGGCTGAATCAGTGTGTAACTGTACAGACATCCCAGACATGCAAGCACATGCCTACAGTGGCTCAGGCTAGAAGCTGGGGGGGCACTAGAGCAGCCCTCCCTTCCCTTGCACAGTGTTGAGCGGAGGGAGGCGTGGCCAGGCCCCAGCAGGACCTCTGATTGGGGGAGGTTTAAACCCCCACCCTGCCTGCCACAGTCCCAGGATTTTCCCTGCTCACTGCTCATGGGGCAGGAGTGTTGCCAGCCCCCAGCCCCTGGCTAGCACTCTGAGGCAAAGCAGGTGTGTGCAGTGCGTGCATCTGTTGATGATACTGAGCTTTTCAATCTCCCTCTCCCTCCTTCTTCATACTGTCTGCAAACCTGACAGGCAAGGGAGCCAGCACAGAGCTGATACCACAGCTTTTATCAGCACCATCAACAAAACAAAAGCCTCTCTCATTAGTTAAAGCTCTTCTTAAACATCTTTTTCCAAGGAAGGAATGAAGGAACATTACCAGTTGACCTATCAATTAGCTCCAGAAGCCCTAACTGGACACTGTGCTGTCTGTCTGTCCCAGTGAAATTGGAGACACACACACACAGACATCTCTCAGCATTAGCTAGCATACCACATGCCTAGGGTCCATGGGGCTGGAGTCTGTGCTGTGGAAGATGGGAGGGAGGAATCCCTGCTTGAGCAGCGAGCAGTGATGGGGGTGGGGGCAGGGGGAAGACAGACAGACCCTGCTGTGCCTCCAGTCTCCACCAGAGCTCTGACTAGGGAGCAGAGGGGCAGGGCCAGCCCTGTTCTCTGGAGCAGACAACCCAGCCCAGCCCAGACTGGTCTCTGGTTTAACTTAAACCAGGAAGGGGTCTGGGACAGACATTGCATAAACCAGTTTGACCCAAATCAGTTAAGTCTGATGCTATATTCAACCAGGTTTATCTTAATCCAGTTTCTGCGATTTTGAAACTGGTTTATGTGCACTAAACTTATTTTCTGTTACATGTTTAAACCAGTTTCTGATCACTTAAACTGGTTTATGTGTAATGTCTGTCCGTAGCCAAAAAATTTAAATCTGGAGCACAAATGAAAGAATCCAACATTTGCTATTTTAAAAATCCCATGATTTTTAAACCAATTGTGATCTCTATAGCCCAAATCCTAATTTAGAAACACTAGAGGTCAGCAGCACTGTAACGTTAAAAGCACATAAACTTCAGGAACTAAACAACATGGGCAAAATTCTGCTGTGAATTACGCCACTGTCAACACTGTGAAGCCAGTGAAGTTATTCCCAATTTATACCAGTGTAAGTAAGAGAAGAAATGAGACTCATGAATAATTTATTAACAGTGACCAGTCCAACGTAAATCATCCATGTCGATATTCGTCTCTAATGTGTTACTAAGTACTAGCAAGCTCAACTTTGCAGCTATCTTCTTAGTCTCTCTCTCTGTCCCAGTTTCAAGGCTGGACTTGCTCTCCTGAGGTTTCTGGAAGAGGTTTCCCTGCTGGGCTGCACTTCCTATTTTAGTAAGTTTTAGAAAATACACAACTGCACAGGTTTGCATGCAACATCAGCAACGAGGCACTGCACTAACCTGGAAGAGGGGAAGGTAAGGTGCACCAGAGGGATGGCCTTTCTGCTTTCCCCTCAAGTCACCCTTCATTGGTACTCATTCCCCATCCCCTCTTCCAAATGATGGAACTGAAACCAATAAATAAGCGTGGACCTTGTTTGCCCTCAGATGGCTGGAATGTCCCTTGGAAGATTCCCCTACCTCCATCTCAAGCTCTAAAGGGGGTCCCGGCCAAATGTGAACCAAAAGTCGGTTTATATTTAGCATGCTATCTGCTTAACTTGGAAAGTTTTCTGTCTGTGCAGCTGTTGACTCAATCTTCCTTTCCACCTCCACCCACAGCAAATGGCAGAGCTGAGATAACTAAAGAAATCTTGGCTACTTCTTGTAGTTGAAGTGTTTTGTTAAATATTTCTAGGATCCCCTGTAAAATTCCCTCTACTTCCTATATGTCATATGTCTCAGGAACAGCACAGAACACTTACCTAGCACTTTGCAGTCTCTACCAGATGAACCCTCACAACACCCCTAAAAACAAATAAATGTATATCCCCACGTTATAGAGAAGCTGAGGCAGAGAGGTTCAGTATCAAACCTATGCTGGGTTTTTTGTATTAGTATAACTGCAGTGCTTTGAGTAAAGGCAAAAAGTGATGGTTGCCAGTCACTTTTTACACTAGGCAGTGTTACACACTCCCCTCTTTATCTGCTCTACAGAGGTTGAAAGCCTGTTATAACTGAAGGGTGGTTCTTTAGCTCAAGTGAATAGACTTGTTTTTAACATTGGGGGTTGCCAGTTCACTCCCTGGTAGTGGCTGTAACATAGGCTAAGTACAGACTTTCAAAAAGCCAGAGCCTGAATTGATTCAATCTTAGTCTGGACCGGGATGCTCCTGCCTCAGGCAGGAGCTGGGCTAGATGTGACTGCTGTAGGTCCCTCCCAGCCCCACTCCTCTAGGTTTCCATGGCCTGATCCAGAGAGGAACCCCCTCCACTGCTTCTCCAAGGGGGCATTTCAGGCCCCTGTTCTACTGCAGAAAGAAGAGGGAGAAAGGTCCAGGGCCTGTTTCCCTGCCAGGGCAGTCACCTTTGTGCTGGGACATGCAGGAGTTGCTGCATGAAGCTGAGGGTCGCGCATACACCTCACCCCCTATGAAATGAAGAAGGGCCTGGTGGTGCACAGTAGGGATGTGTGAAACAGGCCATGTTCAATTTGGATTCGGCCCAAATCAGGGACAGCGATTCAATTTGTTGATTTAGATCACTGTCCCTGATTTGATTCGGCCGAATCCAAATCTAAAGATTCGGTGCTGGTTTGGAGAATCAGCGATTCGGCCATAGACACAACTTTAAATGTTTTTTCTACATACCTCAAGGTACCAGCAAGGCTCATGAATGCTGCGATGCTGGGGCAGATGGAGCATCCCACAGGAGTGCGGCAGGAGGCCCTGCATGTTCGGCAGCAAACCTGGATGTGGACCAGAAGTACTTCCAGTCTACTTACGGGTCCACCGGGGAGCATGTTGGCGGGGGGAGGGGCTGTGCTTCTCCCGCTCAGTGATCAGTGGCAGGGGGACCCCAGGTGCCCCCCCCCGATCCAGGAGGCACCAGTTGCCAAGCTGGAGGGGCGTGGAGAACTCCCCCCCCACACAGTCTACGGCAGACCTGGAAGTGTACTGGAAGTGCTTCTGGTCCACTTCCAGGCCTGCTGCTGAGAGTGCTGGAGAGCCCCCCACGCTCCTGAAGGATGCTCCATGTGCCCCAGCATCCCACAATTCACGAGCTGCATACCTCACCTTGAGGTATGTAGAAAAAAACATTTAAAGCTGTGTCTATGTCTGAATCTCTGAATCTTTCTGAATCTCTCTGAATTGATTCAGAGGGTTCTGATTCTATTCAGAGAGACTAAAGGGTCCTCTGATTTAATTCAGATTCAGAGATTTGGCCATCAAATCGGGCCAGATCTCCGCAGAATTGAATCAGGGACCCAAGCTTTGCACAACCCTCCAATTGCAATTATACAATGTAGTGATTGCTGTTGCAAAAAGCCCTGGGTGCCTGGAGACATATGGGGAGGCTGCTCAGCGCATTGGAGCAGACTCGATTAATTGAGTCTGCTGCAGTACGCTAATCCATGCACTTCCAGCAACCTCCACATCTCATGTGTCAGCATCCCCATACTTCAAAATGGCAGCAGAGCACTTTAACTAAAGCTTGTTCAACTAGCTTTAGTTAAAGCTCCCCTGCTACCATTTTGAAGTGCGGGAATGCTGATATACAAAATGCTGTGGGCACTTTAATTAGAGCAGCTCTCAGAGCCACTCTAATTAAAGTGCTCCCCCCTAGCCCTGAAGCAGGTGTAAAAACGCCCCCTGTGTCAGAACTAGGAATAGACCCAAGAGTCCCTGGCTCTGATTCTCATTTTTAATTTACTGCAGCATCCACACCCTGAATATAAATAGAAAATGTTCCTTAGACAGCACAAACGACAGGTGTCAAAGCACTTTATAAAATAATCAACTCAATAGCAAGATAGTAAGTTCCCTTTTTGCATCTGGTTCACAAGGAAGGGGAGCAGAGGGATAGAGACTTTTCTTGTTATGCAAACAACAGCGCAAGATCCCTCCCCCCCACGTATTACATAGGACTAGCCCTGGAATAACTCTGGACAACAGGGTAACCTTTCCAGCATATCCCCAAGGGTAGTACATGGATGAAGGATTGTGCCTGGCCCCCAACTTAGCCACTGCATACAGGTAACAAGACCATGTGTGAGTTTCTTTTAAGAGAACTCATGATATTCCACAAGTCAGTGCCCCAGCCTTGCTTTGGGCCCCTCCCTAGCAAGCAAAGTCCCTCTGGCAAAGTATGATGGGGATGTGTCTCTACTCTCCAGCACTGCTTTAGCCATCTCAGCTCTTGATCCCAAGTGAAACACATGGTGCTCTAGTCATGCTTGTAGTATACTCATGGTGTCAGCTGCTTAAGTTACATGGGCTAAAGGCCTCTCCAAAATATGGAATAGTGGCAACGAAATGAAGATGGAGTGGGTATTTGGCAGAGGTGGAGTTTGAGGAGTTCAGTAGGTCTGCCCAATCTCCTGAAGTTCCCCTGTCATTTAACATGTTGTATCCTTGAAGCCATGAGGTCAGCTCTCTACCACACCTCTGCTGTAGAGTGTCACACTGATGAACTGGGAAGGGGCTGGTGCAGCTCTTTGATGAGCAGTCACTGGAACAACTTCTGAGCCTGATGCTTGGAAGCCCAAGATTCATATGGAGCTGATGGCTGGGACAAAGCTGCAGTCTCTTTTGGAAGGATAAGCACGGTGAGAAAGCAGTTTCTGACTCACATTGAGAGCATGGGTGAAAGCAGATGGATATCTGACCTCCCCCAGGAGAGTGGCCAAAGATAGGAACAGGGACATTTCTGCCCTCTATATAGAAGGAAAATGAGACTAGAGCTTGTTCTGAGAGGTAGTGGAGGCTTCTGCTAGTTTATGGGTCAGCTTAGGTGCCATTGTTCACTTCTGTTTGTCAGAGGTTCATTGTCCACACCCTACATTCTGTATCATGAGACTCAGGAGTCTCTGACTCACTGAACACGTCCGTGTCATGAAGTAAGTCTGTGTGCTTTATAGAGTGTAGGGAAGGGGTTCAGGGATGGTGCCTAGCACGTAAGGGAAGTCTTGGATCAGTGAATTCCTAGCCTGATTGAAAAGAAACGGTCCCTGCTCAGTACTAGGATGGGACATGGGTTAAGTGTAGAATCAGAATAGGGTGGGGGAAGTGAAGGCTTATGCTGGCACTTGTCCCAAGAATGCACCAACTGTCTGCACAGACATGTGCATTAGGTATTATCACCACAAACAATGCCAATGCAATGCAAACAAAGTGCAATCATGTAAGAAAATCAGTCTAACCTGAATCTCTGATCAAAACAGGAAGAAATCCTCTAACTCAGATTGGAGAAAACTCTGCTTGGCTCTGCCACTTACAAATATAAAATAATAGTTCCTCTGAGCACATGATTAATACCTAAAGCCATAAATAGACAGTAATGTTTACAGAGAACACTTACTGTGCCGAACATGTATGAGAAATCAATTTACTCCATCCAGCTGGCATAGAGGCTGTCTCAGCATTGCACTGAGACACTAATGGCCTGATTCTGTGAGATCCTGAGGTTTTTTCCACTCCCATTCATTTCAGCAGAGGTGAGCAAGGTCCTCACAGAATTAGGTCCTTTAAGTTTTACAGATGAAACTTTCTAAAGCATGTGGCAAACTAGTGCAAAAATCCTTATTGACTTCAGTGGAAACAGAATCAGGCCAGTGATGAATGTTTTTGAAAATGTCTTTCAAAGGTTCAAAATGGCATTAGCTCTGCAATTCCCCTTCAGGTCTACTCCTGCCAGAAGCCAATGCAAGGTGTGTGCAGAGGGACTGCAGAATCAGGTCCTATTTGAATAGCATGAGAACTACTAGTAGCAAATTAATGGAAGTACACACCCTTCACACAATTTCTTGTCTCCATGGTTTCAGGGCTTTTGTTGCCTTGCTGTATTTCTTTGTTAAAGCATTTATAGTTCGCACCAGATTTCTCTCTTGTTAGAGAAGAAAAAAAAAGAAAAAAGAAAACAACTATGCTAAGGGCCCACTAGCCTGCTCCTTTCTCCGTCTGAAATCCATATTCATGTTCCTCTGAACTTCATCAAAAATGGAAGCAGATCCTATACAAACTACAAGTGAAGTCCAGGGGAGCCTTGCCTGAGTAAAAATGTTAGAATCGGGTTTGGAAATAACTATTTTTCCAGTATCCAGCGCTCTGGTAAAGGAACTGACAAAGATATAGCCCTGAACTTGCACCATTGTGCAGCCAGCCAGTCAAGTATAAACCACAATAGTACAAAGGATTCAGGCTATCACTCTGAGAGAATCCAGTCCTTTACAATAAGAGCAACATAAAATAAAGTCTACCTTCTGATCTGTTACAGCAGGGTAATTCTTGATTAACACCACTACTATTATAAGAGTGCACGTGAGCAAAAACACACACAAAAATATCTTGAGCCAGTTCTGAGTCATCAGTGCACAGCTTGAGAAGACCACCAGGAAGTCCACTATAAAATGAACAGCCAAACAACATGCATGCTGTACCCTTCACAGCGCCCCAGGTGTGCAGTGGGCTGTCCTGGGTGCTCCATGCGCTAGCAGTCGTAGCACAACAGATCATGCCATACCTGAACCTGTTTAGCTGGCTCTAGAGGAAAAATAGGAGCTCAAAGCTAGCTGTTCATCTAATGATGGATGATGTGGGAATCCCTGGTAATGGCAAAGGCACTTTCCTTTTCTTTCTGGCACAGTGAGCTGGAGACATCCACAATGAAGTAGAAAGTGTGCAGCACTATTCAGGAAGCACTTGATCTCTGTAGTCAGTAGCAAAGTGACTCGCTTACATCCTTAAAGAATGGGAAGTGTGATACTTGATGTATCAGAGTGATCAATTTGTTGGCTGCATTCTAATACAGGACGTTAGGTGGAGGGATGTGGCTGGGACTGGTAACCACATGTATTTTATTGGCCTCCAAGGTATGTGCAATATTTAACTTCATTGGCTTTATTGCTGTTTACTAAAAGATAAATTAATGCAGGATTTAGCCCCAAACTACTAATCACACCGGATTAAAGCGATTATGAGCATTGAACTGCAAATAAAATCAATTCTCTTGCCAAGAGGCCTTCAGAAAGAAGTCATTTACTCCCACTAATTCTGTAATTGCCCTCAAGGCAAAAAGCCTGAACAGCCCTAAGGCCAAAGAAACAGACATCACTCCTCCTTGTTCCTTGCAACTCAGATTCTAACATCATTTTCACTTCTGATCTCAGAGGCTCAAGAGGGGGTTTATACAGGGGGTCCAAAGCTCTAAGCTGTGGCCATCCACTCTGTTTCAGGGTGTTGAAACAAGAGGAGACTGCTACTGCCCAACGATTCTACTGAACATCTTAAACGAATCTGTCACCCCAGAAATCCCTCAGGTTAAAAAACACAGACGTTGACTCTTCAATGCAGGCCAAAGGCAGGGTAGATGTGCACCTTATAGACTAATTAAATTAGAGACATGTACATAAGCTTTCCTAAGCAGAGTTTACTTCAGAAGCTGTGAAGGGATTAGAGAGCTTCTAAGTAGAAGGCAGTGATAGGGTAGGATAAAAAGGGTTGGGAAGGAGGGAGGAAAAAGCCAGGGAGGGGGCACTGCTGAGAGTGGCAAGGTGGGTAAGAGAAAGAAAAAAAGCAGTTAACCAACTGAGGGACATAGAGTTATAAAAGGTAATCTGGGAAATGGGATAAGAAACTGTAGTCTAAGTTTGGACTGTACTTATCACATCCAATCTTTGGATGATTTCTTGTTCTATAATTTCCCATTCAAGTTGGTTTTTGAAGTGTTTTCTAAGAACAGCCCCTCTGACGTCTGTGACAGAGCGTCCAGGGAGGTTAAAGTGTTCTGCGACAGGCTTGTCTGTCTTTCTGGAATTGTGGACTGGATTGTGTTAAATATGGTCTAACCCAGTGGCACTCCATATTTTGGCCCTGACAGCCAGATGAGGGATGTGGGGCTGGTTCATAGCCAGATTGGACCCTGAACACCAGAACTGGCTCCCTGTGTTACCCCTGGCTTCTGGGATCAGGCTCCAGTGCCCATGCCACCCTTGCCAAGTCCTGCATACTGGGATCGGACTTCAGGAGCCCTGTGCCACCTCCATCCAGTGGGACTGGGCTCCAGGGGTCCCTGTACCACCCAACATATGCTGGGATCAGGCCCTGGGCTACCTTGCATACCTGACCTAGTGCACAGGGCCACAGACCATGGGGCTCCCCATAGACCCCATGGACCTGTGTGGAGAACTGCAGGCTGATTAACAGAGATCTGGAAGCCAGATCTGACTCACAGGCTGGGGGTTAAGCACCCCGGTCTAAACTAAGACTATAGATTCTTATGCCATTACTTAGATTAGCTTTAATAACCCCTATGTCTCTCACTGGGTTAACTGCTTTTTTCTCTCTCCCACCCATCTTGCATTTCTCAGCGGTGCCCTTTCCTTATCCTTTGTTTTCTGATCACAGCTTTCCTAGCATCTCTACTTCCTGCAGCCCCTTCATAGCATCTAATGAAGGAAGCCACCTCCTATAAAAGCTTATGCTGTACATCAGTGGCACCCAGCCTCCTAGCCCTGTGAGATAGATGAGTGGTGTGGGGTCCGTCTGGGGGCCCAGTCCCGTGCCACCTGAATCGAGCTGTGTGCTGCCTGTTGCCCTGATCCAGCCCTGTGCCGTTCAGCTGTGCACCACCAACCTACCAGATCTGGCCATGTGCTGCCCACTGCCTCAATCTGGCCCTACACTGGTCTGATCTGGCCACACACTGCCCACAGTCCTAATCCAGTCCCACATCATCTGCTGGCCTGATCCATGCTCATACCACTCCAATCCAGCCACATGCTACTCACCTACTAAATTCAGATGTGTGCTGGTGTGATGCTGTGGCATGCAGGGCCTGTTATCCAACTCATGGGGCTCCCCACAGGTCCAGACATTTAACACAGCCACAGCTCCCCACACCAAACTTTTAGATCTATATGCATACCAGAGGCTGAATGATATGGCTTTGGAGGTCAGGGTTGAGCATCCCTGCTATAGATCTCTGATTTAGTTAGTTTAATAAGGTGCAACACTATCTAGCCTTCTGCCTGCCTTCAGACTGACATGGCTAACTACTTCTGTCTCCTAACCAGCCCATGCAATACCTTCCAATGTAGTTCATTTCAGGCAAGACCTTCCACTGAACTCAGGGAAAGTTCTTTTATGCAGGGTCAGGCCCTCAGTGGCACAACAAAGAGCTATAAGTACAGATGATGAGCAGAGAACAAAATGTCCTGGCATAATTACCATATCAGCCATATCACTCAGCCTGAAAACCTATCATTGCCTATTTCCAAAAAGGAGAGGAGACCGTTTTCATTTGAAACCCAGGACTGTTTGGAAAGAGAATCTAAAAGGTTTCCATGACCTAAGCTATCATTATATTTTTTCCACAACAAAAGAAGAGGTTGTTAGGAGCACAGGATTATTTTGTTTAAAACCCTGTTTGTTTTATTGTGTGGAGAACATATCTGTGAAGAAAAAGCAGGTCGAGGAATGGGAGATTCATATGTGCTCATTCATGTGAGTGTGTGGCAGAAGCCTGAAGGAAATGACTCAGGCACATGGAGCAAAAATTCTTATACTTATTTGCCCCGGTTAAAAAACACTAAAGAGTCCTTGACTTGCAGTTCTCAAATCTGCATTGCTTTCAGACTTGCTGATCTAGTTAATAAATGCCCTTCTATTAATTCTTTACTGTTGCCTAACTTGCCTATGAACTGCTGACTTTGCCTCCTTCTTCTGTGGACTATTCCTCTCTCTTTCTCTTATTGAATATCATTTGTTGCTCCCTCCCTCTGTCTTGGTTCTCTGGTTCATGCCCATTCTTTTCTTTACCATTATGCTTCCGGCCTCCTCCGTAGTGTTCTCTGCTTTTTCCACTTTTCTCAGACTTCAGGGAAGTTTGAATCCAGACCTGAACTTCACAGGAAACCCACCATTCAATAGCAAATCCAGCTGGCACCAGAGCTTTCTTTTTGAGACCAGAATGGGCAGTTTTTGGTCAGTGGTGCAGGATTCACTGGGCTGGAGCAGAGGTAGAAGAGAACCCACAAGGTAACCACAGAGTCTATATATACTTATTAATGAGTGCTTAAAGCAGACGGTATTGGAATGTGAGTAAGGGTTCTGGGCCAACATAATGGGCATAAGGAGTCAGCTGCAGCCCTTAGGCTTTTCTTTTCTTTTCTGTCAATACATGAGCATGGGGTTTTTCCCCAAATACAAGGCATTTATGGTTTAATGCTCCCAAGGAATTGTGAGTGCTTGTGAGATAGAAAGAAATTTGGAAAGTTGGCTAAAAATTGGAAATTTAAACAGTTAAATCCTGGCCTTTTTAAGCCAATAGCAAGGCTCTTATTAAATTCAATGAGGCCAGATATCACCATAAATTTATAAAATCAGGGAGGCAATAAGGCTTAATGGGAGACAGTTTATGTCATAGGTTTTTAGAGAGATACAGGTTGGAACTCAGCCCTGGTTACTGCTATTGATTAGCTTTAGAAACATCTACACCTGCTTCAGGCTTCTTTACATAGCAGCTCTGGGGGCTCCACAGTAAACTTGAACAGTTTATTGATAACATGCTGACAAAAATGTTTGCCTCACTAGCTGTTTCTTGGCTAAAGATGAAACACGCTGGGTTCCCCGTGAGAATTGCTTTGACTTGTGGGCCCTCACTAATGGATGCAATTATCCAGCACAGATCTGAGTGTCTGAAGGTTAATCTAGGCATTGTCAGCCAGCTTCAACCTAAAATGTAACCTGTGCATGAAAACTGCTAGGATGCACTGAGGAATGCTGTGTGGAGTCTAGAGAAGGACTCAGTGTATAAACCCAGATTGAAACACCCAGGAATTGTGGGAGTAGAGCCATCAGCCTGATGTTAGTTTTGTAAAGGGTCTTTCCTTTATAGTGGGATAAATAGAAAGCTCACGTAAGAACATCTTGAAATTAAAACTGAATGACAAAGTTAAAATTTGGATCCAAATCCATGTCTGTAGTTTGGGACTATTTTGAGATTTTATTTATTTTTTGTTTAAAAGCATCAGCTCTAAGAATATTTTTTCTAAGTGGACTGAAAAGAGCTATGTGTGATCTCCCTTGTTTGGCATACTGCAATAAGTTAATTAACATTATTTCTTAGCATTACCTTCACTGAACATTTCTGGGAAACATACAGTCTCAAGAGTTTCTCTGTACTGTCAGCAAGAGAAGGCGATGAAGCTGGCTGAGACAACGGATCCAAAATATGTGAGGTGCTGACATCCAGTTTTGCTGAAGGTTCAGAATGGCATGTACAAAGGTGTTATGTTGGTGACAGCTGCACATCAAAGACTTTACTTGACAGAGCATGAAGCTGGTGTCAAATTACTTTATTCTGGCTTCCAGGATCACATATTATGTATTATCAAAAATAAGACCATGGTGCCTATTCCCCTAATGATGTACTTCAAGAACAAAATGCTGGTGCATTGTTACCCACTGATGACAATTACATAGGCAAAAAGCCATCATTCAACAAAAAGAGGGGCCAGAATGAAATCCTGGGTCTCAATGCCCTGGAGTTTGTGGAAGTTCCTCATCAAAGTCATGAAGTTGCTATTAAATTGCTCCTTAAAACCTATCTGTGTGGTGATATTTACAAATCATGGCAATCAGACATTGGTTAAATGACTGGAGAGTTAACACTCATTTTTCTGCTAAACTTAGTTTGTTTGCCTCCTTCCTACCCTCTTTCCACATATTTGTTTTCCATGTAATGGCTATACAGTGCCTACAACTGGTCTTTCACTGCGGGTTCTAGATACTGCTATAATTCAAAGCATTAGGAATAGTCCTATGGAAAGTCAATGGGGCTTAATCTCCTCAGTATCTTTTCTCTTCTGAGCATGGCATTTAGTTTCCTATACCACTTAAGCATGTTTGAAAATGCAGTCCTAGACCTGAACTACAGCTGGCTTCATCTCAGCTATGGATCAAATCAAAGCCTTATATCCTTCTGGGCGCCGCACTTCACGAAGGATGCGGATAATCTGGAGAGGGTCCAGAGAAGGGCCACTCGTATGGTTAAGGGCCTGCAGGCCAAACTGGACCTTTTCAGCCTCCGCAAGAGAAGGTTGAGAGGCGACCTGGTGGCTGCCTATAAGTTCATCGGGGGGCACAGAAGGGAATTGGTGAGATTCACCAAGGCCCCCCCGGGGGTTACAAGAAATAATGGCCACAAGCTAGAAGAGAGCAGATTTAGATTGGATATTAGGAGGAACTTCTTCACAGTTCGAGTGGCCAAGGTCTGGAACGGGCTCCCAAGGGAGGTGGTGCTCTCCCCTAACCTGGGGGTCTTCAAGCGAAGGCTAGATGTGTATCTAGCTGGGGTAATGTAGGCCCAGCACTCTTTCCTGCTTATGCAGGGGGTCGGACTCGATGATCTATTGAGGTCCCTTCCGACCCTAGCATCTATGAATCTATGAATCCACTAATATAACTAGGAGGGGGTAAGCGGAGCATCAGCCTGACTGTAAGGGATTGGCAGAATGCCCCCGGGAGTGTTTGCTTTGGCAGAGGCAGCCCTGTGTTGCCCAGCCATAGGAACCGGGCAGGCACAGCCCTGCGCCCAGCAGCACTCTGCACCCAGTAGCATATCAGGAGGGCAGGGGAGCGGGGCAAGTGAGGCAAATGGGATGGGGCTCTCTCCTCTGGACAGTCTTTGCCATAGCAGATGCAGCCCTGCACCCAATAGCATGCTGAGGTGGGAGAATGAATGGGGCACCAGGGGTACCTCACAGGGAGGCCATGCCGTGGGTCTGCTGCCAGCCAAGCTGATGCTGCTATAGCAGCAGCAATGGCAGCAGTTATAGGTGCCTTTGCTATGTGGAGAGCTGAGACAAGTAACGCCCCCTCCACCCCACCCTCATCTACAGTGGTTGACCTACCCCCCCACCCCCACCTCAGGCACTGAAGGAGCTAGCTATGCCTTTGTTTATATCCTAAGGCATTAGATGCAAACTTCCCCCAAACTAGGGAAAGTTCAAATCCAGATCTGCTGCTGCTCTCATCTCTGCTTCTGATGAAGTGAACTTGGGTTCACAAAAGCTTGTGCTTGTTTTAGTTATTCTGTAAAGGTTGACATCTACCCTGCCTTCTGACTGACTTCACGCTAACACAGTTAACAATTTCTCTCATCTCTGCGGCCACTATCCCGTGAAACATTCCCTTCCATTACTAACTACTTCTTTTTCATTCTGAAAGCTTTGGGGAATTTTTGATGGTTAGTGCAATCATGGCAATTACTATTTTACCTGTGAGCTGGTTTTCAGCCTTCAGACACAAATGCATGAACCATGATCTAAAAATGAGAGCCTCTTTCGTATGTGGATCATGCACAGAAAAGATGCATAAAACACATTGGACAGTAGGTTACTCAAGCTAGTTAGAAATAAGGTACAGGACTCTAGATCAGGGCCAGGCAATTATTTTGAGTGGAGGGCTGCTTACTGAGTTTTGGCAAGCCATCAAGAGGTGCATGACAGGCAGCCGGGGCAGATAAATATTTTTTTTTTACATTTTTAGGGGCCCTGCGGGCCAGATAGAATGGCCTGGCAGGCCGCATCTGGCCCATGGGCCGCATTTTGCCCACCCCTGCTCTAGATGATATCTTCTTGTGATAGGAGCTTTCTTATGTTCTGGCTGCATCTACATGAGATGCTAACTGTGCAGTTGTCATTGTGCAGTGATTTAGTATTTGCATACACAAGGACTAAATGACTGCACAGTAACTTGTGTTACTGCGCAGTAGTGTCCCCAAATGGCTTTTTGGTGACACTCACTGTGCAGTAGCTTGTTACTACTGCACAGTAGCGTCACATCATGATTCATGCCATGCAATGCTGCTACACAGTAGTAATGAGTTACTGCACAGTCAGCATCTTGGGTATATGTGGCCTCTGAGTTCTTAAGTTGTGGCCTGTGGGATACCTGCAAAACTTTTAGATGGGAGGAAGCTTTCTGGCACAGCACACCAGAATTGCGAAGTAATTAATGAAAGTTTCTTTTTATCCCTTTCAGCAAAATTTATCAACAGAATAGCCCAAGGACCACAGCATGTGTTGAATTAAAGGGGAAGGAATCTTTCCTTTCCCCACTCCTACCGCTGCTAGGGCCCCTGACCTTTTTTCTACCTTCTGCTTCACCCCCAATCCAAATAGTACCCAAGGAACCTTCAAGGGGAGCATACAGAAGCACTGTGGGAGCTCCCCAAATCCTGAGCCCCCCATGCATCAAATCTGCATTGATTCTGCTATGCCTGCAGCCCACCACAGGAGCAAGATTGACTTCAAAAGATACAAAGCCCATTAATCCTGCCTCTGTATTACAGAGACTCCAGGGCAGTTTCTCCAGCACCATCACATACTGCTGAGAATCAGTGAGCAAAGAGGTGCCTTTCTGCAGTAGCATACATACCCTGAACCAGAACTGTGCATTAAAGGCTGCTCAAGCAGTAAGAAAATATAACAAACAAAATACAGGTACTTTTTGGAATCACAATTCATTACAAGCCAAGCTAAAGTTCAGTGCAGAATACTGCACTGATACTGCGTGCACAAAGACCTGCAGATCTGTAGAGAACAGATGCTTAGAAGCGTTTGTCTATCACCACCAGACTTGTTAGTCAAGGACAGGTCTGTGCATGCTTCCCTCTGATTTGCATTTGGAATTTTTTTATGCATATGGTTGTGCCCTGTAGCTACTCCATCTCTTGACTGTCACAACACACTTCTCATCTCTGCCACATTAACTTTGTAATAAAGGGGGGCTGGATTTTGAGTGGCTCCATTCTGTTCCACACATTCACAATTTTAACTGTGAAAATAATGTGCATATTTTTCACATTAGCTGGCATCCATTAACATCACAGAGAAAAATGTCCTCCCCATCATCTGTTCAATATTTTGGAATATGATTAAAGCTTTAGCAGTGAAGAACCTGTGAATGCATTACTGATGATCAAGATATTTGATCTCATCACCGAAGAGCAAGTCTGGATTATGTGAGCTTTATCCTGCGCAATTGAGAGTATAGCTAAAGCCTACCTTTTCCTGCTACATCATGTCTGAAAAGAAAAATAATTTCCATGAAATATAAATTAAGTCACATACAGTGAAAAGTGACAGCTAGAAAATTCAATTTTGGCCAGAGAAAGTCTAAACAAAACCACTGAACATTTTACCCTGCCATATACAAGGTCAAAACCAGTCAGATGAAAGGTCTCACAGCCAGACTGGGATATTCTCTGCAGTCCTTCCCTCGTACTGAATGGATTTCAAAGCTACCTTCCTTTCCAAGAATGTCAGGTTTTCAGAGGTGTACACCCAGGCGGTAGCCATAATGATTTTTGTGAACAGATTTAAATGGGGTCCATGTTACATTTTTTGACTAGTATATGAAAGGAATTTGCCATAGTTCAAGTGTACTGCACACTTGCCTATTTGAATATGGCAAACATGTTTGTAAGGATTGTGCCTTGTAATCCCCGAGCTCGCTGTGTGCAGAGCCCAGCCCTGGCAGCAGGAAATCAACATGGGGGTGGGGAGGCGTGATGTGACAGTGGGAGCAATCACTCCCTCCCTCCCTATCCCCTTCCCCCTCTCCTCCCTTCTCATGGAAATTCAGACATCCTTATTCAGCAGGGTCTCTCTGTGCATGTATCGATGCAAACACATCAAGGTCCTGGCCAAGGGATGTGTTTTTATCCAGTTGTATAAGGCTCTGCATAAATTTAGCATGCTCTAGGAATACTTGTAATGAAAATAATGGAGCAAGTTCTCTCCACACTATGCAGTGGAAGAGGAGGGCTTCTTTTGCCTGTGTAAGAGCCAGGAAGAATCACAGGACAACTGGCACAGAGGTCCAGGAGTGGAATGGATCATAAATCATAGAACCATATGATCATAGAATTCATAAATCGGGATCCGAAGTGACCTCAGGAGGTCATGTAGTCCAACCCCCTGCTCAAACCAGGACCAGCACCAACTAGATCATCCCAGCCAAGCCCTTGCTGAACTGGGTCTTAAAAACCTCCAAGGATGGAGATTCAGCCACCTGTCTAGGAAACCCAATCCAGTGCTTCACCACCCTCCTAGTGAGAAAGTTTTTCCTACTATCCAACCTAAACCTCCCTTGCTGCAACTTGAGACCATTGCTCCTTGTTCTGTCATCTGCCACCACTGAGAACAGTCTAGCTCTGTCCTCTTTAGAACCACCCTTCAGGTAGTTAAAGACTGCTATCAAATCTCCCTTCATGCAGGGATAAAGTTAGAGCCTCTCTGATTAAAGAGCCACAGTGTCTTGTGTGTCAGTGTCTCTGTGCTTCAAAATGGTGATGTGGGTGGTTGCATTAAAGCTCATTCAATGATCTTTCATTAAAGTGCCCCACTGCCATTTTCAAGTGCAAGGACACTGATACACAAGATGCGTAGGCTGGCTGGAGCGTCGTAATGAACACACACCAGCAGACTTTATTAATCAAATCTGCTCTGATGCGCTGTAATTATAGTACACCAGAGCAGCCTCTGAGCTCATGTATAGCCCCCCCACCAATTCATTCCTGAATGCCCAAGCAATATTCTTATATGCCTCCCTAGTCATCTGTCTAAGCTCCCACGTCTTTTAAGCTTCCTTTTTGTGTTTAAGCTCTCACTGAAGAATTCTCTGCTAAGCCAAGCTGGTCTCCTGCCACATTTGCTAATCTTCTTGCACATCAGGATGGTTTGTTCCTGCGCCCTCAGTAAGGTTTCTTTAAAATACAACCAGCTGACATCCAGCAAAGGGAAAGCTGACCTTTTTCCCTGGGTTTATATAAACACATGAACGGGGACTCAGCCCAAATGTACCAATTGTGGAGCACAAAAGGAGGGACAAATCTGAAAGAATGGACTAGTCCAGGCAGGAGGGTAGAAAAACAGCACCAAACTATATCTGGACTGGTTGGGAAATGAGACTGAACAGCAGACAGTAGAGCCTGAGATTTTCAATAACCTTCAGACATAAATTCTTAAACTGTCGCCACCTCTTTATGGGATCAGGTAAAAAAATGGAATCCCAAGGAGATGCACTGCATTAACTCTGCAGTTGCGTGTTGCTTAGATCTGCTATTGCAGCTGGGCTGCATGTTTGTTTGTGTATAATAATGGAAGATCTAGGAGGAAAGTGTATAATTAGCACATCAATCATATTGCCTTTCAATATCAACAAAACAATTCACTGTCTCTCGCTATGGTGAATACACATCAATAGCCATGAAGAAGAAGGAACACATAAAGTACATAAAAGCAACTACCGACGTATTAAATCTCCTTTTTAAATAATTGAAGCAAAACTCATCATCTCCCAGTTTGCAAGCATCATTCAGAAGTGTTTGCACACAGGATCTCTGCTGTGGGCAGTATGCTGATAGCGGGCTGAGATGGTATATAAGTAACTACATCAGTTGCAACACTGTCTGCTCAGCTCTGCAAAGGTCTACTACTAAACCTCTACAAATAATGGATTTTTCAATTCAGTGGTTCAGTGGCCAAACTGAAAAATAAAGAATTCTGGGCAAGTTGAGCTGAAAGAAAATGTTTGTGGGGGGGGAGGTCAGCAAACAAAAAAAGAATGAAAAAAATAAATAAATTCAGGTTGCCCAAAAACTTGTTTGACCTGAGATTAATTTATTGTGGCTTTTTTAGACTTAAAAAAATCAGATCAATTGCTTTGAAACAAGAAGTAAAAACATTTTGTTCAGAAAATATTACAATAAAGTATTTAGTCTTTTCTAAAAATATTCTCACCTTTTTTGTAGCTGAAACCAGTAACCAAATTCTGCTTAAATTAATGAATTAATTTATACTCCTGAAACTGAGTTTTTGAAAAATGTACTGTTCGCTGAAATAAAATCCCCACTGTTAGCTACTTTTGCTGCCTCTGCTGCTGCTTCATTCCATAATTTGTTAAAGAACTTTCCTTTTTTCTATGCATGTATATATCAGGTAGACAAATATTATTGGTTATGTTAGTAACTGAACTGGCACTGCAAGTAAAAAAAACCCCTCATCTTGCTTGCAGTCTCCAAAAGCACATTTCAGTGTCAACATCTAGTTGTTGTCATTATACCTGATTCACTGTCAGTATGGATCTGTATTGGCTAGGAATGATTTCAGGAGCTACAGCAAAAGTCATCCAGCATGATAAGCAAGTACCTGCAGAACAGCTTCAGCAGCAAAATTTGCTGTGCCGTGCCCTATACAACCACATTCCTTCTTTTGGGTCAGACATGAGAAGATTTCTGGCAAGTGTCTGCTCCACGTATCTTTCTTGGACCTGGAATGATCCAACTAAGGCCTGATCTTGCCTTCAGTGCTTGGTTTAATTCCTGCAAAGCCAAACAGTCCAGTTCCAAGACTCTAGTGTGGATCCTTGGCTCCTAAACTTTAGTTTGCTTTTCAAACTTCAGTTCTGGTAGAGACCCTCAACAGCAACCCTACTCTAACCAAGCAGTTCTCAACTACCCCTTGATAGACTCCAATCACCCTTGACAGACTCGAGGTATCCCTCAGAAAATGTCAGCTCTTAATTTTCACTTGATTTTTGACTACAAAAAAACAATAGAGCAATTCTTCTGTTGCCAAGAACTCAGAAAAAACACAGCAAGTCAGAATGCAGCACCCTGGTTAAGAATCACTGCTTTAGCTATTTTCCTAGACTGCATACACCCTTGTCATGAGTGGCTCTGAGATCCTTTTATGACCTCTGATACATTGACCACCATGGTCCAATGTTTTTGCAATACACTCGCTGGCAAACAATAGACCATGGACTCCTCAATCCCCAAATTGTGCCCAACTAACTATGAGTCCTCTGGTTGTATAGCATAATCACCAGTTCTTTCCAGAGACAACAGGTTTCACCCTGACAATTGTCTACTTCTGTGCTGAGGGTAGCACTCTGCAGAAGTACAGAATAATTTCTCCTCTGATGCAAAATGTTGTAAGAGTGGCTGCTCTTTTCATGTCTCAAAAACAAGTCCGTCTCACTAAATATTCTCCTAAATACTACTTGTGGCTGAGCTATTCAGGGCTGGCCCACAATTTTTGGGGGCCCCCTGCAAGATATAGTTCTGGGGCCCCCAGTCCATCAAAAAAATCAAAAGTGCATTTAATTGTGTTATAAACTCACTGAAACAAAATAGTCGGGACCAGGCTGCGCACACATGGGCTGCGCTGTGGGGGGCATGGGGTGGGGGCAGCATGTGCTGGGGATGCCTTTGTTCCTTCCCTGAGGGGCAGGAGCAGAGCTGGGAACTCCTCCCCTGCTCATCTGAGAAGGGCTCCCTACTTGCATCGAGCTCTATAAACATGATGTAGGTGGCGGTGGATGAGCGGGGCACAGCCCCTTGGCTGCGGGGTTGCAGGTTCTGCAGGATAGGACGGGCCAGGCCTGGAGCTATTTCAGGTGTAAAAGGTTCAAAACAACTGTTTCTGGCCTTTTCACTGGCTGCTGAGTACAACTACAACAATTAGTACTGACTTTGCCTTCTTCTGGCAGGAGAAAAGGTACATTGATGATCACAATTGTGGTCATCAATACTAATAATCACATAGCTGCTAGTATGAATGTCTTTATCCTGAGTCTTACAAATTTTCATCACAAGATATTACAAGCCTAGTCAGCCAAATGCTCCTCTAAAGAAAAGTGTTCACATAGTTCAGATACAGAGTAAGATTGGTCAAGTGTATGCCATCTCGAGCCATACTATGCCAGTCAGGAATATTATGGTTAAATGTTCCCCCATCTGTACTTCCTGGAATATCTAGATGCAGATGAGGTGGGAGAGCAAAGGAAATTGATAACACATTACCAAACAGGAGTGAATTGGACCTAGTAATGGATGAGCATCATTACCATCAAGTGGCTCTTCCGAGACCTATGTGAAATGAGCAGTCTTTGTCTAGTTTCTTGTGGACAGGCAGCCATAAAATAAAAATCACCATGACAACTGGGACTTTTGGTGGAACCTCAGCAAGAAGTCCACAGCATCTTGCTGCCAGAGGTAATCCCTTCAGAACCTGTTGGAAAAAAATCCACTTTACATCACATGTCTTTTCCTCATGGAAGTGATTTTCAGCATGGAAAGTAGCTTTTATAAAGAAAATGCCATGGTACCCAGTAGTGCGCAAAGAGCAGGCTGTTCTCAAAGAGTCTCACATAGTTTTCTATATAACTGTATACAAGTAAATGTAAATTCTACAATGTTAACTTTTAAGTGTCATTGACTTTAATTTGGGGAAAGTTAGTGGGACTTTTGCTTGTAAGTCTCTTAGGTATCTTTGCCAATCCTGGAGAAATCTGCTTACAGCAGTCAGGAACCTTAGGAACAGAGCCAACATACAGAGGTGAACAGGAAGAAGAACAGCTTGTATTTCAAGCTAACGTCATGCTCAGAGAACAAAATCCTCTTTTCATAGTCCCTAGTCTAACTACACCCTGCACAAGCTGGTTCTCTCTGACTTGTTTTCTCCCTGCATAGTTGCTGTGTATTGTTACTTTGCTCGGTAACCTATCTCTAAGTAATTCCCTTATCTTTTTTCTTGGAAAATAAACGTAAATTACATCATTAGTATTAATGGCACTCAGTTTTGCCTTTTATTTCAGTCTATTGCAGCTTAATCACAAAAATATTTACAGCACTCTTGATAAACTAGGTTAGATGCACTGATTTTGATACGTCTTCTATGACCTGCAATAACTCATAGGTAATTGAAGTCTGGATAGCATGTGTACTGGTTTTCTTCTCTCTACATCAGGTGACTGTAGAAAGTACAGTGACATGCCATGGACAGTTTGTCTGGTGCACTCTATCAGCTCCTAGAGCTCTGCACCCACAAATCTTCATCTTCACCCAGAAAAAAAACATCCTTGTGCTAGTCACTGTTTACCTGTGCTTGCATCCTTCCTCGCTACCTAAAATCCAGCATGTGGACCTGCATAGATGTATCCTACCTGGAAAATGGCCATCCATCAGGATGTCAATAAGGACTTATCTGAGCATGTCTAAAAATTCAAGCAATGTTCACATAAATAAAGGGAGACATGTCCCAAAGGGCTGGCTGCCACCAAGCTGACTGGTAATCTTAAGAAAAAGGTCTTGAAGGACAACAAGTCTTGGCTGCTATAGAATCCAACTCTGGATTCTGATGGAGTTGCACTGATTTAACTGAGTGAAGAAGTTGCAGGTACTCCCACAAAACACTTGTAAAATGAAAAGTGGGTTATTGATCATCTGAGATGTTCACAGAAAGAAATTAAATCTTGTGTAGCCTGGGAATCATACACTGAAAACCAAAAAAGTAGTGTGAACAGTCTGGCCGAGGACAAACACTAGTTTAGGCATATTTGGCTGTCAAGTCTTATTAAATCATTCTGAGATAGTGCCTGGCGATTCATATACTTGTAAACCAAGTGAAAACCTCAGAAGGAGGGTGCTGGTGCAAAAGTTTAGCATGAAGTCTCTGCCCTACTCCACTCTCAAGGGTAGGTATGCTCCTAGAACACATTACAATGGTTCTGGGGCTCAGGTAGGACTACAATATCTTTTTGTTTCTTTGATAATTTTCAAGATTTTCTCCCCGTCTTAATGTTTTAACAGTGAGTTTATACCTTATACAGTTAAGGGCTTCTCACACAAGGCAATTTTACATCTCACTTTGCACATGATGAAAGCAGTAAAACATATGTCTTTTCAAAATAGTTTCATCCTACTGGTGAAAAAAAGACCAAAACCATTTTCATTACCCATTGTAAGAAAGCATGATCAAATTCTGATGTGATCAGGCTGTACCAGAACAGCTCTATCAGTAACAATGGTGGGAACTACTGTGTAGAAAAGGTTCAGGTGTCTTTGCCATCATGTTGTCTAGTCTTGTTTGGAGCAGAGTGAGACGTCACTTTGTATACTACAGCACGCAACATTACTACATCTGTTAGTGCACTGGGGGCCAACCTTTTTGGCAGGTATGCCACAAGCTAAATCCCATACCTTCCCTGAGTGCCGCTCTGATCTGCTTCCCTGTCTGATCTGCCACTCTTCTCTGCTCCTTGCCCTTTTTTCTGACATTCTCTCATTCTCTCTGCTTCCTCCCCAGCCTGCTACATGCTACACCCCAAGGCTACCCATGCCACTTGTGGCACATGTGCTGCGTATTGACCCTGCTGTGTTAGTGAATTTTGGTTCCTAGTGTAAACATGACTGTGGAATTTGACTGCATTGAATTCAATTTTTTTTTTTTAATTCATTTGGTCCCGTCTGTAGTAGAATGACACTTTCCAGTACCAGTTCGTGGTGAGGAAAAAAATAAGTATTAGGTACTTGCTGTGAAATTTCTCTGCTTCCTAATCCAGACAGAGTCTTACTGAAAGGGGAGACAGAAGTCACCAGTGAGGTCTGGGTAAAAGGTCTGAATGAAGTATTAGCTTTAAGAGCTCCAAGTGCAGGGAAGGAGGATCAGACTTTGTGCGAGGCATTATAGACGTATGATGTATCAGCTGATAGGTTATGGATATACATGACAGAAAGGAAATGACTTGTTTTGTGGTAACGTACTGGCTGAAATGAGACAGCCGAGTGTCTGACAGCAAACTTCCCTATTTTTGTCAACTAAATCTTTCTGATCAGCAATTATTCCATGGCTGGATTTCCAGGCAGGATGCCCATGTGATTTCAGGCAGACATTAGGGAAAGAATGTGAGTAATGAGGAGATGATGAGTGCTGTGACCTTGCTGCTGTGGCTGTGCATATGCTTGTTGTGAGTCACCCACTGCTGAAGATCAGCCTGTTCACTGTCACAGTGTCATGAATAAAGGCAGACACCCTTTCCTAAAGCACAAGCTGTAGGGACAACCTTGAAAGGAATTCAAAGGACTCTGATATTTTGGCCTTCTATAAGTATGTCTTTGTATGTCTGCTGAGTAATGATCTTTCTTTATGCAATCATAGAAAATTAGGGCTGAAAGGGACCTCAGGAGGTCATCTAGTGCAACTCCCTGCACAAACCAGGACTGTCCCCAATGATATCATCCCAGTCAAGGCTTTGTCTAGCTGGGTCTTAAAAACCTTGAAGGATGGAGATTCCACCACCTCTCTGGGTAACCTGTTCCAGTGTTTTATTACCCTCCTAGTAAGAAAGTTCTTCCTAATACCTAACCTAAATTTCCCTTGCTGCATTGCTTCTTGTCCTGTCATCTGCCACCTCTGAGAACAGTCTAGTTGTCCATTCTCTTTGGAACCACCCTTCATGTAGCTGAAGGCTGCTATTAAATCCCCACTCAGTCTTCTTTCCTGCAAATTAAATAATCCCAGTTCCCTCAGCCTCTCCTGATAATATAAGTCATGTGCCCCAGCCCCCTAACCCTTTTTGTTCCCTCTCCTGGACTGTCTCCTATTGGCCCACATCCTTTATGTAGTATCAGCCTCAAAAGCTGAAGACTATGTGTACATGTATTTTGTGGAATAATTTGTTGCTTGCCCTCCTTGCCTTTTTATAGAGCAGTGATTCTCACTTAGGGTGCCACAGCACCCAGGAGTGCCTTGAGCTCTTTTCAAGGTTGCCACAGTGTGCTGCACCATGTTAGCAGTGCTAAATGTGCAGACATGTTTCACAAGACCAACCCAAATATTTCAAGTGGGAGTCCATAATGTCAAAAACATTCTGACCTGTTGTGGTCTTTCTGAGCAACAGAAGAATGACTATTATTTCTCTGTAGCCAAAAATGAATGAAAACTAAAATCTGGCATTTTCCAAGGGGTGCATTGAGTCTATCCAGAGGTATCTTGAGTCTAAGGAAGTTTAGAACTATTGCTGCAGAGTGTATTTTGTCACTGCCTGAGCAAATCCTAACCCAGAGAATACAGTGAAGGGGATCATGGACAATGATGCCCAGTGCAGTTTTCACTGCTAGAATCCTACTGGTGAGGGCAAGTTTCTACTAGAAGAGCTTTGGGTATTGCATGCAAGCCACACTGTACTGCTGCAAAAGTGCCTGCTATCAAATGAATGCTTCTGGCTCCAAACACTAAGGCTAAATGCAGGCATTCAAGAAGTCAGCAGTGGAAGTATTCTAACTTTTGGGCTTTACTCTAAGCACCCCTGTTTAGGTCAGGAGAAAGCAGAACACAACTAGCCCCTGTGTGGGGGGCAGGGGTCTCGGACCTTGCTTGCACATCCGGAGTGCAGCAGGCAGTGGGGTCTCTCACATGCTTCCCAGCATGCCCTGGGGGTTCCCTAGGCTGCCAAAGGCTCGAGAGCAGAGCTGAATGGCTGAGCTACCCCTTATTGGCTGACAGGGACATCACAGCTGCTCACCTGGACCTGATGTGGCAGCCTTCCCCATGAGCATACCCCAACTTCTGAAGGGGTCACATTACAGTATTCCCTCACCTATAAACATAACATTCAGAAAATCAACAGTAAAGCCTATGCACAGGTAGTTGCCTTAAGATGTTTAGCCAGCATGATTTGGTGTGCCAACTTCAAAGTGCTCAGAACCACTGCACTTGCAAAGGTATACACCACAGCAGATTACTGTTCTCCTGTATGATACAGAAGTTGTTGCACTAAAATCTCAACACTGTACTTAACAGTATGCAGAGACTCATAACAGGCTGTATAATTTACATGCACACACAAATGTGTGCTAAGTCCTGCACTTAGGACAGAACAATCCCATGCACTGGTACAGGCTGGGAACCTATTGGCTAAGCAGTAGTTCTGCAGAAAAGGACCTGGGGCTTACAGTGAACAATAAACTGAATATGAGCCAACAGTGTGCCCTTGTTGCCAAGAAGGCTAATGGCATACTGGGCTGCGTTAGTAGGAGCATTGCCAGCAGATCAAGGGAAGCTATTCTTCTCCTCTATTCAGCACTGGTGAGGCCACATCTGGAGCACTGTGTCCAGTTTTGGACCCCCCACTACAGAAAGGATGTACAAATTGGAGAGAGTCCAACAGAGGGCAATGAAAATGGTTAAGGGGATGGGGCACATGACTTCTGAGGAGAGGCTGAGGGAACTGGCCGTATTTAGTCTCCAGAAGAGAAGACTGAGGGCATTTAATAGCAGCCTTCAACTACCTGAGCATGGTTCCAAAGAGGATGGAGCTAGACTGCTCTCAGTGGTGGCAGATGACAGAACAAGGAGCAATGGTCTTAAGTTGCAGCAAAGGAAGTTTAGGTTAGATATTAGGAAAAACTCTCTCACAAGGAGGGTAGTAGAGCTCTGAAACAAGCCACCCAGAGAAGTCATGGAATCTCCATCCTTTGGGGAGTTTAAGACCCACCTAGAAAAAGCCTTGGCAGGGATTATGTCATTGGAGATAGTCCTGTTTTGTTTTAACCAGGGAGTTGGACTCAATGACCTCCTGAGGTCCCTTCCAATTCTTATTTTCTATGATTCCATGTATTCCCTGCACTCCCAGGCATTAGACCAAGTGACATAAGAAAACAGACCCTAACCACTCCCCTGCTGCCAGGCTTCTTGGCCCATAGAGAGCCCAGTAGGCCAGGTACTGTAGCCTTGTGTGTTGCACTAAATTTAGATAAGGGGTAGGGTGAATAGAAATAAAATGATCATTCAGAGAGCAATCTGGTCTCAGATCTATTCCTACAGCATTTTATGCCAACACCAATGGTATAAATCCTTGCATTGGGCATGACCTTGACAGAGAAGTATGGGTCAAGCTGAACAGACCGAGCTCTGGATACAGATGCTTCAAAACAACACTGTACTAGATGAACATCTTTGGCAGCCCCTATGTGAATGCTGTGTCCAGCAGACAGCAGAGCACTTAATTGAAAGTTTCAGTCTTTGCAAATGCCCACACAGGGTAGATAGAATCTACACACTGAGCAATAATACCAGACAGTGGCTTATAGCTGGTCAGAAGGAATAAGAAAGTGGGATTAGAAACAGGTTGTGCAGGGCAGGGCTGACCCGGTGCTTGAGCAGACCACACAAGCTCTGGCCAAGGCTAGAGTGCTGCCCTGGGACAGCGTGGTGAGCGGGGTGTCATAATGCTCCATAGGTTGCTAGTGGAATGTGACCTACTGTGAACTGTGATGGGATCTGCTTGAGGTGTTCATTATCAGTGGTGATGCGTAAGGGGTGCACAGGGGTGCACGTGCACCCCCTGAGAGTGCCAGTGCACCCCCTGATCAGCTGTACTTGCCACGCCCTGATCAGGTGCACCCCTGCAAGCGTGGAGCTCTGTTGCTCTCCCAGAAGCAGCCACAGCCACTTCCAGAAGTAGCTGCAGCAATCATCTGTCTTGCAATCGGCTGCAGGGGGACCCCCCCCCAGTTGGCAGGATCAGTTACGGGGGGATCCCCGTCCGCTGCTCACCAATTGGTTACTGGAGGGAGGCACATGCCCCCCCCCCGACTAAGGTGACAGCAGTCGCCCATGTTCATTATGGTGCTATAACCTATAATGCTGAAGTCTGATATCACATCCATCCAGGGTTATCTTAGAGTGGGATCTGCCATTTTTACAGCACTCTATGTGCCCTGACCATCTGCTCAGTTATGACTGTAGAACACTTTCTGCACATGTACTGTGCAATAAGTGTAACTTCTGTACCTGGCCTAAAACATTAGAGGCTTGGGGATGCCTCTTGGACAGTGGGAGAGGCCCTTGAGGTCTGTAATGCGTGGGCCATTATGGTAGCCAATGCCTTTTCCCAGTGCTTTGTTGTAGAAATGATCCTCTTGTCCTTGCTGAAGGAAGACCACACCACCCCCTTTGCCTTCTTTCATACTAGCCTGCATACCCAGCAGAAGGAAGGATCTAGTTTCTAGCAATGCATCTAGGTACAGATTCCAAAGCCAGGAGGGACCATTATGATCAGATAAGCTGACCTCCTGCATAGCATAGGTCAGAGACTTTCATGCATAGACTTCAGTATATCTGCCTTCTTACATAGCCCTCATATTCATGTTTTCTGAACATCTTGCTGTCTTTAGACTGCACCATGCACTGTTTCCTGAGAAATTACCGAAGTGGATGTTGTGCCTCAGATGCATACTTCTGTGATAACTTACTCAAGTGAGATCATAGGACTCCTTCTTAGCCCCTACTTATGTCTCCTTGACTTGCTGTCTGGCATACTTTCAGAGGGAATGTGGGATTTGCCAAGGAGGTAGGTGGTAACCCTTGAACTTTGTGCTAACGAGCACCTGATGCTCACTCCCAGCCCCATTTATACTGCTTTCACCTCTCTTATGCCCTCCATTTTCTCCTTATTTAAACAATGAGTATATTATTGTATTGCCATCATTATCAGCCCCAGCACTTCTGCTGCTGCTGTGTAGTTCTCCCCCCTTCATTTAAAGATATTTTGTATGTTATGACTACAAGTAGATTCTATTCCATGCCATGCAAGAAAAAAAATCTCAGTCTATGGCAGCATTACTTTTTAAAGGTAAAGAAAGCTAAAATTCTGAAAGTCTGTATTGTGCTGATATTGCTATAAATCTTATTGTAATTTAGCTCTGTAGCAGTATGGGGATTTAAAATGAGAGACGTGATTATCATAAGACAAGATTTCTGATTTTCTCATTACCATACCTCCTCTAGGGCATGCAGACAGAGATTAGTATGTGTCCACACATGAGATCCTAATGAAAATTCAAAGAGCAAATATGGGAACAGAGCTGTATTCTTATGTTGCACAGAGGTGATTTTTCATTGTTTCCCATCCCAGACTCTCCTTGCCATCTGCCTATCATGGGAAGATCAGGCAGGAGCAATTCAGTTCTGAACCTGGGTCAGCAACTAAATAGGTAACAGGGCAAGTCAAAAAGGTATGAGTGCATGTAATTGCAATAATAAAAGAGAATTAGACCCACCTATATTATGTATGTATATTATGAGGAAAGGCTGAAGTACTCAATGCCTTTTTTTACCTTGGTCTTCACAGGCAAGGTCAGTTCCCAGACTACTGCACCAGGCAGCACAGTTTGGGGAGAAGGGGAGCAGCCAACAAGGGTGAAAGAACAGGTTAGAGACTATTTGGAAAAGCTGGAAATGTACAAGCCCATGGGTCCAGATGCAATGCATCCAAAGGTGCTAAAGAAATTGGCTGATGGGACTTTAGAGCTGCTGGCCATTATCTTTGAAAACTCGTGGCAACTGGGGGAGGTTTCAGACAATTAGAAAAGGGAAAATATAGTGCCCATCTTTAAGAAAGGGAAGAAGGAGGATCCAGGGAACTACAGACCAGTCAGCCTCACTCAGTCCCCAGAAAAAGTCATGGAGCAGATCCTCAAGGAATCCATTTCTAAGCACTTGGAGGAGAAGGTGATTAGGAAGAGTCGGCATGGATTCACCAAGGGCAAGTCATACCTGACCAACCTGATTGTCTTCTATAGTGAGATGACTGGCTCTGTGGATGAAGGAAAGGCAGGGGACACAATATACCCTGACTTTAGTAAAGCTTTTAATACCATCCCCCACAGCATTCTTGCAAGCAAGCTGAGGAAGTATGGGTTAGTTTAAAAGACTGTAAGATGGATAGAAAGCCAGCTGGATTGTCAGGCTCAACAGGTAGTAATCAATGGCTCAATGTCTAGTTGGCAGATGGTATCAAGCAGAGTGCACCAGGAGTCCTGGGGCTGTTTTTTTTCCAGTATCTTCATTATTGACCTGGAAGATGGGATGGAGTGTACCCTCAGCAAGTTCACTGATGATACCAAGCTGGGGAGAGTAGTAGATACACTGTATGGTAGGGCTAAGATTCAGAGTGACCTGGACAAATTGGAGAATTGAGCCAAAATAAATCTCATGAGGTTCAATAAGGACACATCCAAAGTCCTGCACTTAGGACGGAAGAATCCCTTGCACCACTACAGCCTGGGAACTGACTGGATAAGCAGCAGCTCTGCCAGAAAGGACCTGGGGGTTACAGTGAACAATGAGATAGATATGAGTCAGCAATGTGCCCTTTTTGCCACGAAGGCTAACAGCATACTGAACTGCATTAGTAGAAGCGCTGCCAGCAGATCAAGGGAAGTTATTATTCCCTTCTGTAGCAGGGCACTGAGGTGCCTGCTACTTGTGGACCAATAAGTAAGGAATCCAGCTGCGGGTTGCCAGGGTAACCAGTGGGAGTCAGCTGACCGGAAGGGGCAGGGCCTGGCTCCCATATAACCTCAGGCTGAGGCCAGGCAAGTAGTTCCCCACTAGCAGCCAAGGGAGAAGGAGCTTTGCCAGAGCAAACAGAGGGGAGAAGCCTGACTGCACGAGCCACTCCTGATTGCTGTTATGGGGGGAGAATTCCATGGTAGGGATTGAATATTGTTTATCTGGATGGCTTAGATTTTATGTTACAGCCCAGGGCTCGTGTTTTTGTGTTTGCTGTTTAGACCGGAGGACTGGGTGAGGCTATTAGGGGTTGGAGGAGGCCTCACAGGGGTTCCACGGTAGTGTGGGGACCCCGGCGCCAGAGTGGGTACTGCATTTGGGGTGCACTGACCCCAGCCCTGAGAAGGGGGAGTGGAGAATTGGAGGTCAGGTAAGGCTGAGGCCACCTGAGCCCAGTGGGGATTCTAGACCCCAAGGAGGAGAGTTGGGGGGCCACGCACAGCTACGGCCACCTGAGCCCCAAGGCTGAGAGAAGCCCCAGAGCAGAGGGGATGGCGATTGATGAGCCCCAGAGCAGAGGGGGCGGCAATTGACGAGTGCCAGAGGGGGGTGTAGTTGCGAGACAAGGGCCGCGGAGAGCCCGAGTGCTAGAGGGCACGGTGAGAGTGAGACTGACCAAACAACGTCCTGTACATCTGCAAGGCTTGGGCTGCGGTGTAAGGGGAGGAAAGGAGCCACAGATAGCACCTGCTGGCATCGGGGCAGAAAATGGGCAGCCTCCCGCTTAATGAACATCCTCTAATTAAGCAATTAACAACAAGGTGTGGCAGGAAAGAAGGTGGGTGGTTGACCCATAACAGGTGGGTGGGGTCACTAATGGACAGACCCTGAAGAGGCACACCTGTCACACCTCCCATTCTGCACTGGTGAGGATTACTGTGTTTAGTTTTGGGCTCTATACTATAGAAAGGATGTGGACAAGTTGGCAAGAGTCCAGCAGAGGGCAACAGAAATGGTTTGGTGCTGGGGCACATGACTTTTGAAGACAGGTTGATGGAACTAGATTTATTTAATCTGCAGAAGAGAAGACCGAGAGGGGATTTGATAGCAGCCTTTAAGTACCTGAAGGGTGGTTCCAAAGAGGATGAAACTAGACTGTTTTCAGTGGTGGCACTTGACAGAACAAAGAACAATTGTTTCAAGTTGCAGCAAGGGAGGTTTAGGTTGGATATTAGGAAAAAGTTTCTCATTAAGAGGGTGGTGAACCACTGGAACAGGTTACCTAGAAGAGGTGGAATCTCCATCCTTCAGTGTTTTTAAGGTCCAACTCAACAAAGCCTTGGCTGGAATGATCTAGTTGGGGATGATCCTGCTTTGAGCAGGAACATAGGTGATGTGTAGCGGGGGGCACAGGGTGGCACGTGCTCCCCCTGAGATTGGCCCCCGGCTGAAGCTGCTGCCAGCTTCTGCAGGTGGTCGCTGCCCCTCCATCGCCTCCAATGCAGCCACCGGCAGCTGTGGGCAGCTCCCGCTTGCCACTCGCTGTCACTGACAGCATAGATGGCAGCTGCGGGCAGTCCCTGCTCGTCACCTGTCAAATCCCCTCATTCCTCGCTGCCGCCACTGCCTCAGCTGGCTGCGGGCAGTCCCCACTCACCGCTGCCACGCCCCTGCCACCGATACCACTGCCACTACCTACAGGCTGTCACCGTGCCCCCCAGCCTCCGGAGGCATGCGTCGTTCATGAGCAGGAGGTTGAACTAGGTGACATCCTGAGATCCCTGTCAACCCTATTTTTTATAATTCTATGTCTACTTTTAACTTTCCATGTCTGTCCACCCCCATTCTTTCTCTGATTGTATAATACAGATTATGGCATCTAGTTCCTCAGATCAGGGGACTGTTGTGCAGTTTACTCCTTGTAAAGCATTTTGAAGGAGTAGGGCTTGTACTGACACTGTTGGATACTGGACCAAGCCCATGATATGCATTCATGATCGCCTAGTACTCATTGTTTACTTTGGCCCTAAAGAACTGCCACAGGGCAGACTGCCTGAGCATGTACTGTATTTATGCATCATAACAATTGTCAGAGAACTGTATTATGGCATTCCTGATCTGCCATTGTGCAGTGCCTGGGTACTGAAGCATTAAAGACCTCCTGTTTATGATGTCCTTAATCACACTCTCATCCTCTGCATGTGCCCAATGGGGAGGGAAGATTTATGTAAAATCAATGGTTCCATTTCAGACTGGAAGAGGATTTGTGCATGTTGTGCTGCTGTCCATAGGAAATCTAATATATTGATCACATTTCTTAAGAATACTATTCATAAAGTATAAAATGGCAGGGTTAGCAGCTGACTGGCTAACAGTGTCTCATGTAGTGGCCTGCATAGCTTATATAGCAAGAGACCCACAGCCCAAAGCAGCTGTCATATTGATCTTTACAGGCAAGGCAGTTCCTTCTGGAATGATTTTCTAAATCCTGTCATAATTCCAAACCAACAGCTAGAATAACCTGCTTTCATTTTTTTGCCCCTTTCAGATCTGTCTCTCCGGAACACCTGCTCCTTATTTGAGTTGAGAAATTATTGTCTCAGCATGTGAGGTCTTTCTGAGGGCATGGACAATAGCTCTTACTTCTTCTCTGATCCCCCCTGTCACTTCCTCCACAGCTTCTCTGTATATCTCTCCACAATCAGCAGCTACAAGGGAGGTTTCACACGTGCCGCTTTATAAATCAGTGGGTAATTGCTTAGTTGTATCCCTCTGACTATGGCTTGGGCTGGGCTGCCTTGACTCTTTCATTAGGAACAGCAGGTATTCAAGCTCTCAGGGTCAGGTCTTTTTAAAAATTCTTAATTAACCACTCAAATTTTGATGGGGAGAATAAGAGGTTGCAGGCCATTCACTTGTACATCTGTCTTCTGATCCTGGGATTTTGACAAAGGAGTGAAAAGCTGCTTGAGCAATAATCTTTGTAGCCTTGGAGCATTCAATTGCACCTTGCTTGTGGGGCTCGAGAATCAGTGCGTAAACATTTGTGCTTCTGAAATATCCTGTTTTCTGACAGACAAATCTTTTTAAACTTGTGTCAGAGGTCTTTAATGTATTCATATGTCTTTAATGGTCCAGTCCATGGGAAAGAGGTGGACCGTCCACCAGAATGCTCCAGATTTAGGTTTCTGTGTGTGTGTTCTATGATCCCATTTTGAAAATCTGCTCCTTAATGATTTTATATATTTTATCAAGGCAGAAAGGAAAATGCTTCTTCTGAAAGACCCCTCCAAAGCGGCTCTTTTGAAGTGTTTTCTCCCCAGCAGTGCAGGATCTCTGAAAGTGTAATTATTTTAAAAACCTATTCTATTTATAAATTATTCTATATGCTCTCAACAAAGCAAGTGCCAGGCTCTGTGCTGGCAGAAAGCCTACTCCTGACTCGTCCTTGTTCAGTTTTCAAATGCAAATGTTTTTAGCAAAAAAAGTACAGATGAAAATTACAATGGAAATCATTTAAGGGAAATATAACAAGAGGAAAGAATTACCTCCAAGAAAAAAATTCTGTGCAGTAAGCCTCCCTAGCTTGTGCAGACACGATCAATAGATACTGCCCTATGGCTATTCTAAGTACCCATAGGAATGCATATCATAAAATAAAGATAAGGAGCACAAGGTAACTTAAAGCCACCTTTGACCCACCTCCCAACCTGCTATTCTCCCATCTGTGAGAATGGACCCACTGAGAATCAGGACCCCTGTGTGCAAATACGAAAAACTATGGGATGAGCCAAGGTGCAAGTTAGAGAACTAGGTCCAAACTCTTCCAAAGTCCAAGGTGCTTTAATCTGGAATTGTGAAAAAGAGAATCCAGGGGACGGATGTAGGGACCCCCACATACTCCCCTGATTGCATGCAGCCCCCACGGCCTGGCAGCAGCAATAGGCAAGAAGGTCAGAGCACTCATGCCTGGTGCAGGTGCAGCTCCGGCCAGCGCTGTGCGAGGGGAGGGAGCAGAGCCTGCTCTATCGCCTGGGCTCTGCTCCCTACGCCTGCAGCTCCAGCACTTGCAGTGGGAGAAGCCCCACACTGGAGTCAGCTGCTTCCCCCATTTCTTGCTATGCAGGTTCCCACACTGTGCCAGGAGTGAAGGGAGCCCCAGCCCCTGCTTCCCCACAGAGTCCAGCACAAAGTTTCCCCTCTGTGAGTACAGAGCTGCAGGTGCATGGCATGGAGCCCTGGGGATAGAAGCGGGTGGGCAAGCTGCTTGGGGCACAGTGCTGGTTGCCTCTGTCAAGGAGCTCCGTGTTGCACGCCTGCAGCTCCACACTTGCAGCAGCGAAGCCTCGCACTGGATTGTGTGGGGAAGTGGGGGACAGGGCTCTCTCCACTCCTGGCAGAGTACAAGGACCTGTGTAGTAGGGTGCAGGAGAGGCAGCTGGCTCCAGTGCAGGGCTTCCCCCATTGTGAGTGCTGGAGCTACAGGCATGGTGAGCAGAGCCCCAGCAATGGAGCAGGCTGTGCTTCCGCCTCCACATTCAGCACTGGCTGGAGCCAAGCCTGCACTGGGTACAAGTACCCTGACCTCCCTGCCTGCTGCTGCTGCCAGGCAGTGGGGGCTGCATACCATGGGGAGAGTGTGTGTGGGGGGGTCTCTATAGCCTCCAGCCTCACATACCACCCATACCCACAGCCTGCCCACCCACTGCCCCTTCGGAGGGAGGAGAAGGAGAGGAAAGCCCCGCCCAGCAGGGAAAAGAGCCTCCCACTGCCCCCCACCCACTCTGGGGCCGGACAGCATTGTATGGAGCCCCCGGCCCCATGGCAGTGGCAGGGCAGGGAAGGGGAAGAGGAGGAAGTGTCGCCATCCAGTGCCACAGAATCCCCTTCTCCACCCTGGGAAGAGGAGGAGGGGGAAGAGTCCCCCCCGAACCCCCAGCATGGAACAGATTCTTCCCTCCACACCCTGCAGGACAACCACCCAGCATGGCCCTGTTAAGGTGAAGGGGGAAGGGAGAAGGATTAATTCCTCCCTCCATCCCTTCCCTACAGCCAGGATCTGCCAGCTCCAGGAGCCACCACTGCAGCCCTCTTCCCCTCTGCTCCCCTGCTGGCCTGCAGTGGTTGAGGAGGGGAAGGAGGGAAGAATTAACCCCCTCCCTCCCCACTTTGCCTTAATGTGCCATGCCGGCTGGTGTCTCCACTAGAGCCAGTCCCTGCTCAAGCTAGAGAGCAGAGGGGTGGGGTCAGCCCTGTGGCTGGAGCAGAGAGCCCCACCCAGCCCAGAGAGTATGCTGGGGGAGTCTGGTTTAACTTAAACCTGCAAGGGGTCTGGGACAGATATTGCATAAACTGGTTTCAAACAAATCAGTTAAGTGTGATACTACATTCAACCAGGTTTATCTCAAACTGGTTTCACCCATTTTGAAACTGGTTTCTGTGCACTGAATGACTGTTCTGTTACAGGTTTAAACCAGTTTCTGATCACTTAAACTGGTTTATGTGTAATGCCTGTCCCTAGCCTACATGTGTAATGAGGCATTAAAAATGAAGGACCAGCTGTGATGAGATGGACATGTGGCTCAAACAGACAATACACAAATGCCCATGGAGCTCCCATCTGTGAAGAACAGCATGGGTAGAACTGTGTTTCCCCAAGAAAGCACTTTGAGAACATGCTCAAAGAGCACTTGATTGAGTATAATCTCCCGACTAACTTTGAGCTCTTAGCTATAAGTAGACAGCTATAGCATACCCAGGGAAGGCAAGGTGTAGATCTTTTAAAAAAAATAACAGCATGCTATGGGGAAGGAAAAGCACATAAATAAAGGACAAATTAGCAACAGCAGCAGATCAATCTACAGAGAGTGACATTGTGCATTTTGTGACAAGAAATACTTTGCACACACAAGCCTGTTCTGTCACCGGACACCAACGGTTCTTGCCTCCATCAGCCCCACAACGGTACTGTCATCCTTGATTATGAGGGGCTCACAACAAAAATGAAGCTAAGTGAAAATTGTGAAAAAGAAATGTTAGAACTCTTTCAGCCTCAGTAAGATAAACTTTATTAGGCATTACATGCCAGGAAAAAACAGAATAACTATAGAAGTCAATTATTTTTGTAGTGTTAGATATTCAGTGTTAAAGCCACTCTCCTCCACTGTCTGTGGGGGCTGCCTGGCGGGGCCTCTGCAGCCTGGTGGTGGGGAGTGGGAGTTCCATCCCCTGTCCCACGTGTGCCCACCTTCAGGTCCTGGAGGGGCAGGTGAGGGAACTCCAGGCAGAGGTCAGCAGGCTGAGGGGAATCAGGGCTGCAGAGGACAAAATTGATGGGTATTTCCATTCTCTGCAGGGACAAGTACCTAATGGAGAGCAAGGTTCCTTCTAAAGTCCACGGCTGCACACGTATGCACAGGTAACAGTCTTGCCATGCACAAACTTTTTAAGACTGTGCACCCACAGGGAGAGGAGCTGGGCTGCGGCATGGGACACTTACTGAAGGTAAGCTCCTCCTCAAGGTGAGGCAAGGTGGAGGCAGGGGCGAGGCTGGGCCCTGGCACGGGCTCCACTGGCTCTGGAGAACTGCTCCACTTCCCTGCATTGCTTCAGAAAGAGAGGAGGCATGTGGCATCAGGGCTGGGGAGTGGAGCACTTCCCTGGAGCCTGCGGAGCAGTTCCCCGGAGCCAGCGGAGCCCGCGCCATCCCCCAGCCCCAATCCCTGCCTTGCCTTACCTCAGAGAGGAGCTGCTGCCTGCCCTGAGTGAGGCTCTGCCAGCTCTGCAGAACTGCTTCATGAGCTCTGCTGGCTCTGGGGAACTGCTCCACTCCCCAGCCCTAGCGCTGCGTGCCTCCTCGCTCCCCAAGGCGATGCAGGGGAGTGGAGCAGTTCCCCAGAGCCGGCAGAGCCCATGCCAGGCCTCAGCCCCCAGTCCCCAGGCCCCAGCCCCGCTCAGAAGTGAGGAGCTTACCTTTGATAAGTGTCCCACGCTGCACCAAAAGGGGGAGGTGGGACCAAAGCGGTGCACTCATGGACTGAAGCAGCACGCTCATGGACTGCTACTCCTTAGAGGGAACATTGGTGGAAAGGAACCCTGGGAGGGACCTAACACAGCAATATGGCAGACAGTTTCCACCAGGGCGAGGGCTACTCGTGATGCTGCAGTGTCAGTCCCCCTGGTACGACTGGGGAACAGGTATGAGGCCCTGGCAGCACTGGAGGAGGAGACAAGTGAGGATGACTCCAGAGGAGCAGAGGCCACTCCATGCATGGTGCAGACTGAGCCAGTAACACCCAGAGGAAGAGATGCCAGGTCCTCGTCATAGGCAACTCTCTCCTGAGAAGAATGGATGGACCCTTCTGTCACCCAGATCCCATGGCACATGAGGTTTGCTGCCTTCCCAGAGCCTGGATTTGGGATGTCATGGCGATGATCCCAGATATCCCTCTGATCTGGTCCTCTGATCACTACCCCTTGGTCCTCATCCATGTGGGCACTAATGATGTGGCTGGGAGTAGTCTGGACCACATCATGACAGACTACAAGGCTCTGGGGGCCAAGCTTAAGGAGACGTGAACACAGGTGGTTTTCTCATCTGTTCTTCCAGTGAGCAGACGTGGATGGCACCACGAGGCCTGTATCAGAGAGGTCAACCAGCAGCTTCAGAACTGGTGTTACCAGGCAGGCAACAGATTCTTGGATTCTTCGACCATGACCTGCACTTCCATGCAGGAGACATGCTAGGGCAGGACGGGCTACATCTCTCCCCAAAAGGGAAGCATGTTTTCTCTTCCAGTTTGGCTGATCTTGTGCAGCAAGCTTTAAACTAGGTTCACTGGGGGATGGGGATGCGGAGGCACAGGAGGACACTTCAACATCAATCCAGGTGACACAAGCAGGAACAACCCAGGTTAGTGACAAGGGTCCGGGCAAACTTGGGAACAAGAGGGCAGCACGAACACCTACAGGAGGTCTCAATTGCCCCTACATGAATGCTAAAAGTATGGGAATAAGCAGTAGGAACTTACCTTCCTGCTAGCTAACAAAAACCCAGACCTGATTGGGCTTACAGAAACCTAGTGGGATTCTACCCATGACTTGGCAGTAGACATTGAGGGCTACAGGTTGTATAAATGAGATAGAGTAGAGAGAAAAAGGGCGGGGTGTAGCACTCTAAGTTAAAGAGCAGTACACGTCCTCAATGATTAGGATGGGTTCAGAAGAGGGGCAAACTGAGGCACTCTGGGTTAGAATGCAAGGGGGTTGTGGGGAAAGGGGCTTGATAGTAAGTGTCTACTACAGACCACCTCACCAAGGGGATGAGCTGGACCTGGAATTTTCAGGTTGGTTCATGGAGGCTGTAAGGACAAGGGATGTGGTTGTCATGGTGACCTAAACTACCCAGACATCTGCTGGGAGGATGTCAGCCAGGTCTGAATGCTCACATAGGTTTTTAACCTGCATACAGGACCTCCACCTAACCCAGGAAGTACATAATCCCACTAGAGGAAACGCTTTGCTGGACTTGGTCCTTGCCACAGGTGATGACCTGGTGAGGGATCTGCACGCGCTTGACTACCTAGGCATTAGTGACCATTGTCTTCTGGAATTTACTATCTGGCACAGGGTGGTAAAAGCAAGCAGTAAGGCAAAAGTCCTTGACTTCAGGAGGGCTTACTTCAATGAGCTAAGGAGATTAGTAAGAGAGACTTGGAGCGTCAGTGAGATGGGAGTCCAGGATGGGTGGTTGTTCCTTAAGAAGACGATCCTCCACGCTCAGAGGGAGTCAGTCCCAACATGAACCAAAGGGGACAAGAGTGCTAAAAAGCCCCCTTGGCTCAATAAAGGCATCCAGGAGGGCCTGAGGGCAAAAAAAGTGGTATACGATCAGTGGAAGCAAGGGGCAATCACCAAGGAGAATTATACCTGTGTTGCTCGTGATTGTAGGGAGGTGGTTAGGAAAGCCAAGGCAGAGACGGAACTAGGGCTGGTGACCAGAATTAAGCATAACAAAAAGTCCTTTTTCAAATACATAGGGAGTAAGAAGAAGGTACCAGGCAACGTGAGGCCCCTACAGGACAGGCTTGGCAATCTGGTTATTGAAGCAAAGGAAAAAGCTGATCTCTTCAATGAGTTCTTTTACTCCACATTTCTGAGCTGGGCCCAGGACAACTCCCCCACTAGGATTATGAACAGGTTCAGGGGACACGATGCCATGTCTAGGGTCAGGGACGATCTAGTTAGGGAACTCTTGGAGGGGCTGGACATGTATAAATCAGCAGGTCCGGATGCTCTTCATCCGAGGGTACTGAGGGAATTGGCAGAGGTCATAGCAGGGCCCCTGACATGATTGTATGAGTGCTCATGGTGCTTTGGCCAGGTCCCAGAGGACTGGAATAGGGCCAATGTGGTCCCCACTTACAAGAAGGGGAGAAAGGAGGAACTGGGTAACTACAGGCCAGTTAGTCTCACCTTGGTCCTTGGGAAGACCTTTGAGAAAATTATCAAGGAGCACATCTGCAGGGGCTGAGCAGGGGATGTAATGCTCAGGGACAACTGACATGGGTTCATTGTGGGCAGATCCTGCCTTACTAACCTTGTTTCCTTTTATGACCAGGTCACAAAGTCCTTGGATGTGGGTGTTGAGGTGGATGTCGTTTACTTGGACTTGGCCTTTGACACTGTTTCTCACCACATTCTCATAAAAAAACTAGGCGACTGCAGCATTGATGCCTACACAGTCAGATGGGTGGCGAATTGGCTCAATGGTCACACCCAGAGAGTTGTGGTGGACAGGGTGTTTTTGACCTAGAGGGATGAGGTCCCTAGGGCTTGGTCCTCAGGCCTGCACTATTCAACATCTTTATCAGCGACTTGGAGGTGGGTGTGGAAAGCATGCTATCCAAATTCGCTGATGACACAAAGATGTGGGGAAAAGTGGGCACACTGGAGGGGAGGGACAGAATCCAGCTAGATCTAGACAGGTTACAGAGGTGGACAGATGAGAATAGAATGGAATTCAGTGCAGACAAGTGAAGGGTGCTGCATCTAGGGAGAAGCAACCTGCAATGTACCTATAGGCTGGGGAACACCCTTCTTGTCAACACAGTGGCTGAAAGGGATGTTGGAGTCATTGTTGACTCCAGGATAGACATGAGCTGCCAATGCAAGGAAGCAATCAGTAAGGCTAACCGCACCTTCTTGTGCATCTACAGATGCATCACAAGCAGGTCCAGGGAGGTGATACTTCCCCTCTATGTGGCACTGGTCAGGCCGCAGCTGGAGTACTGCATCCAGTTCTGCATGCCTCACTTCAAGAGGGTCCAGAGGAGGGCCACTCACACGGTCAGGGGGCAGCAGGCCAGGCCCTACAAAGACAGACTAAAGGGCCTGAATCTATTCAGCCTCCACAAGAGAAGACTGAGAGGGGTCTGATGGCTGTCTATAAATTCACCGGGGGGACCAGCGGAAAGTAGGTGAGGCTTTGTTCCCCGGTGTACCACCTGGGATAACAAGGAATAATGGCCACAAATTGATTGAGAGCAGGTTCAGGCTAGGTATCAGGAGGCATTACTTTACGGTTAGGGCTGCCAGGCTCTGGAATAGGCTTCCAAGGTAGGTGCTGCTCTCCCCTACCTTCAGGGTCTTCAAGAGGAGGTTGGATAGATATCTGACTGGGGTATTATGATCTCAGCACTCGTTCCTGCTCAGGGCAGGGGGTCAGACTTGATGATCTGTTCAGGTCCCTTCCGACCCTAGAAACTATAACATAGACTGAGTTATTGGTATTTAATATTTTAATAGTATAAAAAATAAAGGTCTTATTTTCTATTGCATTTTGCACAGTCATCAACACTACTGTAAATGGAATGATTGGCATTTTACATCTCCTTTTCATTCATTTCACACTAGCAGAAATGGCTACAAAAGAATCAAGCTCAAGTTATTTTCAGTCCCCTAGAACGTACAAAGTCTGTTGGGAAAGGAGTCAATTATCATGTTTGCCCCAATTTATAGATTCAGCATAGTATACAGCAAATTATGAAGTGAATATTTATTTCAGAAACTGGTCATTTTCCTCATAATCAGCTGGCTGTTGTTTTTGATGCTGTGTTATATTCAAACAATTGAAACTGCAGCAGGTTACCACTCATGCCTGCTCCCAGTAGAAGTCAAGGAGACTGACCTCACTGGGAATAGATGTAGACCCTAACTGATTTTATCTAGTACCTGTTTACACTTGCAAAGGCAATATATTGAATAGCTAGTGACCTATTAAGTGCATGTCAAACTGTGATTTAGTGTTTAGTTTTCCTTAAGGTCAGTACTGGTGGTTTGCTGAGTATGAAGTTTCTGTAGAAAGGTACTAAATCTCTATTCATTAAATGATTTTCCAAAAATATAATTAAGAGACAGTCTCAGTGAGCTAGAATGTTGTCACTACATGCTCTCCTGTTGCTGCTGGGTAAATCTCAAAGTAAATAACTAGGTCCACAAATCAGAAGACACTGGTTCTGTAACAATGTTCTACTAAATCATCTACTAAATCAAATGAATCATATAGATTGAAGAACTTGTTCTTTTAAGCCATTTTGTGCTCAGCTTCAATAGGAGCAAGATTTAACATTGAATAACTACATAATACAATCTGGAATAATAAAGCTACAGTTTGAATGGTTATCTGAATATTCAACAACAGGAAGTCAGTCTGTCTCTTTGGGGGCCAGGAAACCTTGGGGCAGCAAGTTCTGTTTGATTATCCCCTGCCCTCCAATAATGCTGACCTCGTGAAGGAACATCTTGAGAAACTGGATACCTTCAAGTCAGCCAGCCCTGACAATCTACACCCCAGGGTACTCAAGGAGCTGGTGAGCATCATAGCCCAGCTTCTGGCACGGATCTTAGAAAACTCCTGGTGCTCTGGTGTAGCGCCTGAAGACTGGAAGAAGGCCAATGTGGTGCCTATCTTCAAGAAACGGAGGAAAGTGGATCTGGCTAACTATAAGCCCATCAGCCTGACTTCTATCCTGGGGAAGATCTTAGAAAAGTCTATTAAAGAGGCCATCCTTAATGGACTGGCTGATGCCAACATCCTGAGGGATAGCCAGCATGGGTTTGTTGCAGGTAGGTCTTGCTTGACCTATCTCATTTCCTTCTATGACCAGGTGACCTATCACCTGGACAAGGGAGAAGAGATTGATGTCATATATCTTGACTTTAAAAAAGCCGTTGATTTGGTATCCCATGATCACCTCTTGGCGAAACTGCCCAATTGTGGCCTTGGGTCCACAATCCACTGGCTGGGAAATTGGATCCACGATCCACTGGCTGGGAAATTGGCTCCGTGGTCAGACCCAGCGGGTAGTAGTTGATGGCAGTCACTCATCGTGGCATCCTGTGACCAGTGGGGTCCCCCAAGGCTCTGTCCTTGGACCCATATTGTTCAACATCTTCATTAATGATGTGTACATTGGAGTCAGGAGCGGACTGGCCAAGTTCGCCGATGACACCAAACTTTGGAGCAAAGCATCAACACCTGAAGACAGGAGGATGATCCAGGCTGACCTGGACAGGCTCAGCAAATGGGCGGACCAGAACCTGATGGTGTTTAACGCTGAAAAATGCAAGGTTCTCCACCTTGGGAAGAAAAACCTGCAGCATCCTTATAGTCTCAGCAGTGCTACACTGGCTAGCACTATGGAAGAAAGAGACTTGGAGGTCATCATTGACCACAAGATGAACATGAGCCTGCCATGCGATGCTGCGGCTAGTAAAGTGACCAAAACGCTGGCTTGCATCCATAGATGCTTCTC